>NC_083350.1:99884023-100501189 GCF_030254825.1 Meriones unguiculatus
GTTTCTAGTAAATTATTTTCTAGAATGAAGCTCTGTATAAACCCCCAACTAAGAGTTTGGAGAGCTTCTAGTTTGGTGAATAATCCACATGCTGGAAGGTGGGGAAATTCCATTTCCATGGAAGCCAGCCAGTGGCTGCTGGTCATGGACACTTCTGTGCTCAGGACCCTTCTGGACTTCAACATATATATCCCTCTGTCTGGCTGTTGATTTATATCATGTATAGTTAATAGTTTTTATATTACACCAATGAATTTAAGTGAAGAGTTTCTGATTCATGAAAGTTGTACTACAAATTGTTGAACTTGAAGAGAAGGCAGTAGAATCCTTGATTTGTAATCATTCTGGACAGAAGTGAACACTCTGGTCACTCAGAACTTCTGACTGGCATCTGAGGTGAGTGTGTTCATATGGAGCTGAGCACCTAACCTTTGAGCTGTGCACCCTAGGTAGAACCAAATTAAATTATTAATCTATAAGTGAGTACCCAGAAAATTTGATAATAGTAGATTATAAAAGACTGTGTGAATACTGGATGATTATATTAGAAGAGTCCCTCATTAAGAATGAGAGATGTAAAGATCACCAGATAATCTACTGTCATCATTTGTCCAGTTCCTGTGAATCATGTTGTAAGCTAATGTGCTTCAGAAAGGCGTCCTGCACAGGACAGGCTCTCAGTTATTTTAAGTGGGCTATTCCTGGTCTAGGTGATTGTGTCCATGCTTGAAATATATTCCTCTATTATTTGTGCTATAATCAACCAACCAGCCTCAACAAGACAGATTCTTATTTGGTCTAATTTTCCTGAGAGGGACAACAAAATTTGGACTGCCCTCGTCCTTTCCTGTCCTACCAGCGCAATCATAAGCCTGAAGGGTTTATAAACAACTTCAGAATATGGGAATGACTAAGCTCTATGTTATGATGAACACACACGCACACATATATACATACATACACACATACATACATACATATTAACCCATATACACATACACATAGTACATATACATATATACAGGCATACACATATATCAGAGAGCTGGACTCAGAATGCATAAAAAACAGTTGCATAGTTTATTTTGACTAGATTCTAGAGCATTTTTTTCCTTCTCAAATTCACATCCTACATAATTGAGGGAATTTATTTTATATAGTTGTCCAATTCTTTTTTGTTCCTTCATTTTTTAATATTTATTTTTATATTAATTACAGTTTATTCACTTTATATCCCAGTTATAGCCTCCTCCCTCATTCCTTCTCAATCCCACCTTCCCTCCCTCATCTACTCCCATGCCCCTTTCTAAGTCCACTGATAGGGGATGCCCTCCTCCCCTTCCATCTGACCCTAGACTATCAGGTCTCATCAGATCTGGCTGTATTGTCTTCCTCTGTGGCCTGGTAAGGCTGCTCCCGCTTCAGAGGGAGGTGATCAAAGAGCCAGCCACTGAGTTCATGTCAGAGACAGTCCCTGTTTTCCTTGTCTCTGTTCCCCTTACTAGGGTACCCACTTGGACACTGAGCTACAATGGGCTACATCTGAGCAGGGGTTCTAGGTTATCTCCATTCATGGTCCTTGGTTAGAGTATCAGTCTCAGAAAAGACCCCTGTGCCCAGATATTTTGGTTCTGTTGCTCTCCTCGTGGAGCTCCTGTGCCCTCCAGGTCTTATTATCTCCCCTTCTTTCATAAGTTTCCCTGCACTCTGCCCAAAGTTTGGCTATGAGTCTCAGCATCTGCTTTGATACCTTGCTGGATAGAGTCGTTCAGAGGCCCTCCATGGTAGGCGCCTGTCCTGTTTCCTGTTTTCTCCTTCTTCCAATGTTTATCCCATTTGTCTTTCTCAGTGAGGATGATCATCTTACGCAGGGTCCTCCTTCTTGCTTAGCTTCTTTAGGTGTACAGATTTTAGTATGTTTATCTTATTCTTAGCTATCTCTATATAAATATTTATGCATATATATGATGTTGCTGACAAAATATAAGAATGACAAATGCAAAGGATAGATTAATCTGTTTTTCTTTGAGAGTTGTAATACATAAAAAATGTATTTTGTGTGTTGTTCTTTGCCATTTCTAGGAAAGGGAGCTGTGCCTGTGACTCAGTGGTCGAGCACTTGCTGTACAGCATAATCCTTACTATTAAACTGTCCTAGAAAAGGACACTGAGTCATGCTTAGAGACAACACCTGTGGTTATTTTTTCCATGAATATAATTCACGTACCCAAAAATATTGTCATGCTCAAAGTCTTGTTTTGTTCCTATTTTTATAAACAATAAATACCAGCTCGTTTATAATCTTTGCATACAAACCATTCAAACAATTTTGCTAACCTCTTATTTCAGCTTCTTCACTTTCTTTGGGGTTGTCTAGAAAAATTCTGTTTGGTGGCTGCTTCCTCACACAACTTTTAATCCTGTTTTTATGACTCTTCTCTCACTTTAATCTCTTTTCAGTTTCGCATCTCAGCCAATCTCATCATATGTAAAAATGTATTGTGTCAGAGAGAATAAATGTGTTTGACCACACAGTAGAAATCCTAGCGACCCACAACACACAGTACCTTTCCTAGAAAAAGGGTTTTATTTCTTCATGCAATAAAACTGTAGTTACAGGCAGTAAAGAACTGCATGATGGCTCAATGGCGCCCTTAGTGCCCTTGCTATTTCTTTCCTCATTGCCCTCTGCAACGTGAGAGCTTTTGCATGCTTGTAATCCAATAGCCATAGAAAAGTCCCTGCATATTCAAGCTTAAAGTTGTGTTACCTATAGAAAGGTGTAGACAAGGATTAAAATCATGTCTTTACTTTAAGTAAATGTATTTTGTAGTGTATGTTATTTCTAAATATAGTAAATATGACAGTGCTAGTTATTTTAATTGCTATCAGCCCAGATATTTTGAAATGCACAATGTATTAAAAGCACACAGTAAACTATATTAGGTATATTTTATTAAAATTTTTGTAACACAAACAAAAAGTTATGTGTTAAAGTGTAATGTAGACTTTCTCCTATCCTTAGAATTTAAATTGATCTTTTAAATTGCCAGGGTCAACAGGATATGAAGGGTTAAAGATATTCCAGCTTCAAGGGACCCCTCATGCTTTGGAAACATGCTTTGACGTCACATATATTAGGGTTTAAAAATTATTATTAAGTTTTATTTCTTCACTTTACATCCTGAATGCAGCCTCCTTTCTCCTCTCCTCCTGGTTCTTCCCTCTCTCCCTCTTTCCCTTTTTTTTTCCTTTTACCTCTCTCCTTCTTCTCAGGAAAAAGGAAACCTCGCTCCCCCCATATCAACCCTTGCTGCACATCAAGTCACAATAGGACTGAGCATATCCTCATCCACTGAGACCAGACAAGGCAGTCAGTAAGGGGGATGTGATCCAAAATCAGGCAACAGAGTCCATGTCAGAGACAGCCCCCACTCCACTTGCTGGGGAATCCTTGTAAAGTCTGAGCTGCCCATCGGTTACATATGTGTAGGGAGCCTAAGTGCAGATCATGCATGCTCTTTGGTTGGTGCTTCAGTCTCTGACTAACCTGTGGGTCTGGGTTAGTTGTCTCTGTTGGTCTTTTTGTGGGGTTCTTGTCCCCTCCAGGTGGTCAGGGTTTTCTAGAGGAAAAGATACAATAGAGTGAACATATTTCATAAAAGAAACTTATTACGTGGATCTCCAGTCCAGCTGTGAGCTGTCTTCACATGGGAGAGACTGGCAACCTGCAACTGACTTAGTTCACAGCACTGGATTCTTCAACAGTCGTACTCTGACGCTCCAAGCCTAAAGGATTCCGGGTAAACTGCTAGCCTTCAGTCCGCAGTACCATGCTGAAGAAACTCTGCTCTGTGGTCATTGAAGGGTTATATCAAAGGAGAGTAGATATACTTACCAGCAAGAGGTGAAGGAAGGTAGGCAAAGCAGAACATTTTTTTCTCAGACCTCTTTATGTCCAGGTCTGTGCTAGAAGATGTTCAATTCTGGTGAAGGTCTTTCTTCAGCTAATCTTTCCTGGAAGTACTCTTCCATACTCTCCCAGATAGGTATGTCTTCATTGATTCTAGATACAGTAGAGTTGTCAACTGAAATTAACAATCACAAACCTTGCACGGATGGCTAAAGGACCAGAGACCATGTGGAGCAGATTAGCTTTCCTGCCTGAAACCACATTACATTTTTGAGACTTAGCTGACTCGCTTCTAATTATAGGCATGAGTGTGAGCCAGGCAAGATTGCAGAATGTCCAGCCAAGCTCCATCTGAGAGCAACTCCTGAAGAATCATGAGAAAATAGATGGTTGGTTTAAGGACCAAGTCTTTAGATTGCTTTTTATGCCTCAAAAGATTACTAACAAGCACGAGTTTCTCAGAGTCGCATCACTCCAAACACATTTCCATATGCAGTTCCCGAGACCTAGATGACTGCATTTCTGTTCTATATGAATATTACATCCCTTCCTCAATCAACAGGAAGTGGTGTCATTAGCTTTTTAAAATTAACATCTTTTAATAATTTCTGAGAGTATTCCCCTAAGACCACTCAGCTTTGTCTTACCCATGTTCCACAGTTATTTTTTTTTCTCAGATTAATTTGGGGAAAATGAACTGTCTAGTATAAGAAGCCTTCTTGATGTTAGATGCAGATGAACAAACTCAATGTAATCCCCCACAGAATTTAAAACACTGTTAATCAAACTCAAAATCATCCCCTGTGTGCTCTCTACTGGCTTGAGAATTGGAGTGGGGGGGGTAGGGGGAAGCACCTTCCTCCACCTCATGAGTGGATTCCTGTCTAAGTCCCTTTACAAGCTCCGGTAATCCTACCCTTGACACCCTGGCCTCCTAAACTAAGAATATCCAGCTGCCTTATTACCACACCATTGTGGCTTTTCCCCTGCCATAGGAGCATGGCACCCATTCCCACGTTGTCACCTAGCATTTCAAGATAATACAGTTCAACATGTAGATTGGTACGTTAATCAGAAAAGAACAGGGCTGTTCTGGACTGCAGGTAGGAAAGACATAGAGAGCAAAGGAAGTCAGTCAACTGCTTTCCAGAACTCAGAACTTAATAGAAATTTAAGTAAACCACACGATCACTCAAGCATCTTTGTCACTTGAGGTTCAAAGCTACTTGAGGGAACGTAGCGTCATGTAATGAATGTCAGCAGAGAGATGCCATAGACACTGAGAGTATGCCTGGTGGGTGCTGTAGAAAGCAGCTGCCCCGCAATGTCTGTTCTTATTTAACATCTTCATTCATAAGGCAGAATAGGGAACAGACAGCGCACTGATGAGATTCACAGATGGTTCTCATTTGGGAGATATTATGAATACCAGGGATATCAGGGAAATGATACAAAAGGACCTGGAGAAGGAATAACAATGAGCCTTGACTTTGAAAATGCAAAGCAATGTGTCTGAGTATAAAAAAAGAAATCTTCAACATTTGAATAGAAGGGAGAAAACTGGAAGTCAATGTTGAAAGTGACATCAAGTTGGATAATGGAGTTAGATTTAAAAATAGGCCCTTTGAAATACAGCCGTGAATTTAGCAGTATGTTTCTTCATTTTCATAGATCTCCAGAAGGCTGAATTCAATGTCCTTCCTGTGTGCTCTCTTATCCCTAATGTGTCATGTTGTTTTATAAACACTAGTTGATTTTTAAAAAATTCTTTCATTGTCTGGTTCTTGACGAAAGGGGTTGGTTACATTCATTTTTGCAGACCTTGACCCTGGCTTATGAATTGGCACATATGAGTCCCTGGCAAAATAGTTTTATCCTTCTATTGCATTTCTTTACATGTGCTGTGCTGGTGAAAGGACAGAGAGAGGGGGAGGACTCTGGAGAAATGGTGCTATAGTTTGTGTCTTGGACATCACTCAAAGGCTGACACATGTGTTAGAGGCCTGGTCCTTAGAATGATGCTATTTGGAGGTGGTAGAATTGTTTGGGAGAAGCATCCAGGTGGAAGGGAGGTCTTTAGGTAATTGGGGCTATGGTTTTGAAGGAGACTGAGGAATCCTGGGAATGCTTATACTTTCTCCCCCTTTACCAGAGGCTCAAAACCAACAGAGCCAATAGATAACAGAGGCAATAACTTTTAACCCTTTTTCTCTTTATAACTAGCTCCGACATTTCATTACGGGGATGACTAACACAGCTGGTGAGAACAATAGCCTTCAAATACTATTTGAACACTATTCAAATTACTGTTTGGAGAGAGAAAAATGAAGACTTTAATCAAATTCAAGAGACACAAAGGGGATGCATCTTTCAGCTGTAGAAATAGGCTATTTGAAAGCTATAAATTCTCTTTCTAATCTGTGGATGTTTGTGTCAACTTGAGCATTACATACGACATGCAAGGCATGTTGCTATAGCTTACAGCGTAGTGAGGAAGGTCGCAGGAACTATTCTCTCAGTGTTGTTTAGGGACCTCTGTTTATACCCGAAGCCCTTTTAGAGGCTATACAAGGTCAAAATATTTTCATAATTAGACCGAGATGTTACTGCCTCTTTTACCTTCATTCTCTCTTGAGTGTGCCATGGAAGTTTCTGGAGCCTAAATAACAGGTGCCAACATCACCCAGTGACTAATAGAATGTTTCCTTCTATGATGTTGTATTTTAGATATTTTTGCAGTCTTGGATACAGTAAACATAACTATTCTACACACAAATGTTTGAGGGTTCTTGCTAATTATTTAATGCTGTTAAGTATTTCTTAGACAAAACAATTACAGAATTCTTGGCAATTGTGGATCTTGGAAAGAAAAGCATAAACTCCTCATTTCACTAATTTTGCAGTTATTTTCTTTGTGCAAGCTCCCAAGACCTGGGCATCAGTATGAGATTTGTCTCATGTAGTTGTTGTGAGGATTAAACAAAACAAAACAAAAATGTGAGCTAAGCAGAGCTCAATGCCAGTGGCCTAGAGCAGTCACGGTGCGGTTTATTGTCATTACAATGGAAGAATAAGACATGGTAACTTCCAGGAACATTTGGCAAATCCCTAGATTCCTTGGCAGAGCCTCATTCATCGTCCAAGGAGAGCAGTGGCAAGGAGAGAGCAGGACTTTAACTCCTTCTTCTTGAAATGTGTGAGAAATTGATGCTGCTGCACTCTTGACTAATGGAGGCAATGAGTTCATTCATTTCAGACCTGTGCTCTCAGCTCCTCCGTGCAGATCAGAACATGAAGCATTATATCTCCCCTCTGGTGGTTAGGGTGGGAAAGGTCAGCAATTTCCATCAAGAAGAGAACAGATTCTTAGCAATGGCCTTTACGGGGCAAACTCCTGCTGGCCACACAGTTTTAGGTGTATGTGATTTCATTTCTTGGATAAAGATGGTCGTTAAGGGTGATGACATTCAAAACAGTAACATAATGTTCTCTTCTTCTTCATAGTTTTGCTTTCTGCTCTTTCCCTTACCCATAGGCAACACAGTCTATTGAATGGAAGATTCTAGAAAGAACAATTTGTTTTGAATATACTGGTCTGAGAAGTGAAATAAGATATTACACTCTCCTTATATTTTCATAATCCAACATGTCCTTGTCCCACTTATCCATGGGATATACCTCACCTGCATGTTAGTAGCTATGTCAGATAACACTTGATTCCAGTAGTTCCCCAGTGCTTGTACAGAATATTCAGTCCAATACAATATTTGCGACATCCACTGAAGGTCTTGAATTGTGCCCCCTGTGGCCAGAGTATGGCTACAAATAAAGATAATTGTATATGTCCATGTATGTATTTATATATAAATAAATATAGAAATACATGTCCATATACATGTGTATATACATACATATAAATAAAATAAATGTAATGTCTTTATTATCTTTATTTGTATAGGGCTATAGGGTTTACTTTTTTTTTTAATGTCTTAACTAGGATTTTCATATGCACAGTTCTGTAGCCTCAGGACTAGAAATCTTGGTGCCTTCCTAAGCAAACTTTTAACAAAAAGATTATATGAAGAAATGGGAACCCAGAAAAATTTGAATGTTTTTTCTTGAGACTGTACAAATAAAGGAAAACTTCATTCTTAATGCAACCAGAAAAAGCCTGATTGTATATGCAGAGTAGATATTTTGTCTTAAAACTGGTTTGCAGATGAGAGATCTGAGTATGGGGTTTTAGCCATCCCCAAGTTTTGTATTGAGTAAACAGCACAGCTAAGATTCTGTCCCTGCTATCTAGATATACCTCACTAATTGGACTATAAGGATGACTCATTTTTTAGGGTCATGTGCTTTCCAGGAATGATGACTCAGAAAATATTTCTAGTGGCATCACTAATATTATCATTACTCTTTTGTTTGCACAAGCATTTAGGATCTACTATCCACTTACATTGCTCTGCACCACAAAAGGCTTCTAGTATGTCCGCAAGTAGAAATTCCTATTTCTAGGAAAAGGGAGTATGACAAAGATATGTCTTGGGAATCTCTAAGACAAAATGTCCCAAGGACTACTTTCAAAATTGTACTTCTATCTTGTTGCTATCATGGATGTGCCCAAAAACATTCATTCATTTACATATCACTTTGAAGACCTTACAATAGAAATGTCATTTTAGAAGAGTAATGCATTTGCCACAAAACACCATAGACTGGGTTTTCATATAGATATAGATGAGTTCCATATTGAGATCATGAAGAGAAATACTTGTAGAAAAACCATAGTGGGCAACTGGGGGCATCTGATTTGCATTTCTCTAAACTTCCTAATTAGTATTTCCTTGTGCCTAAATCAGTAACATCTAAATTAGAAAGATCGTGGTTATCAATAGTAGTAAGCTTTTACTATAGATACGATATAAAATAATTCAAATGACTTGCCTGAGATCACATGAATTATAGAAAAACATGGGAAGTCTGATTTAAATAGTGTTATTTTAGAGATAGTGTATTTCTTGATCTTGTGGGCAGGGCAAATGGGCTGCCTGGTTGACTGATGAACTGGAAGAAAGGTGAAAGGATTGATGCCAGGATGGTCTGGGGAAAGGAGACACGAAAGGATCTACAGAAACAGCATGAACAACTTGGCTTTGATAGACCTGGAAGATCTACAAAATTAATGTTCCAGTAATTATTAAATACTGAGCAAGTCCCACTAATATATTGAAATTCCTTGTGAAAATTATTTTGGGTTCGCGTTCAGTCAGTGTACTTTTTATGAGAACGAGCCCACCTGAACCTCGTAGGAGAAATAGAAAATATGTTTCTAATATCATAAAAGATCATTTTTGTTCTTGGGAGTGGCCCATAAATATGGTACTTAGAGCATAAACCATCCATGGTTAGAGCCTTAGGTCTACTGCATTTCTGCCTGTCCATGCCAGAAACTTGCTACACTTCTGAGGCGCTGAACTTTGTATCTCATCTTTCATATGAAGTTGCTAATGGCTTTTTTGTGGGATATTCGTGATAAACTTTGTCAATGACAATTCACATCATCCTGGTCACTAGTTAGGCATTCAAGCACTCAATATGTCAAGAAAGATAAGGTTATGGTGCAAGAAGACATTAATTTCAAACCCCCACGGCTCAACAGAATGATGACTGATTTCTCACTTTTATAATACCCTCACTGCGGGCTAGCGGAGGTCCACATTTGGTAAAATGAAAAGGCTGGATTTTCATCAGATGATAATGGAGCTATTGGGAAAATATGCCTCAGTCACGCCAGCCCAAGAGGAGCTCAGTTATAGCACCAACAATGGAAACATCCCACTGGTGTTTGGCCTGTGCCATTTCAGCTGACAGTTTGGTAGCTACAATTATCCTCATGAGCCTATCTAGTCATATGGTGCTCCAATGTCATGGAAGCCTAATGTGTGCTAACTGAATGAATAACTGATGGCATATCCAACAAATAAAAACAATAATTGATAAACTGCGGTGTTTTAATGAGTCCCCAACTATGACTCACAATGACTGAATAGACACAGCTTGTCACACAATTGGCCATGAGGACTGATGCAGGTACCCTTTTAGATAGTCAATTTCAGTAAAATTTTCAATCAGTTTTTCTCTTTCACAACCTCAGTTTAGAGGAAATAATGCTGAGACCTTGGAAGTCCTGCATTCAATTTGTCTCATTTGAAAACTATTCAAAGAAATCTGACAGTGACATTAGGTGTCTCCAACAAGACTTCACGGATCACTGGGTGTGAGCTTGCTTTCAAGGCTGAATCTAAAAATCTGTGTGCATCTTGGCACTGAACCTCTGAAGTTTGCCCATCTTTGTTTAATGTGAAGATGTAACCTATACATTCAGGAGCCATTTGTGGGGCAGTGCAGGAGTAATGGCACTTGGCGGGAAAGACAATGGCTCTAGGGGTTAACATCTATCTCACACATGCATTTATCTCAGACAGGCACTGTTGATTAAACGAAAAATGATCACAGCCAGTTCTGTGGCACTCACCTGCTTAGTTACTCCTGCATAAAACATAAAATGGGAATGGAAGTGAGGGCAAAGGTCAGCCACGGCTACGGGGATTATTTTATTTCTGGGCTAACGTTTGTCTCATTGTATTTGTGAAAAAAATCGTGTCCATGTTTTGGGAGAGTGTGTTGATTTCCTAAGCTATAATTAATATACTTGGGTTGTTGTTACTCAGAAGAGACTAGAATGCTGCATCCTCTGTTATCTCTCACAGTGCAACCAGATTACCACTTAATGCTCAGAAAAGACTGCCCGTTCCCGGAAGCTCCCTGCCATTATGCAGGAAGCCTAGCCTGCTCCTTTTATTTCCTTGTCCTTTACTGTATTCAAAATAGACATAAAGGTAAATTACTTGAATGGGCTTAATACATTCTCCTGCAACCACAAATGAATATGAACAATAATATCTATCTTGAGGGGGGAGACAAAAGAAAAAATTTTCAGAAAAATAAAAGGGAGAGGAGTGAACATTGAGATAGGAGGAGACAGAAAAAAATGTCAAAAAAATAGAATTTACATAATGAGCAAAGGGAAGAGGTTAAGGCCCTGTATTCTTATCAATGGATTTGAGAAGACATGCAACACAGTCACCAACTGTGAGAAATGTAGCCATAGGATCTTCCTTTTGTTTCTCAAGAAACAAACAAACATTATTTTATTAAAGGAGGAATTGTTAATGTAAAAAAGACTGTGGGAAACACAGAGAAAATTAAATTCTAAAATCCTAAAAGAAAACATAATGTAGTCCTATCTGCTACTTGGAACAGGGAGGATGACTGTTATCAGAAAGCCATGCCCTGAGCAAGTCTCCCTCGCTCAGATCTCACCTGTTCCCAAACTTGAGAAGCAGCTGCCTGCACTTTGAGAATGACCAAAAATTCCGTAGAATGAAAGATGTTTGAAAAATAGCCGACCTGGTTAGGCTAACAACAGACAAAATGAGGATGAGAGATCGCCAGTGGCTCTTCTGAGAGGTGAGCCTCTCTGATGCCCTGTGAGTGGCTCTTCTGAGAGTGAGCCTCTCTGATGCCCTGTGCACTCTCAGAGGGGCTCCTGTGCTAGCACACTGAGCTTTAACTGTCAGGCATGCCTTTCTTAGCATTTCTCTGATGGACTCAAGTCTTCCTCCTGTGTGTGTGTGTGTGTGTGTGTGTGTGTGTGTGCACACGCTCCTTCAAAACACCAGCCACTGAGGGAATTCTGTATTTTTTCCTGTAGTTATTTTAACAATGCTTGTCTACTCAGCCAGTTCCCCGAGAGTAGAGACTGTTTTTTGTCTTGTTCTTCTTCTTCTTCTTCTTTTTTTTTTTTTTTTTGTTCACCATTATGAGCTCATTTTCTACGAAGTGACCCAGTGAATTGCAGGTTTGCACCCAGTATGGGCTGAATAAATAGAGTTGAGGAGGTAGCTCAAACCATTAATTAGTCTGAGTATGACTGATGCCTCAATATTGGCTCATTATTTACCTGAAGTCTGTACCAACTTCCAGCTTTTTGTTTGTTTGTTTGTTTGTTTTTAACCTAATGTTACTTTCTCATTCCTAGATTCCTTCCCATATATCAAATCACTTGATTATTATGTTGCATCTCTTTTAGTTCTTCTTGGCTGTGGTTCTCATAAGATTAGAGTCACAAGTAGGAAAATACATGGGAAAAACACTATTGCCATCATATTCAGAGGTCTGCACCACCCCAGTATCACTGGCGACATCATCCCAAATGCCATTATCACCCTTTAGAAAGGCTGCATGCAGAGGAGAAAACTCTCCTACCATTCCTCCTCTGTCATGTGAGAACCAGCAGCCAGGTACCAACATGGAAGCAGAAATCAACCTCTCCAGACATCTCCACATGCTTGCACTTCCCAGGCTCCAGAACTATAGGAACATATTTCTGCTATTTATGTATTATTCATCTTAAGTCTTTGTCGTTTTAACAACAATGGAAAATGAGGACACTGTCCTGGTTCCTTTGGCTAGAGAATGATGCTCAAACCAAGATTTGACTGGTGTGTGTTTATACTGCTTGCTGTAGTGTTTTTGCCTCTCAACCTCTACGTCAAAGAGCAGGGGGATATAAAAGTGTCATAATTTACAGATATGACAGATACCCACATATCCATAGATTTCATTTCCATTTGTAAACACTTGCACATATGTGTGAAGTGAAACCTGAGTCTATCCTGATGTCTTTAATTCTAGTCTATGGCACCATCAACCATCCTAGCCTCTCCGACATGCTTTTACATAACTCCCACACCAACAGTGGGAAATCTGTCTCCCACCATCTGCCATCCATTTACTTAACTGTTCGATTTCAGCACACATGGGTAATAGCACCAGAATTTTTAGCCTATATCCCCATGGGATCCAACTTTGTCAGCTATAACGCACGCTTATATGCTTCTCCTTTTACCTCTAACTTTATGGACCTCACTCACTTCAAACTCACGTCTGTGAGAGCCTTCTCATACCCTATGCCCTTCAGTGAGGCTATTTCCTACATTTTGGTTATGATTAGACTATCACATTCTGCAACTCCGTCGCAGAACTCTCTGACATGCCGAATGATTTCTCCCAGTTCACCTTCATTAAAAGTCAGTTTTTGTGTTGTAAAATTCAGTGGACTTTGATAAATGCATAGTGTCATATATAGAATTATGACCACATATAATAACTATATCCATAACAGTCACCTGTGCATTATCTATACAACCTTCTCTTGCTTGGTCTCCAAATTTCTGCTGAGCACTGATTTATTTCTCTTTAAACAGTTTCTTGTGATTCAGTGTCATATAGTGGGAACCACACAGTGTGTAGCTTTCTTAAACTGGCTTCTTTCACTTAACAATGTGCATCAAACAGATGGGGCCATTTCTTTTCATAGCTAAGTAGCTCATCTCATCGCTGTATAATATTCTCTTGTTTGGTTGTGTCACAGTTTATTTACTAATTAATTTTTTGAAGGGCATCCTAATTCCTTGAAGATTGAAGAAATTATGAGTAAAATTGGTATAACTGTTGTTGGGCAAGTTTTTTTAAACAAGTTTACATATCATCTGTGCAAATACATAGAAGCGAAACTATCGGACAGTATCTCCAATACCTTTTGATAACATCCAACAACATCTTACCGATGGGCTAGCTAATGATACATTATTTTTAAACCAGCACTTTCTAAGTAGTGATCCCTTAAGGTTTGGCATTGGGCACCTTTTGCATGTCTATTCATACATTCTTAAAAAACAACCCCCCCAAAAAAAACCCCACAAAACAAAACAAAAACAATTGCACAGCACTATGACCAGGTCTTCTGGCAAAGGAAGCTATGGCCATAAGCTAAAACATTGAAAATAATTGTCTTATTCTAGTTAAGGAAATGGAAGACAATGTAAGTATGTCAACATTAAATGAAGATGAGTGCTTATACAGATTAGCATAAGGTACACAGGGTTAAGAGCAATGACAGAGATAGACATTAGGTGACGTTTGTTCCAGGTTGTAAATATGAGCCCAATTCTAGGTACCAGCTAGCAACTCTGAGTGTGTGCTCAGCAATAAACAAATGATTCAAATTACTGAATAAGGCTTAATTTGGGGATCTCCTTTGTGACAAGGCCTTTGTTTCTTTTGTGAAACAAAGGAGAATGTCTTTTAGGAGAATGTCATCAGTTCTATTGCCACCAATCTGAGGAAAAAGGGAATCTCACTGTGAGCCCAAAGTTAGGTGAGAGATGAAACACAGGCAGGAACTATTGAATTGTTTTGCTCTCTAAACCCACTTTTGTCTAAACCAGCTTCTCTTGAAATTTTCTATCATGTAGAGAAAACAGGTCTAAAGAATTCCAAGATAACTACTTATTAAATTATAACAATGTAGTTATAGACAAGGCTTTTCTTTCATAGCTGTAGTTCAGACCTCCTCCCTTGGCTGGTACACATTTGAGGAAGAGAGGCCCTCACATAGAAGAATTGGATCCATATTCCAGCTTGGCAGGTGGGCTCTGAGCAGGTTACTCCCTCCTTGAGCGTCATTTGGTCTCACTGCAACATGCAATTACATGAGGTCCATTATTGTAAGAAATGAATGAGATGACATACACAAAGCATTTATTAGAGCACCTGGCATACAGTAGAAGCTCACTCAACACCAAGTTGTATGCCAGCCTTTACTGCCCCAGGAAGAACACAGCAACTGCATGGTTCTCTGAACTGTGACACCAACAGCTCTAATGTCTGTTAATTGTTCAAATGCTATAGGCAGGACCTGGTTTATGGGTTCACAAGACTTAAGTATCTTTCTGTTTTATTTGTGAAGTGAGAAAAGAGCTCTGGCAGGTAAAGACATTTACTCTATAGGCTATCAGCCAGTAAATGGCAAGGCCCTGAATCAGTCTGGTGACAAATGAAACTCTCTGGTTGTCACTTCTGCATTGATATGTCACCATCAGTAAACTTGTTCATATACATCAGATTGTAAGATTGAAGGAATGAAGTTTTTTTCCTCTATAGTACATTTTCAGGAAAGCCAAATTTACTATTATTAAATTGAAAATCAGACAAAGTAGGGAGTTTACCTTTAAAAAAAAAACCTACAGCATTTACAGCCAAACAATAATTAAATAAAACAGGTTAACACCCTTCCTTTCTAAAAGAAGAGGGGCAGAGATGGAAGTATCACATTAAAAAAAATCCCCTACTTAACAGCTCCCCTTCACCTTTATTCTCAACAAAATTTTCTTTTGTTTCTTTATGTTTTGAGACAGTCTTACTTTGTTGTCCAGGATGACCTAAAACTGTCTGTGTAGCCCAGGCTGGCCCCAAACTCCTGATCCTCATGCCACAGCTTCTTGAGTTTTGGAATTACAATAGTGTACCACCATGCCTGGTATACCAATTAATCTTAATATTTAAAGGGATCTTTTCAATAATTAATTGGCCATTATGATACAAGGATTTTGCATTTGGCATGGTTCTCAGGCCTGGAAGACTTGAAGGCTTCCATGAAGGAAATGGTAATATATTGGCAATGAGTTCGTTTATGTTTTGTGCTCATCAGTATTTGATATTTTCACTTAGGAAGGCAATGTGACCCATACATCATCTGCTTAGTGTGGTTCTGCAGCTTCCCACTTACCCCAAAGGCGTCCTTCTCCCCTCAAATGTCCTCTCTCACCCACCCTAGTTTTGTTTTGCTGCTGTGCATTGCTAACTGGAACCGCAATTGAATGCAATTTCTCGTCCATTTCACTGATTACAACTATTTAGCGGGTTCTCAAAGAATGATGATTACAACTTGCTAGTTCTTAATGCTTAATTTATTTACATGCATGCCTGCCACAGTGTCATTTGTCCCATCTCCCAGATGATGGCTTAAAATCACTGAAAAATGATGGGCAATAAACACAATTTTACGCATTCCTCCATAGAGAATAACACCCACTGTCACTCCTAACATTGGCTGACCCATGCCCCATTGCTGTTAAACCAAGACGTAATGAAGGCAATGCAGGCATAAAACTTCTTTATTGCTACTTTGTTCTGACAATACTTGCACAATAACAGGCTTTTTAAAATAAAATAAAGTCCAGACCAAATTGGTATTTTTGTGTTGATATCTAAAGCCAAAACCATGTACATTTTCTTCCTTTCCTTTCTTTTCTGTCCTTTTCTTCTCTCTCTCTCTTTTTAAAAGGATGCCATATTAGTTGGGAGAAGAGTGACTTTTTGGAACCGTGACTACATTGTAATTGTGTCTCCTGTTGTCACCCAGGCGAGTTTATTCACATTGAGCCCAATAAAGGCCACATTTGCATTTAAGAGCATTACTAGCATTTTCTTCACATCTTTGGCAATTCTTATTTCCACGATAACTCAAAAAGTTACCTGAATGAGTCTACCAAGACTGACTGCTCCTCCTCATGTCATCCAAATTGAAAGGGATGGGGAAAGAAGAATTTTTTTTTTTTTCCAAATTGTAAGAAGTCCTCACTCTGCAGAAAGAACCTTGCCCTTCTTGTTTGGAGATTAAAATAGAAATGAGACGATGAGGTTGGAGGAAACAGAATGGGTGTTTTCTTTCTATTTTTCCCCTTCAACAAAGCAGCAGAAGAGAAACGATGCCAGCAGGCAGGGCGGATTAGCCTCCATCTCAGAAGGCAGAATGCATTAATGAGCTCTCTACACCACTTCTTACACAAACAGCATCCCGCAACCTTCCACACCCTTCGTTAAAATAAATAAATAAATAAACAAACAATAGAATTTGTTGATTTCTTTTTCTTTTTCTTTTTTTCTTTAAATTCAGCTAAACCAAATACCACAAGCATCAACCTCTTTCAAATTCACATCATGTTTTAAATAATGACTAGATGTGTTCCTTCAAGGAGGTTGTTGAAGGGCCATCACAAAAGAACTGCTTGTACTGCAACTATTGAAACTTCTAATGATGTTTGGCTTCAGAGAGAGGGCAAAGGAAAACTCACAGCGCAGCACAACATCCTACCCCCACCCTCTGGCCTCTTTATGGAACGCAACCATCACAGCTACATCCCAGGCTTATTTCAGCTAAGGGCTAAAGTACGTGACTTTTGGAAATTGAACCACAAGCAGATACACAAAGTAGTCCTTGCTACATGAGAATGTCGCACTTTCCTTTCTCTTCCTTGGACTCGGCGATCGGCTTTCAGCTACGTAGGGTGTGTTCAGCTCTCCACCGCTCTGCAAACGGAGTAGACTCTTGTGCATCAGCAGATGCATGCCTTTCTTGATGGTTTCTCCTGAACCGAAGAGCCCCGTGGTCTGGAACAATACGAAGCAGTCTTACAGATACTGTTACTGGAATTACGGGATCTCCTTGTGGAAACCAGTTATTACAGGGAAAACTGGAATCTGCTCTGAAGTTTCTTCGTCTCACTAATAAGAGAATTTAAGAGTGGAATCAAATGGAAACTTAGAGACAATTTTATTATTAGAGTTTAAAAGGAAAACGAAGATCAGGAAAACTGCAAATCTCAGCAGGTTCCTGGAGAGGGGAGTGGAGGAGAAGGATAAAAATTTGACATGGTGGTCAGACAAATGGCAGAGAAGCGGCCACAGGGTGGAGAGGGAGACAGTAGGGAAAGGGCATAAGAAGTTCACGATGTTGAAAGACCAAGGTGCTAAGGAAAGCATGATTAGAAAAGAGGTAGAAGGAAGAAAGGGAGAATTATTGAGAATTATTCTATTCAAATGGGCCTACTTCTGAAGCTGAATGACTGCAGCCTGGTAGGCAATGAAAAGGAAAAGCACAGCATCTCATTAAAGGACTAATTATTCTGCCTATCTCTTTATCTCAGCTTAAGGGGAGCCTGCTTATCTAGGGGCCATCTTTTACCTAGATGATTACATCAGCCCAGCTGAAATGTTAAATCTTCCTCTAAGCCTGAGATTTTATTCACTGGGCCAGAAGGAGATTTTTCTACCTTTACAATACTTTATCTAGGACAGAACTCTTCAACTAGGAAGAGACAAAGGGGAATGGACTACATGGGTCTCACAGATTCTGTCTTTTTAATTTATTTTTTATTGTTTTTATTTTTTACAATTTTTTTCATTTTATATCCTGACTGAAGCCCCCAACCTTATCTCTTTCCCATCCCACTCTCCCTTCTTTTTTCCTCCCTATCCCCTTCCCCTAGTCCACTGAATGGGGGAGTCCTCCCCAACTCCATGTGACCCTAGCTTATCAAGTCTCATCAGGACTGCCTGGATCCTCTTCCTCTGTGACCTGGCAAGGCTGCACAGTCAGGGGGAAGTGATCAAAAAGCAGGCAAGGCAGCCCCTGCTCCCCTTACTAGAGAACCCACATGGAGACTGAGCTGTCTATGGGCTACATCTGAGCTGTGAGTCTAGGGCCTCTCCATGAATTGTTCTTGGTTGGCACATTGGTCTCTGCAGGCCTCCCTGGGCCCAGATTTCTTGGCTTTGTTGGTATCCTTGTACAGCTCCTGTCCCCTCTGTGTCCTTCTACCTTTGGGTCTGTGAATTATAGTATGTTTATCCTATTATAGATGGCTAAAATTTGCTTATGAGTGAATGCATACCATGTGTATCTTTCTGGGTCTGGGTTACCTTACTCAGGGTGATCTTTCCTGGTTCCATCCATTTGCCTGCAAATTTCATGATTTCCTTGTTTTTAATAGCTGAGTAATATTCCGTTGCATGAATTTACCATAATTTCTGTATCAATTTTTTTGGCTGAGGGACCATCTAGGTTGTTTCCAGATTCTAGCTATTATGAATAAAGCTGCTATGAACATAGTTGAGCAAGCGTCCTTGCTGAATGGTGGAGCATCTTTCAGGTACATGCCCAGGAGCAGAATAACTGGATCTTGAGGTAGTTCAATTTTCCAATTTTCTGAGAAAGCATCAGATTGCTTTCCAAAGTGGTTGTACAAGTTTACACTCCCACCAGCAATGGAGGAGGGTTCCCCTTTCTCCACATCCTCTGCAGCATGTGTAGTCACCTGAGTTTTTGATCTTAGCAATTCTGATGGGTGTAAGGTGGAATCTCTCAGTCATTTTGATTTGCATTTTCCTGATGACTAATGATTGAGCATTTCTTTAAGTGTTTCTCTATCATTCAATATTCCTCTGTTGAGAATTCTCTGTCTAACTCTGTTCCCCATTTTTTAATTGGACTATTTGATATATTGGTGTTTAATTTCTTTAGTTCTTTATATTTTCTGGATATTAGCCCTCTCTTGGATGTAGGATATTTTTCCAGTCTGTAGGCTGTTTTGTTCTCTCTAGAAAGAAAAGTAGCCTTGAAGGAATGAGTAATGAAGATGAGAGAACAGTCAGCTCTAGATCTTTGCTTCAGTTACCTGGCATTTTTTTCATCAGTCATTCATAACTCTTAGTTCACCTTTCACATGTACCAACCAAAGAAGTGATCAATTCCCACCTGAACTTGGCCTCAGGAGTGCTCAACTCACCTATAATTATATGTATGTTTGTTGGGAGGTGGATACAAATTACAAATCTGAAGTACCTGGTATGCTGGAGGGAATGGTTGTGCTTCCCAAGTTAGGGCCACTAATTCCCAGGACCAGCAACCATTATCTTACTTGGGAGAAATTGGTCTGAGTTCTTCAAATACAATCTCCGTGAAATTTGCAAGGGGCCCTAAGTCCATTGATGATCCTTTTAAGAGACACAGAGAGAAGACCAGACCCACTGAGAAGACGCCGCCAACATAACAGCAGAAAGGAGATTGGAAGGATGTGGTTACAAGCCAAGGGCTACCAGGTTCTAGAACATGAGACAAGGGAGGATTTTGTTTTGTTGCCTCCAGGAAGACTATCACCATGTCAGCAAATTAACTTCAGACATCTGACTGCCAGACTGGAGTGAATAAATTTGTTATTTTAAGCCACCCAGAGTGTGTCAGTTGTAGCAGCTCTAGGAATCTAACAAAAATGGTATCTCTGTGAAGCTCCCAGTCCAGGCCTTGTGCCAGAATACTTAAATGACATGTTATGCACATAGAATCTAGATGTTGATAGTTCCCAAACCCTTTCTAGGTGATCCAATGTACATAAAAGCTGTGAACCATTCGTATAAGGGCTCAGGCTATAGGCTCAAGCTTATTAGCTAAAGTTGCTTCCATCAAATGTGAAGTCAAGCCCTATTTAGGAAAATTCTCCCCCTGTGAGCCTGTCAGTGTGGCTTTTCTAATGGAAGAATGAAAATCTGGAGGGTTGAAAATCACCACATTGGGGACTTCATCAACTCTCACTGCAGAGGGAATAACTGTAAGGATTATTGTGTAGCCCATGCACAGAGATGTGGGAACTGGATAATAAGTGACCACCCAGCAAACCTGGCCACTTCCTGTGAAATTTACAGTCTAGAAAGAACACAAATATGTACATAGACAATAGAGCAGTGTGCCAACAGAGAAGAAGGCAGCAAGTGCACAGTGAGCAGGCATGAGACAGGGCTCAGAGTTGGCACTTGAGCAGAGCCCTGGAAGTCCCGCAGGACGCAGAACAACGTTATAAGAGTGGCTTTGCATGGCAGGCCCAGGGGACGCAGAGGGTAGGAAAAATGGATGAAGTCATGGAGTAGGGGAGGACAAATCACCTGCATTTCTCCCACTTGTCCACTAGTTACGTGCTCCTACAGACTCACATGTACCCTTATTCTTTCTCTATGGCTATTTGGGCAATACAAGGCAAGGAGGAAGCTGCAACCTATAAAGTCTGAACAAGTATTTTCCATCTGGCCATTTGCAGTGTTTTGACTCCTGACCTAGACGCAAAGGCATGAGGTCACTGTCTTCCAAAAGAGACAACAGAGATGGAGCTCTCTCTGTGTGCGGAGACAAGAGTGGTAGCAGGGGAGCTTGAGAAAAAAGCAAGGTATAGAATCTATAGAGTGCGAAAACCAGGAGGCAAAGGCAGTTCGTTATATCAGTAAAGACTCTCCAGAGAAGCAAAACCAACAGTGGGTGTGGGCGTGGGTGTGGGTGTGTGTGCCCATGGCTGTACACAACCACTGTGTGCTTGTATAAGAACGTATTTATATTTATATATTATTTCCATATTTACACAATGAATTAAACTTTGTGTCTATGTAGGCTAGGAAGTCTTTATATCTGCAGTTGGCAAGCTGGGAGATGCATCTGAAACCTGAGATGAAAGAGAGCTGGAGCCGACCTTCCTACCCCAGCCCTAGTCTAAAAGCAAGAGCCTGGCTCTCCAACTCAAGACAGTGAGGCAGGAAGAAAGTTCTCATTTATTCAGCATGCTTGTTTCCTATTGGATGGAGCCACTCCCTTATTGGAGTGAAGCAAAGTGAAGATGGCAACTTGCTTCGCCTTACTTAGGTCTGCCCATTCAAATCCTAATCTCACCAGAAACACACTCCCAACCAGGCATACTCCATGTGGGTTCTACAGCTGACAGAATTCGGAGCTGGAGTTTAAATCAGGACCTCTCTGGGGCTAGAACCTGAGCTACACATCCTGAGCAGGGCTACGATATACAGGTGGAGCACAGTTATGTGCGAGGATGGTCTAGGGAACTGAGACAGGTCCCCATGTGGCTGAGAACTTGGAACCTTCTGTTCAGTCTCATATCCAGGTTAGCACACAGGACTTGCATGATGAACAGTGGGTCACTGGGAGAGAAGTCCGTCTAGAGAGCTGCAGGGAGGCATGTAGAAGCAGAAACTTGGTTTGTATTACTGTTGTTATTATTATTCCTTCTTTCCTCCCTCCCTTCCTCCCTCCCTTCCTTCCTTCCTTCCTTCCTTCCTTCCTTCCTTCCTTCCATCATTCCATCCTTCCTTCCTTCCTTCCTTCCTTCCTTCCTTCCTTCCTTCCATCATTCCATCCTTCCTTCTTCCTCCTCCTCCTCCTCCTCTTCTTGTGTGTGTTCTTTAAAGAACTTAATTTGTTTTTATTTTAGGTCTATGACTTCTTCGCCTGCATGTATGTGTATCTGTATGTATGTGTACCACATATGTGCCTGGTGCCACAAAAGCCAAATGATGCATTGGCCTATCTGGGGTTTCAGATAGTTATGAGCAATAATGTGGTTACTGAAAACCAAACTCAGATCATATGGAAGAGCAGTAAGTACTCTCAGCTGCTGAGCCATGTCTCCAGTCCACATGTTTATTGTTACCTGATTGGTCCACCTTCTCCAGGCTGAAGCAAGGATAGGAGATGGAAGGATGGGATGGGAATTTTTTGTCTTTTGCACAGTATAGATTTTAAGAATAACACGGGAAATGGGGAAAGGAATTAGTACGGTTGTTCCCAGCGTGGTTCAGAGCGAGTCTTAATGGGGAGTACACCAAATTGAGAGACTGCTTGAATATCCATCAGGAACGCCAGCTCGGTAACCTCTATTTTAATGGTGTGACTGCAAGTGGTCAGAAGTCTGTGAATCTTTCTGCAACACATCTCCCCCACTCTCCCGTCTGTCTATCTGTCTCAGTTTCTGCATGTCTCTGTGTATGTTTCTCTTTTTGTCTTTCTCTCTCTCTGAAAAATGTTCAGATTTCTGCATCTATTTAAATTGGATTTGAACCAGCTGGAGATTTGTCAGTAAATGGGGTCATAATAAATAAAGCACTCCAGACTTTCCTGGAGTTGAAGTAGCAATTTCATCACCATTCTTTTCATCAGAGGCAATCTCCCGTAAGCCTTTTTGATGAGTTTTGTGAAAACAAAATCCATGTGGACTAGAATTTCTCAAACTTAGTTTCAGGTTAAAATTAAAGATAAACATTTACTGATAGTTGATGTCTTGGAAAAAAAAGTTTTAAAGAAAAATCCTTTCAAAGTCTTCCATAACTGGAGATAATCAGCATGGTTCCTGAAATTCAAACTTTTGTGCATTAATCCCCCTGAATTCCACCAATGTGACCTACTTGACAAAAAGTAACTCCAGAGGTACAATTTAAGCAATCCAGTCCGTGAACCTATTCAACATCAGCAAATCTAGTTTGCAAATTATATGACAGGTGTCATATGCAGTAGTTGAGGTGTCATGGTAGGAGGTGGATTAATGGTCACTTCTGTTGTCACCCATCATCCCAGTGGAGAGGAACAAGGGGGAGGTCACTATTTTCATCATTCTATAGAAACGGTCTGCTGAGCTTAAGCCTGACATGTCAATTACATTAAGAAAATGTTGTGACTTCCTTTTAATTAAAATTCATTAAATTCATTCATGGGTATGAATAGTTAAGTAAGTTAAAAAGAAGGTATTTACTCTTGCAGAAGGGACATTAAGATGAGAAACTAAAATAATATATGAATAATAGAAGGTGGGACTGATAATAAAGCCAGAAGATTGGGCTGGAGAGATGGTTCAAAGGTTAAGAACACTGGCTGTTCTTCCAAAGGTCCTGAGTTCAATTCCTACCAACCACGTGGTGGCTGATAACCATCTATAGTGAGATCTGGTGACTTCTTCTGGTACACAAGGGTGCATGCAGGCAGAATACTGTATAAATAATAAATAAATAAATCTTTTTTAAAACTTAAAAATAAAAACAAAGCTAGAAGGTTTAGATGGACTGGAGTGGGACAACGATGGTTTTGAAATTTTCCTCATGGCTGGTAGAAGGCAGAAGCACTGTACATACTTTGGAGATGAGATCCTTTGGATTGAAGGCCATTTACCATGGTTTCTCTTACAATCAATTAGTAAGAGAAAGTGTTTGCATCTTCTCTGCCTTAAGAAATGTGATGGCCTGCAAAATGCTGTCATCAACCCTCGAGATCAGCCGTGAAATGGAAAAGCTACAACGTTGCTACAGCCTTTTGCAGTGATCGTTGCTACTGCAAACCTACGAAGAACTTGCTCCATCCTGGGTCACTCTCCGGCATAACTGCAAAGGCTGCACAAGTACAAAAGCGAACAATACAACAACCTAGTTCTTTGGCGTAAATTACAATATATTTTCTTTTAAATATGGTCTGAAACGGGAAAATGAAAGGGGAATTTCTCTCTTTTCTTCTCTCTTGGACCTCTCTTGCTTTTTAACACTGGAGATTAATGAGGCACGCCCATCCTGATTCACCCCTCTCCTTGGTAGAGCTGCCTGCAAGGGTCAGCTGTTTGCTGGCTCCTCTGCTGATCCTGCGGATGTGGGGATGGGAGAGACAGGGTAAAGCAGCTGCATTGCTTACTGTGTTGCGACTTGCCAGTCCTAAGACCATTTGACTTTCAGATCCAACTAGCAAGTAGCCGTAGCTTGTTTCTCCTTAAATTGTCTAGAACTTGAATGGAAAAACAAATAAACCCAACAATGAGCACGCCTTATTGGGATTGGAGAGAGCCACACAGTGCCAGGAACATAATGGCCTTGGAGAGGACTTTCAACTGTGTGAGCATGCCAGTTAGCCCTCACCGTCTGTCCTAAAGTCACAGTCCACGAACCAGGCACAGTCAGCGGAAATGTTTCTGTGCTTAGTGTGGGGACTCGGCACTTTCCGTGTACATGTGGAAAAGCCATCTCGTTCCACGCTGGCTTTTATCGCAAAGGCGTTCTCTTGAGATCCTCCTGCTAGAAAGTTGGAAAGTTGCATAACGGCCGCTGGCCTGATTGAGGCGCTCTGTTTTTCTAACAATCGCCGTTTCTTCTCTGGGCCTTGCACACAGCATGAACCCCTGTGTACAAGCTGGCCTCCCTATTGTCTATCATCTTGACGACAGACATTGTGTTCATTTTTGTTTCTGTGTTTATTACCCTTGAGTCCAGTCATGGAATATTAGTTTATGCTCCTAAAAGAAAATTGTATGTGTGTAGGTGCGATTTGTTTTTTTGTTTTTGTTTTTGTTACAGCTTATATAAAACTTATGTCTACACCGAGTTTGTGGTTCCATGCGGAGACTGTGTCTTGAGCTATGAAGCAGCCACACAAATACGCAGTGTATACCCTTTGTTAGACCTGGGGGAGTTTTAGACAATATAAAGGAGAACAAAGTTTTATCCAGAATTATTTACAAATTGACCAATTTGATAAATCATTTTATCTCCTCAAAGGCAAAGTGCATTAAAAAAAAAAATCCACACCGCTCAGTCATATAAGGTGGGAGAAGGGATGAGCTTGCTTCTCAGAAACACTTCATATTGCTTTTTACCCAAAATTCAATTTGCTTCCTCATGGGTGACACAGAATGAAGTTGCCACAGGTCAAACACCTGGTAAAATGTCTTCCTGTTTTTCAGCAGAAGCCAGGGAAAGGGTTTACACAGAAGCAGTGTAAATAATTGATCATAGAATTTTTGGACAATTTTCCAATTTATATTTCCTTTTTTAAACAAAAGTAAAAATAATAACAAGAGCAACCTGAGGAGATCAACCAGATGTGTGAAACTTAGCTTATCTGGGAAACGCAGAACTCAATTGTCATCCCAGCTTGGGCTGAGATGAGATGTGTGCTAGCCTGTAGACTCCCAAAGAGTGAAGAGCTGGGGTGGAAAGCCTGTTATTTCAGTTCTTGCTTAACCATCCAAAATTGAAGGAAGAAAGAAGCCTGGGAGGGTGTAACTGATTCATACACCCCTGGAGTGGCTGCTAGCCACACATCTGACTGGAAGGCCTTCCGTGTGGCAGCACTAACCCAGTGGAGCCTGGCATCTATGAAGTTGGCACTTTGTGAAGAGAGGTGGTCCAGGACCGTGCTTTAGTGGTGCCGCGCCAGTTCCGCATCTTTTACCTTTCAGCACTCTAACATAATTTGCTGTAGATTATTTAGGGCCTCTGTGCCCAGTTTCTTCACATGTGAGGCACCGAGACTCAACTCATTGAAGTCTTTTGAGGTTGTTATTGTTCTTTTGTTGTTGTTTAATTTTTTTAATGTGTATGAGTGTTTTGTCTGCATATGTGTGTGAGTGAGTGAGTGTGTGTGTGTGTGTGTGTGTGTGTGTGTGTAGCTGGACTGTGTGTGTGTGTGTACCTAGTACCAGCCGAATCATAAGAGGGTACTGGATGCCTAGAACTAGAGTTACAGATGGTTATTAACTGCCTGCCATGGTTTTCTGCAAGAACAGCAGTGTTCTTAGCCACTGAGACATCTCTCTAGCCTCTCACGAATTTTTATGAAGATAAAAGTGAAATAGTCCAGAGGAACCTTAGAATAGTGCCTGCCACTAGCTTCAGCCTCTGTGGACATGTTTCAGTGACCTTAAGCCTTCAGCCTCTTACCCATCTTGGACTTTCCAAAATAGTGCCACTATATGGGACCAAGCATATAATATATATGTATTATGTATTATATAGTATTATATATTTCATTATGTATATTACATAAATTATATATAGATGTAGCATGCAATAATATATCCACACCCACATACATACATACATATATATATGTGTGTGTGTGTGTGTGTGTGTGTGTGTGTGTGTGTGTGTATGTGTGTATGCTAAGGACATTTCCTATTAAAACTCTAACAATTGTCTGGAGGATTAAATATATAAAACGAATTTTAAAGCCTTAGCTCTCAATATTTATATTCCTTCTAACTTTCTTTCATATCCCAACTCCTACTGTTCTTCATGCTTTTTCATAATTTAAATCTACCTCAAAAGCATAAAATATCATTTCACTTAGCAAGGTGTGCTTAATGTGAAATTGATGTGGTACTTCAACTAATGAGGCACATGAGCAAATGAGGAATGGGGGTGGCAAGGAAGGTTTTCTGAGCTCTTGGAGTCTAGAGGGCAACATCTCTAGTCCATATTCAGCCACAAGGTTTCTCTGTGCAAGACGCTAGTAGTTAATGCTAGTTAGAAATTAAAGCAGAAAAGAGAAGAGCTTGCTAGTAGCTATAATGCAAAACACTTGTGTTCATTGCTGGAAAAATGAACGGGTCAAATATTACAGGGGGTGGAAATAATGTGTGATGACCCATATAGTTTTCCTGTATTGAGAAACTTCCATGACAGGGGCCATTGCTGAACTGGTCTTTGAGGCTGGATGGCTTTGGATTGGTTGGGAAGTGCAGGCATTGTAAGACAGTGGTCCTGTGGTCAGTTGCAGTGTGTTTCCTTTAAAAGAAGCTCTTTTCCTCAGCATGTAAGAATAACACCACACAGAAGCTCTACCTTCAGAAGAAAAGGAATTTGGTAATAGAATCCTGCAAAGAGTAATTAAATTAGTTGAAGTTATTACTGTGGGCCCTAATCCAACAGAACCTGTACTCTAATTTTTAAAAAAGTCAGGATATAGACATGGAGAAGGAAGATCATTGAAAGACACAAACAGAAGGTAACCTCCTCCAAGCAGATAAGAAAATCTCAAAAGAAGCCAGGCCCCTGATGCTTCTATTTCAGCTCCAGAGCTGTGAAAAATAAAATCTGTTGTTTAAGGCAGAGATGCTTAAGCTTTTTCAACTGTGATCCTTTGTATATAAGATATTTTAACACAAGCCCAGGTATACAGGACTATAATGCAGCTTTAGAATATAGAAATATAGTGTAGATATACAAATCAAATATTTACTGATAATTAAATGATAAAGAAGTTGTACTTTAAAGTAATTTTTGGTAGACACAAAATTTTACTATTTACTAAAGACAATACACAGCAAATTTACATACTAATGAGATGCTTGTTCGTTTTTACATAAGAAATTAAGTCTTGCATAAACCTTTAAGACCATAGGACATGAAATACCTTCAATGCTTTTCAGAGTTGACAGATTTTTGATTTTATGATTATTAATGCTGAGAATGGCAATTTACATAAATAACTAGCATAAAATGGCAGAAGTATATCTAGGTTAGGTCCATTTCAGTAAATTCCCATCCCAAGCCACAATTTAGTAAGCCATTTTTTTCTTTTTTTTTAATTTTTTATTTAACTTTTATTAATTACACTTTATTCATTTTATATCCCCCATAAGCCCCTCCCTCCTCCCCTCCTGGTCCTACCCTCCTCACCCCTTTCTGCATGCATGCCCCTCCCCAAGTCCACTGATAGGGGAGGTCCTCCTCTCCATCTTTCTTTTTCTTTCTTTTTTTTTTTTTTCTCAATGCAGTTTATTCAGGAACCTTGAACAATCAATGGACTTGAGCCTGAGCTGAAGCGTCTCAGGAATCATTCCTTGGCAAAGCACATATTGTGTGTGTAGAGCCATGATTTCAGTGAAGTCATGTGATACAACACAGGAAACGCCTGCCAGAAACACCCCAGTTTGTTATGCATTTGATTTTGAATCGACTTTTGTTTTGTGCATTCAGAAATCCTTTACTGTTGCTAATTGTGTGTGTGTGTGTGTGAGAGAGAGAGAGAGAGAGAGAGAGAGAGATCTAGCTGATCATAGTTTAAAAAGTTTGGAGTTTAGAAATTGCTTGTTATGACAGCCCAAAGAGGATTAATACAGTCCTTATCAAAGGTTAGAGTTGCAGTGGGGAATATATTCAAGGAAAGTATAAGTTTCCCTGGGAGAGTCTGAATATGATAGTCAGAGATAACTACAAAAAGGTTTAAACAAATGAATAAGGATCCTGTTGAACCTAAGCTAGAAATAAGGATTACGTATACTGGACAAAGGGCAGTTGACTTGTTGAAAAGGGGGAGTGGGCTGGGGCATGATGACAGCAGCTGCTGGTTAGAAGAGACACTGAGAAAGATGGAGCTGTTGAGAGCATTCCTCTGCAGCATATGTGAACAGTGAAGAATTATGTAGCTCAGGGGAAGATGAAAGCTGTAAGAATAGAGGAGGTGGACGAAGGATCGGATTATCTGGCTGCGGTGAGGAGCACCAGAGGTGTGAGGGGAGAGCATCTAAGGAGGGAAGTTAAAAGGAATTTGGAGCGAAGTGGATGAATTCAAATTTGAATTGGAAAGTATAAAATTGGCATGAAACTCCCCAGGCTGCTGTACAGTTGCTGGAAAGTATTTATATTTGGAACTCAGAGTGGAAAGCAAGATTTGGAAGGAGATCTAGAAGCTACTGGAAAGAGCAAAACTGCTTGCCACCACAAGAGCGGGTGGGATGGGGAGAAACCAAAGCAGCATCACAACTGGATACTCCTTATCACTAAAGATTCCAGGGCAGACAGCAGAGCCATGAACACTCAGAGCTGAAGAGGCAACAGGAGGGAAATTGGAAGCCCCTTTGTTGATGAGCTTCCAAAAGTTGGGAGTCAAGTAAGAGAAAACATGGAGTAAAGAGTCACAAAGAAGTGCTGTCCACATGCTATAACTGCAGAACTCCGTGTGACTCTAATAGGAAGTTAATAGTTTCTTAAATGTGACCTGTATATGGTGCCATTGTAAATTAAGGTGAAAAAATAAGAAACTGAATTTTTTTTAACTAAGACATTTTAAAAATATTTTTACTCATTTTTTGAGAATTTTACACATGCACAAATTGAATTTTGATCACATTTACCCCCAACTTCTCCCTGATGCACTCCCTCTCTCCTTAAGCCCTCCCCACTTTGTATTCTTCTTTTATTACCATTTTTATAATTTTCTTATAACCTACTGAGTCCAATTTGTGTTGCCACATACTTGTGCAGGTGAAGACATCCACTGGAGCATGACTGGGCTTCCAGGGGCCACACACTTAAAGAAAAGCAGCTTTAACCTCCAGAAACTATCAGCTCTCAATCTCCTCAGCAGCCCAACACCCTCTAAGCTACAAGAGTCTTACTCATATGTGGATCCTTGCATCAGTTAGGTTTGTGTGTTAACTTGTAGTACCTGTAGAACACTAGAAATGGACCACTGGTTTCCAGGGAAAGGTCATAAGGAGAGAGGAAAGCAGAACAGTGATGATATGAAAGGGAGAAGAAGAATAATAGAGAGGGAGGTTAAAGCAGAGAAAGAGAGCAATGGGGCAGAGGCTGGAGGGAGTGACAGCTTTTGGAAAAAAAAAACTTTATGGAAACCAAATATATTAGTCAGGGGTCTCCAGAGTCATAGAACTTATGGAATGAATCTCTCTTTTTCTCTCTGTCTCTGTCTACACACACACACACACACACACACACACACACACACACACACACACATACCAGGGTGGGGGAAAGAGAGAGAGAGAGAGAGAGAGAGAGAGAGAGAGAGAGAGAGAGAGAGAGAGAGAATTTTTTTTTTGGAATGACTTATAGGCTGTAGTTGAGCTAACCCAACAATGGGCAGCTGTGAATAGAAAGTTCATGAATCTAGCACATTTCTCAGTCCCATGAAGCTGGGTGTTTCAGCTGGTCTTCTGTATAAGCTGGAGATCTTAACATCCAAAGAATTAATCACCCTTCCTTCTTCCATTGTCCTTATATAGACCTCCAGCAGAAGGTATGGCCCAGATAATGGATGTGCCCCAAGATCTGAATCAAAAGCATGTGTCTTCCAGCCTCAAGATCTGGATCAAAGGCGTGTTGTCTTCCTGCTCCAGGATCTAGATCACAGGTGTGCCCTCTATTTCTGGACTGTAGTTCATTTCAGACATAGTCAAGCTGAAAACCTAGAATAACCATCACACCAACTATTTTATAATCACCATAAACACACACACACACACAGAGAAAGAGAGAGAGAGAGAGAGAGAGAGAGAGAGAGAGAGAGAGAGAGAAGGGAGTAGTATGAATTGAAGTCTACAGTTGGAATAATGCTTTTTTCAAAAGCCACAGGTTGCCAAGAAAAAGGCCCAGTGCCAACTGTGGGATCTCTTACCTCCCTCAGTTGGCCAGGGTGTTCTGGAGACCCTCCCAAACAATACAGCATGCTGATATCACTCATGGTTTCCCAACATAGAACAGTGTTCTAAGATTTATTATTATTAGTCTAAGTTGTGTGTGTGTGTGTGTGTGTGTGTGTGTGTGTGTGTGGTATGTGCTTGTGCAGGTACCGATGGAGGCCATGAGAGCCCAGATCACTCTGAAGCTTGAGCTGCAGTTTGAGGGCCCTCAGATGTGTGTTCTGGGAACCAGATTTAGGGCCTCTGCAAGAGCAATACTGAGTCGTTTCTCCATCAACTCGCTTTAAAAATCTGCTTAATTTCATTGTCATTCACAGAAGATAAAGAGCATGTGGATCTGGACAGCACTTTGTGAGCTTGGAGAACTTGTGTTATAGCACTCACAGAGTTAATAAAATGTCTCTTACCAACTTCCCGAATCTAATTATTTCCTTTTCCACTCAATATCCCTACTCAAACCCCAGGAGACCTGGAACATCACTGATCTACTTTCCTAATTTTTTTTCAGGCTCATTTTCTTTAGAGTTTCATATAAATTAAATCAAACAATACAGACTCTTACGTGTTTATCTACCTTTTAAAATAACATAAATATACTTAAGATTCATCTACTTTGGAGTTATTTTTTCCTATGTAGTGGTCTTTATTGTAAGCCTTTCTCACATTCTTTTAGTGAGTATATTCCCCTGGTCAGAGACATGAGTTATTTCTAACATTTCACTACCATGAATAAAACTGACAGCTCACCCCCATCTGTAAGTCCTGTTAGAGAGAATCTGATGTCTTTTTCTGACCTCCAAGAGCATCAGTCATGTATGTGATGCACAGGCACACATGAACACATAATACCCATACATACACATAATATAACATAAATAAATCTAAAATATTTTCTATTAATTTTTAAACAATAGAATATTTTTCAATTTAATCTTGTAACCATTTAGTGATGGTACATTGGCAATTTTACATTCATTTCTATCTTCCAGAAATTCACTTAAAATGACTCACTGGCCTTTAGGAAAAATTTTAATCCCACAAAAAGATTTTTATCTGGGTTCCAGTCATGCATGTAATAGACTTCTAGTTTTTTTTGTTTTTGTTTTTTTTTCAATGCAGTTTATTCAGGAACCTTGAACAATCCTCGGACCCTGGGGAAAGCCAGCCCACAGCTTAAATAGCCTCTGGGTAGCCAACCCAGGCGTGCCACGTGGGCAATGCAGATAGGTCCACATACATGGAAGCAAGCCAGATCCTCAGCCTTAGCCAAATGTGGAATTGTTCGTGACAGAGAGCACTCACCATCGGGAAGGTGGAAGGCGGAAACCAGCTCCATCTTTAAGGCGCGGCATTCCGCAGCTCTCTACAATTCCCCCTTTTTGTTTTAGACGCATCAAGCAAGAGTAGAGGTCTGATCTCTGATATTAGAAATAAATTGGGACTTTGTACCGATGTTCATTTAGGTGTCATCCACCCAAAGAGCATCAGACCCGTCCGATACCTTTTTCTCAGAGGCGGGACCTGGGGCATCAACCCGCATGCAACCAGACATGCTCTTCTCTGGGTCCAAAGCGGCTGACCCTGAGTGCAGTGCTTAGTCTCGCATCCTGAGCTTAACATAAGCTTCATGGTGTTCAATCAGAGGAGTGACCTCGTGCAGGAGCAAATTGATACACTATGGCAAATCGCTCAACTTGGCTGTCAATGAAAATATGCTGGACTTTGAGTCACTAGCATATAACATGAGAATTTTTCCTGTGCTGCAAATCTGTCTAAACAATTGTCGAGCTATATTTTAGGTAATTGGACTGGAGAATTCGATACTACGATGGAGCAGCTGAGAGTGGCCATTGTCACAGTAAATTCTACCAGAGTGGACGCAGGACTAGCCACAGGATTATCACTATGGATTGCTGCAGCCATGAATCATCTGAAGGAATGGGCGGGCATGGGAGCGTTAGCAGGCCTTCTGGTGTTGGTCTCCTTGGTTTGCCTGTGGTATATATGCAAGATTAGAGTCTCACAACAGTGTGATGCAGCCATGATCATTCAGGCCTTTACAGCCATTGAAGCAGGACATTCTCCCCAAGCATGGTTGGATACCATAAAAAGTTTTTTTTTTTTTAAGAATTATTTTTATTTTATGTATACAGGTGTTTTGCCTGTATGTCTGTCTGTATACCATGCACAGGCAGTGTCCATGGAAGCCAGAAGAGGGAGATAGATACCCCAGTGTTAGACATGGTTGTTTCCTACCCTTTGGGTGCTGGGAATTGAACCCATGTTCTCTGTAAGAGTCAATGCTCTTAACTACTGAGCCATTTCTCCAACACAAGACTTCTAGTTTTTAAAGGTTCTTTCTTTAATTTCTATCTGTATGAAGTATTTATATTTTTAATTGCATACTTGATTTGAAGAACCGTTTTTTTTAATAGAGTTTCAAGTTCATTGCTCTTTGTTTTTCCTTTTGTTTAGTATCAGATTGCTGCAAACCCTATCTAGCAAAATTTTCATGTCAAACATTGTACTTTTCATTTCTATGTATTTTATTTGTTCCTCTTTGTGTCTTCCATTTTTATCTAAGTAACCTTAACATTTTTTTCTCGAATTCTTGAGCATTTTTAACTTCCTCATTTGCCAGTCTATCTTCAGCACACATAAGATCTGTTTGTACTGACTATTTCCATGCCTTGCCATCTTTTATTGCATGGTGGGAACTGGGTTTTACATTGTTGAATGCTCTTTGTTTGTTTGGATGGCTAGTTTGGTTTTTGCAGTTCCTTTAATGAGCGTTGTTGGCAGGCAGTCAAGCAGCTAAGCTGCTTGTGTGTTACTTTGATCCTCTGAGACTCTAAGGGTTTTTAATAGTGAATATACAGATACCCTTTCCTAAAAGCAAAATGTGCCTGTTCCTAGGCCTCTACAGAACAGTCTGTGTGTTCATATGGCCACTCCATTCTGGCTGTGGGAACATAAGGAGCCCCCATCCCTCCGTGTGAACCCTAGAAATGTTAACTTGTCACTCTTCCAGAATTGCTTTCGCTCTGAGTTTTCCTTTGCTCTGTTTCAGGGGCTTTCATCTCACTCCTGTGCAGACAGGTAAATACTGAACACTGACTTTACCCCTGTGCTGCTTTTAGGACACATTTTGCTCCAGGTTTTCTGATATTCTGCTTCCAAATTCTAGTTGTCTAAGCTTTCCCTGAACTTTGATCTCTGTCTGCTTTTGCATCCTGGAGATCCTGGGCTGGGACACACTACTCAGGTTCCTCCTCCTCTCTACCCCTTTATCAAGAAAACACCCCTGCTCAGATGTAGCCTGTGGGCAGCTCAGACTCCATGGGGGTTCCTAGTAAGGGGACTACGGGCAGGCTCTGGCATAAACTCTGGTTGCTTGCTCTTTGATCACCTTCTGGCAAGGTGGCCTTACTAGGCCATAGAGAAAGAGTGTCTAGACAGTCCTGATGGGACCTGATAGGCTAGGGTCAGATAGTAGGCAGGAGGAACTCCCCTATAAGTGGACTAGGGGAGGGGCATGGTGTGGAGGGAAATGGGAGGGAAGGCAGAGCCAGGAGGAGATGAGGGAGGGGGCTACGGCCAGAATTCAAAATGAATGAATTGTAATAAACAATAATAATTTAAAAATTAAAAAAAAAACCCTTAGAAGAAAAATAGACACTTATCTTCATTGTTTACTTTTTTAAAGATGACAGTCCTATGCTGTGTGGCTCAATGTCAGAAAGCACTTGTATATGTCCATGCTCACTTCTAATATTTCCTGGAGGGAGAATGAATCTGAATTCTGATAATCTCTCATGAGCAGATGAAGAAATTGTTGAATATGCTTTTTTTTCCCCAAGTGCCTGGCAAATAGCTAAATAAAACATTTGGGATGGAGGTCTATAGAGGAAGGACAGAGTGACACCCCTAGTCTTTCTAATAGAATCTAGGTTCTGTTTAGAAGCTGTGAGTGTGAGGCATGGGCCTCCTATGTCTCATCTTCCTGTGCTCACATTACGGCATTTAAAAAGATGGAAACCATCCTTGTAAATAAACAGCATACCTAACAGCCAGAGCTTAGGTTGTCTGAGCAACAAGTCCTGGACCGTCCTGCTCTGTCCCTCCCCTGCATCAGAGCTGCAGGGCGAGAAGATGGAGTGGGTACAGCACAGGAGGGGATAACTTAGGGAGGGTTTCTAGACTAAAGCGGAAACTACAGATGAAGGAGCACAGCGCAGCAGAGGCACTGTGGTGCGTGTCTCCTTCCACGGTAGCTCATCTATCTAAGAGGGTGTGTATGCCTCTTCCTTTATTCGAATTGCTCACCTGAAATTTACCTGCCTTGATTTCCACTGATTCTCATCCCATCCCTGACTTGCTGAAAGTTTGCGGTTTTTTCTCCTACCACTCGGAGTCTTTGGTTGTGAGGCCATGTCTGGGCTCTTATTAATCTCTTCTGACTTCATGTCACTCAGCTTTGCCCCTGCAGGTTTTCTCTGGAATTTTTCCATCTCTCTCTGTCGCTATTATGAAATAAACCTTAGGTCTCTGGGGTTTCTATCCATACAGTTTTAAGCATAGTTTTGAGATTCCTATTATTAAAAAAAATCATTTATTGATGATAAACTGCTGCCCAAAAGTGAACCAATTTCCTCATTTGTATTTTGGGCCCTGTTGCTTGAGAATAGAACCTATCTGCCTTTGCCTCCGACTCCTATAGTGGCAGCCCCTCTCCGGGCTGGACTTTCGGAGATAACCACAGTGGGCTCTGGAAACCGGACATCGGTTCACATTTTATTTCTCCCTGGGGGAGCAATGCCGTTGAGGAATTTAAGTCTTGAAAGGTTATATTGTGTGTGCCTACATTAGCTGACTCCACATGGCTACAAGAAAGACTAGTGGATAAGGAATCTGAGGGCTTGTTGTCATTTAACAGTGACCTATGCTGATGGGGCGGAGTGTGGTGACACAGAGCTCAAGTCTCTGTGAATCATGCAGAGTTCTCTTTGACTGCTCCAGTTCCAATCACTGGATCTCTCATTAGTTTCATACTTACCACAGGTGTGTGTGTCTATTATATAATATACAAATATATACGTATGTATAAACATATATGTATATAAAATATAAATATAAATGTATATATAATATACAAATATACAAATATAAATGTATATAATATACAAATATATAACATATAGTATACATAATATATAATATATATTTTTCTGTCTTGATGACTTTAAGTTCTTTTTGTGTGTGTGTGTGTTCCTTTTACTGATTCTTAGAGAAACTGTTATGACAAGCTTCTAGTTAGATATCTGCTATGCTATTTTTAGGCCCACTCTCTCCCGTTTCTCAGACTGTAGTGTCTTTTCCTGTTATCTTCCCCTGCTACTAAATCGAATTTCTGAACTTAAATAACAATGTTATTCTGATTCCCCACCAAAGAGAAGAAACCAGTGTGATCCCTTAAAGTGGGGATCCTCATTCATACTTTGTTTTCAGAAATTGTCCTTGTGTGTTGCTTGTTGTCTGCTCGCTTGTTCATCTGACGAGGATCCTATGTTCCAGACTCACTGGCATCTTTCAAAAGGAAAGACGCTGTTTAAGGAAGGTTTTGTTATGCTTTGTCAAACACGGAAACATTTGTGCCTGTTAGCATGCTGCTGCTGTTTTGGCATCTGCTGTCTGAGGCTATCATGCTTGTTGAACACACACTGGTAACGTGCGTGGAGTCCCCTCCTGGTAACTGTGGAGAGGCTCAGGATCATAGCAGTGGGTAAGATGGCACAGGGGTATCAAACCACTTTGTTACAAGCCAACTGTCCATTTCTCTGCAAGTGCGTGCAAGCAGGCTGGCAGCCTGCCACCACACCACCTTGCTGTCAGCCTGGGTGTTCACATGGGGCCCAATTTGCAGCCCTTTCCACACTCCTAAGGCACATTTACACACCCATGGGAGCTGTCTGTGTTTGAAAACCCCATGTCATGGGAAAATGTCCATAAAGCTGCCATAGATGGGAGCAGTAGAAAGAACTTGAGTCAATTATAATAAGAATGATAATAACAGCGGTGACGCATGTTGATGCATACACATGTGTATACTTGTACACCCATATGTGTGTGTGTGTGTGTGTGTGTGTGTGTGTGTGGTGTGTGATTTCATTGTGCCTCACCTTTTGTTAGGAGGCTGGATTCTTTAGAATGCCAGTTATGGACACAACTCTAGACTCTTCCTAGAGAAAGGCAAGAGGGAAGGAACACCAGGGGGCAAGATGAATATCCACAAAGATGAATCAGATTTTCTTCTGAGATTTGCGAGCTGGAAGCGATGAAAGGAAGAACACTCAGAGGAGGAGAAATCATCCATTCTGGACAGCATTTCTCAAAATGCATTTTCTCAAGCTCTCTCTCATCCTCAGGAGACTGGCAGGTGACAATCTGTAGCAACACACTGTAGGCGCAAATGAGGTAGATTTTCAAAAAACCTGGTTTAGTCATGTTAATTTTTTGCAGAACTTCTTGAGTCTTTCAATGTGGTAATAATAAATACCCAGAGTCCAAAAATGGGAAAACTGGACGATATGTTTCTCAATTTTCTTCATTACAGAATCTCTCTGTGGAAACAACTCAAAGCTGATCTTGCCAAGGTCCTTTAACTGGGAGTCTCAGAAAATGAATATTCACGGTGTAACCTTGAGTAGACTGTGAACAAACACGGAAAATTCCAGAAGTAGTCTTATCAAAATAAAAGTTCCAGGACACCACCCTTAGAACCAGCAGATCTCTGCGGAAAAGTTTGGGACTGACGGCAGAGAGGATCTAGGGAATTTTAGGGGGTTTTGATCTTGCTTTTCCAATGCACAGGAATGGGCTTTCTGCTTATCTTTGGGCTGTTTTAGAGATAAATAACTTCTCAGTGAGGTGTTGGAATGATGAGAGAGAAATTCAATAACAAAGATGCTGCCTGCGTTATTCAAGAGCCTTCTCACATTACTAAGGTAGCAGAGAGGACAGGGAATCCCAATTTGTCACTATCATTTTTAACTCAGCGAGAGAGGTCAGCGTTTAGCAACAGAGCATACTCAGTCCTTACTTTTTTTTTTGCCAATGTGTTATTGCTATAAAACAGAACAAAATGCAACAACAAACAAAAACAGAGAAAACTGTCTCTACACAGACAATATTCACTATTTCTCTGTCTGGTAAGAGTCAAATGTCCTGAACATATAAAGAACGTCTAGAAATCAACAATAAAGAGACAAATAACTTAGTTAAAATATAAGCAGAAAGGTTTTGAGAGGTAACTTAGTTGATAAAATGTTGTTTGTCTTGCAAGCTTGAGGGTCTGAGCAAAAGCCCAGAACCAACATAAAAAAAAAATAGTATGCCATTATTGTAAATACCAGTAATACAGAGTCAGGGGGTCTCTGGGGCTTGCTAGCTAGCCAACCTGGACTACTTGGTGAGTCCCAGGCAAGTGAGAGACCTTATTTCAAAACAAACAAACAAAAAACAATCAACCAAGATAAATGGAACAGGACATGAGGACCAAAGTCCAATGTGGTCCTCTAGCCTTCACATACACATTACACATATGTGGATACGAGCCTCTCCCTCTAAACACACACACACACACACACACACACACACACACAGGGAGAGAGAGAGAGAGAGAGAGAGAGAGAGAGAGAGAGAGAGAGAGAGAACAAGACTGTGTAGAACCCTGGAGTCTGCTCTGCCCAGTGGCTCATGACCTTCCCTGTCTACTTTACCTTATATTGTATTATCACTTCAGCATCACCCATCCATTCCTGGCTTCATTTTCTTTCATAGCACTTATGCAGCTGGCATATTGCTCACAGTTGTGCACTTCTTGTGAATGAGATGGGTTCTGAAATGTGTGTCATTAGACAACTTCATTGTTGAGTGACTGCCATAGCATGTACTTATACAAACTCAAATGGCTACGCTGTCACTACATAACACCGGCTCATACACAGTGGGACCATTAGTCACAGAATGTGACTGCATTTCATTTATTACCTATGTGTAGGGTACCTCTTCCAGTTTGAATGGAAGCCTGATATAGGCTGGGATTTTGCCTGGGTTTTCTGTCTCTCTTGCTCTACCTTCAAGGCCCAGAACTAAGGTTGACATGAGGTAGGCATCAGGAAACATCTTGGAACTGGTACATGACTGCTTACACACTTAGAGAAAGCATGGATATTCTTTGGGGGTTCTCTCTTTCTTAGCTTCCCTTCTAATGAGACAAGCATTCAAATCCCTTGTCTTACAGGAAGGTCAAACCAAGGTCTGAGTGGCCTGAGGGGGTCATATGAGGACCTCGTTTGTGGTAAAACATGTTAGCAGACAAGAGAGTCACTGAATCAAATATATATGTATGTATGCGTATGTATGTATATACATATGTATATGTACACATACACATATATATTATACACAAATATATGTTTTATTAGATTGCATATATCTCTTTTTTCTAGACGTGCACACACACATATATAAACAAATAGGCACATTTGTCTATAATGTTTTTTAGCTATGTGCCATTCTCTCCACTAACCTAAGCAAAATATCTGGTCACCATCTGGCCCAGGAAAGCTGACACATAATATTAGTAATCAAAGTTCCCTAGTGTTTTTAACTTAAGAGGAAATTATTTAATGTCATAATTAATTGCTCCTTAAATTGAAAAATGCAATCCAGTCTTTGGTCAATTTGTCTCTCTTCTACTCATTCTTGTTGACTATGGTTTGAGTTTGACCTCAAACCATTCATATTCCTGGAGCTTAGTCTTCAGTATGGTTGTAAGAGAGACGGAGAGACCTTTAAGAAGTAGATTTCAGTGGGAAGTAACTGGGCCATTCAAGGTAAGGCCCTGGGAAGAAATTAGTACTATTCCCATGGAACTCATGGGTTAGTTCTTCTCAGAAAGTCATTACAAAAGAATGAGCCTGACCCCTGTCACACTCTCTGGATTTCTATCTTATCCTCTAACCTCTCTGTCTTATACACTTCCCTACCATAATGCCTTGTGGCGAGGCATCCAGAAGCCCCTTCATTGAATCCTAAGCACTTTTCTTTGTATACTACCCAATACCTGGTAAACTGGTATTTTATTATTACTCCTTACACTATTTTATCCCTTGGCAAAAGTCAATGGCACATAGCAAAGGAAAGAGAATTTCCTAAAGTAAAATATAATGGAAAAACTGCGTATCTGTGTATGTTTATGCACAAGTACATGTTCATATATGTATATACATGTAAGAGAGCATACTTTCCTGTGAGGAGCAATGTTCTAAGGGAACTTAGCATTTTTCTCTTGTAAACCTCCATAAGAGAAGCTACAAACAATAGGGCTAGGTTTTATTTTATTGTAACATTAAAAGATGAATTTATTATCTCTAAATTACATATACTGACACACAAGATTTTAAAAGTCTGTTTAAAATGCTCCCACAGTCCTCAAAGCACTCATTTGACCACAAGTGATGATAAAGAGACTCTCTTGTAATCAGCAGCAGGATTGGAGCTGAGCTACCCATCATCATATCAGAATATCAAATCGAAACTCCTTATAGCTGCACAGAACTGTGATAAGCTGAGCCCTACAGTCCAGTAAATGTGCAATACTTGGAGCAATATGAAAGATTTGCAGCTTTATCCAGACGCAAATTACCTTTGTTTGTCACTGTCTTGAGGGGTTCACGTTTCTTGGGTTATGCAGTGTCAGAAGGCAATTCCTAGTCAGAATCAAGAACCTATGATTACCTCAGATAAATGAGGGCACTTGCTAAAAATGTGACCAAGCTACATAATCAGGTAGAGGATGGACTTATATTACTAACACAAATTATAGCTCAGCAGCATGCATTTTTGTTGTACTAGTAGGAGACAAGGTATTTCCTCTGATTCGCTGACAGGCAGCTCAGGTCACTAGTCCAGTGTTAATTACAAGAGTCCCAGTGATGTCCCACTTATGGGCATATGAGTGCTTTGAATACCATGAAGTGTTTTAAATGTTTTTTTTTTCTTAAACCTTTTTGTGGCATTGCGCCTACTTTATAAAATTAAATTTATCTTTTATAATATTATAATTAAACTTTTATCTCAGTGTGAGATCACGTTAGGTAATTACGAATAATGATCTTAGATGCCTGGTATCTGATAACTTATGTAGCCAGTAGCATCTTTTCTTCATGGAGACTTCCACAAACCATCCCCACAATCTCACATTTTGCCCTCGAAGGCTGGTCATCAGCCATTCAGAGCCTTAATTAAAAAGGATCCAAGACTTGCAGGCTTTCTTTAGGGGGTGACTTTATTCCAGTGACTAACTAAGGAAAGATAGGAACTGTTCTTGCCAAATGAAGCTTCCCTTCCCTCATTAAAAGTGTGCAGCCAAATTAGATCCTGCAGCAAAGGGTATTCCCTCTCTGGCAGCACTAGAAAAATCCTCTTCACTTAGTAATATAAGCAGATGCTCCTTAGCCATAAGGGCGTAGATGAATTGGGAAGATCTGAGCTGAAATTTCAGAGACCCTAACTGAGTTTGGGTTGGGGCTCCAACTCTACTAACCAGCTGAATAATATTTGGTAATAGTAAGACCTCTAACTCCAATACTAACTTTATTAAATAAGACATTATTCATGTTCAAATAGGCTTTTAGTGAAAAGCCTGTTATGATTGGCCGAAATTTTACAATGAATGGGGAGGGAGATGTTTCTGCCTGATTTCACAGTTTCCTAAATTTAGCTGTACCCCACTGCTTCTTCTGGAAGGACGACCAGCAATCCTTAGTACTTCAGAATGCTTGTGTGGTTTTCCAAGCAGTTGGCGTGGAGACCCATCTATTTCGTATGTGCATGATATTTTGTTTGATGTGCTATGCTAAGTAAAACCTTTTCTCCAAAACCCAAATGAGGAAAATATTGCCCTGCCTGAGATCACAGAAAAAGCAGAGCGTTTGGGCTAGGAAGATAGCTCAGTGGGTAATGTTCCTACCGTGTAAGCATGAGGACCTGGGATCAGAGTTCCAGGACTCGTGTAAAATGGTGTGGTAAACACCTGTAAGGGCAACATTGGAATGGCGGTGGTAAAGACAGGCAGATCTGTGAAGAACTTACTGGACGGCCATTCTAGCTGAATCAGTGAGATATGGGTTCAGTGTGAGGTAATATTTCAAAACAAAGGTGGTGAGCCAAAGAGAAAGACACCCTACATGCAGCCCCATTCACTCCACCGCCACATGCTGTGCAGATGAACACATGCACGTATTTGTGCAAAGAGAACAGGATGCAACAGAAAACAATGACATTTAATGCTGTAGAAATAAACACAAAGCATTTGCTTAGATGATTTTAGAAGCTAAGCTCCAAGGCCTGCACCTGGCAATTTGGAGACACAGGGAAGAAGATTGTTCTGAAAGTTCAAGTTCAAACCTTGGAGAAAACCAATGCTCCCAATTGAAGAAAATCTAATGTCATAATAGCAAGTTCTCCTTTGCTTGGGCATTTTGTTCCATCCAGGTCTTCCACAGACAGATGAGGCTCACTGCTTTAGGAGGAATATTCTATTTCCTCTAGTCTCCCGACGCAATGTCAGTCTCATCCAAAAAACACTTCAGAGTATCAATCAAACTAATGTTGAATCCAGTACATGAGCACTCCTTGACCATTCTCAAGTTGGCACGTAATATTGACCCCCACAGCCATCTGCTTTATTTTAATGAAAGAGAAACTGTAGCTTTAGTTACTTAAAGTCACCAGAAGAAAAGGCCAACGTGATATGCAAGAGAGCCTGTGCTTTTGTTAGCTCTTCCTTTTACCCATATCTGTTAGATTAGATTTGATCCTCTTCTTCTGACAAGTAATAAGCAGAATGATTAAGAAAGGCAGATGAGATGATTCCCAGTCATCCAAGTAAATTTTCATAGTTATGGAGAATGAATTATGAGCTCTGTCACCTACCTATTAGGGTTTTCTTACTTATAGTATTGTCTCCAAGTCAAATAGGTGAGGAAATGAATTATCACTAACAGATAAAATGCACATTCAAACATATGATTCTTCTATCACATATTATCTACCTATCATTCATCTATTATCTATCTATCTTCTAGCAATAATCTATTTATCAATTATCTATCTATTTATCTATCTATCCATCTATCTATATCATCTATCTACACACTCATATATAATGATAATCCAAAGAAATGGAACTGGCCAACATAGCTTATACCTATCCATTGTCTAAGCCATGTTCTTACAATCTGATACTATCATGTGTACCTCAAACCTAAAGTCCCATTAAAAACTTCCTCCAAGATAGAATCAGCTAGAGCTGGGAAGAACAACTTAAAGGAAGAAAGATGTTTTATGACTTACAGTTTCAGAAATTTAGGTAATTGTGGCTGGATCCATTATTTCCAGGACTCTGGTGAGGCACTATACTATAGTAGAGGACTATGGCACAGCCAAGCTTCTCATGGTATGAAAACTGGGAAGGATGTTGAAAAAGAATAGAAACAGGGATAGGTCTAAGTCTAGGTATTAGGATAGGCTCAGGAACAGAGACAGGGATAGGAATGAAGAGGCTGATGTCAAGAAATAACCTTAAGAGGCATCTCTCCCATGACTCACATCCTTCAGACAGGCCCTGCCTTCCAGTGGCTCATTCAACTATAAGTCCATCAATAAACAATTCATTAATAATATTAGTGTCCCTGTGATCCAATAACCTCAATAACACCACCATTTGAGGAACAAATGTGAAACACATGAGCCTTGAGAGAACATTTCATATCCAAACCACAACTATGTGTTATTGCACACTTAATGTTCTTATTGAGTTTCACTTTTTTCATTACATCCTTAACATGAAGATACATAGCTAAGGCATCAAGGAGAAATTCCAGTATTGTTCCATCCTAGCCAAAATCTTTAATTTAAGACTGTGGGTGTTGAGTAATGTTCTTGGCTAATACTTGCGGTTATAGGCACTCCATTGTATTTTCTTTATTTGTGGAATATTACCAATACCATCCACTGATTTGCTGATAACTTCTTTTATTCTTACCAATTATACCACAAATATTTGCATCTTCTCATGCAATACAATTTCCTCTGTGCTGTTCACTTTCAAGGTTTGAGCTTCCAGATTCTTGATGTGGAAGATCAGGCTAGTGAAACCTGTTACTAGAACTCCAGAGGTTCATGAAGACTGTATGACATGCCTCATATGCTTCAATTGTTGTTTCTTCATTAAATTGCAATTTGTCCAAATAGTACCTATAATTATTTTCAAGATCTATCAAGTTACAGGACACTAGACTTGTGTATTTTCATTCCTCTTAGACATTCACTAGTTTTCCTGTAGTGTCTCCTTTGTCAATACTTTCTTATGCCCAGAAAACATTCTTTTCAGGTGCCATGATAGATATGGTCTCGACGGGGTTCATGGCACAATGTTCAGGCATGCATGTAGTCCCTGTGTTTTTGTAAGATTCACCCATACCCACTATTAATCTCTGTCTGGCATCTATAACTACAGTACTTATTTTAGCCTTTCTTGGACAGGGAGATGGTACACTACAATAAAAGGTCCCAACGGTCCAATTAGGAGTCAATAATTGGAGGCCTCTGGGCTTAATTTGACCCATTTCTTGTCTTATAAATAAGGTTTTAGCGAGGCATCTTTATGTCTCATCACTTAAGTAGTAATGCAACAGCTGAGCTAACTAGTTTTGACAGACTATAGGATACATAATACCTAAACCATTTGCCTCCAGACCTCTTGTAGTCTTTTGTTCATTTACCCCTAACTCCTAGATTGAAAGCCCCACCAGATTTTATGATTATATAATCTATGATTCTGTCATAGAGGCAGAACCTTCATGAGGGGGATTGGTGCCTTATCAGAGAGTCTCTGCTTTGTCTCTTATCCCATATGTGAGGTCACTTTGAGATGACACTATCAGACACTAACTGCTAGCACCTTGATTTGAGACTTTTCAATTTCTAGAACTATGAAAAACAGCTTTATATTGGTCATTTATAAGCTTTTCAATGTATGGCATTTTGCTATAGCTTCCTGTATAGATTAATTATGGCCCTTTAATAGCAATGGTGGTCCATCTCAAAACTACACCTAAGTAGTCTGTCAGTTCACTCATTCCTAACCCTTTCTGGACTACCAATGTCAAACCTACCAAGGGTCTTTTCCTTCCCAATCCTTCCAGGAATCTGCAGGGAAGTATGCATCACCTTCCTCATCTGTGTGTTTGCACTTCAGCTTGTACTACCTGAGATATCCATTTTCACTTCTGAATCACAGTTATTGCTGCCAAATAATGTTTCTCTCTGTGCTGGTTTAACCCACCGTCTTTCTGCTGTCTCACTTGCCAACTGTCATTGAAATGGAGTTGGCCAAATTAACCGCTAGTACTTCTCAGAGGACTGTAAAAATCTTCAGGTATTGCAAGTAGAGAGAATTTAGCACAGAGGCAGTAGACTTTAGGAACCCCAGGGTGAGGGTTGAGGTCACAGTGTGAAGATCCTAGCATTCTTAGGTTCACCACGAGTTCTTGGAGAGCCAGAGCATTTCAGAATTGTAGGAGACCAACTAGCAGACCCATGATTGTAACCTAGTCAGTTACAATACTGAAAACCAGGTGGGAGTAGCTGCAACCTCATATTCACTAAAGCTGAATCTGGACATTTTCTTCAAAGAAACAGCAAAATCATGTCTGCCTCCATTCTATTGTCTCCTTAGCAACACACAGGAACTCAGAAATGCCCTGGCAAGGGATGCTAAGAAATGTATACCCTCAGGTTTGAATAGAGTGGAGTGAAGAGACTAGAACTGCCTTATCAATAGTCTAACAAAAGTTGGTGAACAAGGGTTTCGTTAATCTACCATATTTAATTTTCTAACCATACTTTTTCCTCAGTATCATTAACATTTCCAGGGGCTTTTTAAGTCTACTAGATAGAGCACTGGATTCCAGGTCCACGGACTTGAATTGAGAGTTCAGTATGGTGTGACCTCATATAATATTGTGGTTTGGCTTCTTTGGATCAAACAGAAGGAGCAAGCAGGCCAAGGAAGAAAAGAATATCACCAAAGCTCACCCTATGAGTGCCACAAAGAGACAGAAATGCTTCAATGAGCTATAAAATGCTACATAAGCAAAAGTACAAGTGTGTAGATAGATTAATTCAGGCTTACATTTCTTACTCTAAAGCACAGTGATGCCTGCCTCCAAGGAATGTGAATACCTGTCAATCTCACCTTCGACGTCTTTTCATATCTGTGGCATGTGCACCCTTAATGTAGCAACATATCACTGTCGTGCTGGATTTCATTCTTAGCTGCATACGGCAGATGCTCTGACAGAGAAGAGCCCTGGGCAGCTCTGCTTGAGGAAACTGCCTTGGCATCCACTTCCTTTTGCACAGCCTTGTCTCGTGCTGAGACCTTGAGATTACATGACATCACTTTTATTTTTAGAGTTCCAATTGTGATAGCTTACTAGGAACATCAGTCTCAGACATGAAGCATTTGTTACAGTTCAAAATAAAATATGTTACAATATATAGTAAGGAAAAATAAACTTTTACTGATTTGAAAATAGATCCTGTCTTCATTTTCTCGGTGCTCATATTCTGCCTTGATTGTACCTATTGGCTTTTCAGACACTAAGGGATATTAAAACAATGTAGTGGGAGTGTGTCTCCACAGAGATTGAATTTTGTTCTGTGCTCACATTTCTTATAAAGAAGGGAATTAGAATAACACATGGGAATCATTGAAGGTAGATTCACATAGAAGGTTAAAGATAGAAGGTATTATAGTTGTATTAGTGACATTCCTTTTTACTACAAAAAAATACATGACAAAACCAACATATAGAAAAGACAGTGGTTTGTTTGTTTTGTGTTTTTGGTGTGGGTGTGGTTGCTTTAGTTTGTTTTGGCAAACATAGTCCATGTCCCACATGTTAGGGAAGGGATGGCAACAGGGCCATGAGTTTAGTGGTCCATCATGTCCACCATCAGCCAGCAGCGATGAATGTCTGTGCTTACTCACCTTCTCCTTTGTATCCAGTCTTGGACCACAGTTTCTCACTTGGTTCCCCCCAATCCAGAGTGGACCTCCAAAACCCACATTACCTACCCTAGATAGTCCCTCACAAACACACACAGACATTTGTTTTCAGGATGCTTTAGACTCCCAATAATTTGACAATTAAGATGTAGCATCACAAGGACTACCAATTTCCCAAGAGTAAATGTATGTAGATTTTTTTTTCAGGCAGAGCATTCACTCCATTGTCTCCAGAAAGGATACCCTCTTAGTATCCTTAGTTTTTATGCTTTGTGAATTTACAACAACCACTTCTCCAAACCTTGGTTGGACACATGGAGAAGGAAGACAGGTGGATTTGCAAGTTGATAAATGTTGGAAGTAATTCTGGCATAAAAATAGTTTCTGGGATACTTATGTACCAAGAAAAGACTTTCAAAAATATGGTTCTTAGACTTTTGGAGATATTGGGTACCTGACTCAAAACTATTTCAGCAACGCAGAAAAGCATTATTTGCTTTTCTTTGTAAATTCTGATAGTTCCCAATAATGATATTTGACTCAGTGATGTCTCAAGCTTAGCATGGCTCCAGTGACACCAGATATCATATGCTTCACTTTTTTGTACTTAAATATAAAAACAGAAAAATCAATTTGTTTTTAAAATACCATTGATGCAGCCATCAAAATTAATGTTTAATTAACACTGACCCTTGAGTATAAATAATTTTTTTTTATTTTGTGTAGTAAATGATGAATAGGAAGCTTAGCTAATTCATACCAATGAAAAACAATTTCCTGGAGGAATCGGTCTCCCAGTGATGTGAGTTGTCAGGTGAACTAGGTTTTTGTAATGAAACATTATTTTTACATAAGAGAACAACAAATGGAGTAGCTATAGCTACATTGTATTGGGAGTTGGTAGATGGATCTTTGAGTGTCTCTAAAGGTTTCTCTCATATTAATATCAAAATGTTAGCAGTTTCTTGGAAGCCCCTCAGTGAGGGACAAACCAGACTGACCACTGTAAGAATGTTTATCATTTTAGAGAAAACATCAACAGTATTTATAGCTGATCACGTTTGAGCTTTGAAATCAACATTAGAATCCTGAGAACCTTGTACAACCCCTGTGAGGTCAACAGCTTCCCAAACCTTCAAGACTCTTGTGTGAAGATGAACATGATATTTATAAACGTGGTGTTTCATATTGCACAGTGAAATATATCAACATTTGGGATAGCTAAATGGTTCTGTGAATTGGTATTTTTTAAAAGGCCAAAGCAGGATGTAGTGAAGCCTTGGATGGATAAAATCTAAAGTATGAGATGATCATATGCTGGGAAAAAGTGCATCAGAGATGAGGAGCGCACTGGTGTGGTTGCCTTCTCTTTACTACAGCCAGTCATTTAGAAACTGTTCGTTTGTTCATTTGTTTTTGCCCATATTACCAAAGAACAAAACAATCCTCTGAAAAAGTATTAAAATGTGTGTTCTTCCAAATAGTGTCTGAATAAAGCAGTGTTTTCTTCAGCCAAACCTAACAGCTCATGACACAGTACATGAAAAAAAAGATACATGACATTAGTGGTATCTTATAAAATCAACAACAAAGATGAGTAAAAGCACAAAATTTAAAATGGCAGTTTTTAAGTGAAATGTCATGAAAAATACACATACTTTTCACACAAATACATGAAAGTAGTAGATTTACTATATTTCCAGTACATTGGTAAATACTAGTTATAGAAACATTACTTAGGGGAATAATTATTTTTCCTAGCTATCCTGATTTTTATTATTCTGCTTATGTTCTAGAATAAATTATCACTTCAATCCAAGTGTGTATGGTCCTAATATTCAATATGGTGTCATTTTTGACCACGTAGACTGCAGAAACAAATCTTCTAGGTTGGCTCTTGTCTCAGTCCCTTATTAGATAGTTGTATGTGTCTGAGACTTGCCTTTCAGTTTCTTTCTTTCTTTCTCTTTCTTTTCTTTCTTTCTTTCTTTCTTTCTTTCTTTCTTTCTTTTTTCTTTCTTTTCGTTGTTGTTAATATTGGCACCTTAAAATGGAAGTAATAATTGCAATATCACTGTAAAGGTTACATGAAAGACATAGTGAGCACAGAACATAAATCATTCTAAAAATGTGTTATTTACTGTACTTAAAATGTTGAATACAATTAACTTTTGGAGGTACAATAGTTTGGATATATTTAGAGTGCATTTCTCAGCCCATGGTTCATGTTCTTGAATATTGGTCTTGTGAATATGGTGATGTTAAGTGATAAAAATATTTAAAGGTTGAGTCTAAGTGGTAGATAATTAGGTAAGGGGAATCTGCCATCAGAAGGGATTAATGCTACCCTCACATTAATTCATTACAGGACGGTTGATATGAAGGAATCTGGTGCCATTTTTTTTTATTTCTTTTCTGAATATACTGCCTGCTCACTACTTTCATAGAACACCTTTTAACTGTGATGGCGTCCATCATGAGACCAGAACTAGAGCGAAATACATTCTGATACTGAGCTCTTGAACCTCTAGAGCTATGAGTTAAACAAATATCTGTTTTTATAAAGTATCCTGCCTCATCCATTTTGTTATACCAAGAGAAAACAAAGATGGGAGAGAAGAGAATGATGTTATTTATTTTTGTTTCCATGTACATTAACAGTTCTAATTTTAAATAAAAACAAAAGAAATACTTGGTGACTAATGCCTAAAACACAGAATTTACATTTTTTAATCACATATTTGCATGTTTTAGCTCAAAAGATTCTTTCAAAGTCCCATGATAGAGATGAAAAAAAATCAATACTGCTTTCTCTCTTTGAAAATAAGTAAATAACAAATAAACAAATAAGTAAAATAAGACCAAACACTTTTCCCCAAAGATGACACATGATAATCAAACTCAGAGTTGGAACTAGGATTGAATTTGGACAGCTATCTTATATCCCATTTTGCATTGTATGAAAAATATTATAGGAAGTATTGAGACATCCCATTTTCATACAAAATAATGTTTTTCTAAATGAAAGTTATTTCAATGGGAAAAATAATTTGAATTCTAATTTCTCAAATGTATATTGTTTTCCCAAGACAGAGGAATCATCTAGAAGCAGAATTATTTTAAACAATGGGAACAAACAATTTCAAGATGGTGTTTGCCTCTGAACAAAGAATGACAATTTGAGTTCCATTTGTCAGACAAGACAGAAAGGCATAAAAGATGAATTATGGCCTTATTCTTTGAGTATAAATGGAGTCTCTCAGATCAAACTGCTCTTTTGAATTCTATGAAGAAATTTAGAAACAAATTCACCATGTAGAATATCAACAAATGTATTTCTGGTGAGGCTGAACTCTGGGATTGAAGTAGGTGGAGATAGACGAGAAGTCACTGCCTACTGCAAAGTGGGCTGGAAACAGAATCCTGTCACAAGCCTCATATTGCTTTGAGGCAGCATCTGGCCCGTGTCCTGACCCATCTTCCCCTGAAGAAGGACATTTAGCATTAGTTCAATATTGTATACTTGGCCACATGCTATTTTCTTTTGAATCAAGTTAGTTCTTTGTCCTCTCTCCAGCTCGTTTTGTGTTCATTTTGAGACTCTCTGTGGTCTCTATGCTCACTCATCCTTTCATGCTTGTCTGAACACTCATCAAAGGTCAGAAGGAGGAGCTGTCTGGGCCATTCTGTCCAGCTCTGCTTCTGCGCTGTTCACTTCTCCTTTGCCTAGGGATATTGCTTCTGGCCTTTAGGTGCGGGCTTGTTTTGTTTTGGATTTATTATACTACAGGAAACTTTGTTTTATAGCACAGTGTAGGCAAACCATAGCTTGCAGGCCAACTCTGGCCTGCATCCTGCTTCTGTAAATGAAATTTTATTGAACCTCAGATATATTTGTTCATTTTTGCATGGTCTATGGCTGCTTTTGCATGTCAACATTAGGGCCAAATGCCTCAAGAAGATTAACTATTTAATACCCTAGTCAAGTAAAAATGGCTGGGCTTTTCTACACTAACAGAAGTCTCAGAACCAGCCCTTTGTTTACTCCTCTATCCTGACCTTTCAGTGAGGCTCAGTGCCATCTGTGGTTTACGTGGCTTGCTCTTTCCTGAGACAACATCTCATCAGTTGGATATCACTGATTACAGATAGCAGACGCCAGTAACACCCATGTTGGCTTTTTGTACAAGGTCATCTATCAAACAGAAAGACATCACAGCTTCTGCTTTTTCTGTTTGTGTGTAGTCTAAACTTGGTTTATCCATAAAGTTTGTTTTCCTTTCTGATCATTTTGCTTTCTAACCAGTTTCTGTCCTATAATTGTATTTAAGAAGATATTGATAAAGAAGCTAAGCAAGAAAGAGGACCCAGGGTAAGATGATCAATCCTCACTCAGAAAGGCAGATGGGATGGACATCAGAAGAGGGAGAAAACAGAACAGAACAGGAGCCTACCACAGAGGGTCTCTAAAAGACTCTACCCAGCAGGGTATCAAAACAGATGCTGAGACTCAGAGAAACTTTGGGCAGAGTACAGGGAATCTTATGAAAGAAGGGGAAGATAGAAAGACCTGGAAGGGACAGGAACTCCACAAGTAGAGCAACAGAACCAAAATATCTGGTCCCAGGAGTCCTTTTTGAGATTGATAGTCTAACCAAGGACCATGCATGGAGATAGCCTAGAACCCCTGCACAAATGTAGCCCATGGCAGCCCAGTGTCCAAGTGGGTTTCCTAGTAATGGGAACAGGGACTGTCCCTGACATGAACTCAGTGGCTGGCTCTTTGATCACCATCCCCTGAGAGGAGAGCAGCCTTACCAGGCCACAGAGGAAGACAATGCAGCCAGTCCTGGTGAGACCTGATAGGCTAGAATCAGAGGGAAGGGGAGGAGGACCTCCCTTATCAGTGGACTTGGAGAAAGGCATGGGAGGAGATGAGGGAGGGAAGGTGGGATTGGGAAGGAATGAGGGAGGGGCTACAGCTGGGATACAAAGTAAATGAAATGTAATTAATATTTTAAAAAAATAAAATTTAATTAAAAAAGAATGTACTCATTCTGCCCATTGGTTTTCTCCTATATGACACACAGGACAATGTTCTCCTTATTTAACTTGGACAGTAGCTCTGTTGACTGTTGTTCAGAAGTTTTTGTTCTTGTATTGCCTATATACCCATTCATATATAAAATTATTGTATTCCTTTAAAATTGGAATATTAATTTGAAGTTAATTCATTACTGAAGATCTTCCTACTGTACTCACTGTCTATAGCTACGCGAAGAGTTGCAAACGCAGAGGCTTTGAACAACATGTGTTTCCTCACAGTGTCTGTAATTCAGGAGTCCAGGTGCAGCTTAATTTGGGTCGTCTGGCTCTGGGATTGCTCAGACATGGCAACCAAAGTGGTGGTCTGAGTTGCAGTCATCTCAAGTCTCTCTGCTGGGGAATGAGCAGCTTCCAAGTTCAGTCACATGGCAGTTGGCAGGATTAAGTCCCTCCTGGGCTGCTGGCTAGAGGCCACCCTCAGTTGCTTGCCACTTGAGTCTCTCCATAGGCAGCTCCCGATGTGGCAGCTGGCTTTATCAAAGCAAGCAAGCAAGCAAGCAAGCAGCAAATATCACAGAACACCAAGAGTCTAAAGACTCACCTCCTCTTCATAAATCAATGCTGGTATTAAGATCCTGTCTTTCCTACAATAGTCTACTCATTAGAATTGGGTCACCATATTCAAGGAGAGATCACACACATGCATACAAACCAGGAGGGGTGATAATTAGGAAGCATTCTGTAACTGCCCACAATAGTCACCTTCCAGTACACATCTGTGCCCTTAGCCTTCTTCCACTGTCTTTTTATTCTGTATGGGGCTAACGCCTGCCACTCTTAACATCTATCCATATGTGCTGGGGCCTTTTTCATTTCTGGAAACTCCTCTCAGGCTAACACTTCATTCCATCAGCTTAACCATTACAAAAAAAGGTTGATACACATTATTTCCTTTTGGATTTTGGAGACGTTTAATCCTTAACTGAGTTATGGATTTCCATAATTCCTTATCAGAGAACACAACTAAAACCCACACCTTAATGCTGATATGGTTTTAATTAGGTTTGCCTTCTGGAGCAAAAGGAAGCCTTCTATTATGTGTATATCTTTGCATTTTGGTGGTATAGATTGGATTATTTCTTATCCACCTAAAGACCTCTCTGTGCAGAAACACATCGCTGCAGAAACAAAGATTTTGCTTTCAAGTGATTGTACAATGACAGTAACACTTCTAATAGAGACATTCATATTTGTTGGTTATGTCTATCCAACATAATGCACTGAAGATTAATTTTTATGCAGCTTAAGCCAGGAGTAATATTAGCACACCTTCTAGCATCACTTCCCACAGAAGTACACATGAAGTGTCCTGGTCCATGCTCCCTCTACGTTACCCCGTGCCGACTCACAGATACAATCTGAACTCACATTACAGCAACTTTACCTGCTATATTTTAATGACTTCTGGAGCTCCCAAGGCAGAGGGAGCCACCTCTGGGTATAAGAAATATCTTCCACAATTTCTTGATCAGTGGAAATTAAAGATTATTTTTAAAAAGTCAAGTCAAGATTACAATAACCTAACTCTTTTTCTTCAGAGAACAGCTTCTTCACTCTACCAACCTAATTAGAGTAATTAGTGTTTAAGAAAATATTGATTTTGCATAAGCAGTTTTCTCTTGTATGACACACATGACAAAATCCTCCTTCCTTAACCCAGACAGCAATCTGGTTTACTGATGTACAGAATCTGTGTTCAGATGTCCAACCTTGGCATAAATATCTCAAGGAGAGATGAGTTCAAATGACTGCTGATGGCATTACTGCATGCATAAATAAACCAAGAAAATAAAAGAAGGCCAAGATAGAAAGGGCTGCATTAGTCTGGCCTTGTTAAAAAGTGTTCTGCCTTGGGACTCTGCTTCTGCAATTCAAATTAGTTTCCTTGGCTTTTCTCTTGGTTGGGCCCCCCTGTGCTCTCTGAGTGATATCTCTGGCCCATCCCAGCGACAGGTAGAATTGAAAAGTCTTTTTATTTCCATAGGCTTAAGCCAAACCTCTCCAAACAGGCTATTCCAGAGCTGAGTCGGAGCGCGCTAACGCCGCGGTTGGCAGCTCAAGCGCAGCCTCCTCCTTGGCGAGCCCGGAGTCGCTCTTATCCACTTCAGCTGTCTTTTAAAAGCCTCCTCTCACAAAAGACAGAGCTGCTCTCAAGGGCCTGGGAAAAATAGAAAATTTTCACACTGTGATGGGAAACACTGTCAAGAACTGAAATGCTACGGTGAAGCGTCAGACACCAGTGTGCAGTGGCAGATACCGTGAGGGGATCAGGCTGTGTGGGGGAAAGCACGCACAAATTAACATAGGGAGGTAAGCTGCAACTGCAGCATTACCAATTCGTTCTTCAGAGTGCACAGTGTCCTTGCCTTTTGTTGACGCTGGTGTGCACTTTTTCCCTTCACACATGCCCGATGGCGTCGAGAGCTGTGGAGACCCCTGACATTTTCTCTGGGTGATAATTTTTGCTCATTTGGAAGATGAACATTAAACAGTACATTTTTTTATTTTTTATTTTAAATTTATTTATTTTTTATTACAATTTATTTCCTTTGTGTCCCAACTGTAGCCCCCTCCCCTGTCTCCTCCCACTCCCACCTCTCCTTCCTCTATCATTTGTTCCCTGTTATTTTGTTTGTTCTTTTACTTTTTTCTCCCTCCTTTTTCTGTCTGGAAAACACCAGGGTTTATCAAAGCCATGATTCTCAAGAAGTACAACATGTGAAAACATGGCACCGTGTGTGTGTGTGTGTGTGTGTGTGTGTGTGTATGTGTGTGTTCCTATTTATATCCCTCTTGAGAAACTGACAGTTTGCATCTACCAAGCTATAGATTTTTGTAGATCTTACCACCAAGGCAGCCAGCAAACTCAAAGGAGAGGGGTAATATCCTTTGTACCCGAGCCAGGAGGTGAAGCTGAGTCACCCCAGATGACAGCGCACAAACTCAAAGACTTTGCTTGGTTTGTGATGACTACTCTTTAAATTGATATTAACAGATGAAAAACAAAACAAAACAAAGCAAAAACCCCACTAGGCCTCCAAAGAGTATTAATATACATGACAATGTACGACACAGCACAGAGAGTTTCTGAGCTTTCAAATATTCTGGGATGCATCTACCAACAGAAATTGCAATTTCATTAGCGTTTATGACTAGGTTCCCAGGGATGTTTGCCAAAAGGATAAAAGTAGGAAACAAAACACAGCAAAAACCACAGCAGCCCTTCCACAGGCCCACACAGAGGTGATAACTCTTGCTGGTTTTCCTCCACAAAGACATGGGACATGAAGAGTTGCCGCACAGTGCTGTTTCCATTGTGACCAGGAAAACAACAAGCAGGTTTAATGAAATACAATCTTACTTTCTGGAGTTCTGGCTCAACCAATGGCTTCCAAGTGTACATGGAACTATTAGGGAATTGCCAGAAGTCATTTTCTGTAAAGGTAATTAACCCCTGCAAGGTGAACCTGAGTTTTCATCGATGGTACTACTTCACTAGAGAGATAGATATAGCAGAGAAGGGTGAAAACAGCCTTCTTGTGATGAATCTGTCAATTCCCGCAGTGAACACTGATTAAATAGTCACCATTTGACTGTCCTAGCCAAGGCCACCTTCTCTCATTTTCTTTTCGTTTCTGTTTAGAGAAGGCATTGTTATCTTTATTTCTTTGATGGAGAAAGAAAAGAGTGAGTGAGGTTGAATCACATTCCTAAAGCCTTGTAGGTAAAACAGTATAGAGACAGGATTCAAAGCAAAGGCATTGAGTCATCTAAGTATGCTCTTTATCCATGTGAATGAGGCCTGAAGATAACACCTGGGGACCCAGACCTTGCCCTAGCGCCCAGGCAGAATTCCTATTGTCTGAATGAATAAAACCCTATTCAATACTGTTGAGCAATTTCTAAGTGTGTTAACCTGATAACTTAATTTTCCATTCCACCTGATACTGTGAGAACACAGTCCCAGGGATCTTAGAATTAGAATCATTCCTTTAATAAATATTTATTGGGTACCTGCTATGCATCAAATACTGTGCTCGATGCAGAACTTAAAACGACAAGCTTCTTTGCTGTTTATTCTCTTCCTCTTTGCTAATGACGAGGCTTTTGGGAAGAGTGGAATGGTATATTCCATGTTTGTCAATGAAAAAGGAAGAAAGGAATCAATAGGATTTGGGGAAGAGAAAGATATGTGACTGTGATAAAGAGAGACATGAGACTCCCATGTTTATTAAAGTTTCATTCATGGCAATGAAGAGATGGAATCAACCTGAGTTCATCAACAGGCTAACATGAAAATAATACATGCACAAATGAACATTATTCAGCTTAAGAAAGAAAGAAAACTTGTCATTATTTGCAATAATACAGATGTACCTGAGGGGCATTATGTTCAATGAAATGAGACAGGCACAAAAATATGAATATCACCTAATCACCCTCATATGTGGAATCTGAAATAGCTGAACTCATGGATCCGTAGAATAGAATGGTGGGTGCCTGCGGATTGGAGAGATTGGGGAAATATAGTTCAAGAGAGACAAAAGTTTGAAAATTTAAGAACTCTATTGTACAAAAATGTGACTAGAGTAACATATCTCTGAAAATAGTTCAGGTAGAAAATTTATCTGTAATCTCACCAGAAAACAAAATATGTGATATAATGTACATGAATTTAATTAGCTTGATTTAGTCATCTCACAAAGTATATGTACATCAAACTGTCTTGCCACATGACAGAAATAAATACAATTTTATTTGTCAAATTAAAATCACATGTAAACAAATAATTGGCCCATCTACATCAAAAGACAGAAGCAGGTTCAACCTTTGAAAAATATATGTGCAATTAACCATCCTCTGAATTTTGAAAAGGGCAAATTCAGAAAAGGGCACGAGGCATGTTTGCTCTGAAAGATGGCTAGGATAAAGTAGTCAAAAACAATCTCATGAGTTTAGGTGATACTGGGCATGGTAACACTGTAGAGAGTTATTGAGGCAAAGTCACAAGCTTACTTTAAAACAGCCATAGAGAAAGAGAATTATACAGGTTCCTGAGTTGTCTTCCACGGCTCCAGTTAGATGCAGAACATTTGACTACTCTACAGCAGTGCGATCTCACAGATTAGATCATGTCTTTCAAAGAACTATTTATGGTCACAAGGATGAAGAATGAAGAGCACATGAGAGGCTGATGCTCACATAGATTTCATGGCCATCTTAGTCTGGAGATGAATGTCAAGTTTGCTTGTGATGTGAAAACTAGGAAGGACAGGCATGTGTCTTAGTCAGAGTTTTATTGCTGTGAGGAGACACCATGACCACAGCAACTATTATAGAGGAAAACACTTATTTGGGGCTGACTTACAACTCAGAGGTTTAGTCCGTTTTCATCATGCAGCAAGCAAGCATGAAAGCATGCAGGCAGATAGAGTGCTGCAGAAGTAGCTGTGAGTATTACATTTGGATCTGTAAGCAGCAGGAAGAGAGAATGACACTGGGCCTGACTTGAGAATCTTAAACTTCAGTGCCCACCCCTAAGTGACACACTTCTTCCAATAAAGGCACTCCTACTCCAACAAGGCCACATCTCCTAATATTGCCACGCCTATGAGTCTGTGGGGGAATTTCATTCAGATCAGCACAACCTGCATGGATGGTTGGAAGATCCAGGAGACGATTTCTTTTTTAATTAAATTTTTGTTTTTTTATATTAATTACATTTTATTTACTTTGTATCCCAGCTGTAGCCCCCTCTCTTTTCCCCTCCCAATCCCAAGCTCCCTCCCTCCCTTGTCTCCTCCCTGTCCCCCTCTAAGTCCACTGATAGGGGAGGTCCTCCAACCCTTCCATCTGACCCTAGCTTATCAGGTCTCTTCAGGACTGTCAACAATGTCCTCTTCTGTTGCCTAGCTAGGCTATTCCTCCCTCAGGCTGGGGTGGTGGTGTCAAAGAGCCAGCCACTGAGCTCATGTCAGAGACAGCCTCTGTTCCCCTTTATAGGGTATACTGAGCTGCCATGGGCTACATCCAAACAGGGGTTCTAGGTTATGTCCATGCATGGTCCTTAGTTGGAGAATCAGTCTCAGAAAAGACCCCTGTGCCCAGCATATTTGGTCCTTGTGGAGCTCATGACCTCTCCAGATCTTACTAAATCCCCTTTCTCTCATATGATTCCCTGCACTCTTCCCAAGGTTTGGTTATGAGTCTCAGCTTCTGCTTTGATACACTACTAGGTAGAGTCTTTCAGGTGCCTTCTGTGGTAGGCTACTGTCCTGTTACTTGTTTTCTCCTATATCCAATGTCCATCCCATTTGTCTTTCTAAGTGAGGATTAATCATCTTACCCCGGGTCCTCCTTCTTCTTTAGGTGTACATATTTTAGTATGTATATCCTATCTTTTAGCCCTAGTATCCACTTATAAGTAAGTGTATACCATGTGTGTCTTTCTGCTTCTGGGATACCTCACTCAGGATGATCTTTTCTAGACCCCACTATTTGCCTGCAAATTTCATGATTTCCTTGTTTTTAATTGCTGAATAGTATTCCATTGTGTAAATGTACCACAATTTCTGTATCCATTCCTCCATTGAGAGACATCTTGGTTGTTTCCAGGTTCTGACTATTAAGAATAAAGCTGCTATGAACATGGTTGAGCAAGTGTCCTTGTTGTGTACTTGAGAATCTTTTGGGTATATGCCTACGAGTAGTATAGCTGGATCTTGAGGAGGCATTATTACTAATTGTCTGAGAAAGTGTCAGATTGATTTCCAAAGTGGTTGTACAACTTTACATTCCCACCAGCAATGGAGGAGGGTTCCCCTTCAGGAGATGATTTCTAAGAAGAGGACTGAAGACAGCAGAGAAGGAAGCCTACTTATTTGTGCTGTACATGTGGAAAGTGTCTGGAATGCCATTGGTTCTTATCCTTTTGGTATATATTCACAGAATTTCAAGAGATGCATGGTTCAGCAAAACCTCTAAAAATCTTATGCTTTAAAGACCATAAAGAAGGCTCATATATGTAATTCACAGAAATTGTTATTGGCAATCCAATCTTCATATATTTTTCTAATATCTTACAATTCCCAAAGATTCCCTGCTTTTTTTCTCAGTACATTTCATCTCTCTTGGAACCTTCATCCTATACTGTAACATACATATGAAAGCAAGAATGCAACTCTCCAAATATCATGCTCTTCCCCTCAACTCAGCTCATCACCTCTAAGGAAGACACTTTGATAGGTCCGTCTTGCTGCCACAGAGCACCTCTTGAATTACATCTCCATACTCTACTTTTGGAATAGCATCTCATTCTACTTCTGCTTTTTAGATTCTGCCACATAGAACCCCAAGAAACTTCTTCAGTAATTGTTATCACAAAGGAAGAGGAGAAACTGATTCATAAGAGCAAATCTTCCTTCTAAAAAGAAAGCTGCAAAGGGGACTATGTAATGACCATATATGAATATAATTTTGTCCCTTTGTAAACTGGCACAAGCTAAAGGCCAAAGCAGAGGGTGCAGTACCCTTGCAGATATAATTAACCACAGTGAGTCTCTAGGAAGTACAACTATGGGAAGAACTTCCTCTGTTGCTTCTAACTCCTGGTACCATGAAAATATTAGTGTAGCCATGATATGCTCACATCTAAGATTGCCACCATGAGGACGAAGTGCATGGAGGTGATCAGTTCTAACATTCATATACAATTCTTTTGACTCCAGACACTCTAAACTTAATGTGCCCTTAGGAAAGTTTTCTCAAGGTTAGTCTCTGATGCTTTAAAGAATAATGTGTAGAAATTATCAAGGAACAATATTCTGTTTTTTAAGATTTTTTAAAGGAAATGTTTTCCCAGGGGAGTGATTCTCATAAATCATGAGTGCTTGATGTCCCATAACGGCAGTTAAAATGGAGCTCCTTTTGTGATGATATCCCTCAAAAGGTAGACACAAAGGATTGCTTGCAAAGCCAATCATTCATTGACTGGTCCAACAAGTGTATGGGTGGACCTGACATAAACATTACAACTTTCCCTTGGCCTTGAAAACTTAGATGTGCCACTTACCATCATGTGGAGGCCAATTATGCAGGAGAGCGAATTAGTCTAGGGGTTCACAAAGCCTCCCACCTATCCCCAAATGAAGGCACAGCAGCTGAAATATGGGAAGAAAGTTTCTGACAAAGGGCCCAACATGCTCCCATTTTGTAGAGAGTTTCTTCAACGATACTTTAACAGCAACCCAAAAAGTTTACCAGAAAGCAACAGGGAGCCTGGGGAGTTGGGAAACTCCTTCTCAAGGCAGCTAGAATACATTATTTAAATGCACTTCCTGTCAATAACCCCCTCCCTTTGTACTTTAGTGTGTGTCAAATACTTTTCTATCTTCTGCCCAGATTTGTGTAATGTTCAATATTTCTGGGTATCATCCAAAATGGTGATAGGCAGGCTTCCAACCAAAATAGGACTTTTTTTCCCTCTTCTCTTCCATTAGTCATGGCCTCTTGCCATGTAGTCTCACAAATGGACACAAACCAATCAATCACCCTTATAAAAATGTCAAAATTCATCCTTCCCTACTGTGAAATGAATACACTGACCTTAACACAAATGTAGAAATAAATAAATAAATAAAATCTATCACCACCACAGGCTCCTGACTGCCACACTTAAATTTCTACACTTTTCAGTTTGACAAGGCTGACATTGCCAAGAAATAATGTTTTTGTTCCATTTTCTTTCTTTCTTTTTTTTTTTAATAAAAAGCTTGAAGCACATGAACATGACTGCTAAATTTGCTAATAAGAATTTGTTTACACACAGGCCCTGCCTGTCAAGAAATGCAGCTAGCCATTATCTGTTTAGAGATAAGCAAATGAGAGGGAGTTGGATGTGTTAGCCAAGAGGGAAAACATCCATTTTATAACGATTTCTAAAACAATCAAAAATGAATGTTCTCAATCTTGAGATCTTCTCGTACCTAACCAAGCTACCTGCTTCATTCATTGTCGAGTTCTAGTTTACACAGGTTGACACTGAAGCTGCAGGAATATCCTAAAATTGGCAGGTGTCAAGTCTGCCATGAGCCAGCTCTACGACCTTGATGAGGTCTTTTAGGCTCCTCAGTTCTCCACTTGTTCATTTGTGAAACAAAGACAATACAGTCTATCTCCTCTGGTGCTCTGGTGGATATCTGTTCACATGTTTGGACACTCACCTGGCTCTAGGATTCATAGCTTTGTCTTTAAAGGAATGCACTTTCTATTATCAGGTTCTTCTGGCTCCAGCAATGTTATATGGACTCTCCACCTAGCCAATCAGAGCTCCGAACTCAAGGATCATGGGAGCTGCTTCAGTATCATGCATGTAACACAATCTGGGACAAAAAGAATCATGTTAAGCTTCTCTTGAGGCTTACTGGGAAAATAACCTCTGGATACTGAATTAAAGAGGCCAGTAGGAATTTGGACTAACGACATCCGAGAAAAAGCCTGCTCAAACATGAGCCCAGCGGAAAATCAGAGAAGGGACATGGAGAGATATTGGATGTGCTTGGTCCTACTGCAGCTCTGGTGGTTCCATTTCTCAATAAAAGCTCTCTCTCTCTCTCTCTCTCTCTCTCTCTCTCTCTCTCTCTCTCCCTCTCCTGTTGTTCAAATTACCATCTGAAATTTTTTAATTGAGTAAACTTAAGTTAATCATGATTTTTGAGAGCCCACTTATAAGGTACAGAAGAGGCTTAGTATCTCTTGGTGCAGAGAGTAAGAACTCAATACTGACTCTCTTGGATTTATTACAGGGTTCTACCCTCACCAACTCATTGTCAGGTGAGAAGAACAGGAGGTAAGGCTTAAAAGTTGATACACAGAATCCATTGCTCACAGCTTAACAGCAGTGCATCATGCAGAAAAGCAGTTACTTAATTCCATGGTTGTGGCACACAGGAAACCATGGAAGCTTCTACCTGGCATCTCACAAGAGTGTTCTATGGAGTATTGCTACCCAAGAAAATCATCCAAATTCACTGTTTGAAGTATTATTTCCATTGAAGGCATATTGTTTTCAACCTTGGAAAAGTAGAAGACTTGTAAGGTGAACCACAGGAGACTGTTATTGAATGGAACCATACTGTGTGTTCCCCCTGTGTGTGTGCCTGAGTTTATGTGTGTGTTAGTGAGTTTGTGTGTGTTGGTGCTTCTTCATTTATCCTTTAAAAACTTCACAAAGCAAAGAAACAGTAAGTAGCCAGTAGCCCTAAGACACATTTCTATGTGTGTCTAAGGAACAATCACTTTTCACAGTCACTTGTTTGAGCTTATCACTCATTACTTTATCCAACAGGACAAACAATATTCATGAGATCAAACTTTATAAAAAGGAAGAAAAGAATGAAGGGATAAAAGAAAGGAAGGAGAGAAATATCAGATACCAGCAAACTTTTAAGGGTGACATTATGTCATGGTTGCTCTCCTGAGCACTTACCTCCACATCCTGAAGAGTACCGCCCTCAAAGATCCCATGACTTCCCTTTAATGAGCACTTTCCATGTACCATGAAGTCTTCCTGTTTATTTATTCAGGAAAAATTAACCTGAAGCCCATTTGGGGATAAATAATTGATGGTAAGTTTTTAGTTCCCCTTTGCATGGAAATTTGCATTTTAATGTGGATCAAACAGAAGCAAAGTAATGTTTTTGTTTTTGTTTTTTTGTTTTTGTTTTTTTGTTTTTACAGATCCAAGCTTAAAGAACTATCATCTGGAACAGCCATTACAGGCCAGTCAGTTTAAATGTTGCTGTAGCTTGAACGTGGTTCATCCTGCCAAAGCTCATGTTAAAATTTGATTACTACAAGACCAGAACAATGGCAATATCAGTGGATATATGAATGTGGAAAGGGGAAAATATCTCAGGGTCTCTCCCCTACTGGCAACTAATGGCTGCTGGGAAAAAAAAAGAGCATTAGCATCTTCGTGGGAAGAACCCCCTTGGTTACTCAATGAAGAATGGTCAGACCTGAAGCCATATATACACAAACCACAAAAACAGATTCAGCCGTTTGCATTTATATGATTGTGCATACACATACATATATGCGTGTGGAAACAATAATATATTACAATAATAAAAAAGGCTTTCAAGCTGAGTGGGGGAGGGAATTGGATGGGCTAGAGGGATGGGATCCAGAAGGGACTAGATAGAGGAAGGGAGAGGGAAAGTGATGTAATTCTATTCCAATTAAAAACACATTTTAAAATGTTTTTTGATTGTCAAGTAAAGCAGCCTTGGGGGGAGCATATGTACTAATGTGGGACTGGGTTGGTTTCTGTCAAGACCTGGTCAGTGCTCATGGGAGTGGCTAAGTTCCTATGAAAGGGGATCACTACAAAGTAAGCTTGGCAACATCCCTATGCTGCTTCGCAAGTGTCCCTTTGGCACGTATGCTTACTTTCCGTTTTTGTTTCTCTGTCATTCTTAAACAAAAGAGAAATCCCTTGATATAAAACAACTGGATTAGGAACACTTTGTCTTGAACTAACCAGCCTCTAAAACTGTGAGCCACAGCAAACGCCTTCCCAGTCTCGGGGGTTTTGTTACAGTAATTTAAGGTGGTTGCAGATGCATCTCGTACACAGTTTTTATTATTCCAGTGCAAGCTGTGTGTTAAATTACACCTGCTGGACAAGTGGCTAAGTGGACTCAGAGAAGCTCAGAGTTTGTCCACAGCTCGAAAGGGATGGATCTAGAAGGGAACCCAACTCTAAGCGGCCCAAAGCCATACATTTTGTTACGGTTCTTTCTGCTGATGTTGCAATTGTAGCTGTCAGTAACTGGGCACCACACTCACTTGCTGGGGTACAGAGTGACAAAGTGGATTTTATTTCAAGATATGAATTTTTAAATCCCATACTGGGGACCACCACAGAGCTTTAAAAAAATTTTTTTTAATCCAATTATACTGATTTTCTAAGCTGCATACCAGTGCTAATCGGTTTGGTCTCTTTTCTCTTTCGCCTTAATTTTATTTGAGTTCTAGCCTTGTGTGGTTGGCTATGGAGGAGGAAACAGTGATTTCTGTGCTCTGCAGACTCCTGCCTGCCGTCTCTGCTTTCTCACATTGTAGTCTTAATTTGATCAGCAGTTATGAAAAGGCAACATTAATCCTGGAGAAAGGGGCATTGTTCCTGGTCCGACAGTTTCAGCATTACTTTGAAGTGAAGTGTTTTGTGCTTCTACATGAGTTTTGCCTTTTGGGACTTTGTGGCTCCTTGATGTGAGAATAGAAAGAAGGACAGAGTTACTTAGAGTCACACAGGCGGCACCTGGTGCTGGGAAGTACTGTCAGGAAGGGTAGGAAGTTCTCTATCCCAGCTAAGCTCCGGCCTGAGAGGATCCAGAAGATGCTACTGCATATGAATGTAGTCATGGACACATTGGTGGTGAGGGGCAAGAGGGAAGAAAAGAATGAGCCTACCTCCCCATCCGTGATGACAAGTTAAGTTCCCTGGCCTGGTAATGCAGACCTATGTAATTTATTCATGTGATTACAGTTGTCATGTGCATAGCACTTAGCAGATCCTGGTGGCTTACCAAATGCTTTTATGAGTATCTCTTTTTCATCCTGGCGGTATTGTGAGAAGACAGCATTCTAACTGCTGAAGAGGCTGAGGTTTAAAGCATAAGGGAAGTGTGCGGGACTTGCCAGGTTCCTAATAGCTGCACAGTACTGTCTCCAGAGTGTCTATTATGTACGAGGCCCTGGGCTAAGCTGCAAGGATATAGGCATGAATAAAAACAAAGCCATACAACTATTAGGTTAGTAGTGGCAACCAGTGAGCGAGCAAGCTATTAGAGTTTGGGCACCTGCTATAACTTTTCGTTTTGTGGAAGATATTCAATAGACGGAGAGATTAGTGACACCATACTTATACAGGTGAGCATGGAGTGCTCTGAGACAGCAAAGGCAGAACCTTATAACATAGATGGTTGAGCCCAGTTTTGAGACAAGGGTTAGAAATTCATCAGCTGGTGAAATTTATTTCTTTCTTTTAGTGTGTATGTTTGCCACAGGCGTATGGTTCTTCATGGAGAAACAGAAGAAAGTGTCAGATCTCACAGGGCTAGAGTTACAGATTAGTTATGAGTGCTGGGAACTGAACTCAGGATCTCTGCAAGAGCAGAAAGTGTTCTTTACCACCGAGCCGTCTCTCTAGGACTAATGGTAAACTTTCATCGCCTAAGGCTGAGTGCATGGTGTAAGCCAACAGCCCTCTCTTTGGGCAGAACAACCCAGGACTTTCTCCGTCGTCTTGAGAGGAAGAGACTTTAGAGCTAAAGGCCAGGTCCCAGTCTACTCCATCTCTGTTCTCTTTCCCCCACAGGCTGCTGCTGGACTTATCTCTAGTATTGGTTTTCTTCTTCTCTTTCATAAGGGAAGATCATTCCCAGGAGTGTCGTATCCAGCCTATGAACATAATGGTGGGACTTCTTAAACTCTGGATCATTAACAGTTTGAAAGCAAAGTGCTATGTTTCAGGCCCTATAAATAATCATTCGAGGAATTATAACAGTAATTACCAAGCAGTGAAACGACAGAAATGCCTTGTTTACATTAGCGTGTGTATTGTTCTTTTAAATGTACATTAGTTAATGATGAAGTCTAACAGTCCTATGAGAGAGAAAAGCAAATAATCTTAGCATTTGATAGAGATAGGATTAATGTTCAGAAAAGGAGGGATGAAACTGAAGGTAATAACATCTATGCTAACCATTGGGCTTTCTGTCTTGCTGGGACTCATGGTGCCTCCTCCCCTTAAATGGAGGGTTTCTGTTTCTACTTTTGTTATGGAGTAAATGGAATCTCAGTAAGTGACTAATCCAGGGGTACCCATACAGTAAGTGAGAACACTGTGACTAAAAGCCATTTTTTCTAAACTTCAGTGTTCCTTGCATTTTAATATCTTGCTTCCTTATTCTCAAGAGATTCAGAGCAAGAAAGCTAGGGACCAAGCATCCCATCATTGTAGAGAGGTTTTAAATTGTTTACTAGAAATGCTAGGATTCTTGGCTCACTCCTACTATAGAAAATGGGTAGAGTGTGTCCTGAATCAGATCTTGAAAACTTGTCTTTTCTGCTCCTCATCCTTCTCTTCTTGCTCCTCCTCTTCTTTGTCCTCCTCCCTCTCTTTCTGTTTGGCACATCCTCTTTATTTAATGTTTTCTTAGTATCTATTGTTGCTCCTGTCTTTATGTTAGTTCTTAGAAGGAAAGGCATGTGTTAGGAGATGGCTTATTATCACTACTTAGAATCCTACACATGCATGACATCCATTGCTACTTGCTAATGATATCATTAGAAGCGTTTACAGTCACTGTGTTTTCACACCGAGAACAGAAGCATTTTGAATAGTGAGAACGCAGAAGTATACTATTCAGACTCAACTCGGGCTGAACACACCATGTAGAGCTACGGCTTGTAAGTGGGAATAAGTAGACATCATCATTCCCCTGCCCAGCTAGGGGAATGATGAGAAGGGGTACAAGAAGAGCTGCAGAGTGGTTGGTAGACACATTCTAATAAGAATCTTGCAGACCAGAAAAAGGCATCATGGAACTGTGTGAAGAGGAAAGCATGAGAAGGTGAGGGATAAGAGGAGACAGGAACAAAGGAGGCTGGAAGACCAAAGAGGAACTGCCTGCTGCACAAGCCTCACAACAGCAGAGACACATAAAGAACAGGAGCCCTAGATGATAGGTAAGGTGGCTTGTGCTCTGCCCACAGCTGAATGAGGGCACTTAGCTGCAGAGAAGCTCCCCAAAGGTGGGAGCCAATGTCAACTGGAAAGTCACCCATAGCAGACATGGTTGGATTTACACATTTCCCAGTGTGTGAAGGCAAACCTCTGAGTGATGCTGTGGCAGGATGGGAGTCTCTGGTGTGCAAACCAATAGTCTCTGTTAACCTGTCCTGAAGCTGTTAGGGTTAACACCTCTGATCTCATAGGACAACGAAGGGCATTTTCCTTGCCACATCTGGTCAGAGCTCCTGATTTATGTCCTGTCAGGAAGATCTATTTCCTCAGTAATAGTCATGTTTCCACTGATGATTTCTGTCCCCTTGGGACCCAACATTGCAGCTAGCCGTGTAGCCTCCTGAGGCATATCACCTAAATGTTCCCCTTGGAAATTGCTGCTGCAAATATTCTCAATCAAAACCCAATAAAATGTCTGAGAACTTGTACTACCCCAGAGTCTGGGAATTGCAAGCTAGAACTATATCCCAGTGTAGTAAACAAAAGACCAAACCCTAGCTCTCCTTTCCAATAATACAGACTTTGGGGATTACATCTGAGCCTTGCTCATCTAAAGGCAAACTCTGGTACCGAATTAACAACACTCATCTATAATTTTCAGACATTGAGGAATACCAGCACATGCCAAACACACCCAAACTCTCCTCATGTTGTCTTAGGGCAAGGGATAGTTTGTGGGGAAACAATGATCATGTAGGGAATTTATTCCTTCACCAACATTCCCATGCCACACTTGATGAAGAACTCCACAAAAACAGGTACTCATAAAAGCTGGTCCTCCAAAAGTAGCGATTTTTTTTCTTCAAGAAAGGAATTTTCTAGTGGCTTGTTAACCACTACAGGGAGCTTACACTGCTGTAACAAAGTAAAATTGTGGTCCCTCAAACAAGTCACTACTTGTGTCTATTTAAGGGTTTTACTCCAAACTGCCAGGTAGGCCAGCTTTGCTGAGAGATGCCTTCTGCTTTTGTTGAGCCCCTGATCCCACCTATCAGTGTGGTTTACACTGAGTAACAGCATCAATTTTGTTTGTTCACTTTTAAAAAATTATTCATTAAGAATTTCATATATGGATATAGTGTGTTTTGATCAAACCTATCTCCACTCCCTCCACTCTAGTTCCTCCTGCTTCACCACCTTTCCTGCCTACCTCCATGTACTTTTTAAACACCCACTAAGTCGATTTAAGTGTTGCCAGCATGTCCATGGGTGGAGAGCCATGCATTGGAACATGGGCAACCGACCGCAACTGAACCTCTGAAGGAACACCTCCCCCCAGTCCATCAAGTAATGGATGCTACTCATCTTAGGCTTAAGACATTGTGACTCTGGCCTCATCCATGCTGAAATTTTGGCTGGCTTCATTTTATGCAGATTTTGTGTGTGCAGTCACAGGCACTGTGAGTATTGGTCCAGTCATGTCAGGAAAGCATTTTTTCCTCAGCCATCTTCCACCAGCTCTGGCTCCTACTTTTTTTCTACTTCCTCTTCTGTAATGCTATCTGAGCCTTTGGAGTAATTGGGTGTGATGTAGATACCCCAGTTAGGGCTAAAAACTTCTCAAGACAGAGAGGAAGAGAGAGAGAATTACTATAAAAGTATGAACTGACCCTCTTCCTATATCTGTAGCTCCCTGCCTCACTACATGCTATCCCCCTCCCACCTGTGCCTTCACAGGATGCCATCTGCCACCAGGACTTCTCTGGAGCTAAACAATGCTAGTACTGTGCCCTGGATCCTCTCAAATAATGAACTGAAACATTTATGAATTATGATTATGACTTATAAGCCTTCAAGTTTTTCATAAGCTACCTAGTCTCCAGTATTTTGCTATAGCAACAGAAAAATGTATATATATATATATATATATATATATATATATATGCAGAGTTCTACTGCAAACCATCTTAATTGAAATCTCTGAGGCCAGAGCCTAAAAATTCATATTTTAAAATATTTCTTCAGTTGGTTAAAGGCACAGCAAGGTTAGGTACCACAGAACTAGATTAAGAGAAGGATATTTATCTCTGGATCATTACCACTTGTCTCTGACATTCTGTTGACATTCAATAAATTCTGGAAGAGTGGACAAATGAATGAATGAGAAATTGTTTCCTATATATTCATTAAACTTGACCATAAATGGAAATGAACAACTCATATCATTTTCTTGAACATGGAATATTAGCACTAGTAAGGACCTTTGACATGAGACAAATGAGGAGGCTGTGTTTAAGAAAAAAAGTCTCATGGTAAATGGACCAAGCTCATGAACACCAAATTTGGAAGGCTTCCCCTAAATTCTCTGCATCTAGCCATAATTCAAACTTAGAAGCATTTCTTTCACTTATGATTCAAAGCAAGGATAAGCTTTCTCTTTCAGAACCCCTTGGTTAGAAATGAAATACCCCCCATTCTCTAGGCTTGTGTTCATTTCAGGGCATTTACTCATTATTTGGAACCTGCTCATTATACAGTTTTACTACATAATGAAGACAAATGCCTACAGTTTAGCTAGAGATTTGGTTAATGACAAGATGTATAATAATACAAGATAATAGGGCCAGGCCATTGCATTCTAATTAAATATTTTTGTCAGATCTTTTCCCTCATTAATCTTCTTTTATTTGCCACGCTTAATGGCTATTTTGCTTCCCACCTTGAGGAGATGTATACATGTCATTTATAGAACAGAAACAGTTTCAAGGTTTTTTATGGGAATTGGGTTTTCTTCTCTCTGTATGTGTTTGTCTGCAGACAAACCATTGAGTGTGGAAGGGAATATATCACACGTCATCTAGATGGGTCCTCTAATTGGTATGCTAGCCCACGCTAAGCTATGTGATTGCATTTAGTAACTGGCAGGGACAGAATACGTTTCCAAGGGAAATAATACCTCACTGTGAGTCTGGTAATATCTGCAAAAGAACTGAACAGTAAACACCAACTTTAATTTCAGTGTCTCAGATTATGCAAAATATTCCAAATCAAGGCCTGGGACTTTCAAGCCCACCCTTCAGGACAATGATGTTACCCCAAAACTGTTAAGGTAGCTAATGTCAAATTTGAAGCTGCTCAGGGATACAGCCAGAGTGTAGGAGCATCAAAATTCCCACATCACCATTTTCTCTCATAAGCAAAAGTATTTACCTATTAAGAACTGTCAAAGGCTGAGATTCTACAAGCTATCTGGCTGCCTGCAATAACCCCTTTTAGGTTGAGCTTTGATGGGACAGTATTTAGGTTGTAATGGCCCTTAAAAGCTACAAGGTGCAAATGTGAACCGATGAAATCCACACCACGATGGCCATTTGCAGAACGACCCTTGCAGGGCTGCTGAGAGATATGGCGGTTGATGAAGCATCTCCATTAGAATGTGCCCCTGAAAAGGCATTCTGCACAATACCTGTTCCACTTAATGGTGCTCATTCTCACCCTCCACCCCTTCCCACAACTAAAGATGATTACCCTGACAGCAAGCTGTGTCTCACCCATCACTTTCTGTCAATTTTCTTGCCTCTGGAAAAAATTCTGTTTGGGTTCTTAGATTAATTCTCTAGGCAAAATACTCGCCTCCTATGCTTGCTATTTCTGTTCAAAATAGACACCCAGGGAGAGCTAAAGGAGAAAGAAAAATTCAGACTATGATTTAAACACAACACACCAATTACAAGTTTCACGGGAGAGTAGAAAAGGATTCAAGGAGAACTTCTGAAACACACCTTCACCGTGAAGCAGAGCACAGACGTTGGAGTTCTAGCGTCAAAGCAGCGGGGCTGTCTCACAAGCTCCTTCCAGCCATAGAGACTGCTTCCCCATCAGCATCTGCTGTACGGGATGTGCACACCTGATAGACACATGTGCCCTGGAGAACCAATAATAGCAACAGTTGAAGTGGCCAAATGACCACTGACAAGTGATTTTTTTCCTAATCTGTGAGTGGTCTCTTTCCTCTAATGGAGCCACAGGACAAACACAAATGTCATTCAAAATACTTCTTGGTACTAAATTTCCTGGAATTAAGAGCTTTTGTTCAGCTTTCTCAAAAGACATTTCTTTGTGACTTTTCTTTCTCTACTGAGCAGATTCCACATCGATAACGATGATGAATCCTTGGTGCTGAGACTTTGTCCTTCTTAGCTGAGCTGGGGAAACATCTTGACCTACACAGAATGTAATGAGTGATAGAGGCACAAGTGACATTTAAAGGGCTAAAAGCAAAGAAGATGGCATCAGCACCCAGCCTTCTCTGAGCTAAGAAAATGGTTTCCACTGTAGAGCCTTCAGCTCATAATCAGTGGTGCAGTCAGAGTACCAGCTTTTCAGTCCTGTTCTCCCCCAACACAATCAATTACTTAGGAAAAGTCCAACCCTTAGATATACAGGAAGACCTCTGGTGACATTGACAGACCACAGACCTTTGTTTAGGCATATTAATATGGTGAGGTACTAATATGATTAGAGATATAAGAAGACCCCGAGTGGATCATGTACAGAAAGGGCTCGGCTTTGCCCTACTGGAAAGCTGGAAGTGTGTTCAGGATTGAGGAGCAGCTACATTAATGAGATGGTTTCATAGTTCAAGACTGTTTGGCGTTAATGAATGGTGGGTTCTAGAGTGCAAGAAAGAGGAAGAATCTGTAATTTCTTAGCTAGGTTTTTGCCAAATGGAACCTATTTGGCTAGTGTAGGCTACTTTATACAAGGTACAATCTTACCTTTTCATTGTGCTCAATCTCTAAGGTTTTTTGAATTGTGAAAAGAAGCTTGACAAAAACTATGGTAAAAATACTCTCCTCTCTCCATCTCTCCCTCTCTTTCTCCCTTCCTGTTTCCCTCCCTCCCTCTTTTCCTAGCTTCCCTCTCTCAATATAGATCCACATTTCTCTTTAACATATTCATTCACCATCTCATCAAAAGACTCCACAAAGTCTTACATGAAGAGCTTCATACCATCCACACCGACTTGCGTGAGCATAGATCCTGAATCTATCTTTCTTTCTACACAGCACCGTGAGATCCCTAGGGATCTTGTGCCCAAAAGAAACTTTGGGAAATGTCCAAATACCACTGTCTGCTCCTTCAACCCCCTATTCTCCTGCTTCTCCCCATCTTATTTCTCTCACTTCTTTTTGGATTCTCTCTGACTTAATTCCACCATGCTCTACCTTGTGGTCTTAAGGCTCCTTCTTGGGACGCTTTTCTTTGACTCTTCTTGGTCAGCTTTCACATCCGATTCTTTATCTGTATTTTTCATCTCACTTAACCTCTTCTGCTGGCCAGAAAGCATTTTTTCCCAAGCAAGTTTAAGGATCCCTCTCCACAGTGTCATTTTTAGTCCTTTGATCTACAGCCCATCATCTCTGCCAATCATTGTTTCTTTTCTCTGGGAACCTTCATGCCACTGGAGTTCTCCTCATACCCGTGCACTGCTCATCTCCTTCATAATTCTTTTCTGTCACATCCTTTTTGATTTTTTAACTCAATTTTGTATTTTTTTCCAAAGACTATTTTCATCTCCTTCTATGCTATACATTTGCCTTTTAAAAAATTCACAGTACAATATTGCATATGTGCAAATAAATGACAGTAATAAAGCCTTCCACATATTGTTTACTTGTGGTATTTGATTTAGTCAGTTTCATATGAAGGCCTACCCGTATTTCTGCACTCCTTTTTAATGAAATCTAAAATGATTTTCCATATTTCTTTTTATTCATATAAATTATTTGACACTTTATAAATTATAAGTTTTTATTGTTCTGCCCAAATACTCTTAAAAATGGGGAAAAAAGACCCAAAACAAAATCCCAGTGCATTTTGCTTTCTTCATGAAGCCAACATTGTAGAACAGCATATGCAGGAACTCTGGTATCTGAAGTGTTTTCTTTGCACAGTATCCAGCTTTGAAGGAGGAGAAACAGAGAGAGGTGTATATATATATATATATATATATATATATATATATATAGAGAGAGAGAGAGAGAGAGAGAGATCATACTCACCAAGGGTCCCTGACTTCAATGTGGTTGAATTACTATACTTCAACTCTAACAGTGTGAGAACAAGATGCATTCAGTGAAAAACATACTTTGAGTCTGCTCTTGTCTTGGGCCAGCAATGTCCTGTATATGAGTTGTCATGCAGTCATAAAATCAAGCACTTGACTCTCTATAGTACACTGCACTGCTACACTATGACATGAAGTAGGTTAAGCGTCCTAATCACAGTTTTAATTTACATTGTTCCCAACTTTCAACATGTTCGCTGAGAGGCAACTCCATTTTAAGACAAGGTGTATCTTTCTCACAGGAAACTTTAAACCTGTGGAAAAAAGCTTACATAATAGCTGTCATTTATGGAACATTTAATATGTATGCCCAAGTTCTATCTATTTTATATATTTATTCCACTAATTCCTCTAACATCATTGTAGAATGGATATTCATATCCCCTTTCACAGTCAAGAGTTATGAATCTCACAGAGGCAAAGCTATTTGTTTATTAGTCTTCATCTGCTGGGTATGGAACCCCACTTTACAATGCTCTGAAGGTTCTGAACTACAGGGTTATAAATTTACACTGCATCTGCTAAATTCCATTTATTCTCACGAAGATATATCAAGGGAACAGCCCTAGAACCCAATTATTCCCGCATAGCCCATGCAGCTTGAGAGCAAAGGATTTCTGATTTTACCCAACTGTGACCTGGGTCAGAAACAGAAGAGCTGTCTGTTCTGTCAGGAGAGCAAGTTAGGTCACAATCTTACCGCATGGTTCTCAACAAGCACAGGGTGAGATCTGCTTTACATGGTAGTCAGATCATATAGCCACACATCCCCCCCCCCCCATACACACTAGAGGAGCCTGGGCTTATCAGAATATACACCTGAAAGTCAAATAGCAAACTTGGCTCCGCACATGAAAGAATTTAAATAGTAAACTGGGTTGTAAAAAAAAAATGCTTCTTATTTTAGCCGTTCTTGAAATTATAAGATGACCACTAGCAGCTGCCATAGGTTGACACTGAACCAACTTTGTCTCCCTAGTAGAATATATATTAGTTTTCCTTGTTGGTTCAGCATAAGTTTTAAGATTTACCGGGATAGGTGGTAGAGGAGGGGGATTCCAATAATGGATGCTTTTGGATGCCCAGGAGCTTAGACTAAGCTGGAATGTATACCAGGACATCTGTGCTCCCAGAGAGAGGGGCTCTTGGTAAGGCAATCACTGTGGCCAGGGGACAGAGTATATTGGCTGTTCATACCTGGTTCCTAGATTCATGCCTAGACCTGAAGGAAGAAGAATAGTGTCTGCTCCAATAGAAACATGTGCTGAGAGAAAGGATATTTCTGAAAGTACATGAAATAGATTCCTGATAGTATGGATAACAATGCCTCTTAGTAGTTTACAAAATGAAAGAAAGAGATTCACAGTAGCAAAAGATGTGAGTTTAAGATTGACACAAAATATAAGCCACTTAGCTAGGTTTCTTAGACCCTAACTTACAAAGGAAGAGGTTAGTGTGATTTATTTCTACCAGGGATTTATTTGTCTCTGCTATGATGGAACAGACAAAGCCAGGCATTCCTTCACTCTGCAAATGCCTGTATGTTAATTCTTCCAGTGATCTTCTGTTTACTGAGAACTGTGAAATGTGTTAGCGAGTTGGATAAAAACTCATACTTGTAGGAGGCTCTGGAGCGCACTTGCACATAATCACATACATAGGCACACACTCACACACATGCATGCCTGCCTGCACTAGCACTCATACACTTCCACATGCATGAGTGCACACACACATGCAAGCACACAAATTTGCATGTGTTCATCACACACATTCATAAGCATGCACACTGGATGGGGGTTTCAGACAAAAACATAAACACAATGTTCCATTTTCTCTTAAAATATTTCTGGTACTACCCTCCATCTGAAAGTTGCTTTCTAAAGGGAGGTGAGGTGCAGCTTGGACACTAGGAGACCATGATCAATCACTCACCTGCATTACTCATTTTGATTCTGCTTGCTCTCCCTGGGATCCTAGTGAGAGTCATCTTCTTTCTCTGGGAATTCTATATCTCACCATGCTAACTCTCAGGAAAGTGAAATAGAAGCAGAACACAAATAGCCCTCAGATTATTCCAACCTGATTTTTCAATGCTTAGCAAAATAGAATTTGGCATAGAATTCAGATATTTGCTATAAGGAAATAGGGTAAGATCTAAAATATCTGAATCTCTGTAATGCATCTGTAAAATGGGGGCAATAACACCACAAGAGAAGTTGTGAGAATACAATAAGCGATTATTCGTAAAACTCTTAGAAGAAGCATGCAGCTTGGAGTAAATACAGAATAAGCAATACTTAAGAATTACTACGTTGTGGTTATTGTTTAATATTGACACACTAAAGATCAGAGAAAGCCAATGCCTTTCTCATCTCTTACGCATCAGACCCTGTCACATGATGGCTCTTGCCCTGACATCCCTGTCCCTTACTATCACACAGCTGACATTCCCAATTATATTTGGCTTAGAGTAATCCTGAAGTCATTTGTATTCCCTCAGCAAATACCTGCTGGGCAAGCAAGTGTGGCATTGACGAGAATAATTGTGCTTGGCATTTGGAGAATATCTTATACATTTCAAAGCCCTTTTGCATATGTTACCTCATGTGGGATTAAGCATTTGCCACGGATACTACATTCACGGATAATCAAAGTTGGAATTTTATGCTGGTTATTAGATTTCACTTCTGCTCACTTTCTGAGAGACCCACAAATCAGTTTACGTAGTGTAAGGCATATTCATCATCATCAGTTTTTAGAGAATTTAGGTCAGCCAAAATTGGGAATTTGGTTAGCATGTCTTGGGTAAAATGATGTATCCTAAGATTTGCTTTGCAGAGGGAGGAGGTGGGTGGTGGAAAAAAGGAGAGGATAGGGATGTGACACAGAACTTAAGCTCTTATCAGTGTCCTGACAGGTACTTCTAAGGAGTGTGGATGACTTCCAGAAGCCTTGGAGCTCATTCTGAGCTGAAAGATACTCCAGCTAGCATAGATCACTTTGGAAGGATGGCTGCTTCCTTACCTGCACTTTCTTTCTGAAAAGGCTATGCATTGGTGGCTATGCCTTGCTGTTTTTGAGAAATGCAACTTAAGGAATTAGGGTTTATTTTGGCTTACAGTTCAAAGGCATGGTCTTTTCTGGTAGGGATGACATGGCAGCAGGGACATGGGGCATCTCTGGTCACATTCCAGCCACAGGAAGGAAGCAAAGAGAGATGACCACTGCTACCCATTCTGCTTTTCCTGTTTCTACCATCTAGAACCCCGGCTAATAAGGGTTATGCCCTTATGATTCAGGGTGGGTTTTCTACTCTTCAGTTAAGCCTTTCTGGAAACAGGCTTATAGCTCTGCTCAGGAGCGATTTCATGGTGATGCTAAAGCCATGTTGACAATGATTAACCATTACAAGATATTATCTAACAAATGTGAGTTTTAAGATAAAATCAACAGTTTTTAAGTGGAACAGTTTTGAATTTAAATGCTTCACAAATAGTAACTTTGAGCAAGTCACTTGTCCTGTGTGGGTCCCAGTTTTGTGTTTTAGATAGGTGTTGGGTGCACGCTTTATGTAAAGTTAGATATGCGAGTGCAGTGTGCATACATGGAAAGCGTCTAAAATTAGTACCCTGCCTTAAACATCATTCTACTTAACCATATTAGCAGGAGTAAACTATCATGAGTAGCTGCTGCTTTGGTGGTTCCAAAGGCTGGGACAACATTCTTTAGTTTTTAATGTGTTTTGTTTTGTTTTATTTTGTTTTGTTTTGTTTTGTTTTGTTTTGTTCCTTCTCATTGCAGGATTAGAGGGTTCTGCAGAAACCTGATTGAAAGAGGCTCTCTTCTGAGTTGAGGCTAAGGGTGGACTTTGAGTCTTCAGGAAAACTGGAAAGATTTATAAATTGGGCATTTCATTGTAAAAGAGCTCATTGCCTCCACTCTAGGAAGTCTATGGTCACTGTCACTTAAAGTCATCCCAAGAAAAGTCCTGTACTGAACAGAAAATGGGACAGGCATAGCCTCGGCAACTAAAACATCTAGACACAGCAACCCTTGGGAGACATCGCTGTTGGGTTCTGCTCTATAATAGCTGCTGGGAGATCTTGCTGAAGCTGGCTCTGTGTAGGGGCTTTGACTAAAAACAACTGCAGAGAGGCCAAGGCCATTGGTAGTATAACTGGATAAAATACATATTCCAACATTGTAGGAAGAGAATCTCAGCTTGGGGAATGTTTTTGCATGTCAGGTAGGTGCGTTCATACGTAGCTCATCAGAGAAACCATTTTAACGTTTTAGTGTCCCCAGTGAAGGACATGATGGAGCTGAAGATATGGATGAGACCTGAAACAACTGAAGAGATCCTCAATAATCACCTGCCTTTAGGGTGATGGATGTCCCGAAAAGGGGAAGTTTCCATTATCAAATGAAATGAGCGTGCTTTATTCTGGTTGGTGGAAAATGACACTATCATTCCCCAAGGGCATGGAGAACATAGCTCCGAACTGACTGAACTATACTGCAGTAGCACAAAGGGCATCCAAACTTACCACCTGGGCTGTGTAGAATAATCTTTGCCCACTCTAGAATAATAAGAAAACCCATGGAATAAGAGCATAAAAGACACAATGAGAAGCAGTCTATGCTATGAGTTGTGGCTCCCTGGGTTTTATTTTCTGCTCTGCTGTTTTTCAGGCCAACTCCTGGAAGAAGTTTTAGAAGATAGAACTTGATCTATTTCTCTCCTGGGCCTAGCACAAATGGTAGCACTCTGAGATCCTGTGGGTGTTTGTGTATCAAACTGAATCATGGGCAAGTTTGCCATCAGCACACTGAAGCTTCCCTAGGGTCCAGTCTTCATAGAAATCAGGGAAGGAATTTGGAATGAATCACCACTTTCTAAATTTGGTATGGTACTTCAGTAGTGAGAAAGGTGATAGCTGAAAATCTTCTTTGGATAGCTATGTCCTCGGGTAAAATGGAGTAATTTGCTAGCTTCCACCAACAAGTGCTGAAATTGTCACATTGAAGATCTGGCAAGATAAAGGACCCAAAAGCTCTCCAACAAAAATGCTGGTTTGGACAAGAATCCTGCTTCCTAATGACACTGGATTCAAAGACAAGTTTAAGCTCTGTCTGTCACATGGCTAACACTTCATGACTACACAGAAGGATGGGTAACAGGATTATAGTACCCACGTCTAGATCATAGCAGGCTGAGAGACTCAGGTATGCTCCCTGATCCATGTAATTAAAAACCAGAATCCACATGATTTTTGTCTCTACCTTTCAATAACCACAGACAATGATGCCATTTTTGTCCTTTCTGTTTTTTTAATTTTAAGAAAGAAATCCCAATTATAGGCATGTGTGTAGAGAATGATCCATGACTTTCAGAACAAATAAACTAGCCCCGGTAATGTTTTGGCAAAGGAGAGAAGCTTGCCTGTATTCTGTAAGCAACAGAGCCAAACTCCCCAGTCTCATTTCAGAATCTCCATTGCCAAACTGCTCAGCAGTACCTGCTTCCAACAATGGTGGCCATATTGAAATCTGATCAATTAACTTCCAACCTCTGGGTTGTCCCACAGTTGATCTTAATGGACAAAACTAAGCTAAGCTAATGAAAATTCATTATGATGATGGGGGTGGGGTGGGAACCTTTAGTTTTCAGACAATTAACAAGAAGTTTATTAGCCGCCAGTGGGGGTGCGATGCCATCTGGCAGTGATAACTCAGAAAGAATTTCAGAGCCTTCTTGAGGAGGCAAAGGTAAAGAAGCAGAAGGCTCTCATCTAGCTCCAGGGTGACCAACTGGCTACCTCGGGATAGCATCTTTCACAACTTGCTTGGGTAGTCTCTTTCTTTCAGTTGACTGCTCTCAGGCGAGATTCTCCCTTTCACCAATAAATGAGAGCAAAGCTTAACCTATAGTCTCTCCCAAGCTACTGATCCAACATACACTGAGTGTTCTTTCACAGGAAGCTCTGGAAGAGAGCAAAGAAGTGGAAAAGGAGACCACTTGCAATGCCATAGCCTCTGCCTGGTACATGTTGAGTCCCTGGCCAGCATTTAGGGTTTTTGAGTTCTCTCCTTCTCATCTATAAACTGAAAGTTACTAAACTTATCAGGCAGGACAACTAAGAAGATGAATGGGCTAATATCTGGAAAGTTCCCAGCAAAGGGTCACACCCATAGTAAGCATTCAGAAAGTCTATGGGAAGGATATTAATCTTGACCATCCTCTACCAGAATGCTGCAGAAGACAAAGTAATGAAAACCTATGATGGCTGCCTTTCATGACTCCTGAGAGACACAGAGGCCACTCAGCATTCTAAGGAAGGAAAGTCATCCTCTCTGAGTAGGGTATTTTGGAAAATATCTTGAGTTAGACTGTGGTGTCTGTTTAGGTTTTACCAGGCAGAAACAAGGGAAGGTTACTACAGGCAGAGAAATGATAGCTAGAAAAAAGCCAAGGGAGGGGGAAGTCATCACAGTCTGGGGGAAATCAAGCTTCCAAATAGTCCAGAACCAGTTTTTGAATGTAAGGAAAGAGATATAAGGATGAAAGAATAAGCTAAAACCTCACTGTGGAAAGAAGAAGTGTTTGTTGCTTTTTAAAGATATGTTGCATTATATGCCATTGCAGAGAGAAGTGACAAGATAATAGACTATTTGCTAAGTAGGCGTGCAGTAAAGGTTTCTGTTTCTGGTAGATTTACAAGTTAAAGGCATCAAGAACTGCAAGTACCAAGGTAACCTGGGTTCTATAAATTATGATTTGTGCTATGAAAAATCATCTCCAAATCCATTGCTTGAAATGGAAATCATTTTCTTCGCTGCAGGGGTTAGGATTTGGGGCAGGGCTTAGCTGTGTCTGGAGTCTGTGGCCAGGCCAGCTGGGTTCTTAGAAGCTGAGGACATTTCACTATTCTCTATATGGTTTCTTTTCTCCTAGTCAGCAAGGCTGAGGTTGTTCCCCAGTGATGATACCTTACAAAGGGGCTTCTTGAAACCCAGGCATGTGACTGGCATATTAACTTCTGCAACATTTCATTGGCTAATGCAAATCCCTGGATAGAGCACAATTGGAGGGGAGGGAAATATCCAATCTCAAGGATCTGCCTAGTCACATTGCCGAGTGAATAAAATTAAAAAATACTAATTTAACCAAGAAAGATAACCAATTTCACAATCTACAAAATAACTATTGGGAATTAAAAATACTGCTTTACCTTCTATCCTTACACCTCTTTCTGGTTAAATATTCAAGGAAATACCAACAATAAATGACTCCAGACCTTCCTTTAAGAGCAAGATGTGGGACTGAATATCAAAGCCCCATAAACAGAGGGCATTCAGCAATCATAAAGTGAGCCTATTGCACGCAGTTGTGAAAAAGTCTCATGGCCTGCTGACCAAATGTAACTAAATGTGTTTGTGACTTCTTACTCGGGACAAAAAAGCAAAATGTAATGGGCTATGTGGGAAGAATTGATCCATGAAGCAATTTGGTAGCAATTGCCAACAGCTTACTGAGAATTAAAGTAATAAGAGAGAGCGGTCTGCAATGGTTCAAGAGAATAACCACCCAACACTGAAAGAGAGATTATTTAGAAAGGAATAAAGAAAAAGAACCAGCCCTTTAGTGCTAAGGCTGGATATTTAGGGGAAAATTCCAGGTGCTCTCGATTCCTGACCTTTTGCTTCCCATTTCTTCTTTTTCTTTTTCTTTCTTTTAATGCACAAAGAAAATCAGACTCATCATCACTAAACACGGCAAGCAATTAAAAAGGTAGTCAGGACCAGCCATCATTTAGTGAATTGATTTTTCTCGATGTTTGCAGCTCATCTGAGGTTTGGGACAGAAGTCTGCTCGGCTTACCCATTTTTCTTGCTTCACAAGCATGTGCACGTCAAGCCTGGTATTGTTGGACTGCTCATGAATACTAAGAGCCAGGCATTGATTTCTGTTTGGGGAGGGGTTGGGGAAAAGCATTTTCAGTCAATGAGTTAGTGGTCTCCATCCAGCTTCTACTATACGGGTACCCACAGCTCTACTCTGCCACAACAATGGGACCCTTTGTCTGACAGTCTTGGCACAGATATTAAGGATTAACTGGGCACTGTGCCTTAGGGACTCTGTGCTACAGCTCTGTCCTGTTCAACACACAAGTAAGGTACAAGGGCCAGCCAGCCTGAGAAGGCTTCATTTGTCACTGCCCGTGGCTCAGCAGCACTGGGGACAATCTGTTGTACACTGGGTATTTTATTTCAGACATAAGCTACCCATGTCTCTTTCTCTTGTGATGAGGGAAGTAACTCCACTATTTTCTTGCCAAGAGATATTTCCAGTCTTGAGGATATATAGGAGCAGGCTTTGTTGCATGACCCATAGCCAAGAAGTCAGTTTTTTTGTGGGTTGGCATTTCACAATGAAATGTGCCGGGTTGAAATGTAAAGCTGTTTTGTGGAGGGTGAGAGCAAAGGTATAAATTAACTCAGAATAAAATCCACTGTATCTAAGGATACTTTCAGCTGGGCTCGTCATTCTGAGATATAAACATCTGTAAGTATGAATGTGGAAGAGAATTTTATAGGTAGAGTAAATCTATCTCTCTCTGTGTGCTTGTGTCTCTCTCACTCTCTGTCTCTCTCCTCCGTGTGTGTGTGTGTGTGTGTGTGTGTGTGTGTGTGTGTGTGTGTGTGAATTTAGCCTGGATTTAGTCTATCTATTTTTTTTAATATCTGAAGGTACTTTGAGAAATTATCTAGCATGGTAACTTCATTATATCCAGACTCAAATTAGGTGACATTGATCCTAGCCCTTAATTCCAATGTTGGACATTTGACTTACAAATGACTGGATTCTTCAAAAGACTTCATCTCAGTAAATTTATTGCAAGAAAGTTTTTAACCCAAACCAAGACAGTCAGAGTCAGTTACAGGGTTTTTTCTGGTACTCTTGGAAGTGGGATATTATTTTTGCATCGAATTTGCTTACGAAGAAGAATATAAGCTTGGATTGTTGTTGAGTAATATAATACAACAAAACAAAATAAAAAAGAATGAAGGACTAGAAGATGGCTCAGTGGACAGAGCACTAGCTGAGTCTGTATGTCACAGTGTGTGCCTGTACGCTTGGTGTCCCCACTGTGAGACAGGGTCAGAAGAATCCCAGAAGATCACAGGACAGCTATCCTGGCATACACAACAGCAAACCAACAAGAAAATTTCTCTCAAAGACAGTGGAAGGTGAGAGTTGGCATGTGATGCTCTCCTCTGGCCCCATATGCACAAAGTAGCATGTGTGCACCTGCGCTCATACAATACACACAGAAGTTTAAACGTAGGAATGAAGATGGAGAGAGAAATTAAATCCAGATATTTTTGTCACTGAGTCCAGCCCTGCTCCATGTCATGTCTATTGATTGACACTTTAGTTAAGTGAACCAATAAATTTTGCCTCATCAAGATGCATCTTTCTCACTGAAACTTCTATTTTGTCTTCATACTTTGAAGCAGGTCAATGGAGAAGCCATTGGAAGTGATGGGTTTTCTCATAACTTTACAAGACTTGAGACTAGCTGGTTATGGGATGGTTTATTCCCTTATAGAAAATAATGTCTTAAGGGTCAGACAAATTTCCTCTAAGTATATTGAGCTGATTTCTTCACAAACTCAAAAGGAATACCATACCCCACTTCCTCTAATCTTTTTGGAAAGAGTGATAAAACTTGTGATCTCTCCAATCTTTCTGTTAAGATTGGTTGCCTTCCTTTGGCTATTTCATTTATTATCCATTTCTACCTCTTTGGCTACTTGGTTTGTTATAGCGTGTGCTGTTGTTTATTTTTTTAAATATGATAGTTTTCCACTGAAGTCCAGGATGGCCTCAAACTTGAGAACCCCCTGCTGCAGCTTCCCAAGTGTTGGAACCATACTTGTGCACCATACTTGGCTAACTTTTAATGTTTTAAAGTAGGGTTCTACTGCTAAATGGGTAACTTGCCTGTCTAAATCCCAATGGGTCTCCAGTGACCTCAATGTAAAGTTAGTTTCTTTTAAGCTGCTTTAGTCCATATTCTTCTGTTAAAACAAATACCTATGATACTTGTTATGAAAGTTGCTTGCCTGATATGATATCTTAATTAAAAACTTGCAGTTGTTGGGTCTGGAAAGATGATTCAGTGAGTAAAGAGAGGAGATAAGTTGAACCCCAGAAACTGTGTAAAAAGCCAGTGTTGCAATCATATCTATAATCCAAGAACTGTGACATGGAGTAGAGTGGGGTGGGCAGAGACAGGACTGTATGGCAAGGTCAGCTGTCCTAACCAAAACAGTAAACTCTAGGCTCACTGAGAGAGCTAGTCCATCTAATGGGAAAGCTATTGATAATAAGAGCCTGGTGTCAGCCAATGGCCTTCACATGTGTGTTCATGGCTGATCACCCAGTATCCACACACAGAGACACATACACACACAGACACACACACACGGGCACACACATAACAGGAATTAGTGTGAGAAATAGGAAAGGGAGGACATGTTTCCAACCTCATAGTATTAGGATGCCTTTGTGTTTTTGTGAGCAAACCTTAAGGAAAACTTACCAAATCATCTTTAGGTTTTCTTTCCACGTAATATGGTACTATGAGTACAGATGTTTTGTTCTTTTCTGGAAACCTCTGGATGCCCTACTGATACATTTTAAAAGTTATGAACTTGTGACTACAAAAAATAAAAAAGAATCATAAGCATAGTATCATATCCAACAATTTAGGGAAGAGAAAGAAGCTGGAACGATGCCAAGAAAAGCCTGAAAAGCTACAACCTAAGTGTGCTTATCTCCTGGGCTGGGAAGCAGGCCTACAGGAGAAGGTAGAAGACCCTGTCCCCATTTAGGAAGGTACCTTGTTTGTTTTTGTAATCCATTATAAATTTGAGTATCATTTGTTACTAAAGCCAAAAGTGGTGGATGCCAACTCAAACATAAAACAAGAAAACAATAACAGCATGTACACACAAACATAACAATAAAGTGATGACCTGGAGGAAGAATCTATTAAGAGGAAAAACAAGATTCTAGTTATTTAATCAGAAAATAGAGAAGGTATTTTGTCAGTTTTACAAATACAGCATGTGGGACACATTCCCCTTCCTAATGACACATAGCCAGATGATGTATTTTCTCGGTTCCTTCAAGCAAGTTGTGGTACGTGGAGGAATTGTACTCTGTTTAATGTCAGAAGAAACTCTGTGGGCAGCTCCTGCCTTAGAACTTACTTTTTTCTCCAATGTCACATGGTCACAACCCAATACAGCTCATGTAGATAGGAACAAAACCGTAAGAGGTCAATGTGTTGGCAACTGGATTGAACTTGGGCTCCTGAATGGCTTCAGGTATGTCAGCCATCCCATCCGTGCCAGCTCAATGATACAAGAGTTGAAAAGAAGGTTCTATTTTAGTCATTGCATTTGGTGTTGATTGTGATGGCAGACCTGATTTATACTACTATGATAGGTAACTAACTAAATAAAGCTGGATGATAGCTCAAAGGAGGAAGAATGCATACATGTGTGGATGCGGATTAGCCTCCAGTACCATGCCTGCATACTTGAACACACACACACCCACACACACACACACCCACACACACCATAGACAAGATAAAAGTACACAGAAATTAGCAAAGAAAATGACCTATGTTAGTTATTGTCCTGGTTGTTTTGTTCTGATTGTATTGTCCTCATTGGGGTTTTCTGTTTGTTTGTTTGTTCTGTTGTTGTTTGCTTGTTTGTTTGTTTGTCAAGTTGACACCATCTAGAATTAGCTAAAAAGAAAATATAGTTGAAACAATGGATCCACAAGATTGGCCTATAGCCAAGCTTGCAGTGATTTCTTAATCAGTGATTTCTGTGGGAGCATCCAGCACTTTATGGGTGGTGCCATCTGGATTTTCCTGGGTTCTCTAAGAAAGCAGGCTGAGCAGAACATAAGAGCAAACCAGTAACCAGTGCCCCCCCACCCCACCCTGTGGTCTCTGCTAAAGGTTCCTGCCTTTAGTTCTTGCTCTAACTTCCTTCCATGATAGAGGACAACTAGACCCTGAATCAAACCCTTTCCTCTTCAAGCTGCTTCTGGTTATGGTGATTTATCATAGCAATAAAAATCCTAACTAAGACAGTTAGCATGTTCATTGTTGTGACCAAATAACTGAAAAACAATGGAAATGACAGGTGTTTTGTTATTTTTTAACTTTTAACTTTATTTCTTAGGTTGTTCTCTCCTCCTCCTCTACTCCTGGTCCCACCCTCCATCCCTCTCCTCCTCCCCTCCTCCTCAGGAAAGCCCCACTCCCACTAACCCACCCCAACACTTCAAGGCACATCAAAACTGAGCACATTCTCTTCCAAGGTGGCCTGTCAAGGCGGCCCCACCAGGGGGAAGCGATTGAAAACATGAAACAGGGTCCATGTCAGAAACAGCCCCTGCTCCCCTCACTAGTGAACTCAGAAGAGGACCGAGTTGCCCATTGGGTATATATTTGTAGGGGACCTAGGTCCAGTCAATGTGTGGTCCTTTATTGGTGCTTCATTCTCTGCAGGCCCACCTGGGCCTACACTCGTTAGCTCTATTGCTCTCCTTGTGAAGCTCTCTTCTCCTCTGGGTCCTCCTATCCCTTCTCCAGCTCTTCCATAAGGCTCCCTGTGCTCTGGTCAGACTTTGGCTATGAGTCTCAGTGTCTGTTTCAATACTTTGCTAGGTAGAACGTCTCAGAAGACAGCTTTGCTGGACTCCCTTTGCAAGCAAAGCAGAGTGTCTTTGTTAGTATCAGAGGATGGCTCTCTCCCATAGGGTAAGTCTCAGGTTGGGCCAGGGATGGGTTAGACACTCCTTCAATCCATCTCTGCTCTATTTTTATCCCAGCGCATTTTGTAGGCAAGGTAAATTTTGGATTGAAGTTTTTGTGGGTGGGTTGGTGTCCACCTCTTTCCACTAAGATTCCAGTCTAGTTAAAGGGTAGCCTCTTCAGTTTCCATGACCCCTGATTCTAGGAGTCTCATCTAGAGTCACTCCCATATCCTCCATGGAGCCTATCCTGCTATAGGTCTCCTACTTGCCTCAGAAATGCCCCAGTCCATAGTTCGTCTTTTCTCTGCAAACCCTCTGTCCTCCCACCACCACTGTCCCTACATCTGCTCCCTACCTTTGTTTCTCTCCACACTCCCTTTATTATCCTGCTCTGTCACTTCAACCACTTCTACTGCTCTACTATTTCCTCTTCTGAGTGAAATTCAAGCATCCTTTTTGGAGCCTGCCTTGTTTCTTTGTTACTTATCTTCTTTGGGTCTTTGAATTACAGTATGGTTTTCCTGTACTATCTGGCTAATATCCTCTTAGAAGTGATCACATACCTTGCATTTTGGGGCCTGGGTTACCTCACTCAGGATGGTCTTTTCCAGTTCTATCCATTTGCCTGCAGATTTTATAATTTCCTTGTCTTTAATCACTGAGTAGTATTCCATTGTATAAATGTACCACAGTTTCATTATCCATTCTTCAGTTGAGGGACATCTGGGTTGTTTCCATTTTCTGGCTACTATGAATAAAGTTGCTATGAACACAGTTGAGTAAATGTCCTTGTTGTATGATAGAGCATATTTGTGTATAAGCCCAGGAGTGGTGTGGCTAGGTCTTAAGATAGAGCTATTCCCAGTTTTCTGAGAAAGCACCAATTGATTTCCGAAGTGGTTGTATGAGTTTGCAATTCCACCAACAATGGAGAAGTGTTCCCCTTTCTCTACATCCTTGCCAGCAGGTACTATCACTTGAATTTTTTATCTTGGCAATTCAGACTGGTGTAAAATGGAATTTCAGAGTCATTTTGATTTGCATTTCCCGATAATTAATGATTCAGAACATTTCTTTAAGGCCTTCTCTGTCATTCAATATTCCTCCGTTGAAAATTCTGTTCAACTCTGTACCCCATTTTAATTGGATTATTTATTTTGTTGGTGTTTAAATTTTTGAGTGATAGATAGATAGATAGATAGATAGATATTAGCCCTTTGTCAGATGTAGGGTTGGTGAACATATTTTTCCAATCTATAGGCATTTGTTCTGTTGAAAATGTCTTTTGCCTTTCAGGAACTTTTCAGTTTTATTAAGGCCCATTTATTGACTGTTGATCTTAGAACCTGAGCTGTTGGTGTTCTGTTCAGAAAGTTGTCTCCTGTGCCAATGAGTTCAAGGCTGATCTCCATTTTCTCTCCTAATAGATTTACTGCTTCCAGTTTTATATTGAAGTCTTTGATCCACTTGGACTTTAGTTTTGTGCAGGGTGATAAATATGAAAGCATGTGCATTTTTCTACATGTAGACATCCAGTTCGACCAGCACCATTTGTTGAAGATGCTATTTTTTTATCCATTGTTTTTATCCATTGGTTTTGGCTCATTGTAAAAAAATAGGTGCCTGTACGTATGTGGGTATATTTCTGGGTCTTCAATTTGAGTCCATTGATCAATCAGTCTGTTTCTTTTTTTTTCTTTTTAAAATATTTTTTAAATTATTTTTTATTAATTACAATTTATTCATTTTGTATCCCAGCTGTAGCTCCCTCCTCATCCCCTCCCAATTCCACCTTTCCTCTCTCTTCTTCTCCTATGCCCCTCCCCAAGTCCACTGAGAAGGGACGTCTTCCCCCCTTCCATCTGACGCTAGCCTATCAGGTCTCATCAGGACTGGGTACATTGTCTTCCTCTGTGGTCTGGTAAGGCTGCTCCCCCGACAGGGAGAGATGATCAAAGAGCCCGCTACTGAGTTCATGTCAGAGACAGCCCCTGTTCCCCTTACTAGGAAACCCACTTGGACAATGAGTTGCCATGGGCTACAACTGTGCAGGGGTTCTAGGTTATCTCCATGCAAGGTCCTTGGTTGGAGTATCAGTCTCAGAAAAGATACCTGTGCCCAGATATTTTGGTTCTGTTGCTCTCCTTGTGGAGCTCCTGTCCCCTCCAGGTCTTTCATCTCACCTTTCTTTCATAAAATTCCCTGCAATCTGCCCAAAATTTGGCTATGAGTCTCAGCATCTGCTGGGCAGAATCTTTCAGAGGCCCTCTGTGGTAGGCTTCTGTCTTGTTCCCTGTTTTCCCCCTTTTCTGATAGGTCCTAGGCATATATCCAAAATATTTTTAACTCTACAACAAGGACATTTGCTCAATCATCTTCATACCAGCTTTTTTCGTGATAGCCAGAATCTGAAAACAACCCAGAGGTCCCTCAACGGAGGAATGGGTGTAGAAATTGTGGTACATTTCCACAATGGAATACTACTCAGAAAAAAAAAATCTTGAAATAATCAAGCAAATGGTGGGAACTGGGAACTAGAAAAGATCATCCTGAGTGAGGTATCTCAGAAGCAAAAAAAAAACACACGGTATGTAAGTAGATATTTGACACAAAATATAGGATAAACATACTAAAATCTGTGTACCTAAAGAAGCTAAGCAAGAAGGAGGACACTGGGTAAGATGATCAATCCTCATTCAGAAAGGCAAACGGGATGGACACTCAATCTGTTTCCATGTCACTACCATGCAGTTTTTATTATTATTGTTCTGTAGTATAGCTTGAAGTCAGGGATAAAGATACCTCCAGAAGTTCTTTTATTTTATAGGATTGTTTTAGCTATTCTGGGTTTTCCGTTTTTGCAAATGAAGTTGGGAATTATTCTTTTAAGTCTGTAAAGAATTGTGTCGATGGGAACTGCAATGATTCTATAGCTTGCTTTTGGCAAAATGGCCACTTTTACTATGATAATTTTACAAATATATGAGCATGGGTGACCTTTTCTTTTTCTGATATCTTATTCAATCTCTTTCTTCAGAGGCTTGAAGTTCTTTTCTTACAGATCTTTCACTTGCTTTGTTAGAGTTACAAGATAGTTTATATTATTTTTGGCTATTGTGAAGGATGTTATTTCCCTAATTTCATTCTCAGGCCACTTGTTATTTGCATACAGGGCAGCTATTGACTAGTTAATTTTGTATCCAGCCATTTTGCTGAAGGTATTTATCAGCTGTAGGAGTTCTCTGGTAGAATTTTGGTGCTCACGTATGTATACTATATCATCTGTTGATAGTGATATTTTAACTCTTCCCTTCCAATTTATATCCCCTTGATCTCCTTTATCTGTCTTATTGTTCTAGCTAGAACTTCAAGTACTATATAGAAGAGATATTGTGAGAGTGGGTAGCCTTGTATTTTCCCCAAATTTAGTGGAATCGCTTTGAGTTTCTTTCCACTTAATTCAATGTTGGCTGTAGGCTTTCTGTAGATTGTTTTTACTATGTTTAGTTATAGGCATTGTATCACTGATCTCTCCAAGGCTTTTATCATGAAGGGGTGTTGGATTTTGTCAAAGAATTTTTCTGTATCTAATGAGATGATCATATTTTTTTTCCTTTCAGTATGTTAATATGGTAGAACATTTATGGATTTTCATATATTAGATCATTCCTGCACCCATGAGAGGAAAACTACTTGACCATGGTGGATAATGTAGTTGATGTATTCTTTGATTGGGTTTGCAAGTATTTTGTTGAGTATTTTTGCATCAATGTTCATGAGAAAGATTGGTCTGAAATTATTTTTCTTTGTTGGGTCTTTGTGTGGTTTAGCTATCAGGGCAACTGTGGCTTAATAGAATGAGTTTGGAAGTGTTCCTTCTGTTTTTATTTTGAATAGTTTGAGCAGTTTCGGTATTATCTCTTTTTTGAATGTCTGGCAGAATTATGTGCTAAAAGCATCTGGCTCTGAGCTCCTCCCCCCCCTTAGGGGTTACAGAACTGTTTAAACTAGTTACCTGATCTTGACTTAGCCTTGGTAAGTGAAATATATATATATATATATATATATATATATATATATATATATATATTATATAAACAGTCCATTTCCTTTAGGTTTTCCAATTTTATGGAAAACAGGCTTTTGAAGTAAGACCTAATGATTCATTGGATTTTTTCAGGATCTGTTTTTATGTCCCTTTCCCATTTCTGATTTTGTTAAGTTGGATAATGTCTCTCTGCCTTTTAGTTACTGGAAACCAGCTATCCTACCCCAGCAAACCCTGGAGATACTATCACTCCTGAAGCACAAGAAAATTATCTTAAATCTGAGGTTATGAAAATGATAGAGGCATTAAAAGAGGAAAAATGACTCCCTTAAAGAAATATAGGAAAATACAATCAAACGTGTGAAGGAACTGAATAAATCCCTTAAAGAAATACAGGAACATACGAACATACGGGAGAAAATGAATAAAACTGTTCATGACCTAGTTAGTTTGGCAAAGGGTTTCTCTGTCTTGTTGATTTTCTCAAAGAATCAGCTCTTGGCTTCCTTGATTTTTTTGTATTGTTTTCTTTGTTTCTGAGTTATTGATTTTAGTCCTGAGTTTAATTATTTTTCTACCATCTACTCTTTTCGGGTGTGTCTGTTTCTTTTTGCTCCATTCCTTTTAGGTGTCCTTTTAAATTGCTAGAGAACTCTCCAATTTCTTTATGAAGGCATTTAGTGCTATGAACGTTCCCCTTAGCACTGCTTTCATTGTGTCCCATACATTTAGGTATATTATGCCTTTATTTTCATTGAATTCTAGAAAGTTTTTTATTCCTTTCTTTATTTCTTCTGACTCAGTGGTCATTGAGCAGGGAGTAGTTCAGTTTCCATGAGTTTGCAGGCTTTCTGTTGTTTCTATTGTTTTTGAGTTCCAGCTTTAGTCCATGGTGGTCTGATAGTATACAAAGTGTTATTTAAATCTTCTTGTATGCTGTTTCTATTGTTTTTGAGTTCCAGCTTTAGTGCATGATGGTCTGATGGTATACAAAGTGTTATTTCAATTTTGTATCTGTTGAGGCTTGCTTTTTGATTTGAATATATGGTCAATTTGGAGAAGTTCCATGAGGTGCTGAAAAGAATGTATATTCTTTTGCGGTTGGGTGAAATGTTCTATAGACATCTGTTAGGTCCATTTGGTTCATGACATTTGTTAGTTACATTATTTCTCCATTTAGTTTCAGTCTCGATGATCTGTCCATCGGTGAGAGTGGGGTGTTGAAGTGTCCAACTATTAATGTGTGAGATTCAATGTATGATTTATACTTTAATGTTTCTTTTATCAATATGGGTGCCCTTGTGAGGGGAGCATAATGTTCAGAATTGAGAAGTCATCTAGGTATATTTTTCTTTTGATGAATATGAAGTGTCCTTCCACATCTCTTTTGATTAATTCTGTTTGAAAGTCTATTTCATTAGCTACTAGAATGGCTACTCCAGCTTCTTTTTGGGTCCATTTGATTGGAAAACCTTTCTCTAGCACATTACTCTGAGGTAATGTCTAACTTTATTGCAGAGGTATGCTTCTTGTATGCAGCAGAATGCTGGGTCCTGTTTTTGTATCCATTCTGTTAGCCTATGTCTTTTTATTGGGGAATTGAGGCCACTGATGTTGAGAGACATTAATGACCACTGGTTGTTAATTCCTGTTATTTTGATCCTTGTGGGGTAGTGTGTGTGTGTGTGTGTGTGTGTGTGTGTTTGCATGTGGGCGAGCACTTCCTTTCTTCTGTTTTGCCAATGTGGGATTATTTACTTCCTGTGTTTTCCTAGGTGCAGTTAGCCTCATAGGGTTGGAGTTTTCCTTGTAGTATCTTCTGTAGGGCTGAATTTGTGGATAGTTACTGTTTAAATTTGGTTTTGTCCTGGAATATCTTGCTTTCTCCCTCTATGGTGATTAAAAGTTTTGCAGGGTATAGTAGTCAGGGCTTACATCTGTGGTCTCTTAGTGTCTGTAAGTATCTGCCCTTTTGGCTTTTACAGTTTCTGGTGAGAAATCAGGTGTAATTCTGACAGGATCTGCCTTTATATGTGACTTGTCCTTTTTTCTTCATTGCAGCTTTTAAAATTCTTTTTTTGTTCTGTAATTTAGTGTTTTGATTATTATGTGACAGGAAGGTTTTCTTCTGTGGTCCAATCTATTTCATGCTCTGTACATTTCCTCTACATTTACAGGCATCTGTTTCTTTAGATAGGGGAAGTTTTCTTCTGTGATTTTTTTTTGAAAATATTTTCTGGGCCTTCGAGCTGGGAGTTTTCTTCTTCTATTCCTATTATTCATAGGTTTGGTCTTTTCTAGTGTCCCATATTTCTTGGATGTTTTATTTCAGGACTTTTTAGATTTCACCTTTTCTCCAATCATATATTCTACACCTGTGATTCTTTCTTTTATCTCTAGTATTATGTTGGTGATGTTTGTGTCTGTAGTTCCTGTTCTCCTCCCTAGGTTTCTCATCAGATTGCCTCAGACTGTGGGTTATTTTTTTTTATTGCTTCTATTTCTGTTTTTAGGTCTTGAATAGTCTTATTCATTTCCTTCTCCTGTTTGATTGTATGTTCTTGCTTGATTGTATGTTCCTGTTTGATTGTATGCTCCTGTATTTCTTTAAGGGAGTCACTCAGCTCCCCCGCCTGTTTGATTGTATTTTCCTATATTTCTTTAAGGGATTCATTTTTCCTCCTTTAAGGCCTCTATAATTTTCATAATCCTCAGATTTATGAAAATTTTCTTGTGTTTCAAGAGTGATAGTATCTCTTGTGTTTGCTGTGGTGGGATAGCTGGTTTCCAGTGGTGTCATATGGCCCTGGCTTTTGTTACTTGGGTTCTTGAGCTGACCTCTAGCCGTCTGCTTGTCTCTGGTGTTAACAGCCCTGGTCAAGCAGTTTGGGAGTAGGCAGAGAGGGCTCTATCTTCCTTGGGGTGGTGGACAATGTGGGTCGGAGCCTGCGTACAGCTTATCTGTGCTGGCTGTGTCCCAGGTGAGTCAGGCAAATCAGAAGCCAGCAGTGGAGGACAGCTCTAAGATGAGTGTTGCTCAGGGCCTCACCTCCACAGGCCTTCTCCATGACAGGTGTTTTAGCATTACTGAAGCAGAAGCTTTTAGTTCATCACGGTGGTATGTCAGCAGAAGCAATTGAATCCGGGTCAATAGGAATGTGAGGCAGCTGTAACATTTCAGTGGCCAGTGAGAAACCAGAGAACCTGGCTGGAAGCAGGGCTAAACGATGACCTTCAAAGGTCTACCGCAGTGTTCTACTTCTGTCAGGGAAGCCCCACAAACTCCCAAATGAGTACCATCAACTTGAGCTTAGGTGGTTAAACATGTAAGCATAGGGCAGGGAAATATTTTCAATTGAAGCCCTAACAACCCTGAAGTGAAGTATAAATAAATAAAGGCTGTATCGCTCTATGGACAGCTAAAAAAGCATAGAAAAAATAGGATAGCTCAGTATCAATTCAGAAAGTCCAATACTCAAGAGTTTAAACAAAAGGATGAAAAATATAACTAGAAAAAATATTGTAAGAACCTTAGTAATACACTTTATTCCACTTATGTAAAAGTCAAAAATGGGAAAATGTGATCTTCCTTTTACACAGGAGGCTGGTGAGGTGGGACACATATTGGGAAGAGGATATGAAGAAGGCTTTTCAAGTCTGAAATCATTTTATTTTCTCTTACTAAGAACACTCATCATTTGTATTGTTAGTTTTAGCTGTGAAGAAATACTGAGTATATTCAAATGAGTTGAGCATTAACCTCTGAGTCAGTGGTTCTCGACCTATAGGTCATAACCTCTTTGGGGATTTGAACAAGCCTTTCATATGGGTTGCCTAAGGCCATCTTGCATAACAGATAATTTATATTATGATTCATAACAGTGGCAAAATTACAGTTCTGAGGTAGCAACAAAAATAATTTTATGGTTTGGGGTCACCATAATATAAAGAACTATATTAAAGGGTCACAGCATTAGAAAGAATGAGAACCACTGATTTAAGTGGATTATTGTAACTGAAAAATACAGCTACAACAAGATTTTGAATTCAACATTCCAAATGAATGAGTATAACTAAAAAGTTTCAACATGGAAGGGGGAATTTTTTTTTTTACTTGATAGAGCATGCCAGATACCAAAATAATCAAAAGCAATAAATATCATGTTGTATTTTCCACACTGTCTTAATATCAACAGTAAAGAGATATCAAGAGATTACATAAAGAGGCATAGTGGTGACTGCTAAAACCACCAAACTCAGTAACTAAGGCGGTAGGATTATCAATTTGAGACCAGCCAGGACTACATAATATTCAAATTAACAACAACAAAGACTGGTCATATACAGAAAAGGAAAAACAGGTGATAACTAGACATCTTATCACTATTAAAAAATGCCAGAAACAAAACAAAAAACAAAACAAAACAAATGGGCCATTCAAAATTCTGAGAAAAAAAAAATTTAATCTTAGAGTTTTTTACCTAGCCAAATTAACTGGCAAGTGTGAGAAAAATCACACCGTTTTCTGAAATGAGAGGACTCAGCAATGTTCAGATTCTGATCTTGAATGGGTTACTTGAGGGTGCACTCCAGGAAAACCAATTTAAACTTCCAGGGAAAGGAATGGAGGACTGTTTTGGTCAGTGTTTTGTTGCTGTGAAGAGACATCACAATCAAAGCGACTCTTATAAAAGAAAGCATGTAATTGGGGCTGGCTTACAGTTTCAGAGGTTTAATCCATTATTACTGTGGTGGGAAGCATGGTGGTAGGCAGGCAGACATAGTGCTGGAGAAGGAGCTGAGAGCTCTACATCCAGATCTGCAGTCAGTGGGAAGAGAGAGATTCTAGGCCTTTGGGTTTTGGAGACCTCAAAGCCCCCTCACAGTGACACACTTTCTCTAACAGGGCCATACCTCCTAACCCTTCTAAGTTGTACCATTCCCTATGACTAAGTATTCAAATATGTGAGCCTGTAGGGTCATTCTTATTCAAACCACCACAGAGACTAAGCAAGAGTCCAGTGGGGAGAAAAATCAGTTTGACCACTACACATCAGGCAAGAAAATAAAATTAAACTTAGGACAAAGAATACTTGCTGCTCCGCCAACACATCAAACTCATGAATATTTTATTACAGAGAAAAAAAATCAATTTAGTAACACAAAAGTACTTTTTATGTCCTAAATCTGAAATACTTGATGAGAGGACAAGGGAAAGGAGGGAAAGGGGAAATGAGAGGGAAGGGTAGCATTGCTAATATTCATTTGAACATTGCTTAGTTTTGAGAGATTTTAACTAAGATACCTAAATTTGGGACTGTCTCAGTAGAAAGGAGTGTATCAGCTCAGGCTTAACGAATGACCTGGATTCATCCCAGAACTCACAAAAAAAAAAAACAGATGCAGTGACACATGCATTGTACATATGTGAATACTTGCACAAACTCATTACACCCAGACATACACACACACATACACAAATAGTAAGTGGCCTAATTTATAATAGCAGGAAGTTAAAATAGTGCCTAAAAGTAAGGAGGTTTCAGTTTATTAGCCAAATGTTTGAGTTCCAACAGGTTACGTGTGAACACATTAATTGGATCATATCATTCAACACAATACTCCATTTTGAAAATGGGGACCTTATGTTTATAGCCCAAGGTCTGACGTACAGAAAGTCCAAGTGAGTATGTGTTATGAGAACTGATACTTTGCCCATTTTGTTGTTTTGGTTACCATCTTGGACTGCTTTCTTATTTCCTAAGACTTGGTATTAACATTGTTAATATTTGGTTGCATTTTTGGACTTGCCTCCATCCTGCCATGTACTATCTAAGACTAACCGTTTAAGTGGAGTCAGTAAGTATATCTGGAAGTCTCTAATGAATGGTGGCCACAAAAGCCAAAGTCCTGTTTGTGTCACAGCTAATGTTGTGGTTTGGACTTGTGAATTCCCTCCTAGAAAAAGAAGAAAATGCAAAGAAGACAAAGGCTGTCCTAATCCCTCATTATCCTTCAGTCTGGTCAGTCAGATTCCACCACCGATCAGAGAGCCAGCAACACTTAACTGATTTGTCTGGGCAAGCCTATCTCCTTTAACATTTCTGCCACTCCGCCTCTGTCACTTGTGGATATAAAGTTTGATTTTTCCAATAATAAAGTCTGGTTTAGTTCCCTCATGTCTTTAATCAATATCCACACACCTTGTGTTAATGAAATATTTAAAACTACCTCTTTTAAATCCTTAGAAACGGTTTTATGAACATAAGCCACAAAACAACTCTGAGAATATCAGAATGGTATTTTCCATGCCATTTTTTTTTCTCTCCTTCCGAAAGGCTCTTCTGTCTTCTTATATGACAAGAACTAACTATCTTCCAAATTCTCATTATTGACCCTTTTCTCTCTATAATGGGCTTTTATCAACTTGATTTTAAAGGGTAAATTCTGCCATGAAATGACCTTTTCTTTGAAGTGACATCTTTTAAAACATAAAGCAAGAGCACAACTGATCTGAAACAATTAAGGAGTTAGATTTTCTTCATGCCAACGATGTCACCAATGACAGCATTAGCTGACTGCTACTTCTTTGCTTTCAATTAAATACTGAACTATTTCCCTCAGAACCTCTGGGACTGTATTCCTATTAGTTGGTAGAAATTGTGGAAATCTGTGGAGAGTCTCTGTAATATTTTTGCAACTGAAGTTTATTGCCTTGAATAATATTCACTAATCAAAGACAGTGGAGTCCAACAGACATTTGTGGGCTTCCCATATTGAGCCCATAGAATTGCTATTTTTCAAGGATTTGTTTTTGTAATGGCCAGTTTACCTCCAGATGTATGTGGCCAACAGTGAGTAAAATAAATGACAAAGCCATAGCCTGCCAGATGCTGCAATTAAGAAATGTCAACTATCTCCATAGCAGGATGGCAGGTGTGGTTCAACTTCATACAATGTTAAAGGTGGGTGAGACCATCCAATACCATCATTTTTTTTTTTTTTTGCATGAGAATACTGGGTTCGTGGATTCCCAGGGTTTTGAAGGGTCACACAGATACCGTGTAAGTCCTGCTGTATGGCACTATGGTCTCTTTACGGTCTGCTCTCTACACTCAGCTGCTGCGATGTTTCTCTGCCAAGGTGGCTATTGTTATCTTACTCTGCTGCTTGGAAACCTCTTGTGGCCCCCATTGTTTCTAATGTCTGAGCTGTGTGCAGTGAGCAGCTGGCAGAAGCCCAGAGCACTGTCAGGGACCAGGCACCTGTAATGAGAAGTAAATGGTCAGCTCTGGCAGCGGCTGTAGAAGTCACATGACAGACAGGCAGAGCAACTGGGTTCAACTCCCAACTGCCTTCCTGTAACAAGGTGTTTTGACACTATATCAAGCCTCCTCCGTTCTAGACCTTGACTTCTTCTATGTGGAATGACCACACCAGATCTAACTGTTGTCAATGGTTTCTCCAACTTGAAGGTGCCATGACCTGTATCTTTCTTCAAAGCTTCCATCTGAGATTTAGCATATGTATGTCCCAAGCATCTTCCTCTAAGCACTTTCTGGACTTCCCTTCCTTCCAGACAAGGAATGAAGAGGCTGTCCTGTTCCAGTTCCAAATGCAGTAATTTTCCACTTGAGGGGGGACACAAAAACCGGAGAAAGGATTGAAATCCAACCCAACACTCTTTGAATTACACTTATTTCTTCCAACCTTTGTTCACTCTGTTTTAAACAAGCTGCACTCATCTTGGTTTCTCCCCAACCCCTCCTCTCTTCTACAGTTCTCTCCATCTCCATAATTTAGTTCTGTAATTGCTGCTGTCTTTCCATTTCTCTTCCTAATCTTACCCTCTCTCCCTTCTATTTTTGTTTTCTCCCATTCTTATTTCATTATCTTGTTTTAGTGACAAATATCACCAGGTGTACCAATTCAAGGAGTATTCTGCATTCTGCAAAAGCAGTCAATCAGGAGTTTTCCTTTGAGTTTGAACCTGTCTAGGCTGATGTGAAGCAGAATAGGTATTCCCAGAGGCAATTTTTTTCCAGAGCAGAGAGGTGAGATTGCTGTCAAGAAGCAACCTTGGCCTTTGCCCTCTACCTTAACAGGATTCTTAACCACACAGTTCCATTCATCCAGAGGGAATGACCAGTGTAATTCTGCAGCTATTTATTTGACTGAAATACTTGTGAACTGGCATGGAATCATATTTCTTTAGTTCCCTTTAAGGAAGAAAGAGGAGAGAGAGGAGGATGAGAATGAAGAAGAGGAGGAGGAGAAGAAGAAAAAGAAGGAGGAGGAGGATGAGAAAGAGGAGGAGGGGAGGAGGAGGAGGAAAGGCCGATTTTATTTTGTGTCAAGAAAAGTTAGGAAACTGAGGCTTAAGGCAGGCAGGTCTGTACTTCCTGAATTTAGCAGAGATTATACAAAGGACCAGCAAGCCTCTACAACTGGCACCCTTTTGACCTCCTAGCATGAAGCTTTTCTCTTCAGGGAGAGATGAAAGAGGAAAGGAGACAGAGCAACAGAATACAAAAGGGGTAGGGTCCCAACAGAGCATTAAAGAGTGGACAGTGACCCCTGGGCTCTTATTATTATTATTACTGATATTATTATTATTGTTATTGTTATTATTATTATTGTTATTCGACCGCATTTCCAGAAGGTCCTCCAAACACAGAACACATTGCATGCTACTCAATGCAAGGCAGTCAGTGCAAGTCCCAGGGCACCACTTTCATTAAATGCAATTTCTTTCCCCCGGGCCTCACATTTGCAGCAGCCCTGGTTATGGTTTGGGATATTTCATCTGCCTGTGACCTTTCCCTCCTGGCACCCTGCTTACAGGCAAGTGTTCATGCCAGTTAACCTCCCCCGTGCCCCCACCTCCCGTGACCTTATGCATTTCCAACAGGAAAAATACAAACTCGCCAATTTGTTTTTTCATTACCCAGAGGATAAACATGAAGTGGGGAAGCCTTTTATCTTGCCGCACCTGCAAACCTCCTCATTACTCAGCATCGAACAAACATTTGCTAAGAGTTAATAAATCCAGTTCGTGGCTTTCTTTGTGTAGGGAATGTCCTAGCATCCTGGGCAATCTCTCATTAAGGAAAAAGAAATAGAACGTACTCATATTTTATTCATGGTCTCAGAATCCCAGGGAAAAGAATGGTAGAAACTTTAAGATGTGGAGAAACCAAGACAAAGAGGCTCCTATTTCCTTACTTCAAATGCTCCCTTCTGACTGCCAGTCCCTTTGGGAAGACATGATCCCCTCACAGAATGGTCCTAACATCATTGCCATGTTGTTCAGCCCATTTGAGGACTAACAGTGTGCTTTGTGGCTTTTTGCCATGTCCCACAATTAAAAGAGACCGCAGCTCCTTAAAGCATAACCCTGGATGCATCCAGTGTGCCATAGACTTTGTTGTCATCAATTACAAATATCCTCTCAAGACTGCTTCTGCCTCCTTTTCTGGTGTGCCTCTGCAAAGGTACCTCTGCAAAAAGGCACATTAGAGGCATCCACATAGCTACCCTAGCAAGTTTTAATTTACCAACGATTGCTATGTCTGCCAGCTTAGAAAGGCTCTGGTGATTTATTGGACCTGAGAAGAGATCTCATCCATTATAGTTTGTCTTAACTTAATCAAAGGTATCTTCTCCCTTTGGAGCACCTCACCTACAAACTCCACAGCCACTGTGATAAATGTGCCTGGTTGGCGTCCTTTTCTGATTATGGTGAATGAAGCTTTGCAAGCTACTTAATGTATTCTGCTAATGCCATGGCTCAGGCACAGAGAGGCTGGGGCTGGGCTATGTGGGGATCTGGAAGATGATTGCATTGGGGTTTTGATTGAGCAATGAAATTGATGGTTGGGAGTGTAGCTGAATTCACAGGATTTCTAGGTAGTTTAAGAGATCAAGAAAACAAAGTGAAAAGAGACTTTCTCTTGTCTTTATCTTGAGCGACATGCATGTCCCCACCCACTTACAACAAGCCCACACACACACAACAGTAACCACACTTTATACAAAGTATAGATAATTTTGAACAGAGTTCACTATAAACCCTCCCTGAATAGTAGTCTATAGAAAGATAGCAAGAATCTACCTGAGAGAATAGAAATTACAAATCACAGAAACAAATTGTAGTCCAAGGACAACCTTGAAATGACTAATTGTTTTTCTACACACTGAAGAGTCTCGCTTTTGAATTTAGAACAGTGTGTAATAGCTTCCAATACCTGATGCTTCTATCATGATGTACTCTGTACAACAGGTCCAAAGCAATGCAGCCAAGAAACCATGCCTGGAATCTTCTGAGATGTTTAAGCAAAATAGAACATTCCTGCCTATAGGTTGATTGTATAAGGTATTTTGTCACAGTGATGAAAACCTGGCTATTACACAACTCTGGCAATTAACCCATTGTTTTGGTCTAATCAAGAGAGTCATTAGATTTGATGTTAAGCTGGGTTTTATTCATGATTCTTAAGAGAACATTTTTAGTTTCTATAGCCTAGCATATGTGAACATAATTTCAAAGATAAATGTAAACTGATAAAAACCTCCCATTTAATCTTCATTTTTAAATCAGCCCTGTTGAAACAGAACTTTTCTTTTAATCCAAAACTTTTTTTTTTAATCCCACAGGTTAACAACTGTCCTTTCTCTGTCAACTCGTTGCAAAAGGAACTTTATTATGCTGTTTCAATTGTTGTCCTGGGAGCTTATCACCACCATCTGCTAGCCTAAGCCTTGTCCTGGAAGCTTCTAGCCTCTGTACAACGTAACTTAGGCCTAGAATGTTTACAGCCTCTGAAACTTTATGCTTAATGAGCTCACTTTTACTTGTTCTTCCTGATTTCTCTGCTGGCTGGTTCAATTCAGCTGTTCTGGCTCAAACTCCTCTCCCAGCTGACTTATTCGATCTGACTCTTTTCTAGGTCTCTGAATAGCTCTGTGTTGCTTGGCCTTAACTAACTTTAGCAATCTCCTCTAATCTTCTGGCTCCTTCTCATTTTCTGGCTATTTCTTCCTTTAACCTCTATCTGTAAAACTCTCCCAGTAAAATTGTCTCCACTCTGTCTCTAAATTTCCCCTTAAGTAGCTTCCTTTTCCTCTCTCTTCTCATGAGAGTTAGGCATATCCTACTCTGTCAAATCTTTCTCTGACATCCTGTCACCTTTTCTGCCACTCAGTTAGGCATCACTTTCAAACATGGGTGCTTCCTTCTACAAACTAACTTTACCTTCATTGCTTGGGATTAAAGGCATGTGCCACCATGCTTGGATTTAGGCTTTTCTTTACCTGAAATTTGCTCTATATCAAGCTGGCCTTGAACTCAGATTGCTTGCCTTTGTCTCCTGGATTAAAGGAGTGTTTGCATTCCAACTGGATCACACAGATCTAGAAGGTTATTAGATGTGATCTCTTTCCAGAAAAGCCATGCTCTGAATTAACATTCCTCTGCAACCTGTAACATTTAGTACAGTCCAGAAGGACAATTTATAGTTTTTGGCAAATATAGTTCATTCTGTTGAATAACTCAGAAAGGGGTTTTTCTTCTGTAGTATAATACTTGTAAGAAATTATGCAAGAATGCATAAGACACTGAAAGACAAGTTTAGATCAGGAGATCACAAAAGAGATCTTAACAAATGCCTCCTATGGCCTGTTTCTATAGAGCACATCTACTGTGATGGTTCTGATATTAGTAAAGAAATATAAACAGTGTTCAGAGAAGAATGTGCAAGAGAAAATATGTAACCTACAAGCATAAACAATGTATACAGAATATTTAAAATATTTTTAACACAACCTTTGGAATCCTGATGTTATTGAATAGGAAACCCTTGAGAGTTTTTGAATATAAAGCAGTATGGTTATGTTTCATGAAAAAGGCCTGCAACCATAGATACTCCGGAAGTTAAGTTTGAAGATTCACAAGTTCAAAGCCTCTCTAGAGAACTTAGAGTGATCCTGTCTCAAAATAAAAAATGGAAAAGGGATGGGTTCTGCTTTGCTATCTGTTGCCCTGATCAAGCTCTGACCAAGAGCAACTTTGGAGGAAAGGGTTTAGCTTATCATTCAAGTTACAGTTCATCTTCAAGGGAAGCCAGGGCAGGAACTCAAGCAGGAACCTGGAGGCAGGAACTTAGGCAGAAACCACAAAAGAGCACTGCTTTAAAAACTTGCTCTGTCCATGCCTTGCTTCCTTACACAACCCAAGACCACCTACCTCGGGGAGGTACAAACATCAATGGGCTAGACTATCATAGTAACCGTTATTCACCTGATGTAATTGTCATCTCAGAAGTTTAGTGCCTCTGTCTGCTAATTTAGACACAGTCCTGGAAGCTTCTAGCCTCCACACAATCTAATCTAGGTCTAGAATATTTTCGGCTTCTGAGACTTACTGCTGAATAAGCTCACCTTTTCTAACTCTTTCTGAACTCTGGCTGGCTAGTTCAACTCAGCTGTTCTGGCTGGAATTCCTCTCCAAGCTGACTGATGCAGTCTGGATTCTGACTGAATCTTCTTCTTGGTTCAGACTAACTCTATAAATCTGTTCTAATCTTCTGGCCCCTTCTCATTGTCTGGCCGTTCTGTCTTTACTTGTATCTATCTTGGTCTCTCTTCAACCTGTCTATGTAAAACTCTTTTGGTAAAACTGCCTCTTCTCTTTCTTATTTTCTGCACTGTTCTCATAAGTCAAATTATTTTTTGATTAGTCACTTTGTCTTCCTCTTAATAGCTGCCACTTTCAAACATGAGTGCTGAGTGCTTCCTTCTACAAAATACCTTCATTGTTTGGGATTAAAGGTGTTCACGGGGAGGGGGAGAATGGAGAGATAGCTCAGAGGTTATGAGCACTGACTGTTCTTCCTAAGGTCCTGAGTTCAATTCCCAGCAACGACATGGTGGTTCACAACCATCTATAATGAGATCTAGTGCTCTCTGCTGCCCCACAGGCACACATGCACTCAGAATATTGTATAAATAATAAATAAATCTTTAAAAAAAAAAAAGGGTGTTCACTAAGGGTTTGTCTACATTATATCCAGATCACACAGACTCAGAAGGTCTTGGATGTGATCAGAGCAGCCAAGTTGCCAGATTAAAATTCCTCTACATTAGGTCCTTCCACATCAAGGATGAATCAAGAAAATGTGAGACAGACTTGCCTACAGGCCAAATTGAAGAAAGCATATTTTCAATTGAGGTTCCCCCCACCCCAAATTACTTTAACTTATGCTAACAAAAAAACTAATCAGTACAGTGGTAGAGAACTTGCCTATCATGTTCAAGATCCTGCATTCAATTCTCAGCGACAAGCACACACACGCAAACACAGAAACACAGGCAGGATGATGATCTGATGATCTTTTATTTGATGCTTTTGTTTATGTTTCCGTAGAACTTGTGAGCAAATGAAAGACTTCATTCATGCTAGGCAAACATTCTTCATCTGGGTTCCATAGACAGTCAAAGGTTAATTTTTACAAATACCAATCAGAAAACAAATTGGAAAAAGAACTGCAGTATAATAGATGTGGTATAAAATAAGATGTCAGTGAAAACAAGTGTGAAAATGAATGTGTAACATTTTCTTAGAGTATATAAATTCCAAAGAGATAAAACAATGCATTCATAGATTCAAAATGTTTCAAGGGAACAGCATCATTTTACGGCTTTCTGTGATTTTCTGAAGAGATGTTTGTCTTGATTATAAACTTGTAGAAGGGAGTAGAACTTTGGGTTGAGTACAGATGTTTCTACCCTACACAACATCATCTGTTGTGGCACATGTGTGATCACTATGTTCATTGTTTTTTTCTGGGAAGGCTGTTTTTTATCTTGTTCTAAATAACATTTTTTGTTTGTTCTTGTGTCCCGTAATTTTGTGAAATTCATTGTGGAGGACTTACTTTTGGTATTTGAAATATCTTTTTATTGAGTACTGTATGGGTTTATGCGGGCTTTTCTTTTTACTTACTTATATAAAAATTTACAACCATTTTTATTAAATTTAAAATCATCTCTTTAGCCTCTTACAGAAACTCATAAATTCCGATGCTTTTACTTCTTTCAAATGTTCTTGCAAATTTTTGCTTTATTTGTTTACTTTTTTTACAACCTGGAGAATTTCCACAAACCAGTCTTCTAGTTTGCTGATTCTCTTATCAGCTGTCTTTCATGTTTGCTTTATTTTTACCCTCTAGATTTTGATTTTAGGAATTCTGTTTGAGCTCCTTTCAAACCTTTTCCATTATTTCCCATATGGTGTGATTTTTTTTAAATTTTTTTCTTTCTTCTCCAAGTTATTTTTAGCATGTTCATTTTATTGCCTTGGGTTATAGTCCCTTTTATATAGGGGCCACATGGTACTATCTATGAGAAAAAGTTACACAGCTTATACAGTACAAAATAATAATGGAAACAGAAGAAACACAGTATGCTCTCTGGAAGCAGCTGGTCATTCATAGATCCAGTGATGATTAAAACAAAATATAACAAATTAGAAAAACAAGTTAAGACATAAAAAGAACATTGACTTAAAATTTACAGTATTGAAGTTTATTATGATACTGAGAAGCTCTGGGATGCTAAGGAAGATGATGACATAGTAGAAAGAATGCCTTGGAAATTACTGATAGTTTAAAGAGAGAACATCAGTATTTTTCTTTAATGCAGTGTTTTAAGTCCACGGAAAGAACTAAGATTTGTGTGATAAGTAATTTTGTACAAGAACATAAAGCTGAGGGGAGAGTATTGTACAGAAATAATAAAAGACATATATAATTGCAAGATAAAGATTGAATGGGAAGCTGTAGTGACTTAGATGTGTAATGAAGAGATTTCATATAAAGGCAAGACTATTTGGAATAATAGGAAAATAATACAGGAGTGATCTTTAAACTCCTGAATGAATCTTTGCCAAAGTGTAAGGTAGTCACAATGGAAAGATGACCTTAACTGAAAGCTTAGGCAAGTGGAGGTGGACCAGCAAGTCTTGTGGATGTAAGAATATTAAAGATATATTAAGATTATTAAAATCCTACATAATGGCAAGTGAGAAGCAAGGGCGCGTCATTACAGGTGGCAGGCATCCCATACACGTGCACTTTGCTATTTTAGCACATATTGAAGAAGCATGGATTTGCAAAATGACAGATTCAGGAGCAGAAGAAGATACATGGGCTACTTCCCATGCTATAGGCTGCTAGCCTCTTCAGTCAGTAGAAGGCACTGTGAGAAGGGGAGAGGTCTTGGGGAGAGGAGGTGTGGGGCTAGCGGCGGGGGTAAACGGTGGTTGGAATGGTGGTTCCATTCCACCGGGTATGGAAACGGTGGTTAGGAAATACTGATGAGAGAAGAATCAATTTTTAATAATCATAAAAAGTTTCCACATTCAAAGTAGCCATTGTTAATCCTGCAATAGCTGCTCTTGCTTCTCCATCCTGCACCTAAGTTTCTGAATGTACAAAACATGAATTAGAGCCTAGATTGATTAGACTGGGTAATACTTGGGTAATACATGAATAACCCACGATGAGACTTATTGATACACAGTTATTAGCTGTTTTGATCACCATGTTTATATAGGAGAACAAGGAATCTTTATGCAACAATGTGGATCTAATAACCATGCAACACTTGCGGTTGGAAAAGCAGAAATCTGACTGAATTGGAAGGGCAGAAACACTGGGATGCTTTCACAGTTAAAGATAAAAATAATTTAATCAAAGCAAAAGAAAATGAGCTTAAATGTATTTCTTAGTCATCACACGCTACGAAATGATAAAAAGGAGAATATTGCTATTTGCTCAACTTTTGTAGTTGAAAGTGAAAAAGTTATATGTGGAGTGCCATCTTTTATTTTCTGTTCTATCACCTTACACTGAGCACATATTACTTCTCATAAAAGATTCATTTTCACAGCCTGCAGCTCTCTCTTTGAGTCAGCTTCTACCTATTCTACGTCTAACATGTGATGTTCACCCTGACTCTTCCCAAGCTCAAAAGTTATAAAATGGGAACCTCAACTATGAAATACTCAAACAAACTGCTGTGGATTCCATGCAGCTGGGGAGAAGTTTTGGAAGTTCTTTGCAGCTTAAGAACAAGGAAACTATTAATTTTGAAGACTCCATATTAACCCGGCTACTGTATATACATAGCAGGTGTTGGCTAGGAAGCTGTGTTTCCTTAGAATTAATGACATGCCGTTATTGTAGCAATTTTTCTAAGTCTCTAGAGTGTCTGTAATTAAGAAGTTTAACTCTACTTAAAATGATATAAAGTGCCATTAGTCCCATGCTAAATCATTTCAGATTACTGATTTATTCACCAGTGAAATCATCCAGGTAATTTTCCCTGCCTGAGTAATGTAAGGGTTCACACATGAGCACTCCTACTGGATAAAGCTTTGGGTTTTGGTTATGTTTTGTTGCTGTTGTTTGAAATTAAAAAAAAAAAAATAAGGCCAGGTCTGGGGCTCAAGGATAGACCACTTGACTAGCATGTGCGAAGATCTGTATTTTGGTCCTCGTAGTGCAAGAAAATGATGTGTTTCTTAGTAGCCCCACAGTGCTCTCATATGAAATTTCTGTCTATTGTCTTTCAGCAAAATTAATTTCTTTATGGAAGGCGTTGGAGTGGTCAAGTGGTTGCTATTAACTTTGAAGCCTTTCATTCTTTCAACATTTATGTAACCAGTAGAAATATGTCTTCAAATACAATAGAAATTGAACACCCTAAAAAACTTCGGCTGAAGGAGAAAATCAGAAAACCCTGACTGACCTTCTGCCCACCTTTGTCTATACTTTCAGAACTTCCTCAAACCTCAGTTACTTCTGATTTTACAGTTTTATTTTATTTATTTAGATTTTACAGTTCTAGTGTGACTGTTTAGTTAATTATTAAACTTGTATTCTAGCACCCTTCTCCTTAAAAAAAACATCCAAGGAAGCAATTTTTTGGACAACTGAGAAAATTGTTTGAAGTTTTCTTAAGTATATGGTCTACTCTACTGCTTTAAAGTAGAAGCATTCAAGAACAAAGTATTTAGTTTCAACACACTGTTTAACATTTTCCATATGGATGGACAGAGTTAAAATGTTCAAACAAAAATAATTACCTTTTTTGTTTTATTTTTTTACTTCTATTGTCTTCAATGCATCACGCTGTTGTGCTCAATTGTTCTGAATGTGGTTTTTCTAATACATATGTGCTTACAGAGGTAGACATTACTACATGTGCAGTGATTTGTCCCAGTTTCTGCTGGTGTGGGAAGAGATACAGTGCTATAATTCAGCTAGAACAAAAACCTAGCAATATGAAAGGGAATGATAGGATTTGATTCCAGAAACGTGAAATGTGTGTTTTCATATCTCACCGTTCTTTACTATTGACAAGATATCCAAAACTTCAAATTTCACCCTTTCTGGTAATGTTTATTCCTCTGGCCCTTTCATGCTTTTGTCCGAGATTTCAATGCTCTGTGTAAATCCTATCAATTTTTTTTTTCTGTAAGCAGCATCTTATGCATTCCCATGCAGTCTGCTGTTTTTATTGGAGTGCAAAACCATCACATCATCTTCACTTTAAATAGATATCTTCATGTTGATATAGTGAAATAATTTTTTCAGCCTATGATGCTCCATTGTCTTTCTGCTTCCATCATTGCTATTATGAAGTCACCTGTAGTCTTTTTTCTACCTTTTTCTTTTTTATTATTATTAATAATTATTTACAATTTATTCTCCTTGTACCCCAGTTATAGACCCCTCCCTCACCTCCTCCCTGTCCCAACCTCCTTCCCTTTTCCTCCCCTAACCCTTTTTAATAGTCCAGTGATAGGTGAAGTCCTCTCCCCCTACTGTCTGACCCTAGCCTAGCAGGTCTCACCAGGACTGCCTGGGTCCTCTTCCTCTGTGGAATGGGTAGGTCACCTTACAAAGGAGAAGTGATCAAAGAACAGGCAACCAAGTTCATGTCAGAGACTCTCTCTTCTCCATTTATTAGGGGACCTGCATGGAGACTGTTTTCTCTTAGGGCTACGTCTGAGAAGAGGTTCAAGGTCCTCTCTGTGCATGGTCTTTGGTTGATGCATCAGTTTCTGCAGTCCCAGCTGCGGAGACTGGGACAGGGACTCAGCTTTTTATTTTTCTTTGTTGGTCTCCGTGTGTGGCTGTTGTTCCCTCCATGTCTTTTTATATATCCCTTCTTCCATAGACTCCCTATGGTCTGTCCAAAGTTTGGCTGTGAGTCGTTGCATCTGGTTTGATCCCCTGCTGGGTGGAGTCTTTTAGAGTGCATCTGTGGTAGGTTCCCATCCTGTTCCCTCTCTTTACCACTTCCAGTGTCTATCCTGTTTTCCCTTCTGAATGAAGTTTTTGCATCTTGTTGCTTAGCTTCTTTAGGTCTGTAGATTTCTGTATGTTCATCCTATAATATAGGGTTAATATCCACTTACAAGTTAAAATATAACATGTGTGTCTTTCTGCTTCTTTGTTCCCTCACTAGGATGATTTTTTTTCTAGTTCCATCGATTTGCCTGCAAATTTCATGATTTTCTTGTTTTTAATAGCATTGTGAAATGTACCACAAATTGAAAACCTCCTGTAAAGTAAAGGGCACATTTTGTTAACAGAACAAAATGAGAGCCTACAGACTGGGAAAATATCTTCACTAGCCCTACATGGGACAACAGACTAGCACCCAGAATATATAAAGAACTCAAGAAATTAAATACCAACAAACCAAATAATCCAATTAGAAAATGGGTTACAGAGCTAAACAGAGAATTCTCTGTTGAGGAATATTGAATGGCAGAGAAATACTTAAAGAAATGCTCAACATCCTTAGTTATCAGGGAAATGCAAATCAAAATGACTCTGAGATTCTACCTCACACCCATCAGAATGGCTAAGATCAAAAACTCAAGTAACAATGCATGCTGGAGAGGATTTGGAGAGAGGGGAACCCTCCTCCATTGTTGGTGAGGGTGTAACTTGTACAACCACTTTGGAAATCAATCTGGCACTTTCTCAGACAATTAGGAATAGTGCTACCTCAAGATCCAGACATACCACTCCTAGGCATACATCCAAAGTATCCTTAAGTATACATCAAGGACATTTGCTCAACCATGTTTGTAGCTTTTCTCGTAATAGCCAGAATCTAGAAACAGCCTAGATGTCCTTCAACCAAAGAATGGATACAGCTGTAGTCGTATTTAATGCATTTTCCCCTATTTTAAGATTTTTCTATTTTTAACTATACGTGTTTTGTTTGTTTGTTTGCTTGTTTTCCATTTGCCTCATTTAAAATGTTTGAGACTTGTTGACTCTGGATTGAAGACTGCCCTCAGTTTAGACTGGAAACAGTCTTGTTTCTGCCCTTGATTTAAATCAGTGGTTCTCAACCTAATTAATGCTGCAACCCTTTAATATAGTTCCTCATGCTGTGGTGACCCCCCCACCATAAATTTATTTTTGTTGCTACTGTCATAAGTCATTATGTAAATAGCTGATCTGCAGGATGGTCTTAGGTGGCTCCTGTGGAAGCGTTGTTGGACGGCTCCCCGCCAAAGGGAGAGCCATTGTTTCAATGTCACAGCAGAAAAGTGTGTTTGCATTTTATTACATGTCCGCGTGAAAACAATGACAGTCTAGAGTAAGAAGGGGCAATTAGAAGTGAGAAGATCAATTAGACATCAACAAGAGGTAATTATGACATATCCCAATTCAACCAAACTTTCAGATAAGATCCCAAGATCAGTGGCTTGGCTTATTTGTTGCTATGTGGAAAGCTTTTGCAGAAAAACTAAATTCTTTCTCTATAGGTTTGACAGATATTGCCTCTTTTGTCAGTGCTGCAGTGGTAAATGTGTCTCTTCCTAAATATTTTGTAAGGCTTTTAGAGATAGGTGGTGCCTCTATCTACAGTTCAATCTATTATTATTTTCACAGTCTACACCGCACCTCTCTTAGTCTACGTAAGTTCATATTTCAATATTCTGCGTAGAATTCAGGTTTACCTTAACTAAAACGAACAAAACCTCTCATGAACAGCTAGGAACAACTCTTCCCCTGGATCTTCTTAGCTGCAGAGATGTCATCTCTGACTCTGTTGCTTGCCCACCATAATCTGAAATTATGTAAACTACTATGTCTTTGTGAGTATTATCTCATTTGTTCCTTCCATCCTGTTTCCTCTCCTTTGGCTAACAGCCACACATCCATGCCATACTTACCTTGCCCTTCAACTTTAATATAGCTTTTCACTTTCAGCTGCCCTTTTCTCAAAATTGTCAGTGCTTTCTTCATGTAGATTTAAGAAATACAAATTCATTATCCCAGTATTAGAGGCAATCTATATTACGTTCTGACTCTATGGAATTTGTCTTGTACCAGATACTACTCATCAAAACACTTTAATCTCTACTACTCTTATTTTATATAAAACATATATTCTAGAACTGTGTTGTCAAACACAGTCGATACCAGTCAGTCAAACATGGCTTCTGAAAACTTCAGAAGCTAGTATACATTAAAACACACTACAAATGTAAAATGCTGAATTGGGAAAGTGTGCTATATGAAAAGAATGTATTATATGGCAAGAGTTTTATATTGATTATGAATTGAAATGATAATATTTTGTTATATTAGATTAAATTTAAAAACCAAGTTTTATATACCTTGTCTTAACATTAAAATGTAGATTTTAGAAATTTTAAAACTATATGTTTGGTTTAAATTTGTGGCTCCTGTTCTGTTTTTATTGAATATTTCTGCTTTTGTGCAACAATATATTATATAGAGAATTGCTTTAAAAGAATATTATTAGAGAATTGGGTTTATATTTGTTTTACGGAAAAATTGTCTTTGACTTTTGATTGTCTATGATAAAAATATAAAGTTTAAAGATGGTCATATTTTTTTTTTTCCTGAGCAAACTCTATAGGAAACCTTACTTAGAAATCTCACTGGAAATGCTGTTCCTCAGTGGATTCATTCTATCTCTGACGGTTTTGAAACTTAGTGAGCAAAGGATACCTCTTCAGAGTATACGTCAGGGCTGTTAAGTTCGCCAGGCCTCATAAACTAGCTTGTGAGTGGAGTCCAGTATCGGTGCACTATAAATGCTATACTAGACGCAGCAGATCTCAGCAGACGCTTCCTTTCTGTATGGGAATTTGCCTACTAGATATCTCGGCTCCTTCACCTTCCCTCCTTCCTTCTACAAGGTTTTGTGCTTTGGTGCTATTTATCACGTTATGAAACAAGTACTGAAAATCTGAAATGCGTTTCTGCAAACAAAATCTTTTAAGGTAAAATCGGTGAGTTCGGTGTGACAACTATCCCTTTAGGCTCCTCCTGGTTCATTTTTTCTTGAACCCAAACCTAGGGGTAGGCATTATGATTGCCCTTATTCTGGTGAACATGAAAAACATGGGTGTTCCGAGGCCATAAAAATGTCCACATAACCTCCTATGTTCGACAACAAAGTCAACATTTGAAGATAGGTTGAATAGATGGTGAGCTGCCTGTGATTAAGCACTATCATACCAGACAAAAGCAAACATCATTTTGTATTAGGTAATACCAAAGTACAACCCAACCAGAAGTGTAGACAGAAAAATGTGCTCTTTCCAAATCGGAGTTCAATGGGTAGGTGTGATTATACAAACCAAGCTGGGAATAAACACAGGAGCACAGTAGGAGCTGTTGCAGAGGACTTTATGATTTTCTCTCAATATAGAGAAATATCTGCAAATACTAGCAAATCATGTGCTCTCCACTCTGCAAGGGTATGTGACATGTGGTAGACACTAGGCATGTTCAGTATGTGATTGAATTAACATATGACCTAGTAATGGTTTTGCAAGGTATAGTTCTTGCTTAAAGAAATTCACAATTTGTTGGTGAGACTTGTTAAAGAAAATAATAATAACCACGTAGTCCGAGATGTGTTACAAAATGGCTAAGTTCGGAGAGGAGGGTGGACATAAGAACATAAAGCGCCCCTCACGGAAGAACCTTGATGGAGAGAAAAAGCTACAGACTTTCATCTCTTACCTAGAGAAGGACATTTTTCACTAAAGCATAGCATCAGCCCCTTTATTTCAGTTGTGTAGGATCCAGGTTAGCAGTTTTTGGTTTTTTGTTTATGTTTGGGTTTGGGCTTTTTAAATTAGCACTGCCAACAGGGAGCCCATGATATCTCACAGAGTGAAATTTCATCCATGCAGGAGCCCACAGAAGCCAGTGTGTTGGCCTCAACCCCACTCCCCTCTTCTTTGCCTTCTTCAATCAGCAGCAAACTCCTGCTTAATATTTCTCCTTGATGGCTTTCTAATCTGTCTCCTGTTGTCTGCGTCTCTGAAGCTCCCACTGTAGTTTGGCTTCTGACAAATTTTCTCATGGATGACTGTGTTAGCCTCCTAATGGCTCTCCCTGCCCACACCTTATCTTTTGCTTCTGCTGCAACTGGAGAGAGCTTCCTGAGGAGCAAGACTGATCAGAATCCCCATTTCTCTGAATCTTAAGTGGCTCTGTATTGCACACAGATAATATGTAACGTCTTTGATAGACCTTTCAGGTTTCTGATTGTACTTTTCCCTTTCTGCTTGTGTCTGTGATGGACTGAATTGATAACATCTTGAATCTCGTCACAGCGGACGATGTGTCCAAGCTTACCACTGCTGCTGTTTTTATGCTGAATGGTCTACATTCCTCCTTCAGCTTTCTTCTGCTACTAGTTATCCTTCAAATCTCACCCGAGCTGTGACCTTCTTGACAATCCCAGGTCCAATCCTCTACTGCAGTGGCTGTTCTACTATGTCATGATGATTCCTTCAATCGAATTTGAGTGTCTTGTGCTAGAGAGAAGTCAATGTCTATTCCCAAATCTACTGCACTCCCATTATACACTAAAGGCAGAGTGGATGGCTTGGCGGGCAGCCCTTCGTAACCAATCTGCCCTGTAGTAAATATGCTCTCTCCTCGCATTTGCAAACATCTGACTAAAGAGGCTGTGTTGAGGAACTTTATGGAAGTTAGAGGCTGGGGAGGTGGTGCATAAGCAGATATCTGTGAGTGTCCCAGCGAATGAAGGACAGCTGTGCAGTATTTACGTAATCAGCACTAACTGAATAGACTAGAGGAAATGAGCTTGGAACTAAAAAGTTCTTCCCTGGCCAATCTCACCAGTGTGGGTACCGACCAAACCATTGCTTAGCTGGCCACCCAGAATACCCAACAGCCCAAGGAACACAGCCAGAACCGTGGCAGCCAGAACTGAAGACATTTTCTATCACCACTGAAGTTATTCTTGTTTTAAACTCCTCACTTCAGTAACATGAAAACAGAACATGTAATCTTCTACATAAATGACAAGAACACAAAAGTCTGAATGTAATATTAAGCTCATCTCTCATTATTCATTATATTTTAATTAGATAAAATGATATGAAAATTAATAATGGGAACTTCTGTGTATGAACTGCTATTATTATCAGTAAAAATATAGCATTGAAGCAAAATTATGGGAGAGAAAATATCATGCCTTTGTTTTTTTTAATTTGCATGTACTCAAAGAAAGAAAATAATGAAGAATGAAAAGTCTTGGTTATTCACTGATTTCTGTAATCTGCCAAAATGCCAAACAACCCATTTATTCAATCAGAATATGAAAGAATGCAGCAGACCTCAAGCTTATTTGAGATTATAACTATGCAAAGTGCTTCGACTGTCACATGAAGTTATGTCACAATACCAATTATTTAATGCCATTTTTCTATAACTTGGTTGATGAAAGAATACAAATTAGGTTGAAAATTAATTGCAACTGTACTGACATTTGAACTTTGTATGTTTTATCTGAAGCTGTTTATGTAAATTCTTCCAACATATGATTTAACAAATCTCATTGTTATAGGAATATAATGTCTGTTAAAATGGAATTTTAGCTAAAATTAAACCTTAGCCAAAATTTCAATTACAGTCCTCAAATCTATTTCTTAGACTGGTTCAAATTATGAAGATGATTTGGGAGTTTGAAAAAGAAACATGAATTGTCCTAATAACTTATCCTTGAATAGAGAAATTGTTAACTTTTTAATTATTCAGCAAAATTTGAGTTCCTTTTATAGACCAGGTCCTCTGGTAAACATTAAAGAAAAACAGAAAAAAAAATTCAGAAGTAGCCCTTGCTTTCACAGAGCATGAGTGCTTACAACTTGGAAGAGGACCACAATAATAATGACACAAAGGAGCAATTTGTTAATTAAGGCTGAGTCCTCAGAGGGGGAAAAAAAAGGAACATGGAGCAGATGACTAAGGAGGAGGAATATGGCATGAGGAACTGAAGTTTGAATAGATTAGCTCGCCAGGAAGTTGGGGTGATGTTGGAGAAGCTTCCAGCAATGAGCATCTGAGAAAACAGAGGTGAGAAAAACAAGCCCATTTAAGGACCCAGAAGATGTGGAGGTGCTGCCTAAAGCAATAGGGATAGACTTTAGATCTTATGAGAAAGTATATCCCAAGCTGTTGTCCTCTATTTTAGCAACTTTAGAAAGACATCAAAGTAGGAGTGGGTCGGTATCTAAATGGGTAAATTGATAATTTTTTTTTCCTGGCAAGTGAGATGGCTTAAGACTGATTCTTAGATCCAAAGTAAAAAGTGTCAGGTATTGCAATGTGTACTTGTAATCCTGGCACTGGGGTGATAGCCACAGGAGGATTCTGGGGCTCTGTTGGCCCATCAGTCAGGCTTTGTGAGCTTCAGGACAGTGGGAGACCCTGTATTAAGGGTGGTAGATGGTATTTCTTAGGGAGACACCTAAGGCTCTGGCCTCCACATGCATCTTTACAAATGTGCATGCACAGTTCCTACAGCCACAAACACTGAAAACATAAAAGACTATGACAGGACTTAAAAGAGAGAATGCTGGCCTGTAGAAACTCAGTCTGCTATGTCATGTATAGTTGCACTGTGAGGCTGGAGGGTGGAGAGCATCACACGTGCATACGTGGAGTAGGATGGCAGCTCTGCCATAGGTGAACTTGGCACATGACAGTAGGGCCCAGATAAAGAGATGTCTTTAATAGATACCAAAGAGATGATTTTATGCCCACCCATTGGTATGAGACTAAAAGTGGATCAGTAGCTATGGCTTAGCTTATTCCCAGGCTTCACACATGGTCTGGCAAAACATGCAGGAGGTCTGGGTTTAGGGCAAAAGAATTTCCTTGGAATGTACTGCAATGGCGTAGCGCTTGGAACCTTCTAGTAAAACTATCTAGAAGACAGTTCTTTATGGAGTTAGAATTGAGAAGAGAGGCAGTATCAGTTACTAGCCCACCCAATAAGGAGCAACTGAAGGAAGGAAGTATTGAGTTTGGCTCATGGTTTAAGGAGAGATAAAACCCAGCGTGACTGCAAAGACATAGGGTAGCTGGAGGCAGCTGGAGGCAGCTGGTTAAGTTGTATCTGCCAATGTGTTTGGAGGCAGAGAGATGAATTCTGGTGCTGAGCTCTCTTCTTTTCTTCAGTCAAGGAATCCAGTTCACTGAATGGCATCATACAAAGTTAGGGTGTCAGTGAAGTAGGTGTCTTCCCACCTCAATTGGACCCATCTAGAACTTCCACCACAGACATGCTTTGAGGTTTGCATTCTGGGTGAGTCTAGATAACACCAAGTTAAAATACATGTTAACCATTACACAGACTAAGAAAGGGGTTATTGAAGTCAGGGTCCTGCAGGAAATCTTATAGAGAGAAAAGAAGATTGATGTTTAGGAAACATCCCAGAATCTTGAGAGCTCAAACTCAAAACTAGAAAAAAAAAAAAACAATGTACAAAAGACTTTGTAAGCCAGCTGTGGTGGCCCACTTCTGTAATCCCAGCATTCACAAGGCTGAGACAGGGGAATTGCAGCAGTCTTGAGGTCTGCCTTGTCTACAGTGTGAAACTGTGTCTGAAACAAAAAGAAAGGAAGGAAAGACAGATCTGTAGCTACACAGATAAGAAGAAAAAGAATTATGACATTCGAGCCAAAATGACTCAGAAGAGAATGTATTTTTTTTAAATAAGCTTCAGATCAGCAGGATGGTTGTTATAGAGCAATCAGCAAACGAAGCCTGAAATAGTTCATTAGATTTAGCTATATGAAAGTTCTTGGTGATCTTAAGAAGAGGTATTTACAGGTATGAGTCATGTTGTATGGGCAAATTGGACTGAATTGAGAGTAAGTAGAAGGTAAGAAAATGAAAATGAAGGTTGCAATCACAATATCAGCTTACACTTGTCTAAGCTGCTCCACAATCCAGCCACTATTTTAAGTCATTCTTCATTAATCTTCAGGATCCTTCTAGGATCCTTAGAGTATTAATATTTTTTCTTACAGAGGCTGAATTATTTGGTCAGGGTCACACACAAAGATAGTTCTCTCAAGAAGTTTTATATGTGTGGGAAAGAGATTTGATTAGGAAAGTGGCTGAAGGCAGCTGAGCAACGGTGCTGGCTTTGTACCTAACCTTTAGTGGGAAGCCCTTGGCTTGCATATGTAGAGATAGGAAATACATTCTCATGCCCTCAAGAAAGGAGAGACGTGGTTGCTGTTTTACACCTGTCAGGAGAAATGGAACTGTACCTCTGCTTCATGCCACCATGATAAAGAATCAGGCCCTGCTCAGCTGCAGGATCAATCAACATGGAAAATACTTTGAGAAAATTACCCCCCTTTAACTACAAATTCTTTTCAATTTTATTTTCACACCCATGTGTGTGTGTGTGTGTGTGTGTGTGTGTGTGTGTGTAAGACTGAACTGCCTTGAATCTTGATAAGGTACAGATATTACAACACAGTGGGTTATGAACTATGTGAGTCCTGGTTTCTACAGTAAGAAGGCCACAACCTTTAAAACCAGAGTGTCATGGTTTGATGTGTAAGGTCTTCAAAAGCTTATACGTTGGAGGCTCAGCCCTCAAGGCAGCAATGTTTAGAGGTGGGGGCTTCAGAAGATAATTGAATCACACTTAATAATCTAGTAGATCAGAACCAATAAACCCATCCATATATGGACTCATAGTTTCTATTGGAAAGCTGTTGTAGCTAGTATTATCAACTTGTTAGGATCTAGAATGATCTAGAAGATAAGCTTCCAAACATACTTGTGAGATGATATCTAGATTCAACTAGCCTCTGGCCATGCCTGTGAGGGATTATCTTTATTGGGATACTTATGGTAGGAAGAACCAATTCAAAAATGGCCAGAACCGTCCCATGAGCTTGAATCTTGAACTTCATATATAACAGAGAAATCTAGCCAAATGCTGGATTCATCACTCTTAGCTTCCTGACTATGCAGTGTGCCTACCTAGCCTCGTTGGAAGTATAAGCCAAATAAACCCTTATTTCCTTAATTTTGCTCAGGTGTTTTGGCATATCAGTGGTGGAAGGCACTAAGACAGAGGCAGTGGAAACTTTTGGAGATAGGCCCCACTTGAGGAAAGTAGGTCACTGGGCATGTTCTTGAAAAGCATATTTTTGTCCCTTTCTTTCTTTTCCTTCCTTGCTTTCCTTCCTTCTTCCTGCTTATAGTTCCTGTGAGTTCTTTTCAGCAGTGGGCTTCATTCACTTAGACTTTGTCTCATAGCAAACCCCATAGCAATGTGGACATCTCATCTTGATACCTTCTAGGCTGTTTCAAGTATGGAGTGGTGTGTGTGTGTGTGTGTGTGTGTGTGTGTGTGTGTGTATTTGTATGTTCAAATGTATATATGTGCATGGGTGAGCATGTATACACATGTACACACATGTGGAGGCCAGAAGATAACCTTAGATACTATTCCTCAGGTGCTGTCTATTTGTTTTTAGAGACAGGGCTTTTTCATTGGCCTGAGTTATCCAAGTATGCTGGACTGGCTATCCAGACAGTCCCAAGAATTTGCTCATCTCCACTACCTCAGGGCTGGGATTACAAGCATTTGCAGCTGTACTTGGCTTTTTGTGCAGGTTGTATTTATAGAACTCAGCTCTTTGTGCTTGCAAGGCAAACGCTTTACTGACTGACCAATCTTCCAGCTCTCCCTCACTATTTTGTTATGAGGATGGAAAACTAATAATAGACGGGGTTAAATGTCACTTCTTAGAAAACCATCTCTCTTGAACCCTGGGTGTACATATTTTTCCCAATATTCTTTCTACTCTCACTACTTGCTCACTCTCTACCTTTCCATTGTGTCATTAGTCCCTCCTGGAGACTCTACTTACTCTCTTCTTGACAATATCTCCAACCTCGGGCACAAGACACAGCACATGAATTAAAGACTGAACTTAAAATCCGTATATTAAATTTCAAGCAAATTGCTTCTCAGCCTTTGGGCCAGGATCATGTGTAAATTTTAAATGAAATGACATTTTTTTTTTTTGCATTATACCTCACTTTGCAAAATAAAAACTATGCAGAAGTTTTATGTTCACAGTGATGCTGCAGTTTATCAAAACATTTCAGGAGATCAGTGTCCTGAGTTAATGCTCAGAATACATTAAAGTGGAAAGAATGGGAATCATTTCTGGGTGACTAATGAGTTTGATGAGAATAAATAACCTCATGGACACACATCCAGCAAGTGGCAGAGCTGAAACTTATAATCTTGTTCTGCTATATTGTTCTCCAGTTGTGTGTGCTCTGTGTTTTCTCCCGTGCTCTGTGTCAAAGCATTCAGGGGTTTCTAAAGTTTCTTTTTCCTTCCCTTAAGCTTTTTATATCACAGCAGATGTACTATTAAATTCTAAATGTACTAATAGAATTAGGATTCAGGCCCTATTCAAATAAGTTTGCAAAAAAAGGAGGGAAAAAAATCTTCCCCTTTCTTGTCCTTATTCAAACTCAGCAGACAATGTGCCTTGATAGCACCTCCCCTGCCTCTTCTGGCATCATTTTGATTTTCAGTAATCACTATAAAAAATGGTTGCCAACATGGGCACAAAGATACAGGGAGGTTACCGAAGGGTTCCAGTCTTTCCTTCCCTGGATAGATTAATCACTGGACGCTATGAGCACAAGGGTATATTTATAGACAGAAGCAGTGAGGGATCATGCCTTGATCTTAAACCATAGAAAAGGAGAAGGGTCCTTGTTGTATAACTAAAAGCAACACCTACAAGGCAGTTTGGAGTTGAGAGATGATCTCTTGATAGTTAGCACCTTCAATAAGACCCATGCCTTAGTTTTGAGGACTGACATCAGGGACCATGTAGGCATAATGCCAAAAAGAACCCAATTAACTACACACACTATCACAGAGCCTCCGTTTTCAAATCCTGTTCATTTTCATTGCAGTTTACAAGCCTGTTGGTGATGTTGTTGAGAAGATTAGTCAGACTTGTGTCTGAATGAAATGGCTTTTAATATGTCATGGAGAGACTGTTGCTTTCTTGGTTCCTATGCATTTTGAAGTGGAGTCTGCAGGGATGGAGTGAGTGGTAGTGAAGCCACAAACACTTCAAGACAAAGTTGATTTCTAGACTTGACAGACTGCAACTGTTGACAGATATTGGGAATCCAACTAGCTTTCACAATTTGGATATGACAAAGCTAAGAAAATATGTGCTGAAATTACATCCTATAATCTTGGTAAGAGCATGGCCTAATCAAGAATATATATTCAAAGCAAGGATAAAATTGCAGTAGTTTTTTCAAATCGAAGTTTCCCTCAGGAGGGTCTTCTGCCTTTCTGTCCTTGAGTTTCAAATCAATTTAGGTTCCTTAACAAAATGGACAGAAATACAACACACACACACACACACACCTTCCACACAACCATCATAAACAACAGTTAAATCGTTCCTTATAGTACCTGGGGTAGTATGCCTGTCAATTTGAGTCATTTGTTTTATGTGGGCTTTTATAAATTCTTTAGAGACATTAATAAAGATCAGTAAGCAATATTGTGCTCTGTGTACATAGTTTAGACATCTTGCATTTAATGAAGGCATGTAGGTCCAAGAATTACATGTATATACTAGTGGCTGTGTCAGAACACAGCATCCTAGTTAATCTATTAATTGTTTTTTTTCTTCACAATCTCCAGACTGAAACAGAACCTATTAATTGTGCTTTTTTGTAATCAACCGTGTTAACTGCCATTTGACCTTCTGCCATGACATTTTTATAATTACTCAATATATGAATAAGATAAGGTCACCTTAACTGAAGAGAAATCTATGAAGACATGCAAAAAATAGGGGACCAGTTTTGAAGGTTTCAAAAGAAAGACAAAATAAAATTCCAAGCATTATGCTGACGTATATTTCTTTGCATAGAAATTGAGGATTATGCAGGCTTATCTCTGAAAATAGCTGTTGATTTGTCTCCAACAGGGTATATAAACAGATATGTGAGCTTAAATACTCATTTCCCCCAAGAGTCTCCAAATCACAATTTTGCACTGACTGCAAAAAAGCACACATTTTCTCTGTAGTAAAAAGTCTATATATTTCCTACATTTGTACTCAAAGAAATATGTCCAACACTACTAGTCTGTGGTTATCTACTCTTGTTATGAAACTTACAAAGACAATAGATGTGAAGGAGACAGAATGTGTAAGAAACTAAGACAACCTCATCAGCATCAGAACATGTCATGTGGCTTGGAGTTATGTCCAACACGCCATGGACATACTTCATCTCTCAGCATCAGGACATAACTCTTTGGACACTTGACACTCATTTTCATAAGGGCAGGCAGACACTGATGTTGGGGGGGGGGGCGTTGGCTGAATCATGGTTTCCACCATTTTCAAGTGGTAACTTAAGTCAGCTTTGCTAAGTCCCTCACTCTGAATCCTCAGCAGAATGGCAACAGGCTACAATTCCTCAGACAGATAATGGCGGGCTGGTAGGGTGTGCTGAAATGTAATCTGTAGCTTCCTTTAGCTTCTGAAATAATTTCTTAATTATTTCGAGATAATTTCTTTGTTGTAGTAAATTTAAAAACGAGTGTTGGGCTATATAACGTTTATTGTTGGCCCTAAGAGTATCACAGTGGTATTGCCTAACCCACTATCACAAATAATAAGACACAGACAGCTGTTAGATTTTATAATTGCCTTATTTACCTTGGACTGGGCAGATATTTCTCCCTATGCTTTCTGTCTCAGTAACCTCATCATTCACCTCCCAGCCCCCATCCAATGCCATCCTTATCTATCCTCGTCTGAACTGTCTTCCATCCATAATGTTATAAATACTTGCATTGATTCTTCATCTGGGCCTTTTTACAGCATTCTTGGAATCCTTTCTCCAATCCCATGTGGTTCCACCTAACCCATTGTAGGGTCCTTTTTTCTCCTCTTCCCTATTCATCTGATTCCCATGATTCTCTCTTGCACCCAAAAGCCCAGGAGCCTTAGCCACGCCTACCCCATTCTGCCCTGCCCAGGTATAGGCTGTTTAATCAACCAATCAGGTACGTTTTAGGCAGGTTTACAAAACAAGAATAGGTGTAGCAAGATCTTGAGGACCAGTAACATGCATCAGACCAACCTCCAACATTTCTTAAACTGTAAAGAAAATGAAAACATCATAATTTGATGGATACTCCTACAGAAAACAAATCAAAGGATGGAGACAACAGGGATTTGAAGATCTGGCTGACTTTGTAGAAATCAGGATAAGATTGACATGTAAGCAGTCAATGTGATTCTCTGATATTTACCTTCTCTTAAAAGTGGGATTGGTGTATTATAGCTGGAAAATAGTTTGGTCACATGTGTGAAGAGTCACAAAAATAAATATTACTTTTTTTTGACATGAGCTTGCTCTGTAGTCCAGACTGACCTTGAACATATCAATTTTGGGGCTCCCTGGCTCTCCCAAATGCTGGAATTACAGTTATATGCCATCTACCTGTTAATTTCCAATTTGAAATGTATTCCAAGAAGGAAATGGATAAAACTCGATGGGCAAAGATATATCGGAACAGCGTTCTAAGTGGAAAAAGAAGAAAAGCAAAGTTGTATGTGTAACAAAATATATAGCTAATTCATGCAGTGAGAAATATCAATTTTTTTTGTACTAAATAATAACAAGATCTAGAGCTGTGAATGCCAGGAACTTTCAGATACATGGTAACTTCATCAAAGTTTGAGTGCCTATTTGATGTGTGGCTGTGATTCTAGGCTCCAGTAGACCATAAGTCATCAACAGAGGCAGGTCCATCCCTGGCCTTATAGAACTTATGGTCTACTCATTAGGACAACACATGAACAAGCAACAAGTAGATAGTAGTGTATTGATGGTGAGAACTGAAGAAAAGCCAATTTTATCTATGGAAAAGAGCCAGTCAGGATAAGTAGACTGGAATCCAGAGGAGGCAGAGACATGATTTTATTAAAAAAAAAAATGATCAGGGTAGGGGCTGGAGAAATGGTTCGAGGTTAAGAGCACTGGCTGCTCTTCCAGAGGTCCTGAGTTCAATTCCCAGCAACAGCATGGTGGCTCACAACCATCTGTAATCAGATCTGATGCCATTTTCTGGTGTGTGGGTGCACATGCAGACAGAACATTGTATACAAAATAAATACATAAATAAATATTGGGGGCTAGAGACATGGCTCAGTGGTTAAGAGCACTGGTTATTTCTTTTAGAGGACCCGTGTTCAATTCCCAGCACTCACATGGCAGCTCATAGCTGTCTGTAACTTTAGTTCCAATAGCTCTGACTCCCTCACACATAAAGTAAAATTTTCAAAACAAACAAACAAAACCAATCAGGAAAAATATCACCAAGAAGAGAATTCTGCTATTTTTATCTCAGAGTCCTCAGACAGTAAGAGAGTAGCATAGGTAGGTACCCCTGAAGAGTAATCAGGAAGAGGAGCAGCACCCTCAAAGACTTTGGAGTAGAAACCTATTAGATATATTCCCAGAATAAGGCAAGGGGTGTAAGTGAGCTGGGGGACAGTGGCAGACAAATTCAGAAAGATGCATGACTATAGGCCATGTAGGCCTGTGTGTGACTACAGGGACTTGGAACTCAAGCATGCAGCTAAGTTACCAATAGAACTTTCATTGTGAAACTTAATTTCAGACTACTACAAACTTGTTGCTTGCATATTCTCTGCTAAAGCATATGCTCTGGGATAATTCTCATACCTTACCTAGAGCGTTTGGTATTGCTCAAACACAAGAATGAGAAGAAAGCTGGAACCAAACAATGAATATTACCTTAAAGCAACTCTATATTCTTTCTGATAAGGACTGGAAGTTAAATCAAGGTTGGAAGACGAGGTCGTTACTACCTTTAACTATGTCTTGATTGCCATAAGTATGTGAATTTTCTTCACAGGAGGTTACAGGGAGAAGGACCACCTAGCAGAATGATGACAGATGTTCTTAAACTGATACCACTTCACACTAGGGCCATCAGCAGTTTCACTCCAATGATGGTGTAATCTGTCCTTTCTGTGACAACCTTCCCTGGGTTCTCAGCTTTGGTTTTGAGATGAAAAACCTGGATCTCCTGCTCAAGATTCAGGTTAATTATTACAACTGGCATTTTTGGGTCCTCACTATTCTGTGTAGAACTTCATCTTAATATGGAGTTGCAGATTTCCCCTCTGTCATGCTTCATGAGCAAATGTAGGTGATTTCGGTAAAAGGGATTGGAAAGGGAAAGAAAGTGTGTGTGTGTGTGTGTGTGTGTGTGTGTGTGTGTGTGTGTGTTGGCATGAGCCTCTTCCCACCTGTGCAAAGACAGCACTTCTAAATGAGTCTTTTTTTGTGACTAAACAGATCAGCTTCTGCTATGTAAAACATGGAATATGGAGTCAGACTTTATTGTACCAATCAAAGGAAAAGAAAATTCTGAACTCTTTATTTCATCTTCTTAGGAGATTCCACAAGCCTACAGTCTAAGTTTTGGATTTTAATGCATTGGACAATGTAGTAGAAGGTTTGGGTTCTTTAAAAATTCAGTTATGTCATGTAAACAGGCTTTTGTTTTTATCCCAAGTATGGGATACGGGACTGCCTTAGTTTGTCCACAGCTGATAATTGCTTGGTGCAGCTAAGAGAGAGGTGTGGTCTTTGTCAGCTGGAGATAATTTAATCTAAGGACTTTGAGAGGGTCTAAATACCAGTCAGGAAGAATGCTTCAAGGAGATACAGGAAGGGGAAGAAGGCTGCTTGTTTGTCCTGCTGCATTTGCCCTTTGCTGTTGCTGGACTGTAGATATCCTGATGACTGAGATTGGTATTTTCCCAAAGAACCGGACAACGCTAACCAACTGGAGCTAAGTCTAAAGAGGTCTATGTCCCCTGTCCTTCCTAACCTTCTTTGTCTCCTACCTAGTGATGGGAGGTTGGAAGGAATGTGGAGACATTAAGAAACCCCAAACTATTCCCAAGTTAAGAGAAGCAATGGGACCACCAGGGCAGTGACAGGAGCCCAAACTGCCCACGTTCTTACAAAAGAGAGGAGTCCAGGCCTGGGTGTTTTCACTTGTCACGAACTCTGAAAAGGACAAAGAGGGGTCTGAACCTCCAACCAGGCAGGAAAATGTTCGAGTCATTTCACCTGCTGGCTTACTGTGATGGCAGCTACAGACAACATCTCCTGAGACTCTTCAGTTGGCAGAGAAGTCACCAACCTCATCTGTACACCTCACCCTTGATCAAAGTCCACAGAAGACCTACAGCTGTCAGCTATGGAACTGCACGAGCTCTTGCACACCTGCCCCATCCATGTAAGATTAACCCACACAATTCAAAATTGCAAGGTGTCCAGTGCCCTCCAGGTCAGAGCACCCTGGGCAGTGATACTCCAGCCAAGGGTCACTCATGGAGATACCCTGGAACCCCTGCACAGAGGTAGACATGTCAATTCATTGTCCAAGTGGGTTCCATAGTAATGGGGACAGGGACTGTCTCTGAGAGGAACTAACTGGCCTGCTCTTTGATCATCTTCCCCTGAGGGGGGAGCAGCCTTACCAGGCCACAGAAGAAGACAATGAAGCCAGTCCTGATGAAACCTAATAGACTAGGATCAGAGGGAAGGGGAGGAGGACCTCCCCTATCAGTGGAGCGGGGGAGGGACACAGGTGGAGAAGAGGGAGGAAGGGTTGGATTGGGAGGGGAGGAGGGAGGGAGCTACAGGGGGGATACGAAGTAAATAAACTGTAATTAATAAAAATAAAAATAATTAAAAAAAACCCAAACTAAGGAATTAAAAATAGCACCAACAGGATAATGTGTGTTTTCTTAAGCTGCTCAAAGCCAGACCCACAGATACTATCTTCCACTAATCACCATGAAGTTGTTGGTAAAGCCTTTAATGAGCAGAACCATCTCATGGAGCAGCACGTAAATTACTCATACTTCACAATACATTTTGTATCTCCTGATGGTGCTAACACCCTGGCAAGGTGTGGGGGGGAGGGGAGGTTGCCCATTCATTAGTAAATGAGATTGCTTCTCTTTGCAGCCTTCTGCTCTACGGGCCTCTGAAGTAAGAATATCTATCCCCTGAGATACATTGCCAAACCATAATCCCAATGAGCCCATGTAGAGTAAGAAGCTCTCCCTAAAGACAATCGCCATCTCACAAACTGTCTTAACTCCTCCCAGTGTTAGAGTTTAGATACAATCACTCAAAATGAATGGGCAGGATGTTCGCCTGTGTGTGCCTGCACACAAATACATGGCCATCCTTGAACTCATGGGTACTCTGGCAGCTTAGACTCAGCCTTTCCTGCAGCGTTAATAGCTAATTGCGGCCCACTGAGACTCAGCAGTCATTAATTAATCTAACAGTGTCCATTAAAATCCTCTCTCTGCTCCTAATGATACTTGTGAAGATTTTTACAAGTAAATATGTTCTCTAGGGTACAGTGCTTTACATGTTGGAAATTTTTCCAGGAACCATTCATAAAAGCTTTTCATAAATTTCTTGACAAATTTGTTTCAAGTCTTTTGACTCTGGCCTATGGAGATGGGGCTGTTACTCTAGGTTCTAACACAGAGTCCCCCTTCCCCCAATTCTAGGGAATTTCTCTTGTGTAGAGCCCTACACTAAGTTTGCCTGTGACGTTTATCTCGAACGGCCCAGTGCTAACTGCTGTGTTACAAACTTAAACTCTCTTCATTCTCACAGGTGAGCATTTATTTGAGTACATGGATTTTCTCTCTTCCTTAAACAAAATATGTTTCCATATTTTTTAGTCCTTTAATTCCCCCTATATTATCCTTCTTTTTATCCTCCTCTCTCCCTCATTCACTGGTTTACAAATGTTTGCATACCTCATGCATATTGGAGTCATTAAATAAGAACTGAGATAAGGGCAAGCACTGGGTCTAAAGAGAAAACTCAATGATAATAAAAGCACTACAGAGGCAACTAAAGGGTCTCTGGTTCTCACTATATTCTGTTTTGATAGCAATGCAATTATATTACTGTGGAATTTTTAAAATTTTTATTATGTGTGCTCTTTCAGTGTTCTTTTTTTTACCCACAATCATTCTATAGACCTTAGTGATTTCCAAAGTCTGAAGTTTAGTTATTTAAAAGATAAGTTACAATTACCCCGGCAGTTTGTTCCCACACACTGACAGGCAATGAGCTGTGAAGGAGAGGAAAACAGTTCTCGTGGTACCTTCAGTGAGTGACTTCTAAGAAGTATCATTTGCCCTCTTATAGCAGGAAAGACACTTGTAAAACACAGGGTACCATCGCATTGTACAGAGGAAGCAGAGAGACAAAAGATAATAACACAGATAAGCTTTTTATTAGAGTTCTCTTTTAAAATTTCAGAATGACTAGGTAGTTCAATAGTCAATATTAAAGCAGTTCAGAAAAAAAAATACACAAGAGGCAGAAAAGATGAATACAGTTGGATAGTAGGTATTAAGCAGTTCAGATAAAAGGAAATTAAACTGTATGTAAAGGGGTCTTTCACTGAAGTCTCTTCTTTCTCAAAGGTCCAGCTTAGATCCAAAGGTGGTGTTCTAGAAAGAGTAAGATCTGAAGAAGGAAAGGGTAGGAGTCAGGGAGGTAGGGAAAGACAGGAACAGGAAGGGGGGAAGGGAGAAAAACTAATATTTCATGAGCTTTTTAAAACAAACTCAAGGCCCAATACTTTGTCAGGCAAAATACAGATGTGTTATCTCATTTAATCCTTATAACAATGTTGGTGTCATCCCTCCCCCTCCCCCATTTTTAAAGACAAGGAGAGAGTCCAACAATTTATTTCACATGGCCCTGTCACATTGTTGACTTGGTGAAGATTTCACAACCCAACCCCCTTCAAAGCTTCAAAGGCCTTTTCACTATATTAGACCTGTAAAGGCAAAAAGGCCTTTATGGGATCTTTAGATCTAGGTATGGAGCTAGCCCATGCAAAGTATACCTTTATTTTTGGAGATTGGGAGTAGAGAAATCTGGACCACATTTCCAAGAGGACAAATCTGGTTTGTCTATTTCTTCTTTGTTTCAGAAGAAAGACCTCAAAAGTTGTCCAAAAACAAAAAGTCACAGAAGGTTTGAATGCTGCCTCCAAATGGGTGGGCTCTTAACATTCTCCCAGAGCATGTTCGTTAGTAGAAAAAACAAACAAACAACAACAGAAAAAACGGAGGAAAAATGTATGATAGACAGAGAGGCACAAAGTCAAATGTGCATGTTAATTGGTGGTCAAGAAAATGAACACACTCTCACAACCTCCATTCTTTAGCTGTCAATGCCTAAGGATAAAGACACTCAAGGAACAACAAGAGGGTAGCAGAGAGGTCCACTAGCTCACGTCTCCAGCACGCTCCACAGGCTACAGTTCTCTATCCTGACGGCCCCTTCTTAGGTGATGAATTTTCACAATGTATTTCATGGCTTCCATCCCTACATGAGACTTTATTACGATCACATAGGAATAAAAAGCCATAAAGCACTAGAGTGAATTTATCTTGGTCGGATGTAAAACTTATTTTCTTCACATGACTTCACAACCATTTCCAAGCTAACCAATCATTTCATGCTACATTAAGGAACATTTTAAGCTACATGTAAGTGACACAAAGCACACTTAAGTTGTAACATCACAAATTAACAAGGTTTCATCCTTCAATGACATTCTTAGCTACGAGGACCAGAAACAAGACCAGGAGACACTCAGTAACATTTAGCCATCGAATGTCATCAGAAACAAAGGGCACTGGGGAGAATTCCTGGAGAAAAGCTTGTCACTTGGACATTGAACTTGGAAACACATAAGGAGAGACAGAAGACAGACAAATCACTGTACAAACTGAATCCAGGAGAATTATTTCAAGCCTCCTGCTACTACTTTCTCCCATGGGATGCTTTCTTATACACTCACTGTCTGTGTTCAGATATTTCATGTGGTACCAAGTGGAGAGGAAGAACCTTAAGATTTGTGTGTGCTTTGTCATCATTAAGCTGTCTATGTACAAATAACAAAAAAAGGAAAGAAAAATGAAAGACAGGGAGAGAGAGAGAAAGACAAAGAGAGACAGGAAGGAAGGAAGGAAGGAAGGAAGGAAGGAAGGAAGGAAGGAAGGAAGGAAGGAAGGAAGGAAGGGAGGGAGGGAGAGAGGGAGGGAAGGAAGGAAGAAAGAAAGAAAGAAAGAAAGAAAGAAAGAAAGAAAGAAAGAGAAAAAGAAAGAAAGAAAGAAAGAAAGAAAGAAAGAAAGAAAGAAAGAAAGAAAGAAAGAAAGAAAGAAAGAAAGAAAAATGAGAGGACTCAAACCCACAGCATCAAGTGTCCACAAGTGTTGCCTGCCTGTTCATAGCCATTCACAAAGGTTGAAGGCATTCTTCCCACCCCTTCCTATGGAAACAAGTTTCTAACAAAGCCAGAAACAATGCTGGGTACAGATGTCCATTGATGTGATCTAAGTAACACAGGTCCAGACTCCAAAAACATTTTTCATGCTGCATTCCAGTGGCCTTGCTCCTGGCATTATAAAAACACTTACTAGTGGCCATACCGAAACCCTAAAAACTTGATATTAGAAATTTCCTTATTTTTCTAGCCTTTCAAAATTAAATCTGAGGTGCCTATTTATCAACTCCAGAAGTAGCAGCATTCCACACTATTATCAACTGCCGTGTACATTAAAAAAAAAAAAAATGTGTGTTGAAATCTGAATGCACGAAACCCCAAATACTTGGGGTTTTTTCCATTAGAGATAGAATGCTAGGCAAGCTATTCTACCTAGAAATCACTATAATGAAGTTTGGGCTTATACAAATCATAAGGAGATTGGAAATAGTTAAATGAAAAGAAGTGCATACATAAATTCAATTATCATGCACGAACATGCAAATGATTTAAGTGCTGCATCTGAAACTCTGGTTCACATTCATTAATCTCAGGTTGCACTTTTTGAAGGGGAAAGACATGCTAATTGGGTCCAGATTAATGCACTCCCAAACCTCTCCAATTTGTTTTTAGGTGAGGGTTAAATGATATGTATTAAAATAAACACAGCTGCTCATCTGCCTCCACCTTTATTTCTCTGCATTACCTCTACCTCTTCACCCAGCTGGCTATCTCCCCTGCCTCACTCCACTCCCCAGCTGGCTCCCCTCCCAACACAACCCACCCCCCAGCTGGCTCCCCTCTTCTACTATGTCTCTTCTTCCTTTACAGAAAATATCAAAGACCCCTGCCTTGTCCTTTTTGAAAACACATGGAAGAATGACTCTTTTTCACAGTCACTTCAATGCTTTCCCTTTCATCAGGAGTCCCCACACTCCACAGAGGGGAGCATCCACATCCTGGACCCCAGTGATGCTTAACTGTGGTACCAAACACATATGCCAATGGGAAAGCAGCCTGGCATTTTCTCAGATAATGCATTCTTTCTACAAATCTGTGCTGTGGCCCTTTCGGCCAGAATTGAAGAGTAGTTTGAAAGATTCCCGGTGCAGGATTGCTGGGAGTCAAAATTGTTTGAGGTTGGCATGGCAATCCCGTGACTTGGTTGTGTGGGAAATCAAAGACTGAGACCAAAAGTGTGTGTGTCGGGGGGGGGGGGTTTGCATTCTTTCTCTGTGACTCACAAAGACACTTGACTGTCCCTGTCCCTACACCCTAGCAAAATTAATCTTAAAATAAAAAGCAAAATGTTATCACCCATTTGTTTACGTATCTTGATGACACATTAAGTTGGCACACAAAGAAATGACACATTTGGGGGAGAATTGAGTGATGACAGTCTTGAAATAGTCAACTCTTATTTTTCTTAGATCTAATCTTTAGAAAAATGAGAAAAAAGCTACAGGGTTGTGGGAATAAACTCAGGGACCCACCCCTTTTCTAAAACAAATAAACATCAAGAGGTTAAGCCAGCCATTATAAAGGAGAAGGGGACTTCCAACTAATTTGACACTGAAGGTTATAATGTGAAACCTGGTTGCTTTGTCATGTGATGACTCATACCCAATCAGCACCTTCCCTCTTGGTATGAGTTAAAAATGAGTGGCACTTTTTTGTTCTTTTTGTTTTGTTTTTTTCCTGTTCCAGAAATCAAATGAAAGTCTTGGGTCCCATCTTTTGGGATTCTATCAGGCTAATTCTCCCAATGCACACTCACAACACAGAGGAGACAACAAGAAGAACACACATACACAAAAACATAAATTACTGGACATGTCACACAGCACAGCACTGCACATGAAAACAGACAGCTAGTGACAGACGTGGTGCTCAGAGAGCCTTTCCACCTAAATTGATTTTTGCATATTTATAAATGTAAAATTAGTCTTCATAAATAACAGCAAGGGCGAGGCCGATATTAAATCTGTCAACGTTCTGACAAATGCCCTGAGCATTGTTTGGACGAGAAATACACTCAGGATCAGATTCGCTCCTAAAAGAGAAAATGATTATACGCTAACCAAACCCTAAGTACAAGCTAAAGATATTCACCTCATGAAGCCATTCCTCAACTAGCCCCTTGGCACTCGCTGGAATTATTCTCAGCACGATCTCTACTTTCTCATTTTCTGCTGTCTCCATGTGGGTAATTTCTTTCTCATGATTAAGAGTGAGCTTGGCAGATCCTTCAAAGCGTGGTTTTAGGTGTGGTGGAGCTCCCGTGCGTCCTTTGTCTAAGGCAGGATTCTAAGGCTGCACTCTTAGGTGGGAAGGCCTCGGCAGCATTCGCGTACCTAAAAAGATTGTTGTTTTTAAGGCAGACTTTATAGGTATCTTTATAGAAACATTTTGTTGTTGTTGTTGTTCTACAACATGCGACTGACAAATGAAATGAACTGTTTACCTTTGAAAGAACAGGCAGGCTTTTCTCTTCCAAATAATCACTCCAGCCTTTCTGAACATCATCCAGAAGCGATTCTGCCTCCTTCGACTTATCCAACATCTGAGGTTGAGAGATAACCCTTGTAGCATTGGCCTCCATCCCTGGCCCCTTCATTATTAGCCTCCTGGTGGGTGAGATAGAATACAGTGGCTGGAATAACCCTACTTCACACAACAGGCTCGCTCTCTCTTTTAAATTGAAAATCCCCTTATTACAAAACAAGGGGTGTTCTTTTTCTTCTACCTTTAAGTAGGAATGCCACATTCATTGCTTCTTACAAAAACCGCAGCTGCTTTCTAAGCTACAGATAAATAGAATGTGCTAGGCGGTAATTCGACTCAGTCTGAATGCATTATTTTCCAAGACACTTTGGCAAGGGGCTTTTTATTATGAACTGGAAAGAACAAGGGAAGTCCTTTCTCTCCTAATTATGGATGTGTTTTGTTCCCTACTATTAACCTATAATGTCAGATTGATCTTCTTTTGCTGCAGCCAGTTCAATAAATCAACACTTTTTTTCCTGGAAAATTAGAGGGCTAATGATTAAGTCTTCATGAACTTTAATGATGAAAATAAAATTAGCACAAGAGAGAAGCAGATGCTAAAACCAAAAATACACAATGGGATGTCCACTGAGACTTAGGAAATAAACCTTGTTTTGACACCCAAAGTTAAGATCAGCAGGACTGAGTCGTAAATTTTAATTAATTTAAATTTACTAAAAGTAAGGCTTTCCAGCCATTTTGCTATGCTAGCTCATGTACAAAGGGGGAAGTACATAAATATGAGGGTGCTGTTTCTAAGTAGGGTGCCATGCCATTTGTGTTTATTGCTTACTGGTTCTATATAGGTGACAGCTGGCAATGCTGACAGTTTTTCTCATGTTTCCCTCTCATCCAAGCAGTGAAATAAAGAGCTAAAGCACAAGAAACTCTCAGTGGTCAACTTGTGCTTCAACCTGAAGATAAACACTGTGAAAAGTCATGAGTTCCTAATACTATCCTAACCAAAACCAAAATAAAAACACTGAGAAACCCCATTAACCTAGCTTCTGGTTAATTGTTGATCCCAATGTTAATATTTCTGAACATAATATTACAACCGACCAGCACAGCAACAGTGCTATAGGTCTGTGTAGATATATTGCTTTGCCAAGAGGGGGAAATCCCACGGGGTGCCAGTGGGGTTCCAATTAAGGCAAAATAAATACTGCTGCAGCCTGACAGCAAGAGGAGATTACCAGCAGATCACAGCACATGGGCAGGTGTGCCCTTCTGAGCCATGCACAGACTGAGCCATGCTGTCAGCAAGCAAAGTGCCAGAGAAGAGCTGGGTGTGGCTGGTGGCTTGACAATGATTTATTCTTGTTTGCTCATATGTTTTCGAGTGTGTTTCCAAAAAGGTTGATAGTGGCAATCAATGGGGATCTTGTGCAAAGCACAAAGTCTGCCTGAACCCTGACTTGAGACTGCATGCATATTTAAAAGATCTCAGACCCAAGGGAAGAAAGAAAGCAGGGGCAAGGGAAGGAGAGAGACACTTTGAAATTATATTTGCATTTAAAGCTATCCTGACTCTTTCCATGTACATCTGTCTGAATTTTTTTTTTTAAGGAGGTATATTTGTTTCCATTGCAATGCTTACTGAATTTTCCAAGCAGCCTCTTTAGGAGGACTGTGCATGCAGTGGATGTTGGTGACAGCCTTCAAGATCCTACTACTCTGATTAGATTTGAATCAATTTCCCATTCGCTGATATGCCTGGAAACACACAATGTGCTGGGCAGGTGCCCACCCTGGCTTATGAGCCTGAGTGATGCTGTGGCAACCCCAAGAGCCCAGTTAACCCTGGATAAATAACAGAGCCCTGTTCCTGAGCCCCATCGTGAAGCATATGAGACATTACCATAAGAGGAAAATTAAATCCCTGAGTGTCGATATCTCCATTGAGTGCTCAGCACAGTGAAAAGCTTGCCTTGGCAATCCAGAGTGTTTGGGTTTTGTTACAGAGATGTTGGAGGCAAACATTAAACAAACTCTCAGCTTTATATTTGAAGGAGTGTAATATTCCTAGATATCCTAATAGACAAGCATTATTCAAATAGAAACAGTTTGCCCACAAAAAATACCAACCAACCAACCAGACAAACAAACAAAAGATCTCTGAGCACATTCTCGCCTCAAATTGTTTCTCACACTCCTCCCCTTTTGACCCTGGGTGGATATTAACATAAACCAAGATGGGCAAGTTTTGTGAGGATAAAGTGTGATCACTGTCTCCTGCTACCTGTATTGTTGTTCTAAACTAATAATAATGTATGTTGTGACAACATAATCCACCAGACAGAACTTCAGGCCACCAGTAAAGCTAGTAGCTCTACTGCAGGCAACTCTCTGACAGAGCAAGCATGGCAGCCCTGTTTTTAAAAAGCCAAAAGGGTGATTCAACAGTCCAGCCTTATTCTGTTCTCTCTTTGGAAAAAAGAATACAAAGGAGGAGAAACAAAGTAAGAAAGAGGAAGAGGGAGAGATGTGGAAAGAAGAGAAGGAAATCAGGAAAAACAGAAGCGCCACTCAGCACAACTCAGTGGTTGGTGTTTTTTTTCTCATGTAAAAATAACCATTGTCACATCTCCCTTCTGCCTCCTCAAAGCAAATCTAGTTGTAAATCCTCACAGCCTCCTCTCCATATGGAAGACTGCTGTCCCCATGTTACTGTCTATGAGACACCTGGCCGTCATCATCTTTTACGAAACAGCTAGTATTGTTCTTGGCATTGTTAGTCAGTGCTCTTCTGTCCCTTGTGCCTTTCCCTCTAAAAGTTTCTTTCATGCTTCAGCCTGCCTAAGAACATGCAGCAAAATAGATGAACAGTGCAAACCAGTGGTGTGAGTCCATCCAGGCTTAATTCTGGCAGACTCAAATCACTCTCCTATTTCAGTGGCAAGACTACATAGTGATTTCACTTTACTTATGGGTCCTGGGGGCAGGAAAAAATGGTGTTTTATGAATGAGAAGGAGGCAACACCACCACATGCAGGACAACTACAGGTACCCTGTGTTCTCCAGGATGAGGCACAGCAAAGCCCCCAGTGAAATAAGAGAAAGTATCCATGCGAAGAAACTAGAATCCTTTGGTCTGTGAAGTTGTTGCCTTCCTTCCAAACCCAGTTGGAAGGTTAGTGTGCACACATCCCTCATGGTTGCACACACATGTACAGATGTCGGGTGTGGGCACCTGAATTCGCAGGTACACTGCAACTCCCCCCCTCCCAGAAGCCAACCCTCTTTAATTACCACATGTGGAAACCTTTACTCTTCAATTGGCAAGAAGGCACTACTCTTATTTCAGATAGTTGGCAAATGCAAAGTTTAAAAGCTGTCATTCCACATTTTAACTTCCTTTCTACTGAAGTGCCAGCTAATCAAGTCCAGGTTGTCAAAGGATGTCAGGACCCAAGGCCATTTATAAGATGGATTAAGTTCCAAAAGACAAAGTAGCCACTTACACTTAAACACATTATGAAGACATTTTATACTTTACAAAAAAAAAAAAAAAAAAAAGTTAGGCACTGTTTAAAATGGAAAAGAAAGCTATGTTATGAAAGATGAACAACTTTGGTATAAGTACACGTTCTCTGGTTTTAGAAAACCAAACCCCACTGCTGAAAATACAAGCACAGATAGGGTCGTCTGGAACCAGCCTGGTTTTAGGAAACCATAGACCTTATGTGGTCAAACCCAGCAAACTACTACACAAGAAAGACTGGACTCTAAGAGGGGTAACTTGAAAAAGGCATCCTCATTCTGGGGGCCTGCTTGCCTGAGACCTTGCCTCCCAAGTCAGAAGGGCTCTGGGCTGCCCAGACCATGTGGCCTTGCAGCCGAGAGCCTCTTCTCCACAGAAAGCAGTCCAGGGAGAAGGGATCAGACAACTGAACAGAGGGTGTCCTTGTATCCGGAATGTCCTGAAACACCAGAGTCCCACGGAGCACAATGCTGTGAGTATGGGAGTCAGTCACGGGAGCTCTTTAACTGCTTGTCAAGGTTTCCTGACACCAGGAGCTTTGAAGAGGTCAGAGAATTTGTCCCCAGCTTCTGTTTTCTGTTCTCCTTCAAGGAGCACAGTGAAGAATGGGGCCACTCAGCTGCCTTTTAACATGTCACACTTGGATAATTCCCGTCCTTTCCAGGGAGCTTGTCCATTCCATTTGGACTCATGGAAGAAAAGCAAAAATCGATTCAGAACAAAAGAAACTCCCATGTTTTTTGCCTCTTTTGTATGTTTTTTAGAGAGTACCCACAGTGTAGTTAAGTTGAAAAAGTTTAAAAAAAAAAAAGAGCACTGAGGCAACAAATCACATAGGGGAAAAAAATTGAGATTTAAGATAGAATCAAATTTAAAAGCTAATTAAATTCAACAAGGACTTCTCAAAGGACCACATAATAAAATTCTTCTCTGTCTGTCTAACATTTTGCTTTTGAAGAGGGCAGTAAGTGGAAAGACTGCATGGTTGTAGATTCCATATTGTGGTGAAAGAAAAAAAAAAACCTGAGATGGGGTGAAAAAGATGAGATGCATGGATTTCTGTACTGACTGGATGCTAGGGCTAGGATGCAAGAAAGAGATAAGTTCCTGCTCCGAGGGAACCAAATTTGAAGGCAGACAGTAAAACGGACTGAACCTTATTACCTCGAGTCCCTGAGAAATTCCCAAGACAGTTGGATGCAATTTGAAAAGGTCAGAAAAATATTTCCTGCACAGCACTGCTTCATGGTTTAAGGGTGTACATTTGTGAGATGCCAACTCTAATCATTTTTATTGACTTTGCTTTCTAGAGACAGACAGACAGTCTGGGAGGCAGGACCAGCAGATAAGAGAGAGGCAATCTTACAAATGAAAACCTCTCTTACTTTGTTCTCTGGCTCGTGACTGAAAAATTCCAAGCCTTTCCCATTTAAAGAGAAACTACTCTGCAGGCTGACAAGAAGGGGAAGGCAGTACAGGAAAGCATCAATATAACTCTAGTGAAGCTATTTCCTCTTAATTGCCACTTAGTTTTCTTCTGCTGTATGCTAAGACCAGAGAAGCATATGTGGTGCTGCACTTTGCCCTGGGAAATGATCAAGATGACATGCTAGGAAGAACCTCAGTGTGTGAGCGTCAGTTTTCTCCTAGCATATCTTCTGAGGCTGGTTGTGGGAACGCAGGAAACCCACAGCAGAGGGTGAAATTAAACAAAGCATGGAAATATCCATTGAAAATATTGTTCTCTAACGATTTACTGTCATTAAAGTCCTCCCAAATACAAAGGGAAAACAAAGACTTCTCTCTTTAAATGAGATTGGTACGCAATGCGAACCTTTGTTATCAAATGTATTTGTGGGTCTTTTTTCTTTGTCTGCCTCTCTTCTTTTTTGTTGGCATCCAATTAGAAGTTAAAGCTGACTTCTCAATACAGGATGCCATGATCCTTTCCAGCTCTGCAAAGTTTTAATTAACATCTGACTTCTCTTTCTGTGGGAAAGCAAACGGAGCCTGCTCACTCCTGTTTTGAAGCAGAGCTAAACTTTTTAATGGCCCTGAGACCTGTCTGCAGGCTTTCCTAAGACGCTCTGAACACACCGGGGATCTTGGCAGCCTGATAGAGCCTTTCAACCAGCAAGATGTCTTTTCCTATGGACAGCCATCATGCTGATCAGGTCTCCATCCCTGTTATCCACAGACCATCACAACCAGCAATGAAGGAGGCCGGTACAAGAAGGCTTTCAATAATGTCAACAAAGCCCATTAACTTGGCAGTGAGAACAGAAGGTTCTTGCTTGTAATTGCCTCTTTCTTAGGTGTCATCTCAATATTTGGTATTGGTTAGAGATAAACAACAAAATTTGGTGGAATTATAAACTTTTTTGCCTCATAAAAACATTTTAGAAGTTTAAAAAAATAACAAAGTTCATGGGTCATACTAGACCTTTGTGATATAGGTCTCCACTAAATCACATTTAAGATATGATGTTTGTTACATTTTTATTTATGACATCTGTTTTATTTGCACAAACAGGTTTTTACTATTTTTTATTTGTTAATATCATTAGTAACAATAATAGCAAAAAGCATGTATATTAAAGTAGCAGTAAAAATAGAGGATTATATTTTGTTGGAGTGATCATTAGTTGAGTACGTACTACATGGAACATCCAAAAGACACGTCATTCTATTTAGTCTTCACAGACAATTTAAGTAAACATAATGTGAGAATGGGGCCGAGAGAGGGCAGGATATTTGTCTGGACTTGAAAATGTGCAGGCATTGAAACTGGGACTCCAATGAAGACTGATTTATTTCTTCCAAAGCTCTAAGCTTGGATCCATATTCTACAGGCAAGGCAGAGCCAGGAAGGCCAGCCCAAGTCACACTGCACATTGCAGACCCCGGGGCTGTTCTGAGCAGCTATGCTGCTCTTCTAGGCTGAGCCAGGGCCGCTGAAAATGTCCTTCCACGCAACCGATGTTAGCTGGCTGAGTGTGGAGCTGTTAACCAGCTGCTGTTTTCAAGTGTTTCCTGTCCTCATAGAACTTGGTTCACAAAGAACAAAATACACTTACGGCAGCCTTCTTAATCAGGTTGGGAGGTTCATGGTTCAGAGTCACTTGATAAATTTTGGGGCCTAATGACACACAAATTACTGATCTTATTTGGGTTATCTTTGAATTATGCACTGAAAAAAATAAAGGAGAAGAGAGTGCCTCTTAGCTGGAGTTGCATTAGGGCTAATGTGTTAGTTCAATGAATCACTCTTGAGACACAACTTTGAAAGGGGAAATGTTCAGCTATTTCATTATTATCACAGGTAAGTAGGTAGGATAAAAAGAAAATAATGACGGGTCACTAGAGTTTAGCACACAAAAAGCCACAGGCCTTTGATTGCAGCAGAATGTGCCATACATAGCCAGATTTCAACAAAATGCTCTTTTATTAGTATTTGACAAACATTTATTTTAGCTGATTTACTAACTGTATCCCTGCAATGGTTCATCTTGTTTAGAGATTATGGCTATAAATGTCAAAATACTGCTTGGCTTTCTGGCACATGCTGTCTATGCGGTTTCTCCACCTGTTGCTTCCACCCTCACATCACCCTATGTATGAAGGCAGCTCCTTAAGGTATCAGGTCCCCTTACAAAAAGGGACCCTTTTCCCCGATGCCTGAAAAGACACTTTCCTACTGTCAAAGCCATCACAGTGAGTCAATCAATGGAAGATGTACCTTCAGCTGTGCTGCACCTCAGGAAAAATAATGTCTTTTGTTTGCTTGCTTTTTTTCTTGTTTTGGTTTGTTTTTAAGACAAGGTTTCTCTGTGTAGTCTTGGCTGTCATGGACTCACTTTATAGACCAGGCTGGCCTTGAACTCACAGCTATCTGCCTGCCTCTGGCTCCCTGAGTGATGGGATTAAAGGCAAGTGCCACTGTGCACAGCGATCATGTTTTTCTTAAGGACTAACAGAGGAAGCATTTAAAATATAGGAAGGCTATCAACAGCTACTGAAAGATGCAAAGAGGAACAGCTGAAGAAGAGGCTGATCCCAGAATGAGCCATCTGCAGGATGGCTTCCCCCGCTCCCCCAATATTTCAGACTCATGGCTTTTCTTCATTACAGAGCAGCACTGAGAACAATATAGAGAGTGTAACAGAAGGTTATTGGTACTCCCAAAGTGCTTGGAAACAAAAGGAGTCTAATTGTCAACCAAGAAGGAATGTAAAATACCATCCCAAATTGTTTGTTTTCAATGAATTCTGTCAAGGAATTATATATCAAGCCTATTTATTTTCAAAAGAGGAATGCCCTGAAAAATATTTTAAAGACACCCTAATTGGCTAATTTAATATTTTCCAGGTAGCAATTTGCTCTTAAGACAAAAGATGGTTTCATAAAGAAAATCTCCATCATGAAAGTGCTGGAAGAAACATCATACTAGATCACTGCATGAGCTTTCTGCTTTACCTGGTCCTTCCTGTGCATACAGACACAGTTGTGGGCACCAACCCAATTGCAATGAACTGTTTAGAAATAATGATAAGGAAAGATGACACACAATTAAAACATGGTGCTATAGCAACAGAAGCAGAAACACATCCCAGACAAGGCAGAGAAATGAGAACAGCCCTTTTCTCCTTCCTGGGCCATGCAGAGTACTTTAGTAATTTCTCAAAGCACATTATTAGATTTTTATTTTCATCATTCTTCTGATACTTCAATGTCAGAATGTTAAATGCTTTGTGTACCTGGCTGTCCTTCTCAAGAGGATTGTGGTAGTATGAGAACCCAAATGTTATCCCAGTCCATTTTCTGTGAATTAGAGGATTCTCTGGAGCATATCATTTCTTGTGTTGGGAAAAAGCGTGGCTTAAATTTTTTTCTGAATAAATTTTCAAAATCAAATTTGAAAGTTTTCATGAGAGATGATCCTCCCTGGTGGGTGATGCGAAGCATAACCTGAGGGGCAAACATGAAAATAATTAGCATAAAATGTATTAGCATATAGATGCCTTTGAAATAATAAAACAGCTGAAAACCCAAATGCCTATCCCCAAAAGAAAGTGATGAGAAAATACAAAATTAGTGAATACTTCTTGCATGACAACTCCAGCCTGAAAGCCAGAATGAACATTCTCATTCGGTGAAGGGTGCAATGACCAGGGAGATGGAGAAGACCCAGTGATTACCCCTCCTTCCTTTGCTTTATTTGGTCATTATCAACACATGAATATTCTCTTACTGATCCATTAGCCCACACTGCCCACTCCCTTTCTTCTTTAAACAGAAAAAAAGCCAAACATCTTCCCTTTACTTTCTTTATAAACCACCAAATACTCGGATATAAAGCTTCTATTTTCTTTTTTCCAACCCCCTGCTTTTATCTGGCTTTCCATAGTTTTCTAGATGGCATAACAAAATACTGGAATTAGTAATTTCATTACCAAGAAGACGGGGAAGACTAGTTTTAAACATGGGATAATGTTCTGTGTTTGTATTAGTAATGGTCCATAAACTCAAACCAATTTTTTAATATTTGTAATCAATGTTACTTCTGAGATAGTAGGATGGTATAGGACAACATGACAGCAAAACCATAGTCTATAGAGTCAGTCCCCGTTTTAAAACATGTTGAGCTAACTTTGGAAAAGATTATTTACAACTAAGTCAGTCCTCCCTTTTCTATATGTGATAATTTTAGGGTAAGTCAAGATTGTTATGACACGTATAAAGCACATATGGATCCTGGGCACTGTAGCTGTCACCTTCAAGAACATTATTGAAGACTCAACATTTTGTGGTTTCTTCCTTCCTTCCTTCCTTCCTTCCTTCCTTCCTTCCTTCCTTTCTTTCTTTCTTTCTTTCTTTCTTTCTCTCATTTTCGGAGTTAGTAAGTTAAAGGCCATTTCATCTTTGTATGCATTTAGACAAATAAGTGGTCCTAAAGATGTTAAGGAAAGATACCATAGAAGACAATGGATCCGTACTGACATGATATTATCAAAACCTATTCTCTTTCCAAAAATCAGTCAAGAAAATAAAGATTCTAGAGTTAAAATTCATACCATAGAAGAAAGAATGGAGCTTTCAAGTGAACTTTGTAACAACTGGCAGAAATTTACAACTATTTTAGAGAGTATAATATAGAAGTAACAATTCACTAACTATATGTTAAATTACCTAAATCAAGCAAAATAGGTGAATCCCTCAAGCAATAATCATGTTGTATAGCTGAAACAATGTATTCGTATCTAGACTGTTCTGCAGTATTTTGATTTGTTTGTTAATTTTTGAGACAAGCCCCCCCCTCCCCATATCCAAGGCTGGTCTGGAGCTCTCTATGTATCTTTGTATATGCTGTCTGTGAAATCTTCTCCCCTTTGATTCCAAGTTTTAAGATTAGAGACCTGCACCACCATGCCAGGATGTTCATTTAACAATTAGTTACTTTTAAAAGGTGTCAATATAGCCCAAGAAAGGGTGTTTCCACCAAAATATCTTTGGTTTTCTCAATTTTCCTGCAGTTTTGAACTTCTAATGGATGATAATCACTTCACAAAGGAGTGTTTTGGCCTCTTGGCATATGGAAGGAGAAAGGAAACATATATTGTCAAATAACAGATTCTACAGAAATGAGAAAGTCAGCCATGCTGTGTGTCTCTGTTCTTCCTCAGCAGCTCATGCCTCAGACCTTAACTAACACTGCTTGCCTTCAGAGCTTGTTGTCATCAAAACCTACCTTTCTTGACTACTTAGGTCTCATCAGGACCTCACGCGCTCCTGACAAACCACAATGAAACCAAAAGAGGAGAGAAAGGCAGCATTTGTGCATTTTTCTAACAAATGAGCTGCTTAGTTGTGTCTATGACGCAGTTCAGCTGAGGAACTTAACTTCTCTGTATGGCCAGACTCATGACTCTGTCTACCTCTTCCCTTTCAATCTGACCTCACAGAGCCTGTGTCATGAGACCGGCATCCCATGCAGGGCATTTTTTCCAAATGTCATTCAGTCTTCATCTTTCTTCTCCACTGGATGATATGTGGGCCTAGTGTATTGCATTTCAGACTAGTTTGAAAAGGGAAATGGCAGAAAACAGAGCACAAGATAGTATTTAATTGGGTTTCAGAAGGTACAGGCATTACGGTAGCTTGCATGTTGATGAGAATGCATGGCTATGAAGAGAAAGGGCCAGGTTCATGGGTTCACAGAATACAAATGTATATAAAGGCTATTCTGCATGCTTTGCCAGTCAATGGGAAAAGGAAAGCAGGTTCTCTGCCATCCAAAGAATTCAGGATCTACCAACTGATTCCGTTAAGAATATTCTGCCTTCTCACGGGGCTTTGTTTTACTGCTAATAATGTTCAGATATAATGTTTGGCCTAAAATTGGTTTAAAACTTTAGACCACACAAAAAGAATAAAATAAAATTAAACCTTCCCAAGACCATCTCTATTTGTTGTTTTTAAAATTTACATGGTTGTTTTCATTTTTTAAATATACTAGTGAAGCTAGTTTTGCTTTTTTTTTTTTTTTCTCCCCTTCTCACTTGAAAAGTGCCACCAGCTACTTAGGTTCATAAACCCACCAACTTGGTTTCTATACATTTCAAATGAAGTTAGGAAACAACTCTTTAAGGAAGAAAATAGATTTATTTACAGTTTTTTTTTTTTGTTTGTTTGTTTTTTTCCAAATTTGGGGAGGAGAGCTCTTAGTTTCTTTCTACCTTGCATGTATCGGTGTTATAGTTTCACACAAGAAATGAACCAAAAGCTAGGAGATAGACAACTCCAATGCAGCTTTGAGCTGGCCCTCGAGGAAGGGGAGCTCACTTCCTGGAGGGTTCCTGCTCTGTACCAGCACGCAGCCTTTTCTCCCACCAGGGAAATTTCCTAGGAAAATTCAGATTCTTTGTGGTTGATTGTGTTAGAGGTCCTATTTAAGCATCTCTGAATACTAGTAACAAGTTACCTAAAAGAGAAATCATGAGAATTATTTCATCTATAATACTGTATCTTTAAAAAGTAAGTTTTATGAATGTATTTAATCAAGGCAATGAAAGGCTTATATGCAAGGAATCCTACAAAACACTGATGAAAGAAACTGAAGAAGATAGCAGATTCCCCATGTTCATTGACTCACGTTATTAGGATTCACATGCTGCCCAAAGTAATTAGACATTCAGTAAAATGTCCATCAAAATTATCATAATGTCTTCCACCAAAATGGGAGAAAGTCTTAAAACTCATAATATAATATAATAAATATAATATAATATAATACAAAACAAAACAAAAACCCTCTTTGTTAAATAGAATAAAACTGGAAATATTAAAATACTTGATGTCAACATATACAAAGCTATAATTATCAACACAGCATGGAGCTAGCATAAGAACAGACACTTAGGCCAATGGGATATACTAGAAAGCCCTAAAATAAACTAACACTTTAACAATTGATCTTCAACAAACATGCCAAAAATACACATTGTAGAAAGATTGCTTTTTTTAGAATACAGCGCTGGGACAATTGAGAATATATGTGCAGAAAAATGAAACTGAATCTACTTTATGGCAAATAGAAACTCTAAACAGATTAAAGTCTTAAGTATAGGACCTGAAGCTGTAAAACAACTAGAAGAAAACAGAGACATTTCCCTGGTATTGGGGTAAGCTATGATTTTTTTTATAATTAACCTATTCTTTGAAAATTTAATATACCTATACAGTGTTTTTAATCATATTCACCCCACTGTCCCCTCCCCCTATCTTCTCCCAATTTCTTATCTTCTTCTTTGCATTCCTGTATGACCCACTGAGTCCACTTAGTGCCGCCTGCATGCATGGGGGTGTAGGGTATATGACTATCGTCTGGCCTAGAACACAGATAATAAAAGAAAACTAGACAAATAGAAATTGCAACCAGTTAAAAAGCAGCACATCAAAGGAACCAATCAAGAGAGAAGGGACAGAAAATGAGATGGAAGGAAATGTCTGTAAGCTACATATCTGGTAAGTAGTTAATACGTGAAGAATACAGGTAGATCAGACAACTCAATAGCAAGAAAACAAGTAACTACAAAAAATAATAGGCAAAAAGATGAAGTAGATTTTTCAAGAGATAACATACGAATGGCCAATGGGTATATGGAAAAATGCTCACCTATCACTAATTACCAGCGGAATACAAATTAAAACCACGTTGAGAAGTGATGCCACAATTCTTAAAATACTATTATCAGAAACTAATTCCTTGGCAAGGATGTGGGGAAATGGGAACCTTTGTAGGCCATCAGTGGGAGTGTAAATTAGTACAGCCATTTCAGAACCCAGAAATCCCACACAGGGTACAAATTACAAAAATAAAACAAAATGAGTATGCTGGTGAGGTATCTTTATGCCACCCACATGTTCACTGCAGCATGCATCACAACAGTCCAGAAACAGAATCAACCCGAGTTTCATTCAACAGATGTGTGGATAAAGAAAATGAGGTATAAATAAAAGCTGGAAGGCTATCAGCCTTTAAACAGACGAAACTCTGACATTTGCAACAGCATAGACGAAACCAACAGGCAATGTGGGGAGTGATACAAGCCAGACACAGGGAGATCTCTCCTATATACTGAGTCTAAAGATGCTGAACCCAAAGAGGGCAACATGGTACGAGGCACTGGGGAGTGAAAGTAGGAGTTAGGAAACAGAGGGAATGTGTTCAAAAGATACAAAATTGATTTTGCATAAATACGCTCGAGAGAGCTATGCTTTGAGCCAAGTGACTGTAGTTTGTAACAGCACACACGAACTTTTCAAAATTACTAAGAATAGATTTTAAATGTTCCCACCAAACACAGAAATATCTGTGGGACTGTGAATTACTTAGCTCAGTTGAACCATTCTCTGATGTATGTATATTTCAAAACATCAAGTTGTGCACTCTCTATATAAAACCTTTATTCAATTAAATTGTAATGGATATGCCTTTTCCCCTGATACCCACAGTGCTGAGACAGGAGGACGTAGCCATTATATCCTCTATAGTGCTCACTGCACGCCTCTGAGTTAGTGTTCATCTGTTTTAGGGGACTAACAATTCTATTTTGGCTTCTCCATATTTTTCCCAGCATTCACAAGGGACAGAGACTAAAATTCCATATCTGTTGTTTGCTAACTGATTTTTAGAAATAAACCTAATCAACCCAATTGATCAGACACATTTGTTCCTAAATGTTGTATGTGTGTCAATCCTTCTATTTAAACCTCACAGTTCTATCATGATTTGTGTCAAATGAGTTTGACTCACTATGACTAAGCTAAGATTAAATCTTCAATACAAAATTTTCCATTCAGCCGGAAACATGCTTTCTGCTCGTTAACACACTATTTTAACCAGCACAAACCCTCACAGTGGTAATTTATAGCATCAATCATGCTGGGCTATTTTTTTTCTTTTTCCTTTTCTAATGAAGAGAAGGTAGACAGGGAGATCAATAAAGAAGGCAATTCAAAACAGGGAATATGAGTGACTCCGAGTAAAGATGGGACCATTCTCCTTGCACTGCTGGGCTGAACTGAATCGCATGTCAAGAATGACTGGGAACCAACAGATCATGATTGTAATAGGTTTTGTTAATTGCAAGGGTGGATGAATTCTTGAGATGATTTATAGTCAAACCCCAGAGGCCACATTTCAATAATATGTGATGTAGAATATCAGGCTAACAGATTTCAATGAGGCTGTTACACAGTATGAATGTTTCAGTGTCCCCATTCATAAAACTGGGAGAACTGTGGCCCCCGCTACAAAGGTTTTTGCCTGTGTTAGAGGTAAAGCGCTGAGAATAGAGCTTGGCGTATACCAAATATCATATAAGTGTGAGGTAGGCATTGTCCTCATCCTTCTTCACAGTCACATGTCTATCACTTAAAAGACACAAAAACTCTTCTTGCTATATTGCCTTCAACATGAGGGAGAACAAAATACCATTTCATCATCTCAGTCATTGCCAATGTATACATTACCACCTGCCAAACATTATAGGGTAAAATGGCAAGGAAAAAAAATGCCCTTAGAGTTAACATTGTAGGGTATGGAATACAGTAAATGTATTTACATTATGTATTGTTATGTTATTGAGTGCTATGGAAAACAGCTACAGAAAGTTAGGGAAAAAATGCATATGGGCCATTCATCTTCCCCCACATTGAGCTCTGTTTGACAAAATGGCTAGGCACAAGGCCCTGTTTTCCCCTCAAGAAAAATTCCTGTGCTGACATTCTAGGTAACCGCTTCACTGAAATCCCAACCATTTGAATGAAACAGAAATAATCCAACATATGAACACATCCAGACAGACATATGTACATTGGCTTTCTGAAATGTAATGTGTATGCAATTTGCCGAATGGCTGCTTGTCACTTCCATCTGGTCCCATTTCCCTTGCACTTGAATGTGCCACCAGGATGTAAACCCTAAAAGCTGGAAAACAGAATTTAAATACTCAAACACATATGAGGGATGTTTTCCAAAGCAGCAGACCTCAAGAGAACACCGTGGCAACTTCGTTAATACCTCAGCCACAGTGGAGGGTAGCAGGGGCTGAGCACAAAGGCCACGGAGCATAAAAGACATTCCATTGCAGACCTCATTAAGTGGGTTTAAGATAAGCTTGACAAACTAATGACGGAAATCTAATTTGGATTTTCTGTACATAGGAATCCAGAGTCCAAACTCACCCCAACACTACCCTGCATACTGTCAAAGAGGGCAGCAACTCGGGGTCAGTTAGCCCCATGGAGTTCATGAATCAAAGGCCAGGCATGGATATGGCCCTATTCAACCATGATGAATGGAAAATCATGCCCTATGTGGTTTGGTTTTGAGCTCAGGTCCCATTAAACTGCACAGATGTCATAGGTCCCTAAATTAACAGTGGTTACTGGGGAAATGTTCATCAGGCTGAACATACTGAATAAAGAATGGCTTTCTCTAGACCTCACACTGTAGAGGAAGTATCTTTGCTATTGTTTATCCTGTCTCTAAAAGCTCTTTCCCAGTTCTACAGTCTAGCAACTGCATGGGATATGGGCTGTGTTCGAAGGCACTTATTTATCAGCTATCTCAGGATTCAATAGCTGTTGTTCTAGTATAAGACTATTTCAGCTCTCTAACTACTTTTCCATCCTCAAGTGTGTGAACTATGCAGTAGAAAGCTCCTTACACACCTTCTTAATCCCCATGTCAATCTTATCATAGTCAGCCCATGTTTACAGACAAGAGAGATGAAAATTCATGTAATTTACCCTGCCCCTAGTTAGGACAAGCAAGGATAGGAACCCAGGCCATCTGTCTTCTAAGCTTATGCCTGTATTCTGCTATCCACTGTGAGGAGGAACAAATACTTCCTGAATGGATACAGGAATGAGTGATGCCTTTCTCTCTTAACATCCTAGGTATTAAAAGAGGCAGGATTCACAACATTAACCACCATAGTTTTGAAGAACAAGTGTATAATCATAGGTTAGTGGTTGGTGGTTTAGAATTCTTAAAGGCCCAATGCCTCTTACTCGTCTATGTTTTCCATACCTTTTATTTCTTTTTTTAATTTTTTTCCATACCTTTTAAAACTACTTCACAGATAGAAGGTGTCTGTGCCTCCCTCTCCGCTCTCTCCCAGGTCTTGGAATTAACCCTTGAACCCTTATCCTTCTGCTTCTTTTGATAAAATGCTGAGACCAAAGGTGTAACTACTACTTCTAGCTATGTACTAAATTCTTAAGAAATTCTTATTCATCTCCCCATGTTTAGATAACTGGACATTTGCTCAGGCTGAAGGAAGACTTCAGTTCCTAGTCTCAGCTTTTTTAACAGTGACACACCCCATTTCCACTCAAGCCCTAAAAATAATATAGATAGTACATGTTTAACTACTATAAATCATATAAGGGTAGTTGACTGAATGTGTATTGAGGAGGAGGAACTAAATTTTTTGCTTGTCAAAGCCTGGTTAGTATTCTGGACCTCTCAATAGTCTTACTTCTGGACTCTGGCTGCAGATACAGTCTTGTTACATGGAATATCCCACAAACACACAGCACTGTGTGCTGCTATCCAGATAGTCTAGGAAAAGATGTCAAGTGTATTCTACCTCTACGATCCCCTCTCTCCTCCCGCAGGAAAAGGCCTGAGGTCAGTCACTATGTCCCATATGTAACTGAGAGGACAGTGCTGCTTGTCCTGCCCTGCTGCTATGACATCAACATAGGACAATATGGACAGAATAACTTTTGAGCTACGAAATGTTAGTGGTTAAAAATAAATAGAAAAGCAGGAATCCAGAAGCTCGTGTATCACATACTTTCACAAAGCCAAGATTTTATCCTTTCTATACATACTTGAGCAAGCAGACATAGACTTCAAGACATAAGACATATATATGCATGTAGGTTTACTCCATAGCAATTTAAATAAGCTAGTGAGTTGCTTTTGTTGGTCTGTCTTTCTCTATCTCTCTCTGTGTGTTTGCATGTGTGTGTACATGCATATGCTCATGTGTACTCATGTACATGCATGTAAAAGGCCAGGAGCTGACACTGATGTCTTGCTCAGTCACTTTCCACCTTGTTATTTAAGACAAGGTTTCTCTCTGAACTCGGAGCTCAGTCTAGCTAGATTTGCTGGCCAATGAGCTCCAGGAGTCTGCCTGTCGCTGTCTTCCCAGCGTTGGGATAACTGACTTGTGCTACCATGCCTGATTTGTGTGAGTATTAGGGATGCAAAATCAAGTCCTTGTGCTTTCATTACAAGGCTTTTCTGACTAGAGAACTTCCCCAGCCTAATGTCTTCTGGTTCCTAATACAGTTACTGCATTGTACATAGTGGCTACAGTTAGCACTTTTTTCATGATACTAGGTTAAAGCAGAAATCATTCACAACCAACACAAAGAGTTCTTATTATCTCTGTTTTGAAGGTGGGTAAACTAAGGCCCCGAAGGTATACTGTTAGCAAACCTTAAAATGGAATTTACCTGTGCACAGAGCTCTGTTCAGTAGTCGCAACCTTTTCATTTAAAATGTGCGGTAACTGAAGGTAGCAACTGCCACACTTATCTGACAACCAGTTCAAATTAGTCACATCTCTGTGACACACAGGAGTTCCTTTGGCCAGACTACAAAGTAGTCAAGACTCAACAGCTTCCTCAAAGAATCCTGAGCTTTAGAACCCAGTGTCTTCAGAAGGTTTTAGACCCTAGGTTAGGGATGTAGATCTTGTAATGTATTTCCTCAGGGTTACAAATAGGATCAATGGTCATCATTCTTAATCTGGTAACCACTAGTTACTCCAAGGGCACTTACAGCACCTACTGTGTGAGTACTGCCTCTTAGAAATAAAACTGTGTGGAGGGTGTGAGAAAGGCTTACTGAGACAGTGATGCGGCCGACTTCCCTCAGGGAGCCTTCAATCTATCCTTGGGAAGAAAACCATAAGAAGTGAGGTAGTAAGAGCTGAATTAATCTTAGAATCCATTAGCAATATTTAGAAGTATTAAAACTAAATCAAAATTTCTTCAAAGGTTTAAGTCTTTCACTCCTTAACTCCCCTGCCTCCCCACATGCCAGTCAGAGTTCAAAGAAAAGATGCATACACCTCATTTGGAGATCAGTTGAACCTTGGGCACATGTGATAAATCCTTAATAAGTCAGAAAGATAGATGTATTTATTCTTAAAATTAACTAATTTTCACACCAAGGTTAAATGATTTTCCCCAAGACAGTTTACTGGAATGTCTGATAAAATACCACAGTCCCATCTCTCATTTGACATCGCTGACCCCTTTCCCCTTGTTAAAGTACCCCTGCGGAAACACTTACATGTGCTGGCACGGAGTCAAACACAAAGCACACTCACGCCTGCACATGGAATCAGAAAAAGAAAAGAGCAGTTTTCACTGAAATATTAGGACATTTCATGGGCGGCAGCAAGGAGTAGCCCAGATACTGCTCTGCAGAGAACAGGGAGCTGTGAGTTTAGGGGTGCTGCTTCCTATGGCTGCATCTTGTATATAGTTTTGGGGTTTCCAGCAGTTTCTTTCGCAAACCCAGAACTATAGAAGGAAAAAAATCCCTCCCAGATAACTGAACCAGTTGGCCAGGAACAGCATCCAAAGTTTTTGCTTATATGGTGTATTTTTGAATACACACACATACACACTCACACACATATACACACTGTCTCTCTCTCTCTCACACACACACATACATACACACACACACACATACACAGACACACACACACATACTTTAAATCTATTGTGCTGAACTATCTCAGATCAGCCATACAACATTCAGCAAGTTGCTTTCAGTCATTGGTAAATAATAAAATTTTCCATGGCTTTTTTTTTTTTTAACTTCAAATATAGAAATCTATTCAAGGTACCTTAGAAAGAATTATAGTTAGTGAATAATCAAAAGCAAGGGAAGTCATCAAATATGCTAATAAAAGATCATCATTATGACACATGTAAATTTCATTTGGAAAATTACTGAGATTATCTGCATTAACTGGATTGTAAACAGTCAAAGAACAATTATATGCTAGCATTGGTATTGATACAGAGAATGGAATGCTTAATACACAATGTCTGTCCCACACTCCGCATGCTTTTTATTTAAGCCTAGAAAGCACTTCATGTTTTTCTGGGCTAGTTAGCATTGCATTTACATTTTGATAGCAAAACTGAGGTTAGAACAGATTCATTGTTTCATATGTTTTATTCTTCCTATTAAACTCTATTGTAATTTTGCTATGTCTCAGTCAATCTTAGAGAACCCAAATTACACAAAACTTTGGGGATAGAAATTAGCATAATTGAAATAATTAAATTTTGGTAATTATAATTCTCACTTAAACCTAAATTAAATATGCCAAACTATAATTATGTTCAAATTTGCAGCATGAAAATTATCCCCATTTTGCTCTTGGCTTCTTAAAATATCTCACAGGGGATCTTAAGCCCTTCAGGTAAAGTCAAGAGGCCTTATCTCTTCAGCCTTTGGGTGGAAGGGACATCATGTATTAGACACAATCATTTAGCCTCTTGGGAGAGGAAAGATGGTCCATTTATTCTTTACTGTGACATGTAGGGTTGGTACAATAATCTTTGGATACTTGAGAATTACAGTGCCATTAATGAGTGCTGAGGGCCGGAGCAGATAGTAAAAATATGAATATTTTCTTTGGAGAAAAACTCAAGCAAAGCAGGTCATGTTTTAGGACAAGGGTAAACAAGGGTAATGAGAAACAAAGACACACACACAAAGGCTGTAACATTTTGAACCGGACACTGGAAGAGAATCACCGTTCCTTAGCCTTTTTGAAAGGAATAACGACAGGGACTGTGTACAGACAAGGAATACTTGCCTTTCAACCCAGGGGACAGTCAAGGATTTTTTGAAAATACTAGGACTGAATCCTTGTTATTTATTTGGGATGCAAAGAGAAAGCACAAAAATAAAATGGGGTAAGCTCTTTAACTCTGCCTTCTGTGCTAAGGTCAAATGAACCAAATGGTGTGATTAAACTTGCAAGATGGTGAGCTTACCTTCATCCATGGGACAGTAGGAGGATATCATCTGTGAATGTATTGGTCAAGAAATAGATGAGGCTCTGTGTGCAGGGTGGGCACGCTGTCAAAACATAGAACGAGTTTCTTACAAAAACATATGAATATATCTCCAGTTGAGAAAAATATTCACATTAATAAAGGGATAAGACAGAAGAAGCCTGGCTGACATCCCATCTGTTCTTATGAATTAAATTTAGCAATCATATGTAATATAGACATTTCTGTCTGAATGTCGTGAAGCCCTGCCATTCCCGGGCTTTCACTAGAAAGCTCTACAATGTGACTTGAATAACAATCTGTCTTAGCTAATTAGTATTTTCGCTTTAGCACATTCACTTCCAGACATATTGCTGTTTGCACATGGTAATTTAGGTAAACAGATCCCATCCACAGCTGCATCCATTAACACTGCTAATCAAAACTGAATTCAGGTAATTAGGCGCATTTATGCAAAAAATGTGTAATTTTGGGGAAAAAGCTAGATTCTTCAGTAATATATCAATAAGCAAAAAATACCATTTTGTTTATGAAGAGGAACGATGAGGGGAGAAAAAATCATCATTAATATATATATAATGTAGACAGAGTAAAATTCTGAAATTAAATCTCAGTCTTTAATTGGCCTGTATTTTCAGAAATTAGATCATATTTTTCATAAATGTTTTCCTCAATGTTTCCATATAGTGAAGTTGATTCCTATCTGCCTAACTGTGTAATCACCATGAAGCAAGACTCAAATGGTTAATGAATCCTCAAGGATTCATACAACTTGGGGTTGGAGCTCAAACTTGGTAATCTATCTTGCCTCATACCTCCAGGCAGGACTCTTGGTGACTCATTTCACCATACACTGAGCTCCTCTCTGCCAGGTGTCCTTTGCTTTTCCAGCTTGAGTCACAGTAGCATCCCCCACCCCACTTCCGTGCCAATATTATTCAGAGTTAGTCCCTAATTCTACGCAATGCCCTTTACTTAGGCTTTAAATTTAGTTTCAAAATAGATATGATGAATTGTCTGATTTTCGTTTTTTGTCTCTTTAAAGGCATAAACCAAAATGGTAATTCTGAAGAACTATTCTGACCTGCTCAGAGAAATTAGTTGGATTCTGATAAGTTATAAGTGGCTAAGGAGTGACTTACTTTAAAAACCATCTGCTGCACCACCCAATGGCTCCTGCGCCTATTCCTCCTACTGTTCTCCCAATGTCCTTTCTTCCTCAGACTCTGTTGTGCTTCTTGCACACCTGCCTTCCTAATGAAGTAGGAATTCCTAATTCAGTCCCCTTAGCTTTATTTGAATGGTATTAGGTCCCTTTGATACAACTTACCTAACATTTTCTTAATTCCTGCCATGTATTAGGAACTTCCTAAGATCCTGAAGGAGAATACAAAGGTGAACCTGGAGGTCTCCTTCTCCTTTGGGCTAACCTACAAGAGTTTATATGGCAACAGAAGCAACTTCTAAAGGTGGAAAAGTCACTAAGTAAAATTTTATCTGTGCCTTCCCCAGCCCTGAACCCCCTGGGCTAATCTTACGGAGGTTTGCTTTTTTTTCTAACTCAGAATAATTCTTCTTCTTTGCCTCTGATAATAAATTAGGAAATGAGAAGAAAAGCCACCTTGTTAAAGAGCAGGCCACCCTTTTCTCATGTTATAGGATTCCAGTACAATTTTTTGCTCTTTGTTTTTAATGTTTATCAAAATGATGTTTTCTTCCATGTAGCCTTTAGATAAATTTATCGTAAACAACTGGACAATTTCCTACAACCCAGAAAAGTGACAGATGCTATCTTTGGGACACAATTTCAGTAATGGGAGCTATCAAATAGAAAGGCACATTTATCAACAGATTGTCATACTACAATCACCAACTGGTGTAAAGAGCATGTGGCAAATACACTCCTTAGGTAAACAAAGTTTCTTATGAGCTTTAAATGAAAGATAAATCAGCATAAATATTTTAAAGACAGCTTTTCATTTGTTTGTGTCTGTATTGTGTGTGTGTGTGTATTGTATGTGCTTAAGTTGTGTGTGTAAGGGGTGTCATTGTGCATATGTTTGGAGCTCAGAGAATGGTATTGGGTGTCAGATAGTCATTCTGTTTTGTTTGAGACAGTGTTTCATGTTCGCTTTTGCAGACCTCAGGCTAGCCCAGATACACCTTGTCTCTTTCTCCCTCCTCCAGGTAGGGGTGCTCTGGGATTCATAGATATTTGTGCTATGTGTCAGTTATTACAGTGGGTGCTAGAGACTGGATCTTAGGTTTTCAGGCCTGTGGAGCTGTCTTTCCACCTCTTGAAGATAAACTTTTAAGTGCCTACTGTCTGTTAGAAAACTAAATAGTGTGATAATTTTAGTACAATTGGACAGATTATGTCATTTGACTATGCCACACACCCATCTGACTTTACTAGGTCAACATTATGTGAAAACTGGAATTAAGGAATTTAATGGCTCTCACTATTCTGGAAAGTTAATATTATAGTGTTTATCATTTCTTCTGTATTTTCTTCTTTTAGATTCTATCACACAGATTACAAGAAATAGTTACTGCTATCAGCCAATACTTTTACTCGAGTGTCTGTTGAAGAGAAAAAGTTGTAGGTGACTGTTTTTTAGCTATGGAAAGAAAATCCTGAAAGTCCTTTATATCAGCCACTCTCTGTTTTTCTTTCCTTCGGTGAAATAAAACTATTCATGGGAGGCATACTCTTGATTTTTGTGAGTTCAAGTTGCTGCCACAATACACAGCAAGGGACAATAAGCAATGAATTAAATACCACCAATGGCTGCTTTTTAAAAGTCTGCATTTTTAAACAGAAGGACCCCAACTCAAATATGTAGTCCATAAATATCACATGGATTAATCTTGGCTTTTTAATGGTAAATGACGTTATTTCACAACCACAAGGGAAAATGTCAGAGAATAGTTAGATCAGAAGGGAACTGTCAGAAAACAAAGGCAACACATACACATACACACACCTTCAAAGCACACTGAACCAACATATATGATTGGAGCTGAGACCTAACAACATAGAACCTATTTTCCCTTCCATTTCCTTTTCTACTAATTCATTTTTCCACACTAAGAAATGTACATCTCACCATCCCAGCACTGATTCTCTTATGTAAGAAAAGATTCCTGGTGATTAGTGACAGTGTGGTACAGGATCCTGTCAGTACATTGGCATCTTAGCATTTTACACACACAGAATGTTGTTACACTTGCAACAATGTCTCACAGAAATCTATATTCATTCATTCTTGTGAAAAGTCAGAGAAGAAGATTTGTAATTCTGCCTGAAGAGTGAGTAGTGTATGTTTGGAGGGTCTTAAATTTCAGGGGGCTTTGGTTTTAGTAAGAATTATTTTAATGAGCAAACAAGTATTAGCATAGAAAGAATGATTTTTTAAAAGTTTGACAGTTCAGTGTGCCAAGGCTTAGGCTGATATTCTGCATCTTATCGGAGAGTAAAGAACAACACATTTGTCCGGAATTTATGGTGAGTCTTTGTTCAGTGATTAAAAATAGGAAATTATCCGTATAGCAAACAGACTCTAGTTAAACATAATATTGATCTATGCTTTGAGGTATTGTAAGTCTCTGGAGGAGGCCAGAGTCATTCTGCCGGTTGATTCGTCTCAGTTTCTCTGTCACAAGTATTTCTTCTGTGACTTTCTTCACAGGCCTACTGTAGAAGCCTATTTTTGAGAAGGACATTAAGAGCACACATGAAAAGCTTGTGCAAAAATAAATGATAGCACCTCAGGCTTCTTAATTTTATACTATAATGCCTTGGACTTTTCTACCTTCACACATTTAGAGTGGATTCTTTGATGAAAAGAGAGAGAAATGAATTGCATACGGTACGAAAAGAACCTTTATTACCATTTTAATAGTTCACAGACACATAAAAGGAGGACACATTCACCATGTGGAAGAACCCACTACTAAAGAGATCCACTGACTTCGTAATAAGAAAATTAATATAGTCTGGAGAAGCAAAATAGTTTTTGAAGCACTGTGAATATGCGAACTTTTCACAAAAGTGTCCAGAAAGTTTACCAAAGGGAAATGAAACAAAATCACTTCATGAAATTCCAAAGAGATGGAGTTTTTCTTTCCTATGTTTTTGAGCCCAGTAAAAATACTGACTGCAGCCACAGACTACAGGAGATCATGGGAATGAAATGCCAGATATCAGAACTCAACTTTCAGGGTGGCTTAATGAGAGGCTGAGGTAGAAGGCTTATGCTTCGAGGGACCTTTCTATAAACTTAAAGCTGGCGTAGCACGCGGTGTTCATTGCTGCTCGTTAGGGCAGAGATCTTGCTGTCATTCGGAACGTTGCTTCCCTCTGGAGAGCGTTTATTTTCAGTTGTGCAGACTTGGGCCTCATGCTCACTGCCTTGGGTGTGCTGGAGGCTTTTAGGTTTTGTAGCAGAGAGACACTACTTGGGACTCTCCCTCCACAGTTCCCCATTATGTGTTCATTATTTCTAGATTTTCCTGCTTGAGCAATGCTCTCGCCAGAGCTCTGGCCCTTTCCAGGCAGCACATCATTGAGATATGCAAAAAAGAAAATTAAAATACAGGGATTTTATTGTTATTATTATTTTAACGACTGGGACCTGCTTGATGTTTGCATTTAAATTAGACAGACTAATTCAGATGCAGCTTTTAATTTCAGAAAGGTTAATCACCCTACCAAAGGTCAGTCAAACTTTAATCTTCAGTAAAATTGCTATGGGTCCACTCACCTGCAGGACATGTATTATATTTCCATGTAAAAGAGCACATTTTATTCATCATGTGTCACAATCATCTCTCTGCATTACCACATTCGACTAAAAATATTAAATTCTTTTAGAACTCTAACAAAAGTTCTTTTCTACATACCCTAAGAGATAATCTTATTTTTTTAACAGCCACAAATTATGCTATCAGCTGTGATTGACTTCTCTAGCCCTTTGAAATCCATAGATACATTCTTTACTCATTAGAGCTATTCTTACACTACCAGATCTCAAGTACACAAAGTAATGTTTCGTGAGAGCAGCAGTGTGTGGCTACAGGGACTTCCACTTTGTCTCGGACTGGGCTAACCATCTACTTGGTTATGCTGATGAAGCTTATTGGGAACCAAAACTATTGATTTGGAGGAAGTACATGTGAATCCTGTTTGAAGAAGAACTGAATACTTAAATTCCCTAGCTCAGTCTGTAACTGTGTATTGAGACATACATTGACTGTCTTGTCTGTTATGTGGCAAATATAGAGGAAGAGGATTCTTATTTAAAGAATAAAAGGATCTCTACTATGATACATTATCCTATGAAAATGACCCTCAGAATATAGTAAAACAATGAAAATCTTCACTTCCAGTTTTTCTGATCAGATTCATTAACCTTTAGTGAAGTCTTGAGAAAGTTTACTTCAACTTATACCACAATTTGGTAAACAGTGGCTAAAGTTATCTGCATACCTAAGTACTTCAAAACTCATAATTCCATTAGGTGATTCATTTCTTATTTTGATAATATGAAATCTGATTATCAAAGTTTCAAATCCGTATATTGAGAGTGCAACACCCTCTAAGGCTAGGAATCAAATCATGAAAAGTTGAAGTGGGCATGTTTAAAACTCATATGCTACGCATCCCTTTTTAAAAGGTGTCGTGGAATTTAAAGATTGCTTTTAAGACATAAGACAATACTGATAGCAAAAGTCAAATCACTGGTTTTTGTGGTGATAAAATGGCCCGGATTAAGAGAAAGCAAAGGAGCCTTAATGTAGTCCCCAACTCTCCTGCATATTAATCACCAGCATATTATGGCGGTGGTGTGACACAGCATAAATAACTCAAACTTGCCTTTTGCATAGTCTTGAGACCCTTCCTTCCTCCTTTGTACTCAGATAAAGTGCACAGGCACATTCACAAAGGCACACAGGGCTCTCCTCATCAATATTCACACTCATTAATTAACAATATGTGAAGGCTATAATTCGAGAAACACCCCAGAGCTTGAATATTCAATCAAGCCAAGCAAATCACAGTGAAGAAAAAAAAATACAGGTAGGACAATCACAGACCAGACTGACGAGGGAGAGTGGCACAATGTGTCAGGGGACATTCTGAGAGCAGAAGAGGGTACTCACTCTGTGTGCTGAGTGACTGCAAAGCCCACCCTCTCCAACTGGAGCCCTTCTTCAAACTAAGGCTCTACCCACTATGTAGCAGCACTTGCCCTTCCATCCCTCTCTGACTGGGCTGACACATAAAAGAAGGTAAAACAACGGCTTTTTGCTTATATGGTTAAGCAAAAAACCTACAACGTTCCACAATACAAATATTCAATTGTTATTTGTTACCAAGTAGTTACTCTGAAAATGATTTTTTTTTAAAAAAATTAGCCAGATAGGAAAAGCAAAATATTGTTCTACAATCCATCCTTGGTATCAAAAGCTATTTAATAATATTTTTGAATTTTCAGATTTCTGAAAAATAAAATCTTAAAGTTTTCAGAGAATGTCACACCAATGATCAAAAGAAAAACCCATATGTATTTTTTGATAAAGCATTTCAGTCACGAAACAAGAAGGAACTCACTGAACTACCACACAAAAATCTTAACCAGACCACCCTGGAGACAGAAGTAGAAAGGAAACATACCTTCGGCTGAACAAGTACACCACTTTCTCCTCTCGGCTACACAGCCCTGCCGTTCCACCTGGAGCAGAAGCCGACTCCGAGTCCCTTGTGATCTTGGTGACAATGCCATCATACCACTGGTAAATTTTTCGATTAAACTTTGCAGATGTGGGAGCAACTTTGTTAATTATGATATTAGCCAGCTGGCAGGGACAATCAGTCACCCGCTGTAAGGAAGCCAGACAAAGAGACATCTAATCATTGCAAGCAGGGCAGATAAATTTTGTTCCCTTCTCACAGATTCTATCCCTGCTGACCCTTCCCTCGGCCGTCGACTGTCAAATTTAGATTCAGCCAGCTCCCGAGCTTCCCTTTATCCCTGCCTCAGATCTGAAACTCCTGGTTATCAGGGAGACACGCGTCACTAGCTGTCTCTGCGCAGGAAAGCAATCAGGTGAATACGACTTATTATCTTGCATTGCTTTCCGAGGACTGACAAGATTGATTTGAGACCAGGAACACATTCAGATCTCAGACACGCAGTTCCGAGGGTTTCAAGTTCAGACAACAGGCTGGGTGCAAAGTTACAAGAGAGGAAGAACCTCAGCCCCAGTGCTAAAGCTACAGGATGATCCACATTAAGATAGATTAAAAAGCACTCATCAGTTTCCCTTTTCAGGTGCCCTTCTGGTCTCCTTTCCCATCCCATTCTGCCTTAGCAGCGTTGTGTCTAGGAGCAGCGTCACCTGGGGAATCTGGCTTCATATCAGGGTAGCCTCAGATCAGCCTGTGTAAGCTGCGCTCTCACAGGAAATTATCTCCGCTCATTCTTTTTGCATGTGAGGACGTCACCACAACAGGGTTCAAAGCCTCCACATTTGCTTTATTAGCCTAGAAACCTAAGAAAATAAGCACGTCTATTTTAATATAACTTAAAGCTATCCAATGGAAATAGGAGGATATATCATATGGGGTGGTGTTTGTTGGGGGATGCTAAAATCCCATCAGAATTACGTAGGAAATTTTTGGAATTTATTTATATATTCATGTCTATGTTGATCTAGGTTTCTTCTTGAGAGTAATACAATCTTTAGCCTTGATCACTTGAGGGTGGCATTAAAAAAAATGAATCATAGAAAGAGAAATAACAAAGATGCAGGAAAAGTCAGAGGATGTAAGTTTGTCTGCCATAGCTCAGTTTCAAGCCAAGAAGCTTTGATAATCATTTGCCATATGCTTTGTTTTCAAGTGGCCCTTCTTACAGTGTTCACTGTGACAGCTCTGGCAGCTGCTCCAGGTCGACCCCATAGTAGTCAATCGAGTCACGTATGCTGATGAAGAGTGGCTACTTAGCCTACACACATCATCTGAATCATGCAGAAACTCACTCCTGAGGCCCGGTATTGATGAACATGCATTGATTTATTTTTTTAATTTATATTTATTTAAAGATGTTTTAAAGATATATTTTTTAAATGATGAAAAGACAATTCCAAAAAAGGGGGAGTTAAAATAGGCATTTTCAAAAGGAAAGCCAAGTGTTTCAACAATTCTCCCATGAAATGATTTCATCTCAGGAAGTTACAATTTCTCTAAAAGATCTTGACTCAGCCTGAGAATGCAATTTTTCTCTTAGAAAATTCAAAGAGAATAAAATATGCTATACATAAAAATTTTCACTGCTGTAGAACCTGTATGAAATTGAATGAATTTTATGTCTCCAAAGAAAAATTAATAAATAAATTTTGGCATTTGCTCATAGGTACTCATGATGTGATTATAAGGAAGACTGAGAAAACTGACTTTTTAGGATGAAAACTAAGTTTTTATGATAATGCTTACTGAATAGTCTAGAAGGAGCAATGCCTAATGGGAAGTACAGCCTTCCTCAGCCATTCCTCATCATTCATGGTATAGGGGAGGGGAGACCCCGAGAGTCTCATTGGTCAAGTCCGTGTTTACAAATACCCCATGCAACTCTCTTCTCTATTCTCTGAATTATACTTAAGATAATTAATACACTGTAGAGGTAACATAAAATATCTGTGTGTTTCTAATTCTGATATCACCGTTTTTATTCTCCTGAATCTTCCAACCTGTGGGCGATTGAATTCACAGGCACAAAACTGGTAGTTGTGGAGCACCAAGCTTGTTAGGGAATATGAGAAAGGCCTGCCCCTTTCACCATGGTAACTGCTCATCTTCAATGGCAGAATAAAAGACGGTAATCAGGTGGACTATATGGTAGGACTTTGGTGTTAACACACGGTAACATAACGCATGTAAAATCTGTTGCACATGTCCTAAACTTCATTTTGTAGCTTCATTATTACTCTTAATATAATTAGCATATAAATAAGTCTTATGAATTTTATGGCTTTCTAATAATCATTACCCAATCTCTATGAAGTTCAATGAGGTGTTTTGGAACAACGAAAATGTGGTACTTTCAACTCAAAAAATCATGTGTAGCTATGACCAAGATTGCAAGACTTGCAGAACAACAACAACAACAAAATCTACAGTAAAAAATACTAATAATAGCTCCAAAATACACAAAATTTCAGTCACAAATTATGACTTGACCTAGACAACATGTCAAATACACAGGTCCCATTAAAGGGCTGTAAAGGTGAATTCACCGTGGCTGTGGTTATCCATGTAGAGCATTTCCTGCTACATGACAATTAGACCATGGATATGACGGAGAGAATGGCCGGGAGAAGCCGCATGCCCCTGCTAGGCTTGGCATTCACATCACCTAGTTTGACCCTTGCTGATTTCTGCTCTCCATGGCCACAGAGGCCAACTCAGAGCAGAGCCATCCAGTACCTTTCATGACAACAGGCGGCTGTTGTTATATAAACATGACGCATGTGCGTGGGAATTGTTTTAGAGGCTGAAGCAGTCAGAATGAGTGTCAGTGAGTCACTCTCCATTTGAAAATACTCTCCTGGGATCAGATCCCCTGGGGCTCTACACAGGTCACTAAGCCTGACTCTACTGGGCATGTTCTTTCTGGTATGCCCTGCACCTTCTCCCGTTGGCTCTTAGGACAGCTATTTCTACTTAGCCCTCTGATGGCTTGAATATGTTTAATTACATCATACACACATAAATAATATTTCTATTGTCTGTGTGTGTGTGTGTGTGTGTGTGTGTTTCTGTCTTCCAGAGCATCAAATGTATAAGTGAATGCCTGCAACTTTCTCTTCTGCTTGTCCTAGTCTCGGGGTCTGAGGTCTATCTCCTTTCCATTCTTAGGCCTTAACTTATTACCTCTGAGAATTTGGGAAGGTTATTAAACATCAGTAGGACCGTTAGGTAACAATAACATACTGTAGCACGCTGACAAAGGCTGCACATAGTGCATGCCAGTTGCTTAGCGCACAATGGATGTGCAGTACCTATCCCATCATTAACACGGCAACAACAGAATCACCAGGAATCAGCGCTGTTTTTGAAGAACAGCAAAGGGTCCAGGGTTAAGCTTCATGAGTGGACTCAAAGCCAGCCTTTCTCCACTGATTAACAACAACATTGATACAAGTGGTAATATCTTCCTCAACGACGAATAAGAATTAAAGGTGTAATTACAAGGTAACACATAGTAAATGATGTTGCCAATTATTATTGCTTTGCCTTCTGGGCTAATTGGTTAGTAATTTGCTGTTGTTTAACTCATTTCGGTCAGAACAAATGAAGACTTTTACAGTAAAAATCTGGGAACACACACACACTTAGAGACACAGCCTGTGTATGTATGTACATACACATGGCATATGATCTATAATACATGAGATGTTTCTACATATGATTGAATACACATGGAAAGAACCTAGGTAGCTCTATTTGCAAGAGGAAGAAGTGTACTCTAAGGATGTCAGAAGGTTACTAAATTAAATGAAGAAATTCTGAGATGAAGTTGTTTCTATGATGCATTTTTAAAGCAAGGAAAAGCATAGAATCATGTGTATTGTATATCATCCTAATGTATGAGAAGAGTATTGTGTCTAATTTATATATTGGGAGACTATCTGTAAAAATTATGCTAGGAATTGCTCATGATGGATGCCAGAGTAGAGAAAGGTCTTGAAATAAAAAGAATTATTTTACATAGTATATACTTTGCGGCTGTACAAATATACTTTGTACAGATATAGATAGATAAATATCGATGCAGACACAGACAGAGGTATAGATACAGATATAAACACATACATAGATAAATAGATGTACACACTCTGTGATATAGTCACATACACATATACGTGTAGCTTTAAAATATTAACATATATAAAATTGTAAAGAAAGGCCATTGTTCTTGCTTGAATGGTAATTAATTTTAATTTTTGTATAAATAGTTCTGGATATTTTCATTTTTTCATAGCTTTGAATGGTATTCACAGTTTTTGTGTGTCTGGATGATGAGCAGGGCATAGAGCCCTTTATGTCCACTTGTGCCATAACTAACCTTCACTGCTTCTTGCTTCCAAACCCCATTTCTATGCTACTTTCTATACCATTTGTTCCATGAGTTGTTTTTTTTCATCTATTAAATGTCAAAATATTTACATGCCCGCATCATCTCCTCTCTCTAAGAAAGCCTTCCTTAGACAGGATTTAATTCAGAGTGAGAGATTCAAATTATAGTCCTAAATTCTCTCCAGCTGTAGAGTCAAATCAAGTAAGGAGCTGCCTTCTCATGTTGTCAGGGAAAGACATCAAGATGTCTAGATGCCAGAAGGATACATAGTTGAGGGCTTCTGGTGGGGCAAATGAAGCCACATATCACATGTTCTTGGTACACAATAAAGTGTGAACTGATATATCAAAGGTTGACATGTGCTTAAAACCCAAGGCATCCCTTGGCTTCTTACATATGAAAATCTGACAATGTAATGCTTACTGCAAATATCATCTTAAGGTTTCCCAGTACTCACCTAAGAATATATCAAGGGTCACATTTTCCCCATTCAAATACAAAAAGTTTCTTAAATTTTAAAAATGCAACTATCAATTAAACTGTCTTGGGCATAGCTGGTGCTAGGCACAGGAACACCTGCACTGATAAGGACCTATGGCCTTGGGTAGGCAACTGCTTCAACTGTCTCACTGTGAAAACGTCTACGGAATTTAAATGAGAAAGGCGATTGCTCTATTGTTCATAGGCTAGATTAACTTTAGGTCAATACCTGAAGGTACTTGATAACTAATGGGTAGTCTCATCAGAGATAATGTCATAATCAAAATCCTCCCAGTTCATTCTCAGCAGCACTGGGTAATTAGTGCCAGCTGTAGGGCATAAAAGCTACTATTGCTTTCAGTTTTTCATGTAGGAGAAAACTTCATCCAGGAAATGGACACAGTTCCATATGTCCACTGGCAGTACATATACCATTTACCTGTTCTTCTCAAATTTAAATGATAATGGAAAATACGGTGACTATTGGTAAATGTGAATCTTGATTCAGGAGTTATGGATGGAGTTTGACATTCAATATTTCTACCAAGCTCTTGGATGACGACAGATACTCTTGCTGGTCGCCATGGATATCAAAGCTGTAAATTATCATGGACAGTAGAGTAAGAATGTCATGCCTGGTAACAAGCGTGAATATCACGCAAGAGCAAAGGATATTCTTTCTCTCCATTCTCACTTACCTTGCTGAGCGGGATGTAAGCCATTTTCTGTCCTAAGATTCAATGCAAATGTACAATAAAAGCACAATTTTGAGTTTGCTCCTTGTTAGTTAACTCCTGGCAGATGCCAAGCAAAGAAAAATAAATGGTTATATAATTCCCAGTGAAAAGAAGGGTCATATCTGCAAAGCATTTTTACCAGTAAAGACACACTTTCTTTTAACCTACCTAGATCTATTTTCTTTCTTGTAAACTCAGGTATGGAGTGAGAGTTTATATTCATCATATTTGGCCCAATGACAAAATAATGTATTAACATAATCTTTTCACTGTGATCATTATGTTTCTCTTGTGCAACTAAATATTCATGTCTTTTCCTTTTATAGCTACCTAAAACTAAATGGTTTAACCAGTAAGACCACTATAAACAGATATAACTTGCAATAATTTTGGAAGCACTTGCTAAGTTTCCATGATTATTTATTTTTGCCAAGAGCTAATTCCCTTGGTTTGCTGGAGGATAATTATTTTAAAAGGAGAATGGGAAAATAATACTCTCAATTTAGAGTTGTTGTCTGTGTCGTATTCGATGTTGGAATGGGGGTCCCTGTGGTGGTTAGTGTTAGGGTTGGAGTGACTGTAGTGGTGGTTGGAGTTGGGGTTGGTGTCTGTGTGGTGGTAGATGTAGGAGTGGTGGTCTCTGGTGGTGTTGGGGTTGGTGTCTGTGTGGTGGTAGATGTTGTCTACCATTCAGGTAAAATCTTACAAGAGGATATACAGTGTGATTTTGTCTTGATTTTGTTTCCCTTTCCAGGATTTCTTCCATTGAAATCCATAGGAAAATATTTATAACATAGCAAAGAATATCACAGACTCAAAATACATTTGTAGAAAATTATATCCATGAAGCAATACTTAGCTTCAGTGAATTTTGATATTTATAATCTTTGTCTTAGTTTAAATTGTTTAGTGGATTTCAGCACTTCTATTTGCGTGTGTGTGTGTGTGTGTGTGTGATGTTCTCATGTGTGGGGGCAGGTGTTGCATGTGTATAGAGGACAGATTGAGGTCAGGGCCCTTGCTTGATTTCTCTATGTCATATATTGAGGCAGGATGGATTGTTTGAATCTGGAGCTCAACATGTCAGCTGGCCTATTCAGCTAGTCTGCTTTGGGCGTTCCCCTGTCTCTGCCTTCTGTGCACCGGGAACACTGGCACCATCAGAGTGAGTGCTGGGATATGAACTCTATGTATATGGGTAGGCCTTCACACCCAGCGGACATGTGTGTGGTGCTGGGGTCTGAATTCCAGACCTCACGGCTGTGTTGAGAGTGAGTTTACAAACTGAGTCATCTTCCAAGACTCACCATGATGTTTTAACTGGTGAGCCATGCTTTTGGGTCTTGAAAATGACAATCACTTGGCTAACTCTGGAACCTGAACCTGGTCCTCTGAAAATTCATGAGTACAAAAGGGTTTCAAGGAGGGAGTGATGCTACAGTGTGACAGCCACAGACCAAAAGGAACAACCGGGGAAAGTCGATGCAAGGGCATCCTAGTGTGAGTCCTTCAGAGAAACCATTTTCCCATCAATAAATTCAATACAAATGTTTTCTCTAGCACCTTTTCTGGAGCTATATGCTGAAATCTGGAGACTTACAGTGACAGAGGTCAATTTCACTGCTCAGTTACTACTAGAAACTAATAGTAAAGCAGGTGAGAAAATTAAATAGGTCAAATTGATAAGCACATGGGTCTAGTATCATTTTTGATACGTATTCTACAGTAGAAAGCTACATTCCCCTTAGTACTACATCAATAGTCCGAATGGCCATCATTCCAACACACTTCCAAGAACATGTATCACAAGGAAGCATGACACCAAACCAGGGATTTTCATCTGTCTTGATGGGAAAGGCCAAAAAAAAAAAAAGCCTTTAAAAAGTTCAAACAGCTGAGACTCTTTATAGACTCGAGTATGGACATTTTGTTTCACCATCAGAAAAACACAGAAATCAGGTGTGTGGGTTATGAAACCAAGCAAGCAAAGGTGAAGGAAACTGATTGAAACACTGAAACCACAGAGCTATACTTGACTGGGTGCTATGTCTATTCTCTCCAGTGGAAACATTTAATTGGCTAAATAACTAAAAATGTATTCCAATTGGTAGCAAGACAGACCTAGTAGATAATAAGAGTGAAGCTATCTTCTATGTGTCTCTGAGTAGTTCTGCCTACAGAAAGACCTTCCACACCTCCTTCCTGCAGAGTTATTCTAAGATTCCCTCTAAGAACTAAATTTAGCCTTCAAAGTCTGAGTTCAGAGTTGGAGATCTCACAGGACCTTGAGTGTGGACCACAGCTGAGAGTGCTATAGAAGCAATATGCAATCATGCTGATGAACCGAATTCTTGGTAAGTTTTGTTTTATCTTTCAGTGTACCTAAGAATAATGTATATTCTGACAATCCACTAAGCGTTATTAGTAAGATTAGTCCACATATGTTGGGATAAAGTCTGCATTAAACAGAGCAGACAGAGCTGCAGCCATATCACCATCTTCCTCTCTGAGAGACATTTGCATAACTCTCAAAAGCCTCTGGCTTTTAGGAGACATCAATTCCTTGCTAGGCTTGAATTATTCTGACAGGTTTGACATTACATTATCATCACAAGATCACAGTATAGTTAAAGAAAAATAAAGATCCATGAGAATTAAAAGTAAAAATAATACAAGTCTCTAAAAGGCTAGATTAATATCAAAGTCACATCAAAACTTGACAACTTAGAGTTTAACTAGTCAGTCATTACTCTGTGTGCTTTCAGGGGTATGGCAACAAACAAACAAACCCAAAAACCAAACCACACCATAAATAAATAAAACCTATATTATTTTCTCTACATTTCTCTATCTGTTTCTACTCCAACTTCATTCCAGAACATACCTATTTCATTTTGAAGATCTTATTTTGAAAAATAATGATATTTCAGAAATCCTGAAACTGACTTTTTTGTATCATTTATTTTGATTCAGTTAATCTTCTCTGCAATCCAGATTTTCTTATTCTCATAAAAAGGAAAAGTATCTTTTGATCTTCATATTTTTTTTGTAGAATTTCTAAGTAGGTTCTGTTCCATGGGATCCTACTCCATTGGATACATTCATATCAGTTGGTACCGAAATATTCACAAATCTAGTAGTCTTGTCCTGAGTATTAAACTTTTCTTTTTTCTTTCTCTTTCTTTCTTTGTTTCTTTGTTTGTTTCTTCTTTCTTTCTTTCTTTCTCTCTCTCTATCTCTCTCTCTTTCTTTCTTTCTTTCTTTCTTTCTTTCTTTCTTTCTTTCTTTCTTTCTTTCTTTCTTTCTTTCTTTTTAACAAGAATGCTCACCATGCCACAATGGAGGGAAATAAGGTTTCAATCTGAGTTTTAAATGGCAGTATTTGTTTGTTTCTTTGTTTGTTTGCATAATTATGGATTTATTCAAGGAATACTAGCTAGAATTAGAGTTTGGAAGACTGCATTAAGAAGAAAGATAAAACAGATGCGATACACAGCTAAGATCAAAGAGCCCCATCAATTCATTCCCAGAGTCAAAATCCAGCTGAGCCTCAGAGCCCTGTCTGCATAATAAGAAAGGTTGACTAAAACATAAGGATTAAACCGATGAGCTGTCTCCTGCAGAGGCGAGGGAGGGAGCCCCACTGAGACCCTTGTAAAGACACTTTGGAAGCTCACACCTGCTCCTCCCCACCGACCTACAGGACACTAATGTGGCCAAAGATATCACTAGCTTTAAAAAACAGAAAATGTGTCCAGTACTTTGCTCTATTCTTCCACACAATTTCATTCCCTGCAAATGACAAATTAATAAATTGCTTCCATTTCTCTAAGGTGACTTATCCAGCACCCGACCTTCAAAATAAGAGAGGAAACAGATGATGAAATGTGCTTTGGAATCTTATTGGAAAACGGCTGACTCATGAACTTCATTCTCCTCAAATGAACAAACAGTGCTTTTTTTTTTTTTAGAAGACAATCTTACAAACATGGGTCAATAGGTTTTTATTTTTTATACTCAAAAAGTATTATTTTTAGTCACATGAATAAGACCTCAAGTGTTTTATAAATACATTGCCAAGTTCTTCTTATGTCAATACAAATCATATATCTTAGCTCTATGTTCTAAGAACACACCACAAGAATTAAAAATGTTTAAAAGAGTCTGTGCCTATGTAGTTTATTATAATGAGCTTAGTACAGTGTTAGCTTATAACTACTGATGAATTATTCTGAACATTAAAATAATTTTTTGTGAAGAAAACTGAACTACTTTTTTAAAGTTAAGCAAGCTAAGTCTTTAGCAAGATAGAATGACAAGTGGGTGCCAGTACTTTTCATAACATAAACTTCAAATAATATCTAAAAACTCTATCTTTGGTGTCGATTGGCTTTCTCAAGCACTGTACATCCGTGGTGTAAATACGCAGTTAATACACTCGATGCAAAGCATTAACTTTTGTTGTATTCCCCAAAAGAAGGAACATGCAATTAGAACCTAGAGCAGTATAGTCTCCCTGATGTGAAGTTAAAGTGGAGGCTTTGGCTTGCTGTTGATTTCATCATTCCTTGTCTCATTCAACCATGTTTGTGGAGTGTTGCTTGTATAAGAAAATGTGAGGGACATAGAGAAGAATCATATGTGAATCACAAGCAAGAAAATGATGCCCTGAATGCCACACATACGAGAAAAGAGATACCTATAAAAGTAGCCCACTGTGGAAAACATACATGTGTAAGAATTGGCATTACGTTTAGGACTTTGTAATGAAACACAGGTAGAGAAGAGGGCTTTCCAAAGGGGAGGAACAGAGATGGAGTGGACTGGACTCTCCTATGAGTGAGTAGGTGACTCTATTTGTCTAAGGAGGAGAGAAAGAAAGATGTGCCCATTAAAAAAGATCACAAACTTCAGTATAAGGAGTCTTCAATACTCTATGAGCAAATTAAATTTTCTTTCCCAGTCTTCCTCAATATGCAGACTTGGGAATCACCTGGCAAGCATTCTGCTTGAACTCTCAAGTTATTGGAGTCACTTCAGACATGGAGACTCTGAACCATTAGAGATAAGACATTGGGGCTAGAGATTTGAATACATCTAGAGGATATGTTATTTTAATTTCTCTGAGGCAGCAGGAAACCTTAAGAACATTTTGTAAATCCTTTTGTGTTTGGGTGAAAGGTTCTGTAGATGTCCCTGAGGTCCATTTGATTCATGACCTCTATCAAAGTTATTGTTTCTTTGTTTAATTTCTGTTTTGCCGGTCCTTGGTTGATAGTGGGGTGTTGAAGTCTCCCACTATTAATGTGGGGGGTCTATGTGTGGTTTAAGTTTTATTAAAGTTTCTTTTACAAATGTGGTGGCCTTGCATTTGGGGCACAGATGTTCAGGATTGTGATATCTTCCTGATGGATTTTTCCCTTGATGAGTATGAAGTGTCCTTCTTTATCTCTTTTGATTAATTTTGGTTGAAAAATCTATCTTATTAGATATTAGAATGGCTACTCCTGCTTGCTTCCTGGGTCCATTTTCTTGGAAAACTGTCTTCACAGTAAGATCTGGAGAGGACAGGAACTCCACAAGGAGAGCAACAGAACCAAAAAATCTGAGCAGAGGGGTCTTTCTTGAGACTGATACTCCAACCAAGGACTATGCATAGAGATAACCTAAGACCCCTGCACAGATGTAGCCCATGGCATTTCAATATCCAAGTGGGGTCCATTGTAATAGGAACAGGGACTGTCTCTGACATGAACTTATTGACCTGCTCTTTAATTAATGGGGAGCAGCATTACCAGGCCACAGAAGAAGACACTGCACAGATGTAGCCCATGGCATTTCAATATCCAAGTGGGGTCCATTGTAATAGGAACAGGGACTGTCTCTGACATGAACTGATTGGCCTGCTCTTTAATTTAATGGGGAACAGCATTACCAGGCCACAGAAGACACTGCAGCCACTACTGATGAGACCTAATTGACTAGGATCAGAAGGAAGGAAGAGAAGTCCTCCCCTATTGGTGGACTTGGGGAGGGGCATACATGCAGAGGGTGGAGAAAGGGAGGGATTGGGACTGGAGAAGGGAGGGAACCACAGGGTAGATACAAAGTGCATAAAATGTAATTAATAAAGAATTTTTAAAAAAAAGAAAAAAAAGAACATTTTGTTAGATGAGAACTAAAGAAGAGACAAGAAAGACTGATCAAAAAGTTAAAAGTTAACTCATTTTTATTTAGGTATATAGTAGCGATAATTATTTTTGCCCAAAGTAAACATTAATAGTTTCATTTTTTATTAAAAGTAGAAGCCAAAATCTTGTCATTTATATATATATATGTAATATATATAATATATAATTTATATAAATATATAATTTATTTATATATATATGAATGGTCTGGATTATTTTTAAGAATGACTTTGACTTTTAACTGAGGTCAGCAAATATTTTCATTAGGTCATTTTTTAACATAATATCTTTTATTCGGCTTCTCATAATTCTAGTTCAATTGCTATTAAATTAACCTTGAACACTAAAAAAAAAAAATGAATGTTAGGTTGAGTAACCATTAAGGAAAAATAGTAAAATATCTACAAAACTGTCACATAAGGAAATAAGTTAAAAGAAAAGAAAAGAAAAGAATATTCAGTACTGGTGAAGATTCTGGAAGGGAACAACCCATGGAGCTTAGTGTAATCTATAATTTTAATTCATGCAACTCCCATTGCATGTACTCTATAGCAAGAGTAAAACAGTGAGTATCAGCCAGCTTAAAAAAGCAGCTACAATGTCTCATGATAATACATTATAAGCAGATAACTGAAGGTACACATACATGTAACATGGGAGACAATTAGCAAATAAAGAAGTAAGGCAAGGGAGACATCAAAAAATTCTTAAAAATAATCTGTGCTATTATGAAATGATATTCAAGAAAAATCATTTGATTTGAAAGAGCAAATTAGATTGAATTATGACATTTGACATTTAAGTTAAACAATGATGTGTTCTCAAGAATAATGATGTCTGAGCTTTAATTTTGAGAAAATCTTACACTCACAGTGGACACAAAAAATGGAACAACAATAAGACTTCCCACTGCAATTTATACACTGCAATATCACTTTAATTTCTTAACAATGAAAAAAAATTCTTGTTTAAACTTATAATTTAAAAGACAGAAACATGTTGAGTTTCAAGTAGTTTAAATATTTATAGTCATTTGAAAAAAATAAATGTGCATCAAAGATCTTTAAAATTTTCAGACAATCATATCACAAAGATGGTTAGAAGGGGAATCTGGAGTCTGTTCCTTTTGCTTAATTAAGTCTCATATTTTAATGCAATTGCAGCCTTTAAAATCATTTAGAAAAGTTAATGGGCACACATACTGACTTCAACATTACAAAGAAACTTTTATCTTAATTAACCCATCAATCTTTTCATTGATGGAAGAGATTTTGTATTCATAATTCTCAAGAAACAGAATTTGAAATAAATACCTGCATATGGCAGGCATCTGAATTCTTAGACTAACTTCATAATAGCTAGGTGTACCCTCCTCTCCTTCCTTGATTTAATATGATAAGGAATCTGGTTGTCATGAAATGCTGTAGCTCAAAACAGGAAGCAGGCAATAGCAATTCTTTCTGAAAAGGTTGTTTTATAGACGGTTGAGATCAGTAATTCTACATGGGCCAGCAGGACCTTTTTCTATACTCATCACAATAATTTTTAAAGAAACAACTCATTTATAAATTATTAAATTCCAAAAATGTCTCTGAGGATTTAAATATTTTCATAAAGAAAATATTCAGCCATGAAATTGTCATTATTTTCACATTTTCAAGTGTTGATTTTAATCAGAGTTTAGTTGAACTCCAACATTAAAAAACATGAACATCTAATTATCAAATAGTTATGACATAAATTAAATCAAATAGTTATGATATAAATCAAATTTCAACTATTTTAAATATAATAGCACAGCTAATATACTCATACCCCTCACTGTCTGTTCAAGACTAGAAACAGCTTCACCACGCCTGATCAGGAAACGCAAAAACGGTATGATTGCACGATTCCATAGGTAGTACCGCAGTAAGCACACTGCCCTAACATGAACAACATTCATGGTCATTTTTTAAAATGTGGGCATATTTGAGCAACTGTTGTTTATTCATTGAGTTATTGCATGAAATTATTCTCCTGTAAATGTAAAATTAGAAATTTGAAGGAAATTAAAAAATAATAGTGAAGGTATCTCTAAATGTAGGATAAAAGGAAATAGTCAACTCTAGATTCTGAAGGTTCAGCCACAAATCTATATAAACGGACACCATATCTTCCTGCCCTGACATTCAGAATCCAAAGAAAAAGCCTCTGACATTTTTTTCCTGGACTTTCTGTATATATTTAAATACTTTTCAGCTTCATTGATGTCCCTCTTTCTTCACTTATCCCACTCCTGGTATTTATCACTCTGCATCATATAGTGATAAAGATAAGAACTATACCATGCAGTATCTCATAGCGCACATTAGCAATTCAAGACATAATAACTGTTATGTGCTTTGTTAATGGAGAATGTTCTGAAAACTGAAGCTCCGTCACTGCCTACCTTAAAGTCACATGACATCTTCCAATCTAATTTGTTCTTACAAAGAAATGGTTTATCTTGAATATCGGTTCACAATAGCATAGTTTTTTTTTTTTCAGAATTTGAGATTATCATTGCATGGAGTGTAATAGTATGTGTGTACTGATATCTCCCTTACCTTATTTCTGTAATTACTAATTGTCTCCCATGTTTCTGTAAGGAAATGCTTACACGAGGGTTGCCCTTCTGTTGTCTGTCTATTGAGTATTTTATGTAACTCTGTAGTTGTTTTTCTAGAACTTTAAGTTCACTGGCAGAAATGTTGTGTTCATTTAGCAGATATTTGGGGATTTGTACTATATGCTGTATACTATATTGGTTACAATGCTCGTTTATGAAGACAAAAGACTGATAAATAGGTACCGTCCTAGGAAGGCAGACACTGACTAATCCTTCCTTCCTTCCTTCCTTCCTTCCTTCCTTCCTTCCTTCCTTCCTTCCTTTCTTCATTTCTTTCCAGAGAAAATAAGGCTGTGATATCTCCTGGCAATGATTCTTCCATTACCACAGTTTGTTTCAACATCACAAATACTACTTGTTTCTAATGTCTCTTCATTTCCTTGCAGTGGTCTACATAATTTAAACCTATGACAAGGTATGCATTTTTATGATATAAGCAATATCTCTTAGATGTTAAATTAAAGAGTGCTGAGCAGTGAGGCAGAATAATAAAGACGTTAATGCCAGGTATAGCTCTATCCTAACTATTAAAAAATTAGAGTGAAAATGAGACCAGTTGAATTTTAAATGTATGTTGCATAAATCACATCAGAAACTTTGACTAGTCGCTATAGGTTTGTAATACTTCAAATTAACTTTTCATTGATCTTGATTTACTTCTGCTCACACTCAAGCTTGCTCAAGTAGGCTGGGGGCCAAGTCAAAGCTTGAGCTTTGAAGACTACGACTACTAACTTTCTTAAAAGTCTTGAGAGAAATAGAACCTTTCAAAATACTAAAAGTCTTTAGTTCTCCAGTGTTTGCTCTGCTGTACAATGTTCCGCTTTTTCTTATAATACTATTTCTATGTTCTCATCATCAACAGAAGAATTCATTAGCTTCATTATTAATTCATATTTTATTTCATTTTTTCCAAGGCCCATGTTGTCTCACTGAGATCAGCTCTCTCACTGCGTGTGTTCCATAAAGTATAATCAATCTCTATTATGGTCATGAAAATGGTATTTGTCACTTTGCTCAGAAAAAAATCAATATATCATCCAAGGCTGAACAGGCATTTAATGCAATGAATTGAAGACTATTAGTGAAATTTAGCTTGCCAAGAGTTTCGGACAAACTAATCGAAATCCAGAAAATTCACTGAAGTGTTTGCTGATGGAATACACAGACATGCCATAGAAATTAGTATTGGGGCATTAGAATAACCTGTCATTTCTAATTCTGACAAGAAAATGGATTTAGACAGTCAAATTTCCAAGGGTCACCATTTAAAATTGAAAAAAAAAAGTGAAAATCACATATCATCATTTTTTGCAAACAATGCTGGTAAATAAGAAAAAGCTTCATTTCTGTTTTCTGTAAAATCCACTAGGCAGAGAAATAATTCTAAAATTGCAAACCCTGAAACGTTATCAGCTATAGGCATATTGTCATGTAGAAATCTGTTGGCTCTTGGGGCTAGAAAGATGGGCTCACTCAGTAAAACATTTGCTATACAAGAGTGAAGAGCCAAGTTTGAAAACCAGCGCCCATGTAAAAAGGCTGAACTAGGTGAGCAGAAGCAAGCAGATTCCTGGAGCTCCCTGGTCAGGTCTTCCAGCCTGCTTGATGTGTTCTAAGCTAGTGAGAGATGCTGTCTCAAAAACAACAAAAAATATACACGGTACCTAAGGTATAGCACCTGGAATTGTCCTTTGGCCTCCACATGCATGCACACACAGGCAAACCCATCCATATACACAAAATTAATTAATTGATCAGTCAATAGTCTCTGAGTTTCAAGAAACTATACATTATAGATCAAAACTTGTTCTAGAAACTCAGAGACTCAGGTACACAAGGCCCACTCTCAACTCAGACATACCCTTGACCCTACTCTTCTGGCTTCTACTTAATTATTTTAGCAACGATAAAGTTGGTGACAATGTCCCTTAGATATCTTGTTCACAGAATAACTCTTGTAATCAGAAGATTTCTTCCATTTTTAAAAACAGCTATTCCTTAATTCTAGTCTTATATTGCAATTTCAGAAGCCAGGTCTATTACTGAGGCTTTAGATCAGTTATGCGGAGATTTAAGCCAGGTGTGATTTCCCCTGACTCTTTGCTGGGTGCCAGCTATCAAGTTCTTTGACCCTGCTACGTACAAACAACCCAGCTTCTTTATATTTTTTGCTCAGGAAATCTGTCCCTAAGGATATAAATAAGGGTTTTTGGATGTGCTCAAGATTGTCTTGTTGGTTTAGACAAAGAGCTTCATTAATTACATTAAAATACATAAATGATAGGAAGTTGAGCATTAAGGTTTGGTCCAGTTCGACTACCCATCCAGCGTGGATTCAGTTACTTTGTCACACTCTGTAGAACAGTGGTTCTCAACCTTCTTCACGCTGTGACCCTTTAATACAGCTCCTCGTGCTGTGATGACTGCAACCATGAAATTATTTTTGTTGCTGCTTCATAACTATAATTTTGCTACTGTTATAAATCGTAATGTAAATATCTGTGTTTTTCAATGGTTTTAGGTGACACCTGTGAAAAGATGTCGTGACCCGCGGATTGAGAAGCACTGCCCTATAGTTTTCAATTCCAAAGTGAATACCACTCTTTTCACTGAAACTCTGCTTTTAACCTTACAGTAAGAAGTTATTCCATTTGATCTTCTAAACAGCACCAATTCCCACAGGAGACAATTGAGGCATGGTAAAACTTTGTTTTGGGTAGAATCGTGGAAACCATATAAGATCAGATGTCTTAGAATTCAAATCCTATATTCTTTTTCTTTTTTAAAATTAATCTACATTGACATTATAAATTTGGAATTAGAAAGTATACACAAGAACATAATGGTACAATTAAAATAGCCTTTCTTTGGATAGAGAAATACAATGGAAATGACTATTATTTCCTAGCAATCTTGGCTCCTTTTAAAAACTTGTATTCAGAGTAGTTACTAGAAAATTCCGCTGGTTAAATAACATGTGGGCAAGTTGAGTTTTACTGATGTGAAATGATTTTTAAATGCATGAGTAACCTATGGTGACACTCTGCAAATCCTGTATTCATTTCACTAATCCATACAATTTTTCTTAGATTTTTCTAAGGTAGTTATGGAAAGGAGCAGGGAAGAAAAGCTTCTCTGAATAATTTGTATGTGTCCTCATGAAGAGGTGACACACAATTTCCCCAGAATTCAAACAGAAAAATAGAAAATGCGGCATTAAATTTAAAAAGAATCTACATTCTTGCCTGATGGATGCCAATAGACCAGTGATGAATTAATATTTTAAACATTTTCCACAATTCACTGCAGCAGGTTAGCTGACTCTTATTCAGCTACAGTACTGATGTGTGAGGCATAGAGAGAACATTCCTGATTAATATTGATCTCACCTATTACTCTGCAGCCATAGCTCATGGTGTGAAAAAAGATTAAGGAGATTCTAACTGAGGAATTCAAGCATCTGCCATTTTGGTGAAAATGCTCCTTTCAGATGGGGCAACCATGTACTGAGAGAAACAAAATGATGGAGTCTTTGAAAAATGTTATTATGGATATGTAACATACCAAACTCTTTTAAGGATCAGGGAAATTTTCCTATTAAGTAACAGCTCATGATAGCCCATCTTCATCTATGACAAAGCTGTGATGCTCATTTCATTTTATAACTTGCTCAGTTACAAAACAAATAAGTGAGTAAGAAATCACTCATTAGATGACAGCAATGAAAACTGCAGATCTTTTCTTTGTGGGCTTTATATGCCTCTCATATGCCTCTGAATTTCATAACACCTTCATCAAAAAAACTCTCAGAAAACTCTTCTTGTGGAAATTTAACTGGAAATTTGCATCAGAATTACATAGTTGCTTTCATTTGTTAAGTCATGGGAAAGACACATCCACTTAAATGAATTTCTTTATATTCAGCACTACGGAGAGTTAACATGAATTCATCCTTAAATATGTGTCCTCTATTATAGGACTCAGAGTAGCAATGCACATACATGTATATTAATGAAGCATTAACTTCTGATTAACTTATCCAAAAAGCTTTACTGACCACCCATGCTGCATCTGACACTCTACTAGATGGTGGGGATTTGACTCAGTGCATCATGATCTTCTTTTTCACGTCACTGTAGTTGCTAAATCAAATTGAAAACCAAAGCTTCAGTACCTTGGGATAAGAATAGCATTAGAGCCACTTACGTTCACAGATGGCTGCAGAAGCTAGGAGGGTATCTGTACTGCAGGATCTCAATAAATACTAGTTGAGTGGCTGAAGAAGTGAATGAATCATTGCTACATCAGGAACACAGTGGAACAGCTTCTACATCATTAAGGATGCTGAATGCAGGGCACTGGAGTGATGGATAAGAAAGTAATGCTTGACCTTACTAGTGTTTGTCTCCAGAACAATCTGACTTCATTCAGTATGAGAGAGGAGGGGATAGGAGGGGAAGGAGAAGAGACGAACAAAGGGGTTGGGTAGAAGGCTGGGAAGAAAAAAAGGTAGAAGGAGAAGTTAGAAAGAACCCTTGTGTAGCTCACCTGTGAGGGTATGATTGAAAGATCATTTTTTTTTTTCCTGTGAGGAAGGCTCTCAGTCTGCAGCTGGAGGAGAACACGGGTATTTTAATTCATATTTTAAATATGGGGCTTTGAGATGCAGAGTATTTGGATTCAAGTGGTTGAGGGTAGAATGGGACCAGGGAGTTCAGCGTGCCCCACAACTGTGTCACATCCCATGGAATGTGTTGAGGGAAACTTAATTTTTATCCTTGAAGGCAGACCAGCAAATTTAGATGGCAGCAAATTAAAGGTTTGGCTTCAGATGACAACAGAATAGAATCTCAAGGATTATCCATCCATATGCCCACAGTGGAATCTTCATAAATAAATCTGTAATGATCTCTCCCCAGAGGTCAGCCCTGATTATCCCATACCAACTGAATTCAATGGGAAATGTAAGCAATTACAGAGGTAGGTGTTCCCATAAAGGACTGATGATCCCCTGGTTAAAACCCTCTTCAAAGGATGAACTTTCCGAGAATTCATTTTACTGTAAAAATCTCAGGAAAATTAAGCCAAAGACTTTTGCTTTCCTTTGCCGATGTTGCCTTACACTATGAAGAATCTAGTAAAAAAAAAAAAAAAAAGAAAGGTTGATTCCTGTCTAAATATTTGCCTTCTTTTAAAGCTGCCTAGGAATAAATTAAGTCTTTCTGCCTACATCTCTGAAACTAGAGCAAGGAAAAGCAGAGTAAGCCTCAAGCACTGAGGCTCTACCCACCACACCCTCTGTCTTGCTCCTCTCACGTGTTTCTGTTTTGCCCCATTGTCCTTCTGCCATACTTCTGATGACTAGCCCACCCTGGGTAAATCCATCAAAGCCCTTATCTACTCCTGATTCCAAGCTACTCAATGATGCTGAGAAGAATGAAGCCCTGGCTAGAGGCTGACACCAAAGAGGTATGGTCTTAGGTCTTAGAGTGATACTACACTGCTTCTCATGAATGTCTCCATTTGCACCTCCTCAGATGCCTGTTAGGACTCTAGTCCTCCAAGCTTATGCCACACACCAGGGCTCTGATGACCATCTTACTTCCTACTGCCTGAGGACCAATGAACTCCAGAGTACATTTTGATTAAATTTACCCACTGACAAATTTAGCTTCTCTCTTCCTCTCAGAAGAGAAAGATATTCTCATTTTCTTCCAAGGACCCTCTTCTAGCTCTAAGTAGCTATGTAGGTAATGTGTGTTTCTTCTTCCATTTCCTTACAAGCACCTCTCTTTGGAGAGGCCTCACTTTCTCAAAAGGCTTCCTTTGGTCTTATCATCACGTGTAGTAACCATTCCCTCTCCTTCTTTTACTTCAACACCAAACTATCAGAAACTGTAAGCTGCCTGCCATGCTGACTCAGCTTCAGTTCATGCCCATAGTCCATTCCTTTCCACCAATTCACTCTTTCTGAGATATCCATAAACTTCCTCATTTCTCACCAGAGCCTGATTCTACTCCTGTCTGTCTTTCCACTGCTTGTAACTTAATGAATCTTGACACCAGGGAACCTCTCAAACTGGTAGCCATTTTTGCTTGGTTTCCATGTTATAACTCTTGTCTAAGTCTCTTTTGCTTCAGTCTGTACCCATTGACATACTGTTCCATTTTGTTGATACCTTAAAGCTGGCATGGACTCTGATGCCCGCTCTTTGATTGCTTCCCCCTAGTTGGGGGGTGGGGGTGAGGGGAGCAATGCCAGGCCACAGAAAAAGAGGATTCAGGCAGTCCTGATGAGACTTGATAGGCTGGGGTCAGATGGTAGGGGAGGAGAGTTCCCCCTTTCTGAGGACTAAAGGAGGAAGACAGGGGAGGGGGAAGAGGAAGGGAGGATGGGACCAGGAGAAGACTAGGAAGAGAGTTACAATTGGTATATAAGTTGAATAAACTATAAAAAAATAAATTTAAAAAACTGACAAAAGTGCCAACATCCCAACTGTGCTGTGGCATACTTCCCCGTGTTCCTTTTCATTCTCTTAGACTATGAGTTAAGGGGCACATTGTTGGTGCCATGCAAGCATCAACTCCTCTATCCGGTAAGGAGTCGGGAAGGAGCAATGAGAAAGGAAAGGTGATGTGAAGGTAACAGTGTTAGGGCAGGAAGTTTACACCAGGCTGTAAATGTTGACATACATTAAGAAAAACGTTTTAAGAAAACTGGTCTTTAAAGTTTAGATTAAGCCTAATTATTGAATTGAGTGTCTAATGAGTTCATAATATGGTACTTACATTGACTTCCAGTTAGATTAATATTCAGTAGAGTCATTATAATAAACAATTAACAAGTTTTGCATTTCTTGTTCAGCTTAAAATTTCTAGAATGCCATTAAAAATAAGCACAAATGTTGTAGTTGTGTGCTTGTGGTTTAAAAGAACTGCTGCTAAGGGTTGAGTTCCAAGAAAAAATGAGTTTCAGAAAGTTCAATTTTACATGAAAACATAGAACAACGTGGACAGGTGGGTGAGTAGGAGAAGGTCACAGCCTAAGGAAGTGTACGCGGCTCTGGTTTGGATTCTGAGGCTGTGCGTGAAGAGCTGCCTGACATTTTAATAAGGAAGTGGCACATTCAGTTCTGAAGTCAGCAAACCTGGCTCTGAGGGTACATTAAATAGATGGAGAGAGAAAAGATGAGACAGCAAGCAGGTTTTCGCGAGGAAAATGTCTTAGCTGTCGAGTGAAAAGGAACCTCATGTCTGCACCCACCCTCTGTGTTCTAGCCCCATGTTTTTTTTTGTATGCCGAAGAGTGTGGTTTACTAATGTGGCAACAACACTTAGTTCAAATGATGGGGGGTATATGACAGGCTTTCCTTATTCATCTGTACCAGAGGGTGCGGTACAGTGGTTATAATTCATACATGTTTGCGTATGTCTCTGTCTCTCTGTGTGTGTATTTCACATTGATCCATTCCTCTTGCTTAGTATGTGAACTAGATAGATATACACCTATATACCAGAACAAGTTTACATAAGTATCTGAATTCCTAGCTTTAACTTGAAATTACTAAAAGCTTTGGCCCATGACAGTGCCAAGGTTTTGTTTGTTTGTTTGTTCTAGTGCTAACATTGATCAAGGCCTGTTTATCCGCACCATCCTGAGCATAACTCTACTCATGTTAAACATGTGGCCTTCTAGGTGGAGTGGAATATGTGTCAAAACTGAACTACTGACATCTGACATCTAGTTAGCTTCCCTCTCGGCATATACAGAGTTTTGTTGCCTTCACACTTCAGCTGGCATTTCCTGCATTGTTGGTGTTTATGACACCAATTCTGTGTGGATCCATGAATGCCTCATTTACCAACAAATATTGAACCAGCCCCTATGCTCTTGTGTACACATGTAAAATATTATCTCTTCTCTTTCCAGGCCCTGTTTGTCTTGCATTTAGCAGTGCAAACTTAGACATTATTTTTACTTATAATTTTTCCTTATTTCCTTTTTAAAAAATATTCTCATCTATAATGCTGGGAATGAAACGCAAAATCTTTTGGCTAGTCAAACACTGGACCAGATTTTCCTCAGCCTTCTGCAATCTTTTTTTTAAAAGAAAGAAAGGGGATTCAAATTATCTTATTTGGTAACTCATTTTCTTTAAATGAAAGCCCCTTTTTATCACAGTCCATACTTTAAATAGATTCTACATAAGCTTGCATTTTTTTAAGTTAAATGCCTGCTAAAGATCCATCTAACAGTGAGGAAATACTCACTACTGTTATTTGGTCAAATAAGAAGACAATAAAGATACTCAGTGGGTGTTGAATGTTTGAAACTAGGAGACTGACATCCAATATGTGATAGGTGTTAATCAGGTTACCTATAAGATAGGTAAAATCTGCTTTTAGCCACACTTACTCTTAGCTGTTGTACAGAGCATGACATGGGGATGCAAGAAAACAACATGAAAAATTCCATAAGCACAGCTACTGTGCTGGGAGAGAGTCCCAGGGAAAAGAGATGTGCATGAAGAATCTGTGAGTAGTCATCTACAACTTGTTAGGTTTTTTGTTTGTTTGTTTGTTTGTTTTTATAATTTGACTTAATGACAATCTTTTGCTGAAGCATTTCCTGACTCCAACCACCCAAGTTCGTCACTTCTACATTCAGAGGACGCTCTACACTAACATGGATGTGACACATGAAGCATAATCAGGGGTCAAAACAGAACCTCTGATCAGCCACCTCTTCTTTGAAGCTCGGCTGAATCCAGGGTAGTCATGGGATGGTGGCACATACATATAAACACAGCACCCAGGAGGCAGAAATACTGCCACAAGTTTAAGGCATCTTCAGCATAGGAAAACACAAGGGTTCCAACGTGAGCATAATGACATAATACAACATTACAGAAGTTGGTGGTGTGCTTAGAATGGTGAACAAGGGCACAAGAAACTAAGCTTTGTCTTGAAGTCTAGGGCATCTTAAATAAATATAAACGTGGGGTTTGACCTTTTTTTGTTTACTCATGCTTTCCTTCTCACCTGTTTTCTGAGCATAAATTCTGCAGATGGAATGAGCTCTGGCACCAACTACCTGCTCCACACACCGGCCCTGGGAGAGATGAGCTGCCTCTTTGTTTGCTGTCCTATTACTTTGAGATTTGTCTGGGGGAGTGGTACAAACAGTATAGAGAGTTAAGGGTCTCTTCTGCCCAGGAAGCCACAGCAGGGGAGGATCCCTCCCATCGCTGTAGAGAGAACCTACAAAGTTTGCTTTCCTATTTTTGTTATCACTTCTTTTAGCTTCTTGAACCTCCCTAAACGGAGCCTGCCCTTCAGAGAGGAAAGCTATATCCCTTCCATACAGTGGTATGTCTGTTATCTCCAGGGAACTCATTTAGTGGGGACTCCATTCCTGGGTGAGGTGAGGGATGAGACAGCAGGCTTTAGTGTTAGGCACATGAAAAACAAAACGAATTTAATTCTTATGAGTATACTGTTAAGGCATTCTATCTAAGTTTGGGTAAATAAAAATACGGAAAGGACGGAGAGTGACTTTTAACTGTATTTTTATCTATTTTCCACCTGGGTATGACCCAGGTGTTGTGCCCAGCCAGCTTCTGCTGTAAATATTAAATCTTCATTGCTGATATGCCCGTCCAAGGTTGGGATAGCTGGATCTTGAGGCAGATCTCAGCTTCCTGAGGAACTGCCACATTGATCTCTATAACGGCTGTTCCACTCTCACCAGCAATGCATGAGTGTTCCCCTTGTGTGTGTCTTCCTCACATCCTCACCACCAGTGTGTCTTGCCAGTTGTAATGGTCTCCACCATCCTGAACTAGGTAATTTCTTCAGTTGCACAACAGACACTAAGACAAAAGCAGTTTTGATTTTACCCTAATGGCTGAGTATATTGAGCCTTTCTTTTAAGTGTTTCTCCACCATTTGTATTTCATCTTTCGAGAACTCTCTGCCTAGTTCTATAGGCCATTTTTAAATTGACTTTTCCTTTTTGGTGTTGAGGTTTTCTTTCTAGTTCTTTATATATTTGAAGTACTAACCCTCTATCAGACACAATTGGTAAAGATCTTTTCACATTGGGTAAGGAGATGGGAAGGATGGAGGAGAAATTAGAGGAGGGGAAACATGACCAAAATATATTGTATGGATTTTTAACTAAAAAAAAAAAATAAGAACTAAACATTACATATATAATGTATAAAAGTTCTTTTATTAAATTTTTATTTGTATTTATTTTATGTACATTGGTGTCCTGCCTGCTTGTAGGTGTGTGTGTGTGTGTGTGTGTGTGTGTGTAAGGGTGTCAGATCCCTTGGAACTGTAGTTACAGACAATTGTGAGCTGCCATGTGGGGGCTGGGAATTGAACTTGGGTCCTTTGGAAGAGCAGTCAGTACTCTTAATTGTTGAGCCAGCCTTGTATAAAAGCTCTAAAAAGTTGCTTTTTATGTCCAGGTGTAGCAGCACAAGTCTGTAATCTCAGAACTCTAGGAGACAGAGGCAGGTGGATCTCTGTGAGTTTGAGGACAGTATAAGGCTACACAGACAAACTGTTTCGAGAAACAATCAAAACAAAAGTTGTTTTTATTTTGTGTTTGTCATTTTAGTTTTCTAGTATTTTCACTTTTTTCTATTTGAAGATTATATTTGTCTCTACTAAACAAAGTAGACAAATTGTCTAATTGGAGACAAGAGGAAAAACAAAACAAAACAGAAACAACATGGAAGTCCTTTCGAGGAATTCTAATCAGAAAAGCAGGTGTGGTACAGTGAGCTCATGCGTTCCAGATCTTCCACAAGGAGCGACATGGACAAGTGACTTGTTCAGTGACCTCAGCTCCCAAATACACAAAATGAAATCCATATGTCAGAATCTTTGGAACCATACGTAACAAGCACTGCTCTGTGCACCATTATCCTCTGTGATATAAATGTCACAGGTTGGATTAGGAACTTAGACAACTTGTACACACGGGTGCCTCTTTAGGGCTCTGTAGAGCCCCATGTTAGCTATTACCGTCACGACTATTATTTTTGTTATGTAACACTGACGATGATGATGATGATGATGATGATGATGATGATTGTATGTGTCTCACATACAGTAGGTACTCAATAGACATTAACATTCATCTCTTCTCATGTGTGCAGAATATTCTGAAATATTTGAAAACAGTCTTGTTGCCTTAATGTAAACTTCAGAGTGACCTGGGCCCTGATCCTGGCCAGGCAACACACACTGTCCTGACCTTGGGGTAGCCCATCTGTTTACAAGTGGACATTTGTCATGTCTCTCTCTGAAAATTCTCCTCTTGGATATCTGTACAATAAGTAAAAGAATTCTAGGGTAGCCATTGACAGCTGTGTTACAGGATGCCACAAAAAAAGCTATTCCAGTCTGTGTGGGTAATTTAAGGAGAGATAATCTGAACTATTTTCCACAAACAACCAAACACACTGGCTTAATCTAAGTCCTTTCTTAGAACAAAACTACTTGAGAGGAGAGTTGATGTAGAAAAAAGAAATTGTTTTTAGAGACAGAGTCTAACTGTGTAATCTTGGGTGTAGCCCAGGGTGGCCTTGAACTCACAGATATCCACCTACCTCTGCCTTCTGAGTGCTGAGATTTTTTTTTAAGAAGCTGAGAACAATGTCTGCACCACTTAGGTGTTTACAGAATGCAATGATCTGATTGGTTCTTATAAAGAGGGTCAGTCCCTCTTCTTACCACCTCGGATGATATTGGTTCTTATAAAGAGGGTCAGTCCCTCTTCTTACCACCTTGGGGATAAACAAAGCAGTTAGTAAAAACTAGAAAGGATTAACTCTCCTTAAATTCCCCTCATTGCCTGGAAGGGCTTTTCTGTGCCATCTTGTAACAAAGCTACATTGGCCACCCTAGAATTCTTTCACTTAGCAGACAGATGTGCAAGATAAATTACAAGGCTACTGAAGTGTGACCCTCTAGTGAGGCTGCACCTTAAAGTGGAAACCTTCAAATTCTAAAATCTGCCTACAATTTGCATAAAAGGCAAAATAGAATATTTCAGAAGAAAGTGTCAGAAATACTGTCTGATGCACTAAAAAACTTTCAACCTTGATCACAAACCTTTGTGAGAGAAATACAACGGGCAAGTATGAGGAAAGTGTGTGAATAGGATATGGGCTGGGAAAAACATATATCCAAACAAAAAGAATAATATTGGGAAAATGTTCAAAGTGCTATCGCTTGTGTCTAAAGCATAGCAAGGTTCAAAATCCACCTTCACAAATTAAAAGGGGGGATGGTTTAAAAAGTGGAAAAGCTGACAGACTTTCCTAAATGGCCCCAGGCTTAGAGAGAGGCTGCCTTTGAGAATGTCAGACAAACCCCACAGAGAGCCCTAGCAGGCACCGTCAGCAGCTGAACTAACCTCACTCCTTGGCCCAGTTAACCCTCCTCACTCTGGGGAACGTTCCGAGGACAGGCAAAGACTGCACAGTTAGAATAATTTCTCCAGTTGCTGCCTGTGCCCGCGATCGCCTCGGCTCAGCACTTGGTTCCTGAGAAGAGGTCAGTGGCCTTTCTAAGGGTGGCACAGCAAATGTTTTCAGTCATCTACACCTTTGTGTGGATGAACTGCAAGCTCTGACTTGAAAAAGTCTGCCAGCAAAGAGGAGCAGAGAGGCAGGGCATCGGGCACCGCGACTGAGTAAGAAGAGGACGCACCTGCTCACTGGAAGATGCCAATGCTGATGGCAAGCAGTGCCTTTTCACGATTCCCCCTGAAGATTAGCCAGTATGCTTTGATTAATAATGTGGTATGTTGAAAAGGGTGTATATGGGTTATAGGTGTGTGTGCAGGCACACAATAAATACATGAAAGAGGACTATTAATGTGCATTGACCTCTCGCCATGCACTAAGCATTGTTCTTAGGTTCATCGTACAATTGAATTTCTGTTTCATGCTATGGGGGTTAGAGTAAATAGTCTCATTTTATAGGTGAAGAAACAGGTTTAAAAATGTTTCATAGAGGAAGACAATGCAACCACTCCTGATGAGACCTGATAGACTAGGATGAGAGGGAAGGAGAGAAGGACCTCCCTTATCAGGAGACTGGGGGAGGGGCATGGATGAAAAAAAAAATGGGAAGGAGGGTGGGGTTGGGAGGGGAGGACAGAGGAAGCTACAGAGGGGATACAAAGTGAATAAACTGTAATTAATAAAAATAAAAATAAAATCTTGCAGAGATTTGACCAGATGGGCAGGAATTCAAACACTGAAGTCAGTGCCACTTTAACCAGTACATGTGTGCGCCAACATGAGCTGTAATGGATTACACACGCACACAGAGACCATTCTTCTGGTTTTGCCCAACCTTCGTACATAAAATTTGAGTCAAGAAATGGAGTGCAACGGGGGGGGGGGGAAGTGAAAGGTAAATACAATCTTGATGTGTGGAACATTTGTCAAAGGTGGTGATGAGGAACCAAGAAGAAGTTGCCATGTCACTATGATGCTAACAACAAAACTGCAGCCTCCTAAAGCCAAGAAGAACTGATTTCAGTTCAAAACGGTTTTGCAAATTCAGAGGGAACTCATTTATACTTTACGAGGATGGTTGCCTACAGTCTCTGGGTAGAAAAATGTGTTCAGGTCTGTGACAATCATTTACAGGGCATCCCCTGTTTCCAACTCAAGTGTCACAACTCCATGTTTCTCTAGTCTGTATTTTTTCAAACTTGAATAGGAGTGATATGTGTTCTAGGTTGCCAGACATAAGACTAGTCGGTGGAACACAGGAAACATTCAACAAAAGTCTGTCAGAGTCCAGAGGGGTAGATATGGCATGTCCATTAAACACCAGCTTTACTCAAAGAGAATCACATAGAATATTTTTTAAACAAGGAAGTACATGTGATTAAATTAGAATAAAAGGCAAAATGTGTGTTTCTAAAATACAGCCCCAAACTTCAAGTTTAAAATGCACTGCTTTGGGGCAACACAGCTGGGCATTGAGGTCTCCCTCCCAAGCCGTTTTCGTTACTTTAGAAAGATGTGCACAGAACGCTATGCAGAAAGGCACAGGTGCAGGTATTTGACCTGCATTGTGGGCCACTGGGATTAATAATTAGAAAAGAACCAGATCAAGGTGGACTGTTATCTTCATGCACCATTACACAGCACTGGTACATCTTTTTAGCTTCGAGTTCATTAGCAGCTTATTAGCCTAGTGGGCCCTTAGGAGCCATAGCAGCTAAGGGTACCTCCTTCCCTCCCTTACTCCTTCTCATTACAGGTATGCTATGCTGCATTTTATTCAACCATTTGATCCCAAAACAAAGACATTTTTCTAGCATTTTTTCAACAAATTAGAATTAAAAGAAAAGAAAAACTTTTTGAAAGGTTGCTTTTGTGTTCTACCATCCCAAACCTTGACCTCACATATAACTACCCTTCAAAACTATTTGGAAATGCAAAGCACATCAAATGAACAAATGAAAGGCCTCTTCTTGATCATAGAAAATGAACCCACCTTGTACTTAGAGCACAGCAGAGCTGGACTTGTCTACTCTCTGAATGGTGCTGCCTTAGGCAGAGAAGTAACTCTGAAATATTTTTAAACTTATTGATTCTGACCCTAGATCAAATGAGTATCCAGCGCTCCATGTAGACTCTACAGAACATTAGGCTTGAAAAACTTTGTCAGCCTGGACAAATTGGCTAAAGGAGCTATCCAGCCACTGAATTATAAGGGACCTTATACCTTTGTTAAGACTCTAGCCAAGCTGGACACAACCCATGTCCCTTAGCAGAGGAATGGATAAAGAAATTATGGTACATTTACACAGTGGAATACTACTCAGCTATTAAAAATCAGGAAAACATGAAATTTGCAGGCAAAGGGTAGAAACTAGAAAAGATCATCCAAGCGAGGTATCCCAGAAGCAGAAACACACATATGGTATATACTCACTTATAAGCAGATATTAGACATATAATATAGGATAAACATACTAAAATCTGTACACCTAAACAACAAAGAAGACTCTAAGGAAGATGCTCAATCCTCATTCAAAAGGACAAATGCAATAGAAGCAGGAGAAGACAGGGAACAGGACAGGAGCCTTCCACAGACAGCCTCTGAAAGACTCTACTGATTGAAATATCGAAGCAGAGGCTGAGACTCATAGCCAAACTTGGGGCAGAGTGCAGGGAATCTTATGAAAGAAGGGGAGATAGAAAGACCTGGAGGGAACAGGAACTTCACAAGGAGACCAACAGAGCCAAAAAATAAATGACTAAATAAATCTGGGCCCTGGGGACCCTGAAGAGAATGATACCCCAACCAAGGACAATGCATGGAAAGGACCTAAAACCCATGCGCAGATGTAGCCCGTAGACTACTACTCCTAAGTGGGTTCCCTAGTAAGGGGAACCAGGGCTGTCTCTGGCATGAACCAGGCTCTCTGATCACCTTCTCCTGGGGTGTGCAGCCTTGCACAGAGGAAGACAATGCACACAGTCCTGATGAGACCTGATAGGTTAGGGTCAGATAGAAGGGGAGGACTCTCCTCTGTCAGTGGACTCTGGGAGGGGCACAGGGGGAGAAGAGAGAAGAAGGGCAGGATTAGGAGGAGAGGAGGGTGAGGGTACAGCCAGGATGCAAATTGAATAAACTGTAATAAATGATTAAAAAAGAAAGACTCTAGGCACACTCACAGTGTAGGCATACATGGGCCTTCAACTAATAATTTGTCTTATCAAACTTCTGAAAAGAGCTCTGTGACTTTTTCACTGCACCCTTTGTTAACATAAGATCTAGTCTGAAAAGAAATATCTATAGGATGCAAAACAAAATGCCAGTCAAGCTCCAAGGCAGGCCGAAGACAGCACATGCATAGATGCTAACACCAGCGGAAGAGGCTCTGTGAAACTGACTCCAGAAGCTGTGTATTTGGACTCCAGCTGAGGAACTTTTGATTCATTCATAGCTAGTAATATTATAATCCTTGTAACAGGCCTTATCTCAGAACTTCAGTTCTCCCACCATGAATGTGACAGTATCATACTGATTCATCCTAGGTGACTCTCATATAAAGGTCTAACCTTAAACATATAACCAGCATGAATGCAATTAGATTTTATTTATCCAAATTTTACCCATCATAGGCAAACTCCTTCAATCTACTCCTGCTCATGGAAAAAAACAAACCTAACCAAACCAAACCCAAACAGTCTTGTCTCACTCTACCACTCCATAGACTCCCATTTGTAGGAATGTTTAGCCCAGTGGGGTGGAAGGTCACACAGTCAAAGATCAGCATATAATCTGCTTTGGGATGTTTGCTTGATTAAGTGAGCTTCACCCAACATGGAAGACGGCTTGCACTTCAGGAACCATCAAGTCAGCAGAACACAGTGAAACCGAACCTCAGTGGCTCCCTCTCATAAATCAAACACATAAACTGTGCCATTGTGCACGTTGTGTACAGATATACACATGCAAAGAGAATTTGTACTCCACACATCTCGTTTCCAATAGCCCAGCAGTTAGCAGGAGAGCACATTGCAGTTCCCCCACTGTACTCTGTTTGGGTGAGAAGGAAGCACTCCAATTTCATGGTGTGTGGAAGGGGGAACCCATTTGAGTTGACAAAATTCACCATAGTGATCCTTAAGAGTGGAATTTCCGTATCCTGTAATCAGGAGTTGCTGGGTATTTGATTAAATACCCCAGGCATTTGATCCCCAGCTTTACTGCCATTTCTTCCCTGATTGTCAAGCTAGAAAAATTAAACCCAAAAACCCAGAGAAACAAAATGTATATTTTAATACAGAAATGCTTTTACCTGCTATCCTGCTGTGAATGAAATGGGCCGAGCTCTCAAAATGTTTGTCAGCTTAACTCGCAGTTGGTGGCACTGTGAAAATGTAGCCAGGCAGCCTTATTGCTACTTCTGTCCTTTAGCTGCCAAGTGGAATACAATAGAAGCATCAAAGAGAAATAGAAGAGAGGGGGAGTCCAGAAAGACCCCAAAGGATGATGAGAAACAAGCAAATAAAGTATTTCCAAGCTGAAGACATTGTATTCTGCCATGTTGGCATCTCCGACAGCTCAAACACTAAAGACAAGCATGCTTCACTGAATTTTCACTTCCCCAAATTTTCTAGGAAATATTCACCTTGAAAAATCCATAAAACGTGCTTAACCTGGAATGAAAATGGCTGCACCATACTGCTCAGATATAAATAACCAGTATTCAGTAACTCATGAGAGATTCCACTTTAATATTCTGGATAGACATGAACAAACTGTTTTCATTTTGGTTTACACAATATGTGTGCCAAATGAAAAGCGCTAGATCCTGGTGCGCTCTGAATTGGGTGCACAGGTTTCCGTAACTGTTCCCAGGCTTAGGTCCTGTGTCATCTCACCTTTGGGGGTTGTACTTTTTACTCTTCTCACAAAGTCACTTCACTATTGGAACAGTGCACATTCGGTTATTACTCATCACAAAATCTCTGTTTCCTATTTGAACCTCAAAGCACTCAAAAGGATGCTATTGTCTTTGGTTTGTTCACTTTGAAGAATTTATACACCGGTTATTAAACCTCAGCAAGGAGTAAAAAATAGCATGGCCTTTGCCCCCAAAGAGCTGTCATGTATACCATTTTTGCTTCATTTTTATACTTTGTATGGTATTCTGAGTTATACATGCTAATGAATACGGAAAAGAGTAAAAACATTTTGATTTCTACATAAAAATCATTAAACAGACTAGTTTTAAACATTTCAAAGGAGCCACAGTCCAGACAAGGCATGTGAAGCATGTTGGGACAGTAATCAAATTAAACGCAGTTTCATGGCACACGATAAAATCTTACCTCATTAAATGGAAAATCCAAAAACTTTCCATTATTCTGTGAACAATTCTGTGCCCTCTGGTGGGTTGTCTTGCACAGAACAGTGACACGGGGTACAACCAGAGTCAGCATACTGTGTAGGTGACCAAGTTTCAGTAAAGATTGTACGCAGCCTTTAGTGTTTCAGCCAATCTAAAAAGTTTAGACTAAAGAAAAGAGAATGAGGTTTTTTTTTAAAAAAAGTTGTCAATTAAAAAATAACAATGCCAAGATCATCATATTCATTACTATAAACTAGCAAGCCTTTTGTAGTTTGACATTTTATAATCAATTTCTGATTGCACAAATGAGTTTCTTTCAGCTATATCTCCTGCTAGCCAGATTAACGTAGTCACTTGGCTATTTTCTGTTTTTAAGCACAAGTAACCCTTTCTGGGTATCAACTCTGCTCAAATTCATTGTATTTTTAAAAATTCCCCACATCACTCCCCAGGAGGAAGACAACATGACAGAACCAGAACCCAGGCCCCAGGACTGAACACGTGGGCACTGCCACGGACAGATGAGCATGCCGTCAGGTGAGCCAGTAGCTTAATTGCTACAATTATGCTTTTGTTTAGAAAGTAAGTTCCACATTTTCTAGTATAACTTGATATATATATATATACACACACACACATACACACACACACACACATATATACACATGTGTGTGTGCATTGATAGCAGGTTTTCCTACATGCAATATCCTCTGCTCCTTGCAGTCAGTTCAGACTACATCTCTTACCTTGTTGAGAGACGGAAGAGCAGCTCATAATAGGATGAGCGATGTGTAAAATGTTCTTCAGCTGCCTTAACACAGGATTTAGAGTTGCCAAACCAGGAACACCTCTGCCTGCGCAGATGGACTGCTAAGTGATGCGGTAAAACCAAGGACTTAGGAACAGCTTTGTTGTTTTTTTCCTTTCAACTTTCAGACATCCAGAGGAAACTGTAATGTAAACACACACGCAAGTTGAGTGTGTGTCTAAAAGCCACGGTACAAATTATATGGGAAAAAAGAATTTAAGCATAAAGGTTAGTGATAGGCTCCTACTTTTAAGTGAGATTACTTGAATGTTGGGACTGTTTTCCTTAGAAATTAACAGGTTATTGTATTCATATCAGGAATTTAGGAGGGAGACTTCCACATTACATGATAGATTTATCCCCCCCACACACACACAAAAGCTGAATCTGAACTACAGAAAGAATGCCGAACAATTGTGCTATTTTTTTTTAATTTACAAACACACTTTTATGCAAATCTATAAAAACTGAATGATAACAAACTATATGCTCAGATCATCACTAAATTTCCACACTTAGAGTTTGGAGAAGTTACCAATTTTTTTTTTTTGAAGTAAAGTGTCATGTCACACTTGTTTCCAATCTAAATTTAGTCTCTGTTCCTTGTGCCATATTTCCTCAGGCATGAGAAGGAAAATCAATGCCCCTACTCACCTTTGGAAGAATTTCACTGCCAAGTCTCCACGGTTCTATGGGATCCAATAATCTGTGGCTCAGTATCGATTTTTTCTGTGACACCTGTAGAAACAGCCTCTCCTTCCTTTCTAACAAAATACAGCGACAAAGACTGTGTAGATTCTGAACAAATTAAGCGTATAGGCTATTAAGCACAACTTAATCTTCTAAGGAGAAAGGGTTTGTATTTTCTGAAGCTGTTAACGTTGCTAGCTGTTTTCCTAAACCACTTAACAACCATTAAAGATAATGTGAATATCAATTTTGAAGAGAGTTTCAAGGTAATATTTTTCTTAGGTTTCTCACAGTGGAGTCATACCACCAATAACACTTATCTCTTCTCCCCTCCCCCACAAACCAGATACTTTGGAGGAAATAGACCACTGATTTTAAAAAAATATCAAAGTTCAAGTTTTAACTTTTAAAAGACAACTCTAAAATCAAGTCCATTTTAATATATGAAAAACCATAATCTTGCTTTTAAGATTTAAAGCTTAGAACTTTGGTGAGGTACAGAGAGTCGGGAAAAGCCTGTGTAGGAGTATATGTCAAATTCTAAGAGAGATTGGTTTGGGTGTTAAGATGTGTTTTAAGTCTTAAGCCACCAGCTTCCCCAATTTCCTTGGCAGGCCTAAGTACAAGAAAAGAAAAACACAGGCAACAGTTCAGGTTTCTAGCTCCCTTCACACACCTGGTTTCAATCTCAGAGGTGCCTCAGTCACCCTGGGCAGCTGTCTCTGGGGCATGTCTGAATACATTCCCTGCAGCCATCCTGTGCAGAGTGCAATGGCTGCTGTTAAAGCACCTCCTCACTCACTCCATGAGCCTGAGCCTGCAAAATAAAAGTGCACTGTTAACAGAGGTGCCCCTCTGCATTTGCTATCCCCAATAAAACAGAGGGAGGAGACCACAAGGCAGGATGCCTCTCGTGATGTAGGTGACATCTTGGTTAAAAGTGACATGACCAAGGCAGCACTCTGACAGATTTAGCGTTAAGACCTGACAGATATAAGCCCGCAAGAACCTCCCTGCCACACATAGTTAAGCTCACATAAAAACCTTGATTTGATAGTCCCTTGATTAGCTTTTGCGACACTCAGTGCTACCCCTTTCAAGTTCATTATAAATTATGCTACTCATCACATTATCGTCAATTTCGGGTCCATTTTACTAGAACGCAGTCATTTCAACCATTCATCAAACCTGTGAACAACTTTCAGTTAAAGAATTAGATCAATCCACATTCCAGTTCTCAAGGGAGAAGTTCCATTGTTTATCAGGCCATGTCTACACTGGCTGAGCAAAGCGCTCTGTTCAGAAGGAGAAGCGCCTTTGGCAGCTAGAGTCCACATAGCTGACCCATGGATGATCAGGAGGTGCTCCTGTACCTAATTAACCAAGTGTAACGAAATCACTGAGCATCATGTGAGGATGACCCATGACAACGAGGTAGTGAGACATGACTGTTGTTCTAATTTGTTTACAGTGCAATGGCCTAGAACGTGATACGAGGAGCTAGAAGAACATGTTTGCATCTGGCACAAGTGATGGCTACAATTATGAAAACACTCCTCGGCTCCATAGTGAGCTGGACCTTGATCCTTCTTCTAGACAACACAGGTGTGGTACAATGTTTTCTGAGTAGTTAGGATTGAGTTCAAAACCCTACCTCTTTACACAGGAAAACCTTCACAAAAGACAATTTTGTTCTTAAAAAAGAAAAAAAAAAGAACAGGACAAAAGCAATCAGCATTTGGAGTTGATATTTACACTCTGATGACTTGTATTGTCAAGACTTAGTACCAAGTTTGGGTGAATTCTATTCTGGGGTGAATTCTATTCTGGTGACAGAGTGGCCTAGAATTGTCATGAGTGCTGGGATTGTTTCAACCATTTTTTTTTTTAAGAATAAAAAGAGGTTTAACAGAAATGTTCTACTAAGAGCTATACAATTATAGGCTTTCCCTTTCATCCACCCAAACATACTCCACCCTGTGAAATAACAAATATAAGACTAATCAACTTTGGAATTTTGCCAACCTTTCTCATTGGTGAGCTGGCAGAGTTGGGCCAATCTGCCTTAAAGTCATAAAGCATATCTTACCCCATGAAAGCCCTCTAAAGACTTCCTGAAATCCAGTCTGAGACTTTACAGAACACAGAACACAGAAGTGAAGACTTGAATGTGTGGGAATCCATCAGATCTAAAGTGATCACATAAACCACAGCGTCTTCCCAAGATGAATTATGGAGATGAAATGCTTCATTTTGGACTCCTAATCACTTGGCCTTTGCAGGGAAGAATATTTCCAACTTTCTGAAATGTCAAGATTGACAATTTCTTGCTGGTGTGACTGTGTGTATGTGTGTATTTGTGTATGTAGCATTCATACTCATCCATGTGGTTGAACGTATAGAGATTAGAGGTTATTATTAAGCACTTCCTTAACCACTGTCCACCTTATTTTTTGGGAGGAGAGGATCTCTCAGTGAACCTGGAGCTTATTGATTTACCTGGGCTACCTGGCCAGAAAGCCTCAGAGACCATCCTGGTTCTGCCTCTCCATCACTGAGATCACAGGCACACATTCCATGCCAGCTTTTTGGAATCTGAACTTGGGTCTCCATGCTTGCATTGCAAGCACTTTGATGATTGAATCATCTGTCCATTCAGACTCTTGAAATAAATTTTCAGTGTCTCTGTTTCAGTTTGAAAATCATGCAATCTATTTGTTATGTTAAATCCCCTTTGGCCAGGTGAAAATTTGTAACTTAACACAGGGACATGTAATATATTTGGTTGATTAGATTTTCATTTTCAACTTCAATGAGATAAAGCCAATGAGTTCCAGACCAGTAGTTCTCAATCTTGCTAATGCTGTGACCCTATAATATAGTTCCTCATGTTGTGAGGACCCTCCCCAGCTATAACATTATTTTGTTGCTACTTCATAACTGTAATTTTACTACTGTTCTGAATAATAATGTAAATATCAGATATCTGATTTGAGAATCACTGTCCTAGACCAACTAAAGTATGTCATCGTCACTGAAATTCATCTAATAGGAGTTGTGTTTTACATTTTCTCCCATAGGAGTCCTGAGAGTATCTAAACACAGAGAGCCTCTCCCACTGCCAGTATCTCCACCACATCTCCTACGAAGATCATGAGGATGCCTAGAAAGCAAATACCGACACAGTGCACTTAACCCTGTCTGGCTTTCTACAGTGTCTGTGCTTCTACTGCATAGACATATGGCTGTCTGAGGCATAGGTCACCAATCTGAAAGTTCTCAATTCCTGGAGCCTTAAGCAAAAAGGTGATTTCTTTATATTGGCTCTTTTCTTCCTATCTGAATGAAATCCACTGGCTTGAAACTAAAGTGATGTTGTGATCTGTCCTGACCACTATGCTTATTTGGCTACTTTCCATTCACATAAAAATAACTAAATAGAACCTTCTAGGAGACCATTGACCTGAATGTCACCTATGGAATCAGGGCCCCTGAGGTCACATGCTGGCTCTGTCCTTGCAAGCTGGATGTGTTATTTTATCTCCTCATGAATTGGCTTCCTTGCCTACAAAATAGGAATAAAAATAACTATACTGCGAATTAATCTATGCTAAATGCTTACCTCAGTGCAGGGCACATTGGAGAACACTTAGTTTATGTGCATGAGCCTCTAGCTGTGATGAGGCACCTGCAGTCAAAAGCTGTCCTTTTGGTGAGAAAGTACACACTTCAGAGAAGGCAGAGGTGGACACAGGGAATCCCTTTCGGCACAGGGACAGCATGACTTTAAAACTGTATTGTCACCCATAGCTACACATGACTTTATTCTGCAGAAACATGGATCGCATGGACTGTGTCAAAATCACCTAACGATGTTAGACGTTTATCTGACAAGCCAGAGAAAGCTGCATCTATATGGGAAGGAAAGGTTTGAAGTACTGTGACAAGATGACTGACTTAATTGTTCTCGTATATCATGAGCCAGATTTCAACACATAGTCATACAAGTCCATTTGGTCCAGACAGTGGTGACACAAGTTTAACAACTATTCTATTTGAGTGTGTGCCCTTTATAGCTGTTTCTATATTTCCAGCTTCCCTTCTCGGAACTCTGTCAGCGGTTCTCAACCTTGGTAATGCTGCTACTCTTTAGCACAGTTCCTCATGTTGGGGTGACCCCCAACCATAAAATTATTTTTGTTGCTACTTCAGAACTGTAACTTTACTATTGTTATTAATTGTAATGTAAGTGGGTTTTGTTTGGTTTGGTTTTGGAGATAGAGGTTTGCCAAGGGGATCATGACCCACAAGTTGAGAAGCACTGCCGTAGTACTTAGATGCCTTTGGGGCCACATTGATGTCTTGAGAAAGGCTGTCAAGGAGCCTCAAATAAAAATAAATATCCCAGGCTGGAGAGATGGCTCAGTGGTTAAGAGCACTGCCTGCCCTTCCAGAGGACCTGAGTTCAATTGGCAGCAGCTACATAATGGCTCACAACCATCTCTACTTGGATCTCGATGCCCTCTTCTGTCATGCAGGTATACATGCAGATAGAGCATTCATATACATAAAATAAATAAATAAATCTTATTAAAAATAAATATCCCAAAGTAAGAGTAATACAAGTTTTAGGAAACAATTGTAGGTTTTTGTGCCCATTTCTATGACACTGTATCTTAAGTGAAACACTAACACACACACATTGGAATGAACTAAAACTTCTTTCCCTTTGGTCCTAAAATGGACATTGTCACCAGATAGCATGAAAAGCTCAGAGGCCCAGCAGGAGAGCCAAAGAGAAGCTATTTTGCGTCATTCCCCCCGGGATACACTGAGGTGCCTTAGCAGATTGCGTGCCATCCAATGAGACAACCAATTTCTGGTCCCCAAGAGGCTGACAGTGAGAGGCTCCTGTATGTCTCCTATAAGTCTTCCTGCCTCAGAGATCAGACATTACCTGATAAACCCAAGGAAAGGAAAACCTTAATGTACAAAGCAGCACCATAGTCCAGAATAATGGTTTTGATAAAGGGATGTGTAAACAGCCTCATCTGATATGAGCGAAGAGATGGTGAAGCAAAGGCCATCCAATCTCTCTCATTTTTTTTTAATCCTACAGGCATCTCTTCACAAATTCTTCCCCATCAATATCCAGGCCTCTCCTCAGATAGAAGGGACCTGTCACTCTATGTTCTAGGAGACTCTCATTGTGAAGTGAGGTCTTGGCAATATTCAGCCTCTAGATGAGGATGGTGTGTCCCCAAGGTACCAGCTGCCATTCAGGGGCAGTTCTAAAATTAGATCCATTGGGAGGTCAAGAGTGGTTGAAGTCTTAGGAAAACATGTTTCCTGCTATCAGTTCAGCATAAATGCCTTAACCTGGCAAGGGAAGACAGCACGTTCTATGGGAACTCTGTATAGAAGAGAAGTGGGGAAAGAAAATGCTGCCTTGGGTGATAAGCAACCAAAAATTGTGCAGAGTGAGGAGAAGAGGTTGAGTCTTCCAGTCTGGCCTCTCAATTATAAAGATTAGCCACCTGTACCTAAAGTACAGTGTTCTTTTGGCTCTGAGATAACATGAGCTGAGGCTCTCCCTTTCTACCTCTGTGGTCACCTGGCCTTTTTTATTATCTTCAGAAAATATTGGTATATGCAGCAGAGTCTGAGGACACTTCGTGACTCTTCTCCCACTGGGTCCTATTTCCTCACCCCAGCTCCAAGAGACGATTAAATGTGCTTTTCAGGTTTTCTTACTAAAATGTATAATTCTTACTTTCTTTTGGAAATTTTTCTTTTCTTTTCTTTTCTTTTCTTTTCTTTTCTTTTCCTTTCTTTTCTTTCCTTTTTCCCTTATTACCACATATTTAGAATCCATGGAAAGGTATTTACAAAATTTAGCCTTTCATTTGTTTTAAAGATTCTACTTATTTTATACCATATACAGGTTCAGAATAATTCCTATAAACAGCAAATGAAAATTCTGGATGTGTGCTTGTCCTTGTGTGTTTGGATGTAGGTATGTGTGTATGCATGTTCCAGTATGCATGTATATTTATGCACATACCCGTGTGTATGGGTTTACATATGTGCAAAAGACATCTAATGCCATCCCTCAGGTAGCACCCATCACATCTCTCATTGGCTTTGAACTCACGGAGCAGACTAATTTGGTTAGGTAGTAAGTCCTGGGCTTCCTCCTGTCTCTGCTTCCTCCACAGTGTCACCATATTCAGCTCCTTTTTTTTCTAACATGGGATCGGGGGATGGAAAAAGGTCCTCGTGCTTGCAAAACAATGACTTTAGTGACTGAACTATTTCCCCAGGCACCCCCTCCCCCACAGAGGGGAAGAAGACTCTCTGTTTTACCTATAACCCTCCTCCCTGGCCACTGCATGGATCTGTTGTCATTTCTCATTATTCATTTTTTATGAATCCACACACAAACTCAACCCAGGTGATTTGGCTCTTAACAAAATGAATGTGAATTAATTCTGGTCATACATTTTAATGAGACAGCACTTCAGAAGCCCTCCGACATTCCAGATGCAAAAGTCACCTTTTTGGGTGCTGACACTGGAATTCCTTTTCTTCAGAAATCTTCCTTGTTTAGGCTTTGCTACTTTTCCACAGGAGCAAGGTCACAGGAGGGAATGGGGGACCGGGCCCTCACGTATCCCACATCATCGCTCCAATTCCATTGTCACATACCTCTTATTCCCCTTTGTCCTTAAGTTTTAATAAGTCTTATTGCGTGACATCAATCTTGATCTTGCCATTATGCCCATCTGTTCAAAATGACACTCATCCAAGAACGATGACAGAATTCCTTTCATTCATTCTTGATTCGCTCATTCATTCATTCATTCATTCTCTCTCCCTAATTAAATGGTAGAGTCATACTTAAAGAATGATGATTTCTGTGTCCACTCATTCAATTCTTTAAAGACTGACATCATGCTAAAATTATATTCCCCTAATCTCCAATTCTATTCCCACTATACTTGAAATGTCAGGAATAATTATAAGTGCTTAATAAATACAGAAGACATTTATTTTTAGTATTCCTGAGCAGAGAGGCACAGTGTTGCTTTGTTAGCACCTTTCCACGAGCGGGCGATTTGCATTTGGAATCAGCAATTTCTCATTTAAAAAGTAGAAGTCTGCGCAGTGTTTTGGTTTCTCAAGCTGCGTGTGGCTTCCCAGGGGCTGTTCGTTCCTTACACATAATTAATAGCCCACACTTGCCTTCCTTAGAGATGTCCCTCACCTTCTCCTGCCACCGTGCAGGTGGGCATGTTCAAAGCAATGACTTTGCTCTGTCACTTGTTAATATCAGAACAGTTTGTTTAAGAACGGGTTCTGATTAGACTGAGAAGCTGGTCTGGATGCCCTTGTTCAAAGCTATCTCTTATTTCACACTCTCCAAGAAAAGTGAGCACCTCCTGTTCTGTTCATCAGACAAAGGCAGAAAAAAAATCTATTTTGTATCCAAGGTAAATGGAGAACTCCTGTACCAGTATCTCCTTTTAAAACTCCCTATTCTCATACTTGGGAAAAAAAAGTGATTACAAAGGACCCTGCTATGTCATGGTCTTGCTTCCATTCTGAATGAATAAAAGCACCTTCACAAAATAAAGCACTGGGTGCTCTCTCCCAAGGCCTCTCCCAAGGTGGATGTAATGTAAGAAAATACTGAGGACATCATTGGGCACTAATGATAAAGATGACAACAAGATGTCTCAACCTCTGATTTGTTGGTTGATATTACCTCCTCTGACAAGCTCAGGAAAGGGCTGGCTGAAGCTCCCAGCATCAATTCTGTAAGACTAGTTTCTGGCATGCCTGTGGTTTGATGTGGAAAGTTTTTGACTTACATAGATAGAATTTTGTTTCTGTGCTACTTATTAGTCATTTGGCTTTGAGCAACGTATGTTTCCTGGGGATGACTTTATAAGATGCTGGGAATAATACCTCACGGGTCTTATGTGATACTTGATCATGCATGTGGCAGAGAAGGCATCCACTCATGATAAAGCATCCTAACGGTGTTCACTCAACATTGTTTTACTTCAATAAGGATACAGATAATGAGCAAGTAAGTCAGAATAAATGGCATTAACCATAAGTGTAAGGGAAAATCCCCTATATGATTTAACTGCATTCAATACTAAGTATATGACTTTGTTTTTACAGAAGTATTATTGTGAGAAACATTTAATAACACGAGCAGATCACCTGATCTCAAGACATGACAAGGCAGTAAAATCCTTGAAACTGTGTATCAAAAAGTCATAAAAAAACACCTCTTAGTAATTAGGAGGTATTTCATTGTCTTATGGCACATAGGGGTCATAATTTTGATTATCAGAGGCTAATTTACAAGAGAAATGGATGGAACCCAAGTGACTTGATGATATAAAAGAGAATAAATTTTTGGAATTAATCCATACTATCCATATTTAATGCCGTCACATGTCTCCATAGAAAAAATAGCATGACCTCAATAATGTTAGTTACCTGACCTCGGGTTTTCAGTGGTTTGAATTCTGTCTGAGGAGAAATGAACTGCAGTGCACTAACTTCCACATATCACCTGAGCAGGATGGCCAGACACTGTGCTTTCTGGGAGGTGTGCATGGCTGGTTCTCTCCTGTGTCTATGATCTGAGGTACCAGGTTTAGAAAGAGCAGCAGGAAGTAACTGCAGGGCTGGGACACATAGAGGAGCTAATAAGGTCTGTGCTGGCAGATTGACAGGCTGTCAAAGGATGAGATGAATTAACGAAGAGAAGAGGGTTTTGGAAGTTATGTGGCCCTAGACACATGTAAGGTGTTATTGTAACTAATGATAACCTTAGTCATTTACAATGGGTAAGTTATATATAGCTAGAATGAGAAGAGTTCTTTTTCAAATGACACATTTTCTCCTTCGTCACCCAGTTCTTGCTCTGTCAGCTTATCTCTCATGAATGACATATTAGTCTATCCCTGTTTCTTCTGTTTTTGTTATAGTTTGACACAGTTGAAATAGATAGAAAGATCTTGCAGGAAGTAAGGCTACAAGCAAATCCTGAATATGTAGAAATAACTATCTTTGAAGAATGGAGCTTAAAGCACACAAGAGGCTAAGTGCTCTTCTTTTTAATGTGGCCGGAAGCATGTAGCAATTATTATAAGGATTAGAGAATATCCTAGAAGCTCAGCATTTGTGCACACTCTCCACATGGATGCCGTTGTCACAACCGATACAATCAAAGTGCTCTTCATTTTCTGAGGTCGGCTATTTGAATTGTCTCATACACAATTGTATATGTGGATGATCAAGAATGTGTGGTTGCCTAGGTAGTTATGCGGAAATACACACCACCACAAGATGAGAAGACACTCGCAGGAGAGTGCCATAAAACTCTGCAATGCCACCAGCAATCTGCTTGTAAAAGTAGCAGATTACAAGCACACAGTCATTTCTCCCACCAGAGGAAAGGGGATTTTAAAAGAAATACATTTAATTAACTAATGCAAACTCATTGAGAATATTGTTATAGGCACAGTGGATGCAGCTCACAGTGCTTAAGCAGGAAGGACTGAAAGAGCAAAACATCCGTAGGAAGGAGAGAGGCATTCAGAGAGACACGCTGGCGTGGAATGACCACACTGCAAGTGTGGGGTGGGAATGCAAATCAGAGACCATGAAATGCAACATAGCACTAGGGACATGTTTCCCTACGCACAGACAAGTATGCATATGGAGAAGTGTACTTAAAAATCACGATGTTTAAGCGGTGCCTGTTGACGCAAGTTTGCCATCCCAGCATTTAAGGTGCAGAGCGATCAGGAGTTTGAGGCTATCCTGGGCTAGATAGGGAGCTTGAGGCCAGCCTGGGGTACATGAGAGTCTAAAGAAAAAAAAAAAAAAGCAGTCTGTGACCATTCTAGGCTAGATATTGGTCTTGAAATCATTTTGTTCTACATGAGAGTCTAAAGAATAACATTTTAAAGAGAAAACTCAATATTTGACCATCCTAGGCTAGACGGTGAGCTTGAAGCTGGCCTGGGTTACAGGAGAGTCTAAAGAAAGAAACCAATCAATCTATTCACAGCTGTTATGTCTGGGAAAAGAAGGGGAAGTAAGCAGGAAATAGTGGCTAGACATGTCTTTGTACTCCTTAAATTCTACCATGCATATTATTAGTTTTATAATTAATTTTTGAAGTAATACAGAAATTAAAGGCCATAGCAACTGTACTCAGAGAACACTGAGAGGAACCTGAGTCTTTAGCAATCAGGCTTGCATCTGTGCCTGCTGGTCACACAGCTCTGTCAAGTAAATATTTGTACCTGATGGGAATGGAAGAGGTACTTTCCCTGGCCCACAGCCACTGACCCTTCACAAGACCTTCCAAAGCCCCAACCAGAACACTGTGTCCGTGAGGACCTTCAGTCCGAGGAGTAAAAAGTAATGGTAAATTCACCTTGCTGCGAACTCATGTTTACCGCAGATAGAATTTTTTTCCCCTATTCCCCTATTTTTAACTAGAGAGGATAAAGTACTCAGATAAAAGCCACGGCCTTTTTTTTTTTAACTTACAATTTAAAAAAAAATCAAATACAAGAAAACTAAATCTTAAGATCCATAAAATCTTTCCTAAACCTTAAAAAAATTCAACTGTTTTCTATGAATACATCCTAACATTTTACACAAGGTGGGGTAAATATCCATTTTCAGTTTCATGACTTTAAAATCAAAATCTAAAAAAGAGTTACTAGTGGAAGCAATGGGAGATGAACCGGAACTAGCAAAGAGCCACCGGGAGCCAGATACAGGAGGCTATCTGCTTGTGTAAGCAAAGTTTTGTCGGGACACAATCAGAGTCGTGTGCTTAAGCATATTCTCTGCTTGCTTTAGAGCCACTGCAGAAAAGGTGAGTCTTCACTGAAGACTTCCATGTTCTCCATGAAAGCTAAAACACTCACCGATTGTACACATTCCAATGTGTTAATAAAATGTCGACGCTGTGGTTGCGAAACAGAACATACCTCTGAGTCTAATTTCTACTTTTTACCTGCTCTTTGGAAGAATCCTGTTTTGAAAGAAACTTCTAATTGTTAGTTCTTGAGGCATGGGTATGTGTTTGTTTCCTCTGCTATGCAGAGGAACAGAAAGAGACAATGAATATGCTTCGTTATAAAACCTTCTTGGAGAGAATGGGAAGCTTAAATCTGAATTTTGTTACCTTATTTACATTCTTGTTGGTCCTAGACCAAAGTCTTGGGTTGGGTGCACAAAGAAAGGCCTGAGTTGAAGAACTGAAATCCTATTGGGTGCTGTCTAATGTGTTTTCAAGTGTTTCTAATATTGTGACTACTTCCTCAATTCCCGAATGCCCCAGTTTTATCCTGAAAAGAACCTGGCCAAAAGAAAAAAAATTATAATTGCTTAAGCTAAATTTTAGCAAAACATTTGTGTGGATAGAGCAATGCAGACTACTGCCAAAGCTCTCCGACTTCATTCTGCCTGGCATGCTGGCTGTGCTTGTTTGGCATTTCATTAACAAAAAATAAATCTCACTTCTCTTCCTGAGAAAATAGCATATGTAGTATTTTGGGGACAGCAACACTCAGTGTGCTACTTTTTAGTATAAAAAATGTATTTCTGAAATGTGGATGAATAAAGCTTTCAAAAGCCTCTCTGGCATGGTAATGGGCCACCTTGGGAGCTCCATGTTCTAGGCATGTGAATGGATGAAAGTGTTTGGAAAACACCTTTAAATGTTTAAAAATCATAGAGAAGCAGTGCCTTATACCATCAAGGAGAATGATCGGAAATCCAGAAAAAAAAGCTTCCTGTGACTCTTTAATTATGATTCTTTGTGCAATCCAGAAAGCTAGTCTTTTTGGCATCTCTGAGAATAAGATATTGGTAACATGTAGTGTATGTGCTTGGAAAGAAGGTAAAATAAATATAATTGTAGCATGTGACTCCTTGAGGGGTGAAAGAGAAAATTAAAGGTAAATGCATATGTACATAAACATTTGAAAGTAGCTCACTCATCAGTAGTGAAATGGGCAAACATTTTTTTTTCAGTTCTGGGCTAAATTCTTATTTTAAAAAGTCTTAATTTGGTGAAAGGAAGCAAGTTGCTTACAGCTATCAACACAAATTGGAAAGTCATATAATTAATGCACAGACTGGCTTAGGTATAGTGTATTGATAAGGCTTAGTACCATTGGGAATGGTAAGAGGCCAAGCCACATAAAGGGAGGCCCTCAAGAATATGGCCACAGTGTCAACTAAAAGAGGGCTGGACATAGGGCAGAAAAGAAGGACAAAAGTAGAGTATGAAGCAGCATAGAAAACAAATGCTGTTTATATGTATGAGACTATACTATTGTATATTGATAGAGACACAATTTTGAAATAAGACCTGAATGGTCAAAGAAAATAAAAACTAGAAAGAGGCAGGAAGTGGTAGATTTCACGTAGAGTGTAGGTTGGAGCTGTTTTGTTCTGTATCTGGCAGGGAGGGGAACCACTGGAAGCCTTTGGTTTTGCCACAGCTGATCTGCTGTAGGCTCTGTATTGGATGGACTTGACGTTGATGGATCAGACACATAAATGGTTTAGATGTCCCAGCAGGAGACAAACCCCGAGAGACAAGCATTCTGAACTACAAATGGTGATGATAACGAATGACCATTGCAAAGGGAATCAAGAAATATTTAGGATAGAGAATTAACTAGTTCTTGCTTGCCCTTGGTCTGAAGTAGGAAAAAAAATGGCAAAAGGAGAGTAAAAATGACTGTTGCATTTCTACTTCTGATGAATAAATGGACAATGGCATCACAGAACCCAAAAGAAAATATAGAATGAGAAACCAGGGAAAACATGAGTTTGGATATAATTGATTTGTGGGTACCTGATGCACAAGGCAAGTTGCTGGGAACTCAACTCTGAATTTTATGTAAAGGACTTGAATGACATATGTAAAGTCTAAAAATCTTGTAAATCATTACAGGGGTGACAGCATAGGGCAACAATGTGTGTTGGATGAAGGACAATGAGCTGAGGATAAACTTAGAGGAAAAGCAGTAGTCAAGTCTGTGACAGAGACAGATGGAAGACAACTCTTTGGATGATCTGCTACCATGAAAGCCTCGGAAGTGGAAACTTTCAGGAGAGAATGGATCATCAGGACCAAACACATAGGGAAAGCTAAGAAAGAACCAAAGAGTCCAACTGGAACTTGTAACCCGGAAATCTTTAGTTCAGTGGTGCCTTAGGCTTATAGGCAGGCACCAGATGCTTAAAGCTCTAAAGCAGAAACAGACATACCTCAAGTACATAGCCATCAAGGTTACATTCTTAAGTAAGATGGAGAGACCAGAATGAATATGGGGAGGGACCATGACTATGGGAGTACATTATAGAAACACTGTACTTGAACCCTTGATCATGTGTGCTGAGTTCCAGCCCGGACCTCAGCTTCCTCTGAGGAACCCCTAGCTTCCTCAGGGAACTTTCCTCTTTGTCCCTTTTCCCTTTGTTCTATCTGTTTTCAATGATATTCACATCTGAGACGCTTTCCATACAAGTTGCCCTAGTCCTTATATTCAGCATCTTCAGCAAGCAAAACACAGAAAAGGTCAGATTTGGTGTTTTCTTATGATTACATCTCCTCACAAAAAAAAAAGGAGAGAAAGGAAAAATTGTTTCTTACATAATTAATATTTTAGAATATAACTTCTTTCTTTCATTTCTACTTGACCTCTGCCCGCCATTATCAGAGTGTTTATGCTTCACAATAAATCTTTTACAATAGATACATCAGTACAGTGTGGGACATCCAACAGGTGACCTGATTTATTGATGAGTAAAAATTACTCACCCATGGTTCTCTGAATTTTTAAACTCCTATACTATACAGCATAGTAAAAAGAGACTTATCTTAGTATAAATAGACTTCTGAGTTTTTCCAACATCTCCAAATTCAGTCTTCATTATAGCCATCAAATTATCTACACTATTATTTTACAAACGATTCCCTCTTCCAGAATTTATAAGTAAAATAAAATAATGGTAAACAGCCTAGCATGGCATTATAAGATATAGGAAATTAAATATAAAAGTATTTCACAGGTGGGAAGCAAATACTGAGCAATCCAGGGGTCATAAAATCTGGTGTATGCCTTAAGAGAGTAATACTTGTTGATAATAATTGGGAAAGATAGCTCCACACGCTGGCTTTTCTTTTTACATGGAAAGCTCATTTGAATCTCACTATATTTGTCTTTCCTTCCAAAGTCTACTACCAAGGGCTTGATGACAAATCAAAACAGCATTGTTCCAACCTCGGTACACATGCCAGCCACTCCAAAAGCAGCTTCAGAGTGGCAGCTTTTGGAGACAAACGATTCTTTTCTGTTTCTGCTCTATTCTCTAGAACATAACCACAGTAGAGATTCAATCTGAGATTCAGTAATACAAAATCTATGGACTCAGTCACCACACAGACAGCTGTTTCCTCCTGTAGAGACAGCATGGACAATGCTGAGCAAAATGGCCTCAAAGAACTTTAGAGTAAGCGGGGCCAGGCAATTAAAAACTGCTTTTAGCTTTATGTAAATTTGAGCAACACATACTTGTGATCTTGGAGATAAAATGGGATAAATTAAATTGCAAAGAATTATCCTTGTGCTCTTTCTTCTCTCTTTGACAGACCAATGGAAGGAATCATGACAGTAAATACGGTTGGTCCTTTTTCTAGACTATTCTGGAAAGCTGCATTGCCTCAGCCAGTCAAGCAATTTTTAGTTCTGTCACACCCTTGGCTGCTTTGATACCTATTTCTACAGAATTGAATACTGTTTTACGTGATTTTATCCTTTCCAAATCCTGAATTTAGTTCTGTTTATCTTATATTGTATCTATAGTTTCAGTTCAAGACTCACTGATCACTCATTTGGATTCTTTTCCCCTGCCCCATTTTAAAATTTCCTGTCCCCCATAGTAAAACTTTTGAAGAGTTAGGAAACTTCTTTGGCTCTTTTTCTAAAGCTCTCAGTCCTCACAAACAACCCTGTCATCAGTACTCCATAGAACTGGCAGTGTTATTTCCCGTGACCTCTCTCTGGACTCCTTTTTCTTGTCTACATTGATATATAGTTGGCTTTCCCAACCTGCCAGTGATGTGAACATGTTACTTTTCCATACCTTTCTTCTCTCTTGCCCCTGCCATGTTCATCTCATGCCTACTTCTAGCACTTCTATTCCTTCTTCCAGAATACATGTTGAGTTTGCAATGTCTTCGGCTTACTCAGACTGCCCTCTGGTAGCCAAGACCATACCTGATCTTTGACAGAAAAATCAATCCTGTTGGAAATATATGGAAAGCAAGCACCCCTCAGGTGTAGCATCTACATCTACTCCACATTTTACTCTGTGCCCTTTTCTAATGCTTAAACATCCCCTCGTATATGAATTCCCCCTGCCTTTGGATTATTTTCTCTTTAAAAATTGATTATGTCTGTATCTCTTTCATTGGATTTGAAACTCAGGTACAGAAATTATAGCTACATATAAACCTTCTTTGATAATTAGAAATTTCTATTTATTAGTACTTATGATTTTCAAATATAAAAAATTAATGGTGACAATAAAATTAAGTATTATGCAAATTTGCCTGTCCAGACAAGAAGGACATCAATGAAAAAACCCATCCTGGTAGCCACATTGCTTGGCTCTACCAGTTCCCCCATGGGCCATAAAAACACTAGGACTGTTTCTTACCTTGTTCTCTGTCCTGTGGAGCTAATCCAGCCATAGACTTGCTTTTGAAGTCAAGTGGGATATCATGCATGGGTGAGCTCCGGAGAGCACACAAAGGCAAGAGAAGAAAACTGACATGTTATTCTTAACTAAAGAGACTGTGCTATTTCGGAGTTTCTATACACACTTGGGCATCCCACAGACTTCAAGAGCCTGCAGATGAAGTAGGAGAAGCCAGAGTTTAAAAAAGACCTGAAAATGTGCAGCAGATAAAGCTACAAGAGAATGAAAGTTTTAAATTTTAGGCAAATCATCATGTTTCTCTTTCGTTATCAAGTCATACAAATCACAGAGAATTCTTTAAAGCTATGAAGACACTCCCTGAGAATGTCAGACTCTTTTGCAAATGGTATCAACTCCTTTCTGAGGTTGCCTTGTAGACTGCCCTTCAAGTCCAAGCAGTGGAATTTATCTAGTCTTTACTGAGTAGTCAAGTCCATCAAGTTGAGAGTTCCATCCACGTCTTCACAAAGAGAAGCATGAAGCTTCTCTCATAGCACTTAAAAGTATATTTTCAGATAGCATCATTGTGCAGTGTGACCACACGGGTGAAATGAGCATTCTAGTTCTATAATACCGCGGTGACACAGCAGCAAGACATGAGTCCTATACACAAAGGCTTAAACTAAGTGACAGTTTTTGAAAAAAAAAAATTATGTATGTATCTTTTTACCCTTTGTCCCTTTTTCTGAAAGTAATGTCCACTGAAGAAACAGAACCAAGTAATGAGAACTTAACAAGTAGCTATCTGGTGATGTTTCTCTTTACTGCTCCAAACCTCTAAGTAGTTATTTATAGATGGCGTATTATAACATTTTCCCCATATTATTTATAGCTATGGTGCCTGACATAAAGAAAATGGACAAAAAGATGGTAACAGAGTCAGTAGTATAACCTTTATTTACAGAAGAAAGTGATTCTAAGTGCTGAGTCATGGTCCAAGGTAATAGTAGGTCTGGAACTCTGATCTAATTTGGTCTGAATCAGAGCCTCTAGCTATCATCTGGCCATCAAGCTTAATGATTTTCTTTGAGTCTCAAAGTGAACAAGAAAAGGAGCTGGGAAGACCCCAGCTATCATCACACAAGGGCAGAGGTCTTCTAACAAGCCTTTCTTCAAAATGTATGCTCAAATTTAGGTTAGCAGACTTTTAGAGAACACCTAATACTATCAACCAAATACTAAATTCCAATGTAAAAAAAAAAGGCAGAAACCACCATCAGTGCTTTCATGTTAAGAGAAAATGAACATGCCTGTGAGAATCAGAAATGCATTGATTACTGACAAGAAATGAATTCACTAGAGGGCCAAGAAAATTGCTCTGTGCTCCTGGACATTAACACAACAATTTAACCCGATTGCTCATTTAAATATTTCAAGTTGAAGCCTAGAAAATTGTATTTGCCTTTTAAGAAGACCATCATTCAAAATAAGTCAGCTACATTATTGGGCTAGAGACCTTGATGGTGATAAGCAACTTATGTCAAAATTAAATTATTATGAATAAGCACATTGGAGACACACCATAGTGGTTCACCATCTCCTGAGAGTGAGAAGTTTAAGGATGCCTACCCTAAAACATATTTACTTCAGAGATATAGCACTAAAACTAAATACGAACAAGAAATTGGGCAGCACAATTTAGCAAGGCAAAGTAAAAATGAAAATAATTGACTATAAATGAACACTTGACCCTTTCCTTAAAATATTGTTTTTCTCTCCCCTGATTTACAAATTTAAACACCTACTATATTTTCCAGTGTGTAGTATTTGCATGTGCTCAGGTTTTGGCTGCTATGATTTTTCTTTGCTTCAAACACTATGAGCCTAAAGTTTGTGTGGCAGGTCGGACGCAATGCCTCTTGTCTCTAATGTTTATGTTCTGTGTCACCCTGTGGGGAATGGAGATGTGAAAGAAGAAATCCCATTGAATGATTTTTCAGCTGCACCTTTCATAATGTATAAAGTTCAAAGACACCTTCTACAAACAGCTATCAAAATGAAATATAACTCAAGGCAGCTGTGAATGGGTGAGCATCTTTATGAGGGAGGCCCAAAGGCAATCCTAGGCCTAGGCAAGAGGTGTGTCATGTCTCTGCTGTAAGTATCTGTTTAGACAGGTGGATGGTGAACCTTGTCTCCTCAAGATACAGAGACTCTGTGACTGGCATGTCGCATAGGATACTGCAACCTGTATGACAAGTGGTCCCAGAAAGTTTTCTTCTAAGTCTCCTTTCGTGTAGGAAAGGACCTATACTTTGTTTGTCTCTCCCCCAACTCTGAATAAAATGATGTTAGCCTTCATCTTCTTAAAGGACAGCATATGTCATATCTAGGAGATAAGTCACAAGAATGGCTGTATTATTTTCTATCTTCCCCTACCTGAGCAGTAAAGGGAATAAATAATACACCTCTTCTCTCAAAATTTACAACAAAGAAGAGAGTAAGTCATTACTGGGATTTTGCTTTTCAACACAAGAAAACAAGGCCATGCTTTTAATTTTTTAATGAAATTTTGAAATATTGTAGCTGACAAATTTTGATTTTGTGGGAAATTATGATTCTCATGCAAATAAAGTCACTTTTTACATCCTAAAAATTTACATTTAAGATTGAAATTAAGAATTTAAGCTTAGCTCTTAATTATAGTAATGTTTTTATCAAAGTGGGTTAAAAATGTCATATTATTTCTACTAGACGATGAAGGTATGGATAGGACATCATACATCTGTAGATTTTAAAGACAGTTTTACAAATTTCTCATCACAGTGTCTGAACCTGTCTTCTCAAGAACGGAAATAAACAGCAGTATTTCAAATGGCGAAGCAATGATGAAGAGTTTTTCAAATATTTCAATTTATATTTATGTCCAAACTTCTGAAGAATACTCTGTAGTATAATTGTGGTAATAGTCAACTTTACTAAACCCTCAATTCCCAAAACCACACACACACACACATACACACACACACATTCATTTTGTTATGAGCCTCCAATAAAGCATGGGCTTGTTTAATTAATTACATGATTAATCTTCAAAAGTTCTGATGAGACAGACATCTTGTTTTTTTTTGTTTTTTGTTTTTGCTGGGAATAAAAATCTCAAGCCCATTTTCAAGAGCCAGCCTTCCTTCTGCATATTTGTATTCCTCACAAATAATCTGAGCCAATATTCTAAGCCTAAAAGCTACATTTAATTGCTAATATTGCTTTGTACCTGTGATGAAATAGCTTTTTCCTTTCTAGTGCTAAAGTACGATTGCTGGAGAGTAATTTCATTATATTAACCAATTAGTTCCTTAAGGTTCATTTTCTCTCTCTGATTATTACAGTTGATGAGGGAAAGATCACATTTCCTCCTTACATAAGACCCTTCTCGTAGTCTCAGCAACACTAGCTAGAAGAGACAACTAAGGGAGAAGAGAAGCCAATAAAATAGCGAGTGAATGAATACCTACATCTTCCAAGTTTTTAACAATCCCATTTATTGAATGAAAGAGATAGCATTTGAGTAACCAAGTCTTAGATGACACCAACTCTGTCCTTACTTGAAATGTAAACATTACGTTCTCTAAGCCCTAGAGAAATATTAAAATTTTAAAACGCCATTGCCATTTTTTTATGTATTTAGCCAACAAAAATGTAAAAGCACCAGAAAGACTGAGTGTAAGATGCTCATAAATGTTAGAGGTTCGTCAGATGCTGGGTGAGTTCAAGTGGACAAGATGTCACTGCAAGCAATTATGGAATGAAGATGAGGACTATTGAAAGGATTCAAATCGTTTTAGCTCTTTGAAATCACTGGACTTTAAAAAGGTATTTTAAATGATAGCTTCTTCACTCAAATAGTTTTACTCTGTAGCAGATGCTTGTGAAACATAATCACACCATTGAATGAGAGTCACCAGGTTCTTCTTTTTCCACCAAGGATATGTGCACCTTGCAGGTAATTGCCCTGCCGCTTGGAAGCTTCACCATTCTCCATATATCCTTTAAATTAAAATTAAAAGCTGGTAACATGAAACTATTTTTGTAAATGCCACCACATGGAATTTCTTTTAAAGATCAACAGCATCATCATTCAACACGCCTAAAAACAGAATGGTATTATTCGTGCGTCACTTACAGCCTTTTCCTTATTTTTTTCTCTTTTCATCTTAATTCCTCATCCAGCCAACCAAGTAGTGGATGCAAAGGGGTTTCTCTGTAAGCTTTTGATAAAAACAGCTATAAATAGCCTATTTCTAAAGTATCTTCCTTATATTTCTTGATTCCAATTACTACGTAATGTCACTAAGTTTATGTATTTTGAATTCAAGACAGGAGATAATTCCAACTTCAGAGTAGGTCAGGGTCTTCAACCAGCTTCACTCATTGAGAATGCACTGGGAAAACTGGCTAATTGAATATTTATTATCAACTTCATGTGGCCTGTCCTTATGGCAAAATCACAGGGGCTAACTATCTTCAACCATCCACTACTCTACCCTGTGCATCCAGATGGCAGCCAGACACGAACAATTACACATGTAAGTGCCAGGCAGGGTTCACATCTAAAACTAATGTCAAAATGAAAGAACCATAGAAGTTGGGCTTAAATGAACTCCAAGCTCATACTTTGCCCTTTATCAGCATGAATACACTGTATGATTAAGCTTATGGAGCTCAGTTTGATTTTGGATACCAGTGTCCTGCTCAGCTGCTGCTATTACAGCTCACTGCAGAAGTATCTTTTTTTTTTTTTCAAAGATAAGGCCGCTTAGAGACTTGTGGCCAAAGTTTAACCATCCCTTATTTCAAAGAACAAGGAATCCGTAAGTCACAGAGAAGTTTCAAAGGCATGCATCCCTAAAAGTCAGAAAGGGTATATAACATAATGTAATATGCTCAAAATTTCCAGTAACATTTTCACATTACATATATATGTGTGTGTGTATATATATATATAAAAGTATATATATATATATATATATACTTATTCTATATTCATATCAACATATATATTAGTATAACAGGTGTAGGTTCTTCTATTCATGCATCAAGGCTACATTTTTTTAAAATATAGTTGAACAAAACTATAAATAAGAATAACCTCAAGAACTGAATGTTCATAGAGAAGATCTGATCGTTCTCTGGAAGACTGGATTTGACTTTTGTTGAAGGTGAAATATACCATAAAGAGTTAACTAGTAAAACTTCATATTAATTAAGGAGATGGCTCTTGGGTGAAGGTGAGGGTGGGGAGTGAGGAGCAAATTTTATAATAAGGAAACATGCCCTCAGATAATGGAGGAATAATCATATGCAGAGTAAAACCAGGAAGCCAGTGACATCAGTTTATCTCATCTACACTGTGGACCAAATGACGGGGTGCATCAGCATGTCACCATTGCACTTTACTCTTAGAAACAACAGATGTCCATCTGTATCAAACACAAACATTGCTTTAAAATGGTAGCTTATATCAAGAGACAAAACGTAGCTGAAGATTATCATAGTGTATATACTTGCACATTCCTTAATGACACCACTAAACATGATATAAACATTTGAAAGTCTTCAACGATGTTGAGTTCTGAATTTAAGATGTCCCCTTCCTGCTAAGTCTCCAATAGTGGTCAGTGTCTCTCCCCTCTCTTTCACCCTTCCAGTCTGGGCAGGGTATGTGCTAATTGCTCAGTCCTGCTAGGCACTGTGCTAGGCAGTGGGGCATTTAGCCCTGAGCTTGCCAGACCTACACTTTTTACTTTCTTCTTTTGTTTCACTGCTGCTTTCTTGAAGTCTTTGCCAACTTGTCAGCTGGCCATATCCACAGACACAGACACCAAAGATGAGAGAAAATTTTTTCCAGGTTCCTTTCACCTTAGTTGTTGGAAATGTCATGGGTCAAATGATCACTGCAGATAAGAGGATTTGAGGGTTATATTTCCAAGATGTGCTTCTTGGGATCCAAGAGCTTGTACTCAGGGAACAGAGCACAGGAGAAACTGTTTGAAAGGGCACTGGAAAATTGTTTTGGGTACAGGGATAATCAGAACAGATGCAAGACAAGCTTTAGTGGGGCAATGAGAAGATGGGCCTTCCGGTGTAGAATTCCTGTTTAGAAACAGGCAATGATGCAGCTAAAAAGAAGGACTGAAGCTACTTGGTAAGGGGTTTTAAAACGGTTGGCATTTTATGATCCCATTCTCTTGGCTCAAGAAAATCACTGCATGTTGAGGAAATATCAGTCCCATCGTAGAATCAGGGTGGCTAGAGGTGCCTTCATTCTCTAGGCAGACAGGGCAGTTGAGTCCAGGGGTTTTAAGGCCTGCCGTGTCTACACCTTGACTTGAGTGTCCGAAACAAATTTAAGCTATTCCAAGGGCTCGATAATATTTGCTGACTGACTAGAGAAATTAACAGAACCTGAAGAAACTGGGTGTCAAGTCCTCCCAGCTGTTTATCAGCTCTGCGACCTTGGGAGAGGTGACTGAACTTCTCAAAACCTCCCTGTCCTCATCTGCAATCAAGTGCGTGGTGACACCTCTCTACAGAGTAATTATGAAGATCAGACAACGAGAGAGACGGGCTTAGAGCCTCATCTAGCATGCAATGAATAGGTGCTAGCCATTAATAACAAGAATTAAAAGTTCTTTGACTAGTAGAATATCGTGTAAAGTCTCAGCATAGTCTAAGAAGCATTGGAAGAGGAAAGGAAGAGGACCCTTAGTGTGTGCTGTACCACAGACCTGAATGTGGGAGAGAAAGGATGCTTCTGGATAATCTGCTTAAATGGATGTTATTGAGATGACGCCTTGAAGTATATGCCGACTGACCTATCCATGCATTCTTTTAGACTGGTGTGTTGTGTGTATATAGTTTGTGTGTGTGGCTTGTGTGTGTGTGATTGTGGGTTTGTGTGTGTGTGGTTTGTGTTTCTGTGTGTAAGTGGTTTGTGTGTGTGTGTGTGTGTGTGGTATGTGTGGTTTGTGTTTGTGTGTGTATGTCGCTTTTGTGTGTGTTTGATTGTGGGTTTGTTTGTGTGTGTATGACTGTGTGTGACATGTTTAAGCCATTTCAAACATCAACAAGAAAAATACGTTCCAAGATGATATACGTACATCTATAATGTCTTTATATATATCAAAACCAGATAAATACTGTTGAAAACTTAGGGATACATGAACACACTTAGACACTTAAGAATGCTTTCTGGAGGGTATCTTTAAAAATATGTCTGATTTCCACCTCTTAAACTTCTAGTAAATTGAATTCTTCAAATACTTCCTGAAGAATCAGTATTTGAAAACTGTCTATACCAAACTGTTTCAATGTTCAAGGTTTCATAAGTACCTATGCGCCATATGTCCCTCTTCACTACCTGTGACCTTATCTCTCGGTCTCTAAGGAAACTCCTGGTCGTCTAATTTATTTCAGGATTTGCATTTGAACTGTGAACTCAATTGTCAGAAAAATGCAGAAAACCTCTGGATTTATAAATGCAAGTACACTGTGGCTAAATAATGTCAAGAAACATCAAGGGCATCAATATGTGACTTAGAGACATCACTAAGGATGCAAAGAGATTCTGTGTGCTATGGTGTGTTATTAGAAAATCATAAAGTCTAGCAACTTCAGAAGGACTCAAGGTCATTACAAGTGTATGCGTACAGGCCATCCACTAAGAAATAGATCAGGAGGAAAGAATCACTTAATCAGATTAAAAACACCATTAATACAATCTCTGCATTCCAAAGCCAACCTTTTTTAGTAAGTGGCAAACAATTCAACTTTGAACATAACCTTTATTTTCTCAAACCATTATGGTATCATTTCAAAGACCGTGCAAATTAAAATCTCTTGTGTGATCACAGACATGATCAAATACAAACGGGTAGAGAAACTTTATCATGAACCCTTGCCAACCTTCTAGACCAGTTAATTAGATGATGTCTTTGCCAGCTCTCCCTCAAGTACCACCCCCTGGCAGTTAACACTCTACAGTAATTTAACTGGGTAATATTGTTTGGGGAAAGTAAACTGAGGTAGTTTAAGGAAATACTTAATGGAATGACACAGGGAAATTTTCTCAGCCAGGAAAACGCATTTTAAGGACCCTTTGAATAACAACATTCCAAGGCCAACCCAGACCTTTTGATAATTCAGATACAAGCTCTAATGAAACAAGTTGGGGTAATTTTCATCCAGAACTCTGACAAACAGATGAGGTAAATAGCTTCAAAGTCAATACAACTTTCTTGAAGACAGGTAAGAATATTTGAACAATATTTGAACAAGACAAAAGACAATATTAGGGTAAGCAAAGGAAAAAAATAGCCTTTCAGTAACCAGCTGCACTACTATTACAATGATATTTGGAAAAGAATACCATTTACAGAAATAGAGCAAATGCCAAGATCTTTTCAAATATATGACAAGAATGGAATAATTTAATCAGATATGAGGGTCTGATTCTAATATAATAATAAAAAAAAGAAACTAATGGTGTATTGGTTCAGCAGGATTATATTCCGACTTTAAATATTCACTCACATCAAGTTAAATTGTATTTTTAATTCCTAATTAGCATTTAGAACAATACAGTTTGGAAGCAATTGACTTTGTGTAACTTGCACAGGAAAATTGATGTAAGGATTTCATTTGACTTCCATGAAAACTGATCCACTGTGTCACAACTTGAATTCCCAAAGGATTCTTTTCTGTAAAAGCTATGTGATTAACTCTGCTTGTGTGTACAGCTCCCGAAAGAATTGAAGTGCAAAGATGTTCCTGGTAATATTAACTGCGATCTCATTAAGCTGAAATATCTGCATTTACCTATTAATAAAAAATATAATATCTGCATATTTATGTACATTATTTTTAGTCTAGTTAAAATATTTAAAAATATGCACACATCAGACAGTTCCTCTGTTTTCTCAGTCTCCTCTGACTTGCAAGCCATTTTCTGTCTGCTCTTTAAACCACAGGTTATCATATTGAATACTCCTTTTTTAAAGAACCAACAAATCATCCTTAGAGTATGACAAATGAAAGCAGATACAAGCTGGAAATACTGTTTCATCTCAAGATGAACTGAGAGAAAGACAATAAGACTACTCTGAAATAACTTTTACATAAGGATAAAATGATTCCTTCATACAAGAAAACAATTACCAGCCAACATTAATAGCATCTGAAAACAGTAAGCTAGAATGAGCAATAAAAACATAGCATTTGGAGTGAGATATTAGAGAGTAGCTATTAAAGTGTCTTACTCAATTTCTATTACACCTTAAAATGAAAGTCATCAAAATGTCATTACAAGCCTTTCCCCCCATATTCTTTAGCATGAACTGAATCATTTCTGGAAATTGAGTGCTATCCAGGATTCACTTAAAATCCTCTGAAATAACAGCAAAGCAAAATACAATGTGAAATTTATGACATCGTCTATTACAATTTGAAGCGCACTCATATACGTACCAGGGTGTATTTGTCTTCAGATACCTACAATTAAATATTTGTTTATGGAAATGTCGCCTTGGAGAAGACCTGAGGCCAGAAACCCCAGGAAAGGGAGTCAGAGTTCAATTCTGCAAAGCTAAGGTTCACAAAGCACACACATAGCAGAAAAGAAAAACAAAACAAAACATCTTGTGGGGAAAAATTAATTATTTCAAAATTAATTCAAGCCACCATGCATTATTTAAGCAAGGCAACACAGAAGTAAGTTTTCAGTGCTTCTCAGCTAAAAGCTGAACGTGAGTTGAACAACTGCAATTAAACAATTAAAGCATCTTTATTCCCGCTTTTTGGAAAGCTAGGACCCTAAAGAATTTTCAAGCAGAAGAGACCTCGCTCTGGCTGAAGTTTGGTAGCTCTAACAATGAAATCTACGGGCGGAAAAGATTATTTTTGCTGACAGCCCCCCACCCCCACCCTCTATAAGGATCGACACCAAAGCAATCAGCAGCTCTCTATTCCCAAGGCTGAAAAAAAAAAAAAAAAAAAAAGGAACCTAGGAAGCAGCGTCTGATTGCACTTGGTTAACAAAAGCTAGGCAGTCTTTTGAAAATGACTAACAAAATTCTTACTGGTTCTCTTCAAACCTTACACGCTAAGAGAAAACTATTCAAAATTTAAATACTCATATTTTAGAAAACACTTTCCAATGCTTCCGGCAAGAACATGCAATGTTTGAAAAACGTTATGTAGATATATAGATATATATTTTTTTCTTTACCTTTTAGTTCGAGGAGGGCGTCACTTCTGTATCTCATTTTCCTGAGGATCGTCAGTGCTGGCCGATTTAGAATAAAAATCATTAGCATATTTTAAAAGAAGGAAGAAAACCTAAGAAGACGCTTTTAGAATGAATCTACTGGTGCTAGTGGCTATATATGCCTTTCTTTCCTGATTCCTAGTTTGCCCTTATCATCTTATTCGCAGTGTTCCCCGCAGCATCCATCAATTAGCAGATTTTAAGGGAGCAGGACTGTCTGCGGGCTCATCTGCTGATCTGCGTTCTCCGTAGACTCTGATTCACCAGGGCTCCTTTCTAACAAGGGTCTAGAAAGCAAGCGACCCGGACCATTGACTAGCACACAGAAGCTAGGTTCCTAGATATCGCCTAGACTTCGGACCCAGCAACTTTCCCTCAAGGAACCCGCCTAAGACTGCTGGACCCGAGCACAGAGCCGCCGCTCGTCTGCCTGAGTGTGCGTTAGCGCTTGGGTAAGCGATGCTCACTGGGATACGGGAGCTAGCGCCGGCTGACTTACTCGTCCTGGCGAAGGCGGGTACAGTCTAGGCGGCCCCAGCTGAGAAAGTGAGGAAGCGAAACACCCTTCCTGGCCCTCTCTGTCCACCTACTGTCTCATCATGCGACTCACAAATGAAATGCTAATAGACGCGAGGACTGATGCCAATTTCCTGCACTTTGCTCAGCGTTTCCGCGGCCCCAACACAATAAAAGATAGCTGTTTGTGGAGAATGCCTTGTTCCATACCATTAACTCCGAACAAAACATATTTTTAGTGGGACAGCGGTGTTTACTCGTAAGAACTGATGAATTGTTCTGCACCATATATCACCCGAAGACAAAGACGTTCAGCTACAGTTTTGGACATAAATCAAGGTACGTGCTCCACAATTAAAAAAAATAAATAAAAAGACTGCTTAAGTCCGTCAAACCACAGAGATTGAGGTCAGCCTGGCCATAGCAACCACAAGCAGAACTTCGGCTTCCAGAAGGACCTAGCAACCGATAAATGAGTTCAGATCTCTTTTCATCTCCACTGGTGTGAAAGCCAAAATTAAAAAGATTAGCTCACCCTGCACCCATCACCAAAGGTGCCACAATGAAAAAGTCATTTCCAGCCTTTGAATCGCATCAAATAAATAACATTCATCCTTGCCATAATGAACAACTTTCAAAGTAAATTGAATCTCCATAGCCCTGCTTTCCCTGGCCGGACAGTATTTACATAACAATATACCACAGGAAGCCCAGAATGGATCTTGTAAATGGGGAGCTGGGGATAAAAACATCTTTAGACCAGATTACTCTATGTTCAGACTACTTGGTGGTGCCTCTCATATAAACAGTGTCTTGCACCAGGAACATAAACAATGTTTTTAAATTGTGAACATTGTGAGAAATGAAAGTTCTTAGGTGCCTTTTTAAATGCCTGGACTCACCCAGTGAACTATCTTTGCTGGGCAAGAATGAAGATTAAAAAAAAAAAGAAAATCACTCACTGTCCTTAATCCAGGCTCTAGACTCATTTTATGACAAAGAATTTTCACCTGTGTGGGTCCTCGCCTCTTTGTTCATTCCAGCAATCTTTGATCCTGAAAAGCTGCTGAGTTTTTTACATGGTACTTAAAATAAAAACACATTTGCAGGCTTTCTTCTTATCATGTACCTCATTCATCATTTGCTGTTTCCTCGAAAGTATAAGACACCCTCCATTTTCATGACAATAATGTCTGTGAAGTTTTAGGAATGTCTCCACACACAGTGTTCATCTTCAGCAGTCTGAGACACGGAGTCGCCTGGTCACTAAACAATAAACTAAGGGCTAGTCTCCAAATCACATCACCTCCCAGAAACTATTGCACCCCACATATGTTTCAAATGGCGTGTATTCAAAGTAAGACAGCCAAGTCTAGGGCAAACTGCCCTAATCTTATCTCTTTGTGGAGGCTCACGTAGATATTACTATTTGAACTCCACAGGGAATCTCATTAATTTTTAAAACTCTCTGACCTCAGTACAGTTGAGAGTAAAAATAATTACAAATTAAGAATGAAAGAACATCCCTTGAATTCTGCACAGCCATATGCTCTGCCTTGCACAAAACGTTACTATCGTCAAACAGAAATTGTATCATTTTTTTACAGATATGGATTTAAACAGCATGATAAATGTCACCACACAGACATAAAAAGCAGCTCACCCTTCTTCCAGTCCTGCTCACACCTCACCTCTGAAGATCCTAGTAACACAATGCCCTGCGTGAACACAGACAGGTTCCACAAGCAAGAGACAGCAGGGAAGATGCCCTCTCAAAAAATATTTATCTATAGAGACTTCCTTTTCATCACAGATGTCTCTCTCAGTCGCAAAGATACAGAGATACAAGAATCGCATATAAACATTTTCTTACCTAAAACTTGTCGGAAGAATGGTCTTGTCATCGTGGTCACCTCCTCTGGTCCCCCCTCTTGCCATCATGGGAATTGGCTCGGATATGTTGATTATTTTTCTGTGCTTCAGTTACAGCTGTGACACTCATCTGTCTGCATTAAACCTATGAAGGGAAATGAGAGAGGGAGGGAGGGTGTCAGAAAGAGAAAGAAAGAGAGTTAGAGAGAGAAGAGAGAGCACTACAGAGAGACTGAGAGAAAGAAAGGGCGAGCACGACTGCTGACTTGAGACTAAGAACCTAAAACCCCTCGCCAAGTGAAGCCTGAACAAAAATGATCAAAGCTTTGTCCTTCATCAACAGAGTAGACAGCTTTCTCTCTCTCTCTCTCTCTCTCTCTCTCTCTCTCTCTCTCTCTCTCTCTCTCCTCTGAAAAGTAGGACTGTCATTGGGGAGTCTCACCAGGAAGGCGCAGACAGAGGCAGACCTTCTCCAGAGTGCTGGCTTTGCCCAGCAGTCCGTGCAGAATACAGGTACCTATTGTTCCAGAGACAGATATGTAGCCAGCCAGTCCGCCTCTGACAGATCTCAGCAAACCAGCGAGCCTGCCTTCATTTTAACTCCTTCTTTCCTAGTGCCTTTTGCTGACAAGGATGGGTCTTCTCATCACCCATGAGAAATAGATGGGGCTGAGGCAGATGATCTCATGGCGGGAACTAAGCTTCCATCCCTTACAAAGAGGGGCTTAAGCTACTGGTCCTGAAATGTTGCATTTGAAGGTAAATGCCTTCTTTTTCTGGGAAGAAATGAAGTGTTAGACTCGAAGAGGAAGACTTAGTGCATAAGGGCAAACCTGGATGCGCAGTGTGAGCAGGGCTGCCAAATCAGTAAGGAAGGAAGATCGGAAACCAAGGTTATTTCAAATACCCTGACAGTGAATGTGTGTGTCCCACACAGACGGAGTCCTCTAAACCAAAAGGGCCCCATCTTGGGCATAGGGATAAAACCCACTTCAAACATTCTCTATAAAAAGCCATCCTACTAAAGCCACCCTACTAAACCGGTTTCCTAGGGATTGAACTCTCTTTGGTCCCCCTGTCCCATATATATGAGTCATACATATATATATGTGTGTGTGTGTGTGTGTGTGTGTGTGTGTGTACTCTGCTGCTTTCTCAAGAATCCCCTAAATGTCTCTCTTCTCCAGTTCCTCACCAATGCCTACAAATTACAGAAGCTCTGAGAAAAATGGCTTATTCACCATTCTTATTGGTGTGTCTGAAGATCAAGATAGAAAATTCCTGGACCTCCACAGACCACACTGTGTCTAGTTTTCATCTCTGTGTATTTGCTGAATGTTTTTCTTTTATAGGATGTAAAAGGAGGCTTTTTGGTTGCTTTTGGTTGTATGATAATAACGAAAAACAGGGAATAGAAAGTAGCTTGTCATTGAGGTAAGACAAGAGGTGAACCAGAAAAGACTCACTGAGTGCACTTTACTTTCCCTAGAATGAACAGCATTAATTGTAGCCAGGGTTTCCCCAAGGGAAACTGTGCATATTCTGAAATTGTAGGTGTGCTGCAGAAAGCAGAGATGGTTACGAAATTCCTTTGTAAAATCCACACTCAGGCATCACTTTACAAAGCCAGAGGGTAAATACTCAAAGCAATAGAAGGAGGTTTAGTCATGCATGGCTGTTAATGGTAATGAGACATGTAGAACACAGCTATGTACTGCCGAACAGTTTCACCCAAGCAGTTAGGTTGGCTTTATTTATTTTTTAAAAGCAAACTAGTCCTAGATTACATCGGGGTGTTTCAGAAAACTCTGCATGGGGTTGGGTGGGGGTCATTAAAGCATACAGTGTCTCTAGTCCTGAATTTCAGCATTTTGAAACCATTTCAAGTCATGCTGGTTTAACGAGGACTCTAACCAATTAATTCAGGCTTTAGAAACCCAGAAGTTAAGATTGCTTAACTTAGTGACATCTGAAAAGGCCGCGTTGTGCTCTCTGATCAGGGGGAGGGGGTTGGGGACTTCTATTAGACTCAAGATGTCAACTGACTCCACCTGAGCAAAGAGAAAAAGTATAAACTCTTTCCAAATGGACCTGACTTAATGTATAAGCAGAAAGAGAACAAGAGGATCTTGTAGCTCACTTTTTCCCTATGCATAATCAGATTTCACACATATACATACCCATTTTAAAGGACATGCTCTCTGTTAATGGACAGCTTTGTTTGTTATGACTGTCTTAATAGCAAACTAGCATAAGCCCATCCAATGAAAACAATGATAATAAAATATAGCACGTTCTACAGAAGAGCCCTGGGTCTCAGTAGAGGTGACCGAATCAATTCCTAGCCCCTGAGGCTACAGTGTCAAGGGGGCATGTAGCCTCTCACTCCTCAGCACATGAGAAGACTTAAGAGTAAGTGTGTTTAATTAGAGTATTATCCAGACCCCATCCGGATGTTATCTTTTATGCCCCACCCCTTTTGATCTTTCTGCTCCACTTCTGTCCTCTTCAGAAAACTGAGCTTTGGTGTGCCAAATTGGTTGTAAATATTCAGCTCTTAACATGTTTGAACACAGAGAGTTCTCAAAGTCAGATCACGTCATTTTCTGGGTGCACATGAAGAGGGCTATCAGTGTTAATGAGAGTCATGTGCACAGAGAAACACAAACAGGCACACTGAGGAGAATGTATACATACCTGTGTCTGCCCTGCATGAGTGGATTTCAGTATTTGTTCAGGACACGCCTTTTTCTGGGCTTTGGAGTAGGGAAAAGATCTTACTTGTTTTTCTTTCATGAAGTTCCTACTACAACGCCTCTGTCATCCTACACTACAACAATATAGGTCTAAGCTTATAATTCACACTGGCTCCCAATTTGAGAAATAAGTCCCTTCAAGTAAGAGTCCAGGATATGCCAACAGTTTTCCAGAAGGAAAATCTGATGCTCCTATGCTGGGTTTATGAAGTCCAAACACAGGAGACTGAGAGGCCCTTACCCTTCACAGCAGCCAAGAGTCCTCTGGTGTTCCCTGGGCATTTAACCCTTTTTATCTATATAGCTTGATCTAAGAGACCCAAAATGGAGTTTCCCAGAAGAGATGTGGAAGGAAATATAATGTCTCCATTATATTAGGGACTATTCCAATTTGTTAATAACTCCCCGTAAGACATGCCACAGTCTCATTCAGTTATTCACCCCCACAATAAGCCCCATGCTGGTGTAGCTTCTGAGGGACCCTTCAGGAGCCCTTTAAGTAACCCAAGTGCAGTCAAGTTAAAAACAGTCTCTCCACCAAATCAAGCACTATCTAAGTTCTCCATGCAGCTACTAGATACTCAGAAAATTACCTCCGTGCGCAATCTGCAAGTGGCTCAGATTACATATTAAAATTCTAATTAAAAGTCTCTGTCTTATCTACATTGGCTGATTTGAGATTACAGAGTAAATTCTGATCTGGAGTGAAAACTTGTGAGGAATGGTGATTTCTGATGGGTGCACGATAGTGGCAGAATTACAGAGATTTTGCAAAAGGAAGAAAATTAAAGCAATGGACAAATTTTGAGAATCTCTTAAGACCATGACAACTTAGTGTCATGAAGATACCCTGGCGACTTCCACTCCCCAGAACTTTACTCTCCTAAAAGTTAGTGAAGAGTAGTTAGGAAAGCTAACAGTTCCTCAAGACACAAGGGGGAAGTATTGGCATGAATGACATTCAAAGTGGAAAAAAAAATCTAAACATCTGACTATGCACTTCAGAGAACATGTAATAAAGTATGGACCAAGGCATTGCAGAATTTCAGATCTAGAATACAATATAAGCTGTTTACCTGGTGAATACCTAGGTGGGTAAATACAGCATGTTCCTGGGACCTTTGTTTTAAAAGGTCATGGATAATTTAATGGGAAACATTAGGAGGTACTCGACACCCTCCAAAGTGTGCAGTCTCTCTACTAGGAACAAATTTACACATTTTTTGCCTTGTTGTTCTTTCACTATCCCACAATTTGGTCTACTTTGTGGCCTACCTCATCTATTCCCTGCCATATAGTTTAAATGTGATAACTACTTGGCTTTAGAAAAGCCCTGTGAGATATTTTTATTCATCAGTTAGTAAGCAGTAGGACGCTTTGAAATAATGGCAGAGCACTCTGCCTTCCTTATTCTACCGTAGCTGCTGGAAGTCAAGTCTGAGAACACACACACAGGGAAGGGAATGTTAATATTTTGAGTGGCAGCAAAAGGAAAGCATTTGCACTGTAGCATGTGTAAATGAAACGATATGTTGTTCTGTGTTCCTGTAAATGTGCTCCCAAGTTCTCTCAGACTTCCTGCACAATGAATAAGAAGTCAGCATAAAACTGACTGATGAGAGTTGATACCCAACACAAAAGCATTTCACAGAAGTTAGGAAACTCCCACAAGGGGATTAGGCAAGGAGGAAAGAAAATGCAAAAAATTTCCTTTGCAACTTCATATAATCCTTAAAAAAAAAAAAAAGAAAGAAAGACAAACAACAACAACAAACCCAGAACATTCTAGAACAAATGTTTCCTTCAGGAATTCTGGTTTGGGGAGTTTTTCTTAATAGGTAACCAGTATTCTCTAGTCAGGTCTTTGAGTGAAATAGGACCTACCTGGCTTCTCCGAGAAAGAGCTGTACAGCAACTGGTCGTGTCCTGATAGAGAAGGAGCCTCACAGAGTGTGCTCCACTCTGGTGTTTCTGTTCTACACTATCTTCCCCACCCTTTGCTAAAAGTCACAATAAGGCATGATTTATTAATACGGCAAAGTCATTACAATCCGAACCAAAATGTTATTGGACCTTTCCCTAGCCACTGCTGCTTAAGGAAGTCTTTAAAAAACAATTTAGTTTCCTTCCACCCAGTCAAGTTTTCTCCACAGATAATTGACTTTCATTATATGCACAAAAAGCATCAGTGAAGTCAGTATGCATGAGGCATTTAGATATTTCCAAATGAAAGGAAGTCTGAATTTATGTCTGGGGTGCCCAGATACACTCTCACTGGAGTCTGTGTAACTGGTCATTAGCACTCCACTAATGTAAGAGAAAGTACCCATGGAAACTGGAAAGGCCACAGCAACAGCCAGGTTAGTCATTAGTAGTAAGAGAACTATTTTGACCAAGTCGCTTAGAGAGCCATGAGTCCTCCTTGAAAATCATGCTGACTTTTCTGCAGTCTCCATCCTAGAAAAGTTCTGTCTTGCTCTCTGTTTTTTGTTTCCTGAATACCCGTTGGGGATGGTAGAGCTTATCTCAGGATACTGTCGTCATATAAAGTGTGTTTGAGATGCCAATGTGTGATGGTTAATTTTCCATAAGTACCTTGAAACATTAGATTAGCAATGTTAATAATCTTCTAAATAAAGCATGACAATATGAAATCAATCAATTACCACATACATCAGTCTCTGACATTTCACCACTGTAGTAAAATTGCCACAAAGTTTAAAAAAAACAAGTTACTATTATTGAAAATTAAACATATGAAATAGTACTCAATTGCAAACATTGGAGAAATGATTCTAAAATACATTCTACTTACTTGAATGTCTATCCTCTTCTGAATTAAGTACGTATTCTACAAGTTGAAAATTTTCACTTTTTGAGAACTTTTCCATGTCCTCTTGACCCCATGGTCCCTCTTCCACTGCTGAACCATTATCGAATAGAACAAAAAAGCCATATTTGAATAACAATTAGGTACTTTATGAAAGATGTTAAACTCTTGAGCACTGACTTCTATTCGGAAACTGCTTCAAACCACAGGTGCCTGCTGCTGTCCATTGTCACATTAGTGTCATCAGAGCTGTGTGGTCACAATTCCATCAGGTTCGTACCCTCTTCCAGGACACACAGTAGGAAGAGAAGCACTTCTCCGTCAGTGACTTTCCACTGGATGGGGAGGAGAGGGTTAGCAGTGTCCGACACAAGATCAAAGCTTGATATGCAGTGGGAGGAAACAGCTTTCTGAGTTAAATTTGGGTGCCAGACCTTTATTCCTCAATGAGTACACCAAAACAAAAGACAGACCAGAACAGACTTTATGGAGTCCATAAAGACACTGCAAATCAAAAGAAAAAGAAGAGCAGGTGAGAAAAGAAAAGAAAATGGATGTTCTAGGCAAATGAGTTTCTTCTTTCAATCCGCACCATGCTCTGAGCCCCTCGGTGCTCCCTGCGGACCACCGTAGATCCTCTTCCCGTTGAATTCTCACTGTTCCCGAACACAGGACACTTAATGAAGCGGAGGTCAAGCTGCGTGGACTTGGTTTTTACGGCGACAACAAATCAGAAATGATAGCATCGTAGAGATTTATGAATTTTTTAGCCCCATAGCCACAAACATCAGACATTTACTTTATAAAGAGAGCTTTTAGATCCTTCTTGCAGTTTCCATAGTGATTTCATTTTTTTTCCCTTTTATCACAGATTGGCCGAAGCGCTGCTGCCCTTTGTGCGTTAAAAGGCTTGTGCTACCAACTGTCGATATAAAAGGTAGCTGAGGCAGGGACGTAGTACATACTGCCAAAAATAATTGAAACAGAGACACGTTGCTGGAAGGTTCCAGAAGATTTTTTATTTCTGTATCAATGTGATAGCACAGTAGAAAAATAATTTTGCCTGAACTCTCATAATTACTGTGAGTTAAATGTAGTTATGTTTTATGCAGTGTACCATACTTATATTAAAACACTCATCATACAAACCATAATCCCTTCATAAAAGGCTTTAATATCGCTTACAGGGTTCTGAGTGTCTGGGCTTGTTAAACATAAAAGTTCACAATGAAAACATTTCATTTTATTTAGTTTAGTTTTACAGCAGTGTGTAATCCAGAACTGATTCTTCTCTTTTATTTCTCAGTTTACTTATTTTATGTGCATCATTTTTTCCTAATTCTTTTAAAACACATAAAAATTTTCTAATCAGGGCACATTACCTGCTCCTAGTCCAACAGCCAAAATCTGTGCAAGAAATCAAACACTGCTCTTAGGCATCCATTACAGGAAAAAGTCAGCCATTAATGAGTCCCCCTTCTCATTTCATGTGCTTCTTCTTTCTGTTAAAATGGAGTATTTAAATAAATTATAAATAAAACACTGACTTTTCTTCTAGTCCTCATCATATCTAATAATGTGGGTACTGAATAATCATAGTAAGAGGTTGCTATACTCCCAAGGGAAATGTCTGCTTTCTAACTACTTATTAAATATATTGAATTCTTGTCACAGAGTTGTAGTTGTATGACAAGTAAACTTTAGCTTCAAAAAAATACCTTTTCAGATCATGAGAAAATGAATACCACTGTCGATTATTACTGTAGTGAGTGTTTTTATCTCTATATATTACTGTGTGGAGATGGCAATCAATATAAGAATAATTGTCACTTAAGAAAAAAAAAACATTTCTATGAATGTAGTAAAGATACATGTTATTATATGCTTTATACTAAAAACTAATTTCTATATAGATATAGAGACCCACAGGTTTCACTTTATGGTTATTACAACCTATACTTTATTCCACCTCATACTTTCTTTTGTTAAAATCTCTAAGGAATGTTCAGCCTAAATTGGCTAGCTAATATCTGAGTTCTTAGAGTTAACAAAATTATGTACTATAGTAAGATTAGTAATACTCTTTTTTTTTTAAAACTTTACTATCATCCTGGTTTTTAAATTTTACTATCATCCTAGAAAATCAGTACGAAATGGAGTTTGAAATAAAAAATAGGGGCTGACATGTACTGTGAGGATTCTAAGACACAGTAGGGCAGGTGGAGATGGCCAAAAGACTCTATTTTGGCAAAATTATTTGAAGGTCAAAAGGTACTGTTTTCCTATACTTTGACAAGGAGCATAGTTTTATGAAATGCAAAGTAATAATTTACACTGAAATCTTATATCAATCTACAAGGTACTTCTAAACTTCTTAGGGTCTAAAACCAGACCCTAAGAAGTACTAGAATCTATCATCTAAACTCTTAGTTCAGTCATTGAAATTCTTAAACTCATTACATGGCTGACACTTTGGCAAGATAGGAACATGTTTCTTGGGTAAAATATGCCACCCTTGCATTCAAAGAACTTGCGATTTGAGTAGGAGATGCTTTGGTGATAGAAAATTAGTTAGCCAATAAAACATTCCTGTTTTTAATTTCCAATTAGGGAAAAATAGCAATGTCTTTGAAGCAGACATCTGTAATCTGAGATGTGGGTTGTGTGGGAGAAATGTTCCAGACAGAGCAAGATCATTCTGTGTCTGAAAGACGAGAAGAACCCTGTCGTGGATGCAGTGAGATAAGTAAGGTGATGGTTAGAGAAACAAAAACTAAGGCACAGCTCAATTTTGTGCCAGCTGCAAGGGACTATGTTTGAAGGGTTTTAAACAGGGGGAAGATACAATCAAAATTTAATTTTAATAATAATCTTACATCCCCTGTGAAAACTAGACTAGAGCAAGATGATTGTAGAACCAAGAAGATAAGTGCAGAGGTAACTATTTGAGCCAGTGAAAGGTACTAAGGGCCAAGATGGAGGACTGCTGTCAAGACAATGAAGATAGGATTGAAGAGAGAGTGGTAGAGCTGTCTGTATGTGGGGTAGGGCAGACTGTGGCTGATGGGGCTGGTTTTGAATGGGGCTGTGATAGTGACAGGTGAAGAATACAGAGGGAAAAATGATGGTCTGGGTTGAACATGCAAGTCTGTATAATGTCAACATAGAAAAAGCATATAGAGAAACTTTTTTTCTTTTTTGAAAAAAAAAGATTCAAACACAGAAACTGCACAGAATGTAGAGAACAAGTTAAAAGCTGGAGATCTTAGACAGCCAACATTTAAAGGTAGACAAAGAGGCAGTGAAGAAAGAGTGACTGTGGAGCCTCAGAAACTCATGAAAGAGGCCATCTCAGGAGGTGGTCCACTGTGTGTATCATTGCTGGAGGTCAAGGAAGAAGAGAAAGCAGTCCTCTGGGCTAAGACATGTGGAATTCACAGGTGCCTACACAGGATGTTAGAAGTAGCAGTTCCATCTTAAACAGGCTGAGAGAGAAAACTTGGAAGTAAGAAAGCAGAGAATCTATGTCCTGTAGCTATTTGAAAAGTTTGGTCATGAAAGACCGCAGATTATCCAGGAGCTGTGGGGGACATGGTAAGTTCCTGTGTTTGTGTCCAAGGGACAATCTTTTTTTTTCCCCAAAGCATATAAGTGATGACAAGATACAGCTATCTATGAAAAGGGTATTTACTAAGAAATACGTGGTATTTACTAAGAAAGAGAGGATAAAGGAACAATAAAATCCTTGGCAAGGCAAGGAGAGATGGGATATGGAAGATGGATCAGCCTTCACTTAGAGGCAGGCATTTTTACATTGCAGAAGGAGAGAAGATCGGCAACAAGAGCAAAGGAGCAGGGAAGTACATAGAGTTTGTCAAAAGAAGGTTGTGTTGTTGTTGTTGTTTTGTTTTGTTTTGTTTTGGTTTGGTTTTTCAAGGTAAGTTTTCTCTGTGTAGCCTTGACTGTCCTGGACTCACTTTGTAGACCAGGCTGGCCTGGAACTCACAGAGATCTAGAGATCCTCCTGCCTCTGCCTCCCAGAGTTCTGGTATTACAGGTGTGCACCACTATGCCTGGTTAAGACAAGGGGGTTAATTCTTGACTTTGTCCAACAATAACTACTGAAGTGGGAGTTTTGCTGTGGGGAAGGAGTTCAGCTAAACTCTGAACATCAATGCCAAGGACTGAAGTTGGGCCAATGAATGGAAAATGCCAAGGAAAATATTAAGAAAGAGGAATTTTGTCTAAGTAAGTCTGACAGAAGCTAAACGTAAGGCAGAGTGGTAAGATAAAATATTAAAAGGTGGGGATGAGGAATTGACTAGATGTGGAAGCTGTTCAAACAATGAAGGTGAGGAATTTTCACTAAATTGATTCAACATTGTGGTTAAAATGCTATTATGATGCTATTAAAAAAGCTCATGGTTTGAGCTATTTGGGAACATGGTCTCAGAGGAGGTTTTTGAAGTCCAGTCAAGGAGAGATACTTTGTCACTTACATGGAAATATGGACTTCCTAAGAGAGTATGGAAGGCTGATCAGGCCCATGTAAGCACTGCTTTAAGATCTATCATCTTCAATGTAAAGTGAAGCACAACTTTGGACCCATTTTTGCTTTTTTCCACCAATGAAATTGAGTTGTTCTGTGAGAGAAGGCATCAGCCCGAGGACGTGGCAAGAGAAACAGCAGGAACAGTTTCTGGACCCTGGCAATATTAGCAGATGAAGAAAGGGTTGAAGAAAAACCTTCTCAGGGAACAAAAATGGCCAGGGTCAGTGGCTAAAGCTCTTGAAGAGTTTGAGGTTGAAGACTTTAATATAAATAGAGATGGGAAGGAGGGAAATGAAAGTTTGAAAACTGAAAGATCATTGGTAGCATAGTTTCATTAAGGCCAATGACGATGGCTGTTACAACATCTCTATTGTTTGTGGTTTGTAGTAGCCATGAGAGGGAAATATACATTTTGCATTCAGAGCTGGCTCCTAGCAAATGCAGATGGATGCCTGTGCCTGTGTTCTAAGAGGAATAACTTAAAGCAGATGCCTCAAGGGCAAGGGGAGCTCATTAGAACTTCAGTTCCGAAAAATAATACAACTGATGAAGAAGAGGTAACAAGAGAGATTTAAAGAAAACATTACTGTTTATCAAGTGCACTTCAAACGGGTGTGGATAAAGAAAAAGCATATAAGCAGGCAGAAAGAAAGGTACTTTTCAGGGATGGAGAAAGCAAGAATGCAGAGTCTGTCAAGAAGAAAAGACCAGAATTAAGCAAGCTATGTGAAAAGCATAACAAATGAAAAGTTAAAAACACAAACACAAAAAAAACCTATATTCTAAGAAAGAACAAGGCATCACTACTTGGACCAAATGAGGTCATTTGTTCATTCAGCCCTTTCAAGAGCTTTTACACAAGTCTCTAATGTGTGTTCTTACAAAAGATGCCCAACACCCAGAGATACAAACAAAAACGGACATTTTAAGATAGTGTTGACAAGCAAGCGAATCTGTCCTCTAAGGCCATGTTTATGATAATTTCATGAGCTATTCAGTCTTGCTTTAACCTCCATGGGTGGACACTACTGTCATTTCTGTTTACAGGTAGGGTATTTGAATGATCTGAGGTACTTGTGGTCAACTAGATTGTTTAATATCTCACAGTTTATAGAGATAAGACAGGGTTTCAATGGAAAAATATTAAGCTAAAAAAAATCCAGATCTTAGGCTGAGAAATGGCCCACTCAATAAAGTGCTTGCCACGTAAACCTGAGGCTCTGAGTTGGATCCCCAGAATCCACATAGAAAAGCTTGGTGTGTATCTGTAGTCCCAACACCATGGAGATAGAGAAAATCAGAGACCTAGGACTCCATGGACAATCAGCTTAGCCTATTGATTGAGCTCCAGGACAGTGAGAGACCCCGTGTGAAGTAACAGAAACCCCGTGGATGACTCCTGAGGAACAACAGAGGAAGTATACCTCAAGCCTCCATTGAACACACACACACACACACACACACACACACACACACCATTCAAGTTTCTTATCTAGATGCTAAAACTCAAAATCAAGAGATATTTTGTACTTCAGGATTAAAAGAAAATGGATATATTTTTATTTTATAATGTCATCATCTCCACAATCTCAGGCACTGGTTACTATAAAAGAATTTATATATATATATATATTGGTGAGCTATCATATTTGGCATAGTATGAGATAATATAAAGATGGAAACCTTTACAGGTAAGTTCATGTTAGTTCTTTAGGCCAAAACAGTTTTAGTAGCAACATGGAAAGGATAGGAGGCAATGAAAGGAGGAAGGAAGGCATGAAGAGAAAAAGAAAGGAAGAAAGGGAAGAAGGAAGAAGCAAGCTTGGTTTTAGCTTTCCTCGGTTTTGGAATGTGGATAATAATTAGTGAATTCAGCTATATTCTGTCAAGATCACAGATGAGGAGATGGCAAATGGAAGGCTAGGGTTGTTGGGCAGTGGCCAATTAAAAGGGAGGACTGAAGCCAGCAGGATGGGAGAACCCTAAAGACCCCACCATATTGCAAAATAACTCCTTACTTGTTACATATTTTTTAAGGAAGACAAACAAACAAACCTCAGAAGGTGCTAGAAGCTAAGACAGCATATGACAATTCTGGGTGGAAAGCTGACTTTGAGGCAACAGCTTTGACAAACAGTAGTGAATGCTTCCCCATATTGTCAACCAGTACCTTGGAGAGAGACTATCACATTATATTGAAATGCTGTTGAAAACATACAGAGATGTGTAGCAACAAGAAGGAAGAGCTGATACATGGTAGTTGGTAGATTATGTGGGGAAAGGAGTAAGGGATCAGGAAATGTTGCTTTTGTTTCAATTAGTAACAAATGTAATGACAAATGGCAATTGAGATCTTGTGTATGACAGTGTTAGTCTAAATATTTGATGCCTTAAAAATATACCCATTTAATCTTCTCAATAGCTTGTGAGGGGACCTAACAACTGTAACCAGTTCATAGATGAGGAAACTGAAACACAAAGTTGCTGAACAATTTTGTTGCAAGTTAAACAGTCTCTGGGTAGTGGAGCTATGACCTGAACCTTGAACTGGCTTCCAAGTTCACAAGTGAAACAACAGTCCACATTGCAAGTAAGCTCAGCTTGCCACATCTGCATACTGCACGGAAGATCTGAACGTGAGATCAGGTCTCCATCATTGCTGGTTTCCCTGAGCAGCACCAACACAAACAGTTTCTTTGTTATTACTATACAACATTGATGGAGATATTGAGCAGTTAGGAGGAACACTGAAGGAAAGCTTCCGCAGCAGTCAGCACAGTGTCAGCGAGGACACAGAAACCCATTGTGATTCTGTTTCACATTCAAAGGGGCAGAACCAACAATAATTACAAACTCAAAACATCAGGGAGTTGTCCAGGGGCATCCCTGTGTGAAAACCCGAGGAGAGAAAAAAGAAACCAGGAAAACAAGAAGGCAGATGCTCTGCCCACAGCCTGCAAAGCAAAGTTCTGAAATGCCTGCTGCGGTGGCACATGGCACCGCATGTAATCCCAGCATGCAGGGAGGCAGAGGCAGGTGGATCTCCGTGAGCTCAAGGACAGCCGGGTCTACCAAGTGAGTCCAGGGCAGCCAATGCTATACAGAGAAACCCTGTCTCAAAAAAAAAAAAAAAAAAAAATTCTGAAAACAATACAATAAAATCTTGGCTTCAAGACATTTGAAGTTAAACTAATTGTGTGTGTGTGCGTGTATGTTTGTATGCGTGTGTATGCAAACATACATGTGTGTGCTTGGAGAGACTAGAGGTGAACTTCATGTCTCATTCCTATGAGCCATCTATCTTATATGTTTGTTGTTGTTTGTGAGACAGCGCCTTTCATTGCACAGGAACTTAATTAAGATATCAGAAGGCTCTGGTCACCTTTTGGAGCTCCTGTCCCCTCCAGGTCTTTCTATCTCCCCCTTCTTTCATAAGATTATCTGCACTCTGCCCCAAGTTTGGCTATGAGTCTCAACCTCTGCCTTTATACCTCGATCAGTAGACTCTGTCAGAGGCCCTTTGGAGTAGGCTCCTGTCCTGTTCCCTGTCTTCTCCTGCTTCCAATGTCTATGGCATTTGTCCTTCTGAATGAGGACTGAGCATCTTCTCTAGGGTCTTCCTTATTGTTTAGCTTCTTTAGGAGTATAGATTTTTGTATGTTTATCCTATATTATATGGCTAATATCCACTTATAAGTGAGTATATACCATGTGTGTCTTTCTGTTTCTGGGATACCTCACTCAGGATGATCTTTTCTAGTTCCCACCATTTTTCTGCAAATTTCATTATTTCCTTGTTTATAATAGCTGAGTAGTATTCTATTGTGTTAATGTACCACAATTTCTGTATCCATTCCTCTATAAAGGGGCATCTTGGTTGTTTCCAGCTTCTGGTTATTCTGAATAGGGCTGCTATGAACATGGCTGAGCAAATGCCCTTGTTGTATAGTTGAGCATATTTTGGATATATGCCTAGGAGTGGTATAGCTGGATCTTGATGTAGCACTAATCCCAATTTTCTGAGAAAGTGTTAGATTGATTTCCAAAGTGGTGGTATATGTTTCATTTCCACCAGTAATGAAGGAGGGTTCCCCTTTCTCTACACCCTCTCCAGCATGCGTTATCACTTGAGTTTTTGATCTTAGCCATTCTTATGGGTATAAGGCAAAATACCAGGGTTGTTTTGATTTTCATTTCCCTGATGACTAAGGACATTGAACAAACTGAGCCCTGGGGGCCCTGCAGGGACTGACAACCCAACCAAGGACAATGCATGGAGAGGACCTAAAACCCCTTCTCAGAGGTAGCCCATAGACTCAGTCTCCAAGTGGGGTTCCTAATAAGGGAAGCAGGGGCTTTCTATGGCATGAGCTCAATGACAGGTTCTCTGATCACCTCCCCCTGGGGGTGCAGTCTTTCCCAGCCACAGAGGAAGACAATGCAACTAGTCCTGATGAGACCTGATAGGCTAGGGTCTGATGGAAGAGAAGGAAGTCCAAAGGGAGAAGCATTCTGGGAGAAGAGGAAGGGAGAGAGGGATTGGAGGGAAACAAGGGAGGGGGATACAGCTGGGATACAAATTGAATAAATTGTAATAAATGATAATAATTTTAAAAATTAAAAAAAAGAGGAGAAGATGAAAGAGGAAAGGTTGGGCTGGGACAGTGGTTTCGTTGGGAAAGTACTTGCATCATAGAGTAATAAAGAACTCATGAGAAAAAGCTCTGTGTGGTGTTTCCTGCTTTGAACTCCAGGTCTAAGGAGGTCGAGATAGGCAGACACCCAGAGCTCCACAGAAACTGTGGTACATTTACATAATGGAATACTACTTAACAATTACAAACAAGGAAATCATGAAATTTGCAGGCAAATGGTGGGAACTAGAAAAGATCATCCTGAGTGAGATATCCCAGAAAGACACACATGGTATATACTCACTTATAAGTGGATATTAGACATATAATGTAGGATAATCATACTAAAATCTGTACACCTAAAGGAGCTAAGCAAGATGGAAGACCCTGGGTAAGATGCTCAATCCTCATTCAGAACAGACAATGGAAGAGGGAGAAAACAGGGAACAGGACAGAAGCCTACCACAGAGGGCCTCTGAAGGACTCTACCCTGCAGGGTATCAAAGCAGATGCTGAGACTCATAGCTAGACTTTGGGCAGAGTGCAGGAAATCTTATGAAAGAAGGGGGAGATAGAAAGACCTAGAAGGGACAGGAGCTCCACAAGGGGAGAGAAAAACATCTGGGCACCCGTTAGACTGATACTCCAACCAAGGTCCATTCATAGAGACATCCTAGAACCCCTGAACAAATGCAGCCCATGGCAGCTCAGTGTCTAAGTGGGTTCCCTAGTAATGGAAACAGGGACTGTCTCTGACTTGAACTCAGTGGCCTGCTCTTTGATCACCTCCCTCTGAGGGAGGAACAGCCTTTCCAGGCCACAGAGAAAGACAATGAAGCCACTCCTGATGAAACCTAATAGACTAAGATCAGAAGGAAGGAGAGGAGGACTTCCCCTGTCAGTGGACTGGGGGAAGGACATTGGAGGAGAAAAGGGAGGGTGGGATTAGGAAGGGACAAAAGAGGGGACTACAGCTGGGCTACAGAGTGAATAAACTGCAATTAATAAAAACAACAAAAAAAACGATAAGGAGTTGTACCCACGTGATGAAAAAGAAGACTTGTTGATCCTTCAGTCTACAAATTCATGCGTGTGATGCCAACTTCTGAGAGGAATTCTAGTAGGTATGGTTGAATAGATTAGTGTCAGCACAAACAACCCGATGCCTTGAGTTCTTACATTTGTGTGATCCCAAGCCATACTCATCTTATTCATTGTCAAGAGCTTTATAGGCTAACATCAGTGTTTTAAGTCTTATTTGGGAACACGGGGAGAGGTGGATGTGTAGTAGAGAAACATTTGCCTCTGTCTTCTCTTGTGTATTGGTCCTTGAACAAGTATTATACACAAATGCAGGAATCCAGGCTACATCAAGGACCCATGAGCTCATCCAGATCAGTAAAGTCATTTGTGACTAACTTCAAACTACCCCATTATATACAGCCATCAGGACATTTGGCCTAGAAATTGCCAAGGATAGAAACAGATTAACAATATGTTTTCTTCGAGGGCTTTTTGTGTATACAAACACATAGACACCTATCTGAAATGAGATGCCAGGCACTAGAGCCCAGCACCAGTAGGAAAACGCCTATGAAGCGGGGTAGTCTTAGATTGCTTGTCTGTTTGCTAGTGCCTCCTCCAAGCCTACTACCACTAACAAGGAAGCGTAGACAGAAAGAAATGTGGCTTTATCAAGCACCATGATATGCCAGGGAAAAACAGAGTTCGAGTTCTTATTACCAATCTTTCAACAACTTTGTATCACCCAGAAGCTAATTCAGACCCTTCTTCAAGGTGTTTGGAAGTAGAAGTTGATGTTAGTTATCCCACTAAACTCAACTGCCTCTCCTGCAAAGCTGTAGCACTCCTAATGGAAAAAACCCAGAACCTGCAGGTTTGGAACATTTCAGCTTACTACATTATATTCTTTTACTGTTGTTGAGCTGCTCTCTCCTGAGGGATTAAATCTGCTTCTTGAGACAGACTGAATTTATTTGCTGGTTTTGCACTAATACACACACACACACACACACACACACACACACACACACACATACACACACACATATTGTTTTCCTGGTTGATAGTCAAGTCTTTTAAACTGGAAGAACTTTGAAGCAGTATGCAAATATTGTCCCCATCAATACATTAACGGAAGTTTGGTGTGCCCATAGCTGCAATTTTCAGTCACAAGAGCATGAAAGTTTATCTGTCATTTACAACAGCAACCACCACAGGGGTCACTTTATAAACCGCTTAAACAGTACAGAAAAAAAATCAGTACATGTTCCACGTCAGGTAAGGCTGACGTGATGATTTCTATGGTGCTTTTCCTGAGAGCCCTCAATGGCCTGCCCCTGTAGGATGAAAGAGCCAATTCCAACCAAGAAGAGACAAATGGTGCCGTCAGCCTTAGGACAAAGAGGATATATGATTGAAGCATGCACCTTTAATACGCACATATTATAGCACCTGTTCCTTACAGCAATAATGAGCTGTTTAATGTCATAATTGCCCATTGTCTGCATATTGGTTCACTGAAAAAGGAGATTGTCTAGGAAACAGGTTCCAATATTCTGATTTTGACAATACAGAAACTAAGATTCTGAGGCTGGATAAAAGGCACAATGGGTCAAAGGGTTTGTTGTGACTATATGAAGACCTGAGTTTGGGTTCCAACATCCATGTAAAAAGCTGAGCACGGTTTACACATGCTTGTAAACTCAGCACTGTTGGGGACAGAGACAGGAGGATTGCTGGGATTGTTTGGCCACCAATCTGACTCTAAGTTCATTAAAAGATCCATTCAAGGGAATAACATAGAGGATAGTGGAGCAGGACTTTCAACATTCTAATCTGGTCTCCTTTCATGCCTACAGGTATAGGCACACAGATACAGATTTGTGTATACACACCACATGCATATAACATAACACATATACCCACTCATACAGAGAGAGTTATGTAATCATAACTTTGTTCAGTTAATAACTAAAGGATCTTCTAATGCCAAGGTTCTGTGCACTGTTTTGGCCATTCAAGTACCACCTAGATCAAAACCAGCACTTTACATTTCACACACATACAACATGCACACACACACACATGCACGCACATTCACAAACATCCACATATATACATATACACACAGATACACACACATGTTTAAGGACCATGAACTTGAAAACTGGTATGTATTTATTACATTATTTTGGCACTTATTTGGCACTTACTTTTACTTTCTCTCCCTAAGCCAGTATCATGAGAAAATTTTATTTGACTCATATCAGGTGTAGCCTTGGACCTGGCCTCTTTCTCTCCCCAGCTTCCTCATCTGGAGAAGGAATGCAGCTGAACGAATTACCCTTCATCTCCCACCATTCCCTCTCCCCTTTCTTCTCTCACAAACCCAAATGAGTCCCGTAAGTAGCCATGCTTATCACGCACAACAACACAGGACAAACCGGAGAAATTAATGCTCTGAACTTGTAGCAGATGCATCTTGTTCCAGAACAGAGAGGCCTAGAGCACAGTGCATGAAAAAGCTTATTTCATGTATTGCTATCATCTATTTGATTTAGTATTGGACCTAGAGGTGAAATAAGAAATGCGGGGGAAAATTTGATCTGTTTCTTGTAATTCTAATTCAATTACAAGCAGAAAAAGCCAACTACATGTCCAGAAATGTATTTAAAAGAGTCCCTGCTCATTTTTATAACTTAAGAGTTTGGGTAGTTTGGATGCAAATTTGAGGCTCCTGGGTACCTTTCATATTCAAGCAACACATGAAGTAAATATGCAAAACTTAACAACATCAAAAAATTTCCTCCAGGACCCTTAAATAGACTCATTTTCTTCCTTCTATTTCTTCTTTAAAAATACCTTTGCTTTATATCATTTCTCAAATGAATGCCTGTTTTGTGATAAAATAAGACAGATGGCTGATACAAGTTAGTTCTCAGTGATAGTTTCTTAACTAATTGTTCCACTTATTGATTCAACAATTGTTTATTAAGTACCTGCTAGGTTCTAGACACTGTGATAAGCACTGGGAGTGAAATATTGTGCCAACAGGTAGACTCACAGAGCTTGTAGTTACTAGAGGGGACTTGAAAATTACATGATAGATTTGAAGAGAAGGAAAACTAACTCTGCTATCAAGAAGACCAGAAAGGAATCCTTGAAAAAAAGATGTGTAATCTGGAGTCTAGAGGATACTACTACTTGATTAGGAAGATACGAGAGACAAAACATCTACAGGCAAGGAAATAAGCATGTACAAAGGCCCTGATGTGGGGGAATAAGCCAAGTATGAAGGATATAAGGATTACTACCCCAGTAAAAGCAAGATAGAGGCTATGAGAGAGGGAGAGAGAGAGAGAGAGAGAGAGAGAGAGAGAGAGAGAGAGAGAGAGAGAGGTGGATGGGCAAGAGGTGGATGGGTGAAGCACATAGGCAAGGTTCCATGTTAAGACTTCCACATGACACTCTAACAGAGATGGAGAACCATGTAAGGATTTTGTAGGCTAGGGCAGATGGGACAAGGAGGGTAACACCTCATGAGTTTGGAAGTCAGGGATGTTGGATATAACATCTTGGATGTTACCATGGAGGATCCCTATCAAGCTTTTCTCCCTCGGCAGCAATTCACACAATTCAGTAGTGGTGGTGGTCATTCTTGGTTGTCATTCTTGGTTGTCAACTCAACCGCATATGGGACCAACTGAAACCCAAGCTGCTGGGCATGGCTGCGACAAGTTTTCTTGATCAGATTACTTAAAGCAAGAAGACTCTTCCTGAATCTGGGTGGCATCTTCAGGTGGCAGCCCACATGAAAGACCATGGAATAAGGAAATGGACTTTGCCTCCTTGTCTGCACTCTCAGTGGCAAATTCATCTACCCTGTTGTTGTGGCATTCCTTCCCTGACTTTAGAACCTGCTTCAAGATTCCAAAATAGACTGACGACCAACAGCTCTCTGGGGATCCTCCAGGCCTTCAGCCTCAGATTGGCACTGCAGAGACCTAGCCAGCTTTGTGAGCTGAACAACTATGGCATCCTCTTGTGTGAGGCAGCAATTGTTGGAACACCAGAACCATGTTGTATAAACTGATCTAATAAATCCTCTTTTAATCATATGGTGGTTTTAAAGAGAATGATTGGTCCTGAACCTGGAAGCCAGCTTTGAGGTTTCAAAAATCCAAGCCATTCCTAGTTAGCTCTCTGATGCATATCCATGTCTCAGGATGTAAGCTCTCCAGTGCCTTTCCTGCCTGCCTGCTGCCATGCTCCCTGCCCTGATGTTCATGGACATTAACCCTCTGAAACTGTAAGCCCCAAATAAATACATTTCTGCGTAAGTTAACTTAGTCATGGCAATATAAAAGTAAATAAGCTGCATACACACACGTTTGTGTGTGTGTGTGTGTGTGTGTGTGTGTGCGTGCGTCTGCGTCTGTGTTTGTGTCTGTATGTTTTCTATCAGTTCTGTTCCCAGGGTTTCTAGTCAAGACCTTCCAGTTACTTCCAATCAGACACAGATCCCTAGTGCTGCTCTTACCATGTGGTCATCTTGTGGAGTCACAAATGTTTTTTGACTAGGAGACTCAGAAATCAGATAAGGTCATCAAGCTCTGATAGGACACATGTACTATATACCTAGTTGTTTTATTGTTTTTATCATGAATAAAAAAAGACCTGTAAAAGTTAAGCACTGAACCCTTTACATCTCAGAGTCCGTTAGTTCCTATATCCTTTTAAAACAAAGGACAAAAATGCATATTTTAAGGAAAACTTAGTTTTATTTATTATTTATTCATTGTAGAAAATGATGACACATAATGAACTGATTATTAAAATTTGCTGACCAGAATAAGCGTGTGTAGTAAATGCAAATATTCCCATCAGCCCACTGTGAGATGAGTTGTTTTTTTTTTTTTTTCTGACCATACTAAAAAGCATTTAAGTAACTGGTGTACTTAAATGTATTTAAGTACCTGAAATAAGTGTACTGAATTAGGAACATTTCAAGTTAATATGTAATTACTCTGTACACATTATACTTTATAAAACAAATATAAGGAAAAGACCTCAACAGTCTACCATGAGAGATGAAATAGGTACAAGATGGAGATAGAAGACACCTGGATATTTTATTTTATTTTTGAGGGTCTCTCTGTGTAGCCTTGGCTGGCTGTGTTAGCGTCATCTATGCTGTTGTGATAAAGTGCTCAGAGCAAACGCAACTTAAGAGATGACAGGGTTGATTTCAGCCTAGAGGTTACACGCAGTCCACAGTGGAGGGAAGTCAGAACAGGGACTCAAGCAGAAACATGACGGAGAAACCAGCTGCTCTCTGGCTGGTTCACAGGCTTATGCTCACTAACAGTTCTCATTTTTAAGAATATCTTTTTTAGTTCTTTTTTAATGATGTGTATATTGGTGTGAGGATACGTGCACATGAGTGCGGATGTACCAGAGTGGCCTATAGGTGGAGTTACAGGTGGTTTAAGCTGCCTGGCAAAGGTGCTAGGAGCCTAACTCATGTCCTCTGCAGGAGCCATTCACTTTTTTTTAATTTTTATTTTTATTATTCATTACAATTTATTCACTTTGTATCTCAGCTGTGTCCCCCTCCCTCATCTCTTCCCAATCCTACCCTTCCGCCCTCTTCTCCCCCTATGCCATCCACACTCTTAATCACTAGCCATATTTGTAGCCCCCTTAGTTAGCTTTTACATGTAGCACAAGACTACCTACCCAGGGAATGGCATTGCCCGCAGCTGGGCGGGCCCTGCTATATCAGTTAGCAACCACGATGCCCCTCAGCCTAAGCATGCCTATAGGCCAATTGGGTCTAGGTCATCCCTCAGCTGAGACTCTGTCTCAGGTGATTTTGGATTTTGTCAGGTTGACAGTGAAATCTAGCAATGGCCTTCAACTTGTAACCCTCCTGATAAATTCTTACAAGTGCTGAAATTTAAGCATGTGATACCAAACCTGGCAAGTCCATGGGTTTGATTTGTGCCAAAAGAAAGGAGTAAAGCTAAAAAAATAAAAATAAAAAATAAAAAAAATCCAAATATTCAGCCATTTTAGCCTTGGTCCTGTGACTGTGGGGAAAAAAGAAAGTTTGTATCATGAACCACTTCACAGCTGAATCTATATCTGATCTAGGGAGATATTTAAAGTTCAAAGAAATTACACACAATCTTCTAGGAAAAAATTTTGTAGCCAATTAATGTAAGGCCTTGGGGTCTCCTCCACACAGAACCTCCCCACAAATAGTGGTCATGGAAATGGAAACCAATTTCAAGATGAAATATTTTAAAAAAGGAATATATAAGAATACCACACAGAAATGCTACAATAAAAACAATTAAGGAAGAGAAGCATAAGTACAATGATATGTGTTTTTCCCAGTATGAGGAATTGGGCCTAGGATCTTATACTACCAGCCATTGCACCACATCCCCAGCCTTGAGGTACGGGGTGGATGGGTGGGGGGAGTTAAAGTGTAAACAAGGTAGATGGAAGCATAAGGATATGCTTAACTGTGAGTGAAATATGATTGAGTCCATGATGCAATAAAACAACTCAGAGTACTGGGCCCTAGGAAAGAGATGGAGAGAAGACAGTATGAGATAAAATACAAGCTTCTAGAGATCTGAGGAGAACGTGAAAGAAAAGAAAAAAACAGGAACCAAAGAATAAAGACACATCAGTGGAAATGTAAGAGTACGGTCTCCCCTGAAATCACACAAAGTGGTATGAAGAACAGAAGTAAGGAAGCAAGAGAAAGCAGATAGAAGGGAATGGCCAAGGGAAGAAAGTGAAGGCTGAGAAGAGAGATTTAAAAAAAGGGGTGAGAAAATGGAGGAAGACGGTGCCTAAGAGTATTTACATGAGCAGGCTCAGGAACACGATGAACTCACTGGAATTTGAGGGGAAAAAACAAATTAATGAAGAAGATCAGCATTAAAGCACATAAAGAAAAAAATTCCAGTTTTAGAAAAATATATTATTAGTTTTTCTGGTAGAAGTGTGCTTCATTCCCGAGTTTCGGGAGGGAATGTCTCCAAGTTCTCAGTCACAATGCATTGCTAGGGAATGCTAACCCATTCTTGGATATCCAGTCAAAGTCATAAAGCAACTTGTAAAAATGAAAACGAAGAGCACTGATTTCAATCTCCCGAAGCAATCTATAACATATGAAGCCCTAAAGAACAGACAGTGTCATGTTAAAATATCAAGGTAGTCAAAACTCCACTCAGGTCCAAAGAAAATCATTAGCTTTAAATATTGAAGAATTCAAAAGCTGTTTTATATGACTACTTCATGAAGATTCTGCTAGGTGGTAAACATGTGCCAACAAAGTAATAACTTAAAATATTACTGCAACAGAGCAATAAGGAAATTTTATCTATTCCAATGGAAGATTCAGATTTAAAGAAGCACTGGCATTGTCTTAAAGAAAACTTCACAATGGTAGAAACATGGGGAATTGGAAATGCTATGGCCTCAAAACTCTGAGAATATAAGATGGAATGTGAAATGTTCACAGTGATTTCTCTTAATATTTTTTCACAGACAGAGACCAAAGAAAATCAATTAAAGCTGACACATAGTGGAAAAGAAGGAAACATTTATTCAGTGTTGCCAAGGTAGTCATAAAAGATAGAAGCGCATCTACCATGGGATAAGAGAGAGGAGGAGGAAAGGGGCGGGGCCTAGAGGGAAGGAGAAAGCCTTTTATTGTTACTCATGGTAGATTAATGTGTGAGAATAGTTGATATCATGAAAAGTTGTTACAAAGATAGGCAAGCACACACACCATAAAAGGCTTCAAACTTTTTAGAAAAACCCATATTTATATAAATCAGCAGAACATGAAAAGTACTTAGAATAATATGAGCAACACATAAACATCTTCAAAGCTGTTAGAAAAAAGCCCTACACATAGAGCAATAAAGAAGAAGCTACATGTAAAATATTTAAAAGCAATGAAAGCAAGAAAAACAAACATAAAAAATAACAAACTTAAGACAAATACATGTGTCATATAGCTACAGAAAACTGACCTAATTTCATCAAAATGAAAAATATTTGTAGAAGATCTCCATCTTGTATGATTCAGTAGACAGAGGCATGGTGACTCATCTTTATTAAGAGCACTCTGGGAGAAAAAGCAAGCAGATCTCTGTGACAATGAAACCATCTTGGTCTACATAGCAAGTCCTGGGCCTGCCAGGGCTATTTAGTGAGATCTTCCCTATCTCAAATTTGTGAAAAGATAAGAGAAGAGAAAGGAAAGGAAAAATGGAAAGAGATTAAGAATGATTGAGAATAAAATGGCAGACAGACATTGTGATATCAGCCAGTTTCCCATATAAAGTAATAACTAGTACACAGAGTATACTTTATAGCATTAAAGTTACAAGGTATAGAGAGATTCTCAATATGGGCTTACCAAAGAACACAGCAACAGTCCTGGGGCAAAAATTACAAATGATAAAATAAGAAATAGATGAAACTGGGCATGCCCATAATCTTAGCCTCTGGAAATGAAGGAGGGTCAGAAGTTCAAAGTCATTTTTGAAAAGACAAAGGTGATATTTTTGGAATTTTAGGCCATTCTGATATATATAAGTTCTTGTATTAAAAAAAATAGTAAAGAAAAAGAAGAAATGCTTGGTGGTATACACCTTTCATCCCAGCACAGAGGGAGGCAGAGGCAGGCAGAGGCAGGCAGTTTGTGGTGAGTTTGAAGCCAGCCTAGTATAAAAAGCAAGTCCAGGACAGCCAAGACTACACAGAGAAACCCTGTTTTGAAAAAACAAGCAAGAAGAAGCACATTCATATTTTACATAAATATGTGGACTATTTATAATATATGAATATATACATATATCCTCAATGAATATAGGAGGCCTTTTTTAAATATGTTACCTTAATACATACATATATACAATAAATAAATTTTATATAATATATAAAATAAGAGAAGTTATATATATATATGTATAAACTATAAAGTTTATATATATATAAAGTTTTATATATATATATTATTTTGAAAACAGAATGTTTCTGTTTCCAGGTATCTAATGAATAATCTTTAAAAGAAGAAAAACTTTATTTAGACTATAAGGAAAACATTTTAAAAACTTCAAGAAGTAAATATAGGATTAAAAATATTATTTGGTCCCAGTGCAGTAAAACAAAGCCAGAAAAAAAATCATCCACTCATTGAATCTCTATTTAATGGCTTTCTATCAAGCAGTCATTCAGTCAGAGGGGATGTTAATACACTGAAATTACAAAATACCTAAAACTGACAATAGAATTCTAATGACAAGAACCCATGTGATTCAGCAGCTGTTTGGCGCTGGCGATGCCACCTTTGAAGAATTATATTACTAGACAAGAATTGGAGTGGATGTATCGAGTACCAAATACATGTATTTAGAAGCAGATAAGTAGTAGAAATACCATTATTCTGACTCTAATACCCGAGGCCAAGGTTTCACATGCTAGAGACAAACAGAAAACGAGAGAAAAAAGAAGCAGGAGGAAGGAGAGAGGAATGGAGGGGGGCAAAGAAGAGGAAGGAGGGTAGCCTGAGGGAAAGAGGAAGAGAAGGATGAGGGGAGGGACAGAAACAGGCATGCTAGTTAGACAACATCTCATATGGGAAAAGATCAATAGCTGAAATGACAAAAATAAAATAAAATAAAAATACTGACCAAAGCTACGACAACCATTAAATGGAGCGGTCACACAATGTTAAAGACCTCAGGGTCATTTCACACACTCAGCTGCCCTGGATGCCGAAAGTACTTAAACATCAGTTAGGTTTTCTTCTACAGGCTGTGACCAAAGACTTTTGACTGTCAGATAGAGTGTGAGATTTCATTGACTGTTTCCTCCCTACTTCCTTCCACGCCTTTGAAGAATAGGAGCATAAGGGATAAGCTAATGCAATATAGTTAATAATTTAAGTTATGCCTTATTCTTTACAGGCAGTATTTCTTTTGACATTTTCTAAAAAGAAGGGGGAAGGAGTGAACAAAAAATTTGCCCCAGGTCTCAAACTGCAGGTGGCATCAAAGGAGCTAAAAACCAAGAGGAAAGTTCCATTCGTCCGCTTTCCACTAGGCAACAATTTTTTTTGTGATAAGAGCCCTTGGAAGATCACTGTAAGACACAACCATCTACTTTCTCATACTGTTTTTCCTGGTGGCAACAGAATTGATTTTCTGAGTCATTCTGATGGCTTTGTGGGCCCGTGAGGTGCTAGACAAATGGAGGCAGAGATGTTAATCACAGCTCTCATTACTTGATAAAGGTGGTTTAGAAGAACAACTCTCAGTGAGGGAATTTTGACTTCCAACAGATGTTTGCCAGTGTTTGAAGACATTTTTCATTGTTGTAGTTGTGGGTGGAATTAAGTCTTTGGTCTAGCAGATAAACAACAGGAAGGGTGTTTAGGAGAAGTGTTTCTGAAATTACTGAGACCAAGATTTGAATTAAGGTGATCTATTTGCAAAGACCTAATTTTTTTCTATTATAATGCTTGGACTTTGAGGTTTCAAAAGTCAGAAAGAGGGAGAGGGGGAAAGAGGGAGAAAGAGATAGAGACAGAGACTATTATAAAGAACAAAATAGAAATATTCTTGACAAGCTTTCACAACAAAACACTCTAACATAAAACGTTAAGTGACAAAGTTGGAAAACTTTGATTTCAAGGGAGTGAAGCCTTTGTGTATTGCTACAATGAAATAATTTTAGAATGTGGTGTGTGTGTGAGTGTGTGTGTGTGTGTGTGTGTGTGTGTGTGTGTGTAGGAGTGGGGATCTGTAAAGCTTATTCATTCTCTCCCATTACCCAGGGATCTACTGGAGCTCAGTTTCTCAGCATGCCTGAGGTGGTGAGCATTTGGCCAATCAAGTCATCATCCCCCTTTTGGATTTAGGGCTTCTCGTGTGGAAGAACAATCACATGTTCTGTTGACTAGGAACACTAATAGCATACCTAAGATCAGCCTCCATGCTGAGTCAATGCAGTAGCTCAGCAGGCTTCTTTGGTTTCTGCAATTTGGGCAACATGTTTTCATCTTTCTGGAAGTACTGTCTCGTGTCAGGATCCAGTTTTATTCCAATGTCAATGTTAGCACCTGTTTATATGATGCGGGTGAAAATTATTTTCTTTTAGCCCATGTTGCCTTGTGTTAATTTTCTTAGCTTTCCTGTCTCATCTCCTATACAGTATGCATTCTCTCATCACTATTAATAAGCAAGTAATCTTCCAAATCACCTGTGGCCACACTTCAGCACATCTTGAGAGACTCTAATAAAATGCATTCTAAACAAACTCATTAACAAAATGTATATAACCAAATGTGGAGTTGTTCGTGACAGAGAGCACTCACCATCGGGAAGGTGGAAGGCGGAAACCAGCTCCATCTTTAAGGCATAGCATTCCGCAGCTCTCTACAGTTCCCCCTTTTTGTTTTAGACGCATCAGGCAAGAGTAGAGGTCTGATCTCTGATATTAGAAATAAATTGGGACTTTGTACAGATGTTCATTTAGGTGTCATCCACCCAAAGAACATCAGACCCGTCCAATACCTTTTTCTCAGAGGCGGGACCTGGGGCATCAACCCGCATGCAATCAGACATGCTCTTCTCTGGGTCCAAAGCGGCTGCTTCCATGTATGTGGACCTATCTGCATTGCCCCCGTGGCACGCCTGGGTTGGCTACCCAGAGGCTATTTAAGCTGTGGGCTGGCTTTCCCCGGGGTCCGAGGATTGTTCAATGTTCCTGAATAAACTGCATTGAAAAAAAAATCAATTTGTTTTCAATAATAAAAGACTTATTAAATCCCAAAAAAAAAATGTATATAACCAAATAACATGCTTAACAGAAACCAGGAAGAGAGAGAAGGAGTGGGTCCACTAGCAATTCTATCATGAACCTGGAAGTTCCTTCATACAGAACCAGAGGACATGGCACAGACATCTCTCGTTGTCAGTGCCCTCCATGGAGATGCCAAGGAGGACAATGGCTATTTCAAAATGACCTAGCAAATATTAAAGATGTCTTAGCCAAGTCTAAATCCTTACAGAGTTCTTTGTGATAGCCAAAATGTGATCCATACTACTTAAAAAATTAATCTGAAAGGAGAGTGAACATATAGGCTCCCTTTATCAGCTAGTACAGTATTCACTTAACCAAATCCCAGCCAACAGTTTACAATGAATCCATATATATTCTATGTGCTTAATTTTTGGGATTGTGGTGGTAAAAACAGACAGGGGTTAAAACTATATGTTAATATTACAAGGACATAGAGAAAAACTTAGGCTTATATGGAAATAAAGGGAATATGAACTATGATCAGCCCAAGGAAGAAGACAAATACAGAGTTGGCATCCAAAATACCTAAAGATATCATACAGTGATCTGAAGGAAGTAAAAGCCCCAGGGACAAAAAAAGCAAAAAAGCCAGAAATTCTGAAATCTGTCTTCATCAGTTAATGCATAATAGATCTTTTTCCAGTAATTCCTAATGTAGTACTTTCTTTTAGAATTAGTAAACAGAGAATGCTTGCCTACGTATCAGCTGAGGTCTGAGAAAGTAATTTTGAACAGTATTTAAGCCTTTGGGGAAGAATTTAAGTTCACCTGATTAATTTTAGTGTCTGTGATCCACAGTACAATTCACTAATATTTATTTGATCATGAACCTATGGACATTTTGCTTGTTCCTAGTGGGTTTTTTGTTTGTTTCTGGTTTTTTTCTGTTACAGTCAATATTCTGGAAACATCTTTATGACACTTTTTAAACATCATGTAACATTAAATATTTACTACACGGTAACAGAATTATTAATGCTATTAAAAGAATTCTCACATTCTTCCTTAAATATGTGCCATGCCATCACCCTCCTTCTGTGTAAGGGGAAATGAGGAAACAGACATATTGGGAAATGTGGTCAAGGCTAACAATGGAAAACAAATGTCTGCATACTGAACCAGAGTCAGAAATCAGGATCTGCTATCTGTCTTCCTAAAGGGTGGGATTCTAGATTTTGCATTCTATTTTTTTTAATGTGCTATTATTTAAAATTTAAAGCAAACAAAAATATTTTTAGCAATTATTTGCAGTAAGGATTTCTTTTCTCACTTTATCTATTTCGGAAGTTAAAACAACTGGAAGCAGGTCATGGTCAGAAAAGACTCTGAGACTGGAGTAATACAATGCCCAAGTCCTCCATCATCTTGACCATCTGCTATGAGCCTGACAAAGCAGTGCTATATGTAATTCCATGGTCTCCAGGCAGCAACTCAGAAGCTACAGGTTTGCAGCTGGTCTACTTGGAGACCCCAAAAAAAGTCTCCCAGAAGCTCAAAGAGCCCAAAAAATTGTCCAGAGCATCCTTTCTGGGTATTGTCAGTGTCCCAAGTCCTCTTATTTCAAGGAAGCATCAAATACGAGGTAAGAACACAGGCTGTGGAGTCAGGTAGCCCAGGGTGACGTGTGTAAGATCCTGCGTGCTGAGTCCTTTTGTCAGTTCCCTCACTTGTAAACTGGGCACTACATCCAGATCTTCAGGACTTATTTCATAGGTGATAACCGTGAACTGTGTATTATTTAATATCTTTACATCACTTAAACAATATTGACAGAGTTAGCATTTTGTAAATAGTTACTGCATTGTACAGTCATGTTTAGGTTTCGGTAAGCTTTCTTCCTTAGTTACAAGTCAAGTATTGAAAGATATTCCCCAAGTGAACACAGCAAACCCTCCATGGATCAGTTAGCACCAGTGTTTCATATCTAACAGAATTAGAGTGATTTCTCCCTTTCCCTTTGCTTCTTCATGCTTCCTACGTAATTTTATTATTTATTAAAAAATAGCAATAAAGACAACTTACCTTAAAAATAGTTTTTACCAGTTTAACTGATGAGAGAAAATTAAATGACTAACTCTAGATTCTAAAAATAGATATCATCAGTGTCCTTCCCGCTGACTTAACTCTAGTTTCTTAACATCCCTAGACTATACTGTGACCACCACAACTATGAATATTGTCACTATCATCCTTTTCACCAAATTCTGTTACTACCATATAGGAGTAGGATAGTTCTAAGACTGATTACATTGCTATGATCCTCACTTCTCTCCTGTGTCATATAGGCTTAGTCATAGCTCCTGTATATTTCCTAAGAGAAAAAAACACAATATGATATTTCAGTGGAATAATGAGATTGGCATAGATATCATTATACATAGTAAGAAAGCTTTCTGTTACTGAATTTTCAGTTATGTTTAATATTATTTTATTCTGAAATGGTGGTGTGGCATCTTACCCTTCCTGAAGAGTAATGAAGTGGAGAGACACAGCATTAACAATGGCTTCTCAACTCACACACTGGACAGTGGTAGAGACTAAAGGAGAACTCAGTGACTTGATGTTCAATGGTTTTCAGGCTCTGCATTTACCTTCTTTCATCCAGAGAAAGGTTCCTTCAGCAACTGTCAGTTTGTATCCCGCTACTGATTGCAGAACTACTCCACAGCAAGTCTCGGAACCCTGGGGGATTTTTAGAGCCCTTTAGAGATGAGGTAGACTCAATGACCTTTCAATCCAGCAATGCTAAAAGACAAGCTGAAAAGGGTTTTGAAAGCACAGCAAGAAGCGAGGCAGTGCCTGCAACTGTTGTTTGCTCAGCAGTTCCGCCCCACATCGTTCTTTCAAAATCCTAGGTTCTAAACAGTGCGGGAAAGGGCAGTCCTGTCTGCTTCCAGTATAAAATAAGGCAAAATGGAAGCTAGGTGTATAATTAGACTGAACAGTAAGAGGAAGATGAGGAGGAAGTCTTAATATGAAAACTTTGATTAAGGGGGCTACAACTGAGATACAAATTGAATAAATTGAATATTAATAATAGTAACAATAAAAAAGGGAAAAATGTTGAATAAAAGATCACACACCAAAGGATCACAGTTAGCTAATGTTTGACTCGTCACAGTGCCTAGAAAATGATATTGCATGGTTATTTTGATTTTGATTAAAAGGATTCTGCAAATTTTCTTCAAGAAGCACAGAACACTGGAAGGTGTGGTTGTGGCCCTGTGATCATGAGGCGGTGGTAAAGGCTTGGGAGGTATAGGTGTCTCTCCACTCCCAGGCCCTGGCCTTGGTGTTCACTCCCTTGGAGCCCATCACTGAATCTATGGTGGAACTCTTTGCCTTCGTAACTTAAATAAGCTTGTACCTAAGCTGCACTAGCTGAAAAGTGGCGCTGGTACCAACGAAGCATGATAATCAGCTTTCTGGGGGGTTTCTGAGCTTGGAAGTGGTTTCTACTTCAGGGAGAGTCCAGGTATTTTTTTCCCTTTTAATCAGGTTTTTTTTTGATATTTAGATGTAAAGACCCAAAATTATACCCCGTGAGCCATTGTGTTTTATTTCTTTTAACAAATTAAATAGAGCTCAGAAAACAAAATGTCCACAAACTACACCTCATATCTAAAAACATGCTTCTTTGAATATGTTAGTATAATTACATACAGAATTTTTTAAAAATTCAGATTTCTCAAATGAGCTTCAGGTGTTTTGTGAAACTCAAACACCTTTATGATAAACTCACTTAATCGGGGGAAAGCTACGGTTTTGTTTATAGTCTGCAGCCTTTAAAAATGGGGAAAATAAACTATAATTCTAGCAAGAAGCATGGAGAAATGTAGATCAATTGATTAATAAAATTATAAGGCAGCAGCTGAAGAATGCACAAGACCCCACTTTGATCTCTTTGGAAAACAACTGTTTTTACAAGGATTTTAAATTCTAATCATACTTAATGTATCATCAAGTAAGAGATGCATGGACCATGGGAATGTTCTTTCCATTCACCAGAATCTGGGTTATTTTTCTTACGTCTGTTAATTAAGAAGCAGATTCTACCATATACCCCATTTCAATAATGGGCTAAGTAGTTATCATAGGAGTTGGAGACCAATAAACAGAATGCTTGCCATATTCTCAGTGAAGTCTTTCCGACATTAATGCTGCCAGTCAGACTGTGGGAAGATTAAGTACAACAAAGAAACGTACTCATTAGCTTTTAATGATCATAACAGACAGATACCATGGCTTTAAATTGCTTTTCAGAGTCTGAATTCTATTTTTATAATCAATGCTCTAGCTAAACATTCATCATTATGAAGACAAATCCTGTAAGTCACACACATATTTCTGTCTCCTTATGACAGACATTGATTTAGAAAGGAAAGACTAGATCCAACTGTCAGGAAACAGCTGGTCTCCTTAGATAAGGAAACCATTGAACTGGCTTTTAATACTGTAAGAAAAAAGGAGAGAGAAAGGGGGAAAAGAGAGATTTACTGTATGAACAGACAACAAACATCTGAACTACCTACATGAGAAGACACAAATTGTAATTCACAGAGCATAGCTTAATTATTGCATTTCTCGATAGCTGGCTTGAGACTGTGGGCAATATTTTCTCTTGCCAAATCAAAGCTACCTGCTTTTGGCTGTTAACAGCAAACTGAGACTCAGAAAAACATCAGGTGGCACGAAAGAGTTAAAGAGACCCCGAAAGCCCGCAATACAAGCTGCAGCGCCTGGTGGGCAGCTCTTGAAAGCACAGGTAACATCGACAAATAAGCTCAGAAAAACACTTGGTTTCCCTAGTCAGTTAATAGCGCTGTGACTCAACCCGCACAGATGCACCAGGCTCCCAGGATTTCTGCAAATTTCCCAGAGTGACTTGTAATGAAGCACTGTTTGCTCAGACTTCAGCTGCAGAAATGAAAGTGCATTTTATTTTAGTTGCCAAGAATGTTCCTCTTTCAACAAACTTTAACTGGAATCTTTTTCCCCCTTAGTTGTCTTAGTAAAAAGTTTTTGCTAGATAATCTCAAGGCTTAGAGAAAACCACACCATCTTTTCTGTGTTTGAAGATAAGAGTTGCCGTAAGTGAGAATATGTACCGATGAAAGACAATGCCATGGATCTGACTGTTTTCACAAGGTATTTTTGGCCAATAATGTCAAGAACTGGACTTCCAGAAGTGATGACTCTGAGTCTACAAAATAGGCTGGGACTCTAAGGATGGAGGTGGCCACTGAGTACTCAGAAGAGGAGGCTGATGGTTCTTTTCAGTGTTGGGAACCAAACACAGGGCCTTGTGCATGACACCAAGCACTCAGCTACCCATCTACATCACTGGTTCCTGTTTGCTTGCACAGGGTTTCACTATGTAGTCACATGAACCTTGAACTCTCAGTGTAGCCCAGGCTGGACTCAAACTCAACTCACTCCTGTCTCTGCCCCTGTGAGTGTGCACCACCACACCAGGCAAGACATTGCTCAGTTCACGCACCACGGGCTCCTCACTGTATGCAAGCTACCAGAAGTCAACAGCGAGCAGTGTAAGTTCTTCTTCTTCGTTCTCCACTCTTTCCCCCAGTATATATTTTGTTTTCATGCAATGAAAGGGGGTTTTAGAAATATGCCTCTAGGATAAAATGAGTCAAATATTAATTTTCAATTAGCACCACTCCTGCGTTGGCATTTATAATAATGACCTGAAGAAGAGGCCCAAATCCTTAGTTTAGGAGGGGATTAAAGTGTTTTATGATTAAAAAAAAAAAAAAGATTTAGCTTTCTAATTCTTAGTGCTGTGACAGGTTTGATTTTTCCAGTCCACACATCAATGACAACCTCTGAACATTTTCAGTGGTGAGAGAAACTTGTACAATCTTCAAAAAATCTGTAATAAAAGTTATAAATAAATATGAATGGCAATACTGCTTTAGAAAGAGTTACAAATGAGCTCTCTACCATTCTGCTTTCATTGAAAACAAATAGCATTATAATGCATTATTAGTGACAGGGTAGTCATGAAATTATCTGTAATCCTACCATGCAAACATAATTACTGTATTTGCATTCAAAATTGCAGCTCACTGTCTGTGTGCATTCTGAATTCTCATATTGCCTATTTCCAAAAATGAGAAACCTACAGAGTTTGGGAGTGAACTGTGGAGAGGGAAAGGAAATAAGAGACTGATAACAAAAGGGAGGGAGAGGGGCATGATGAAGGAGAATGAGCAATCTAGACATAGGACAGAGAGATGAGATATAGAGAGACAGAGAATGATGGTAAAGGCAGAATTACAGGAAAGGTTAAGGAAACAAAAAGTGAGGTTTAAGGCCCCAAAAAGAAGAGTTAAAAAAAATCTTGACTTTGGGACTGCTGAGACAACTGATCATGTAGAGGAACTTGCATGAATGTGGAATGGCATGGATTTGATTTGGGATCCCTCAAATAGCCAGTTGAGAATCGAAACCCCATGAAACGCCCTCTGACCTCTACTTGCCCACTGTGTTGGGCATGCAATTGCACACACACACATATGCACATATGCACATATGCACATACACACATACACATATATACATACAAATTTGGGATAGTAGTAAGAGAAAGGATCTCAAACATAGACAGACAGAGCTTCATGGGGGTGGTTTTAGCTCTCTGCTCCATCAGTCCAACATATGGCTTCACCCTCAAGCTCACACTCCCTTGTGACTGGGTCAGCATTCACATTCAGGCTAAGTCTGGAAAAGGAAGCTCACCCTTTGATCAGCTATATAAATTGTTTTCTCTAGATTTCTACAGATGTCCTCTTAGTCCCCACTAGCCGGCATTTACCCACAAGGCCACAGGAGCAGTGGGCTGTGGGTACTATGCTGTATTGCAAGAGGAAGGAGGAGCATCAAACATCTGCTGGGCTGTGAACCTTTACATTCACAATAGTATTGTCAGTTTGGAAACATGGCACTGTGAACTCAGATTGTGTCTGATGAAACCCTGGCTTTGCTTCTGTGACTGTGTGGGAGATGTTCAATTCAGCTATGAATTAATGCACACAACATACTCAGACACAGTGCCTAGCACAGAATAAACACTTAAGGGGGGGCACATTTATTTCCAACTGTTAGTTTATCTTAAAAAAATGGTGTCATGTTCTCTGGGATTGTGTACATCTTAGCTATGTATGTAGAAGCAAACCAGACTCATAACAACATTTCTTGAGCATCTTTGCTGTGTTGTATGTAGCAAAGAGCTTATGTGGCTTTGACATTTGAGGTTTGACAAGTCTTTATATTCGTACTGTGGTTTCGTGACAGTCCTGTGGTCTTTGCCATGGGAGACACTGAGTAGGGCTATACTGTTTCTTGATATCTAAAGATTTACACAGTGTTTGAAAGTTGTATTCTTTTGTATTGATGAGACTTTTAAAATGATCAATTTCAGTCTTTTGTAACTGTGCTTGGATCTAGGAGGAGTGATGCTTTTAAGAAGGGTGAGAGAAGCCAGGCCTAGGATCACATAGCTGAGACTACATTGCTCATTAGGTTGACTGAATTTGAAGACAGCTTAGGCTACATATCAACAGTCTAAAGGACAAAATAAAGTAAAAAAAAACAATTAGATAGGGACAGATGGACAGACATACGAAAAGACCCCAATCCAGAAATAAAAGTTTTCTGCATAAGTCCCCTTTACCACCTCAGAATCATACTTCACACATCATGAGTTGTTGGTGAATGGCCGTGTTGTGGTCTTTTCTCTCTGACTGGCCAGGCCTACCTTTCATCTAGGAAAGCCATGGTAGTATTAGTGGTTTGTTTGGCAATGTAATTTGTTCATCAGCAGCTTGGTGAAATCTTGAGTTCTTCTCATTTCAACTTTAGAGAAATGTCATGTTCAGGAAGGTGTGAAAACTAGTCTGGAATTCCAGACCAGTGAGTAGCTGCATTCAGACCCAAATTCCACCGTGCCTCTTCTTGTTTCTGCCACCTTATACAGAACTGTTGATTCTACCCAACTCCTCCAAATGAACTCAAAAAACTGGGCTGGCTGGGAGAGACTTGCAACCAGCGGAGGCAACCTCATCTCTCACCAAAGGATCCCCACTTCGTCTTTGCTGAGAGTCTTATTTGTGTAAGACTGTGAGGGGAGAGTTTGATCTTCCTGTTTGCAAGGTGATTTTGACACATGTTTCCATGAGCATAGCCCAGCATGTTTGACATGCACAGGGGATTGGAAAGTTTGCTTTGGAATGATATTGGGACTGTTTCATTTTTACTGAAAGAATAAGATTTTACTATTATTTTCATCAATGGCAGTAAGGGGGTATGTTTGTGTGTATGTGTGAGAGTGAGGGAGAATTTCCCTTCCTAATCATATTTCTAAGGTAGAGGAATCCATTGCATCTATTGATCAGGAAGTATGGTGGCATCTTAGGTTCACACATTCAAGTCTTATTCTAATGACTTACTAAATTCCATGAAGTTGTGAAATATTGCTTACTGCTATCAATAATTAAAAAAATAACAGATTTGGGACTATCATCATTTAGGAACTTATGGTTCCTGCTCTTCAGTTGTTTAAAATTGTGAAGAGATTAATCCACAAAAATTCTCTCTAAAAAACTGGCATTAGATGACCTGTAGGTATGGGCAGAACTTATAGGATCACTTTCCCATTGTAATCGCCCTTTATAAGTGGGCATCTTACATGCGGGGAAGATGAAAGTTAAAGTACTAATGAAGATAGCATGTCAACTCAGCTTTCCCACCTTGTTAAATAATAGTGATGTTATAATAATAATAGTCAATCAATCAATCTTTAAGATTCTCTTAAGTTCCATCCCCAGTTGTGTAACTCTGCCCACTGATACCTATTAACCAATCATCACAAACCCTCCTGGACAGGGCAGGACTCTTCCACAGAGTAGGCAACAACTAGTCATACAACTAGTGAAGCTGAATCAGGCTTTTTTTGTTTGTTTGTTTGGTTGGTTGGTTGGTTGTTTTTTGGTTTCTTCTTCTTTCTCTAATACAATTTTTTATTTATTACAATTTATTCATTTTGTATCCCAGCTGTAGCTCCCACCTTCATCCCCTCCCAATCCTGCCTTCCCTCCCTCTTCTCCTCCCATGCCCCTTATCCAGTCCACTGATAGGGGAGGACCTCTTTTCCTTCCATCTGACCCCAGCCTGTCAGGTCTCAACCCTAGACTATCAGTTCTCGTCAGGACTGTCTTTCATAGTCTTCCTCTGTAACCTAGTAAGGCTGCCCCCCTCAGGGGGAGGTGATCAAAGTGCCAGCCACTGAGTTCATGATAGCGACAGACCCTGTTCCCCTTACTAGGGAGTTCATTTGGAGACTGAGCTGCCACAGGCTACATCTGTGCTGGGATGCTAGGTTATCTCCACGAATGCTCCTTGGTTGGAGTATCAGTCTAAGAAAGACCCCTGGGCCCAGATTTCTTGATTCTGTTGCTCTCCTTGTGAAGCTCCAGACTCTTCCAGGTCTTTCTATCTCCCCCATCTTTGATAAGATTCCCTGCACTCTGCCCAAAGTTTGGTTATGGTTCTTTCTTAATACCCTGCTGGGTAGAGTGTTTCATAGGCCCTCTGTGATAGTCTTGTTCCTTGTTTTCACCTTCTTCAGATGTCTATCCCATTTGCCTTTCTGAATGATTATTGAACATCTTACCCAGGGTCCTCCATCTTGCTTAGCTTCTTTAGGTGTACAGATTTTAGTCTGATTATCCTATATTATATGTCTAATGTCCATTTATAAGTCAGTATATACCATGTGTCTTTGTGCTTCTGGGATACCTCACTTAGGATGATCTTTTCTAGTTCCCACCCTTTGCCTGAAAATTTCACGATTTCCTAGTTTTTAATTTCTGAGTAGTATTCCGTTGTGTAAATGTACCATTCCTCAACTGAGGGGCATCTGGGTTGTTTCCAGATTCTGGCTATTACGAATAAAGCTGCTACAAACATGGTTGAACAAATGTCCTTGTTGTATATTTGAGCATATTGTGGATATATGCTTAGGAGAAGTATTGCTTTGGCTAAGATCAAGTGTAGTATCTGAATCAGGTTTTTAACTAGGCCTAAACAGAACTGGGTTTGATTACATGCAAGCATGATGACTGAGAAGAGCTCATACGCACTGATCTCCTCTGAAACTCAGGACAGGAGAGCAGATTACAATTTTTCATGTAACTTCTAGCTCTGTTTTGTAGCTTGTGCTGAATGATTTAAATTTGTTGACTGTTTTCCTATTTCCCATATATAGCCTTCCATAAAACCATATGTACATCCAAGGAGTATTACCGCCCCAGAAATTCCATGTTCATATCTATCTGTATATGTATGTATATGATACAATACTATGTGTGTACTTCAAAAGTGAGAAGGAAATGCTTAAGAACTCATAAATATGGTACTTGTGATTAAAATATTTTTCAGTCTCATTATGAAAACATTTTCAATCTGGTAATAAAGATGTATTAATTACACTTTCCCACCGTTACCTCTGAAAACAGTGAACTTGAATTCAGTGGAGGCAAGCACTTTCAGTCCAGCCCTCCGTACAGTTGCAAGCAGGCCAGGTTCTTCCATTTGTGCTGCTGCCCTGAAGGATTTTCTACTGTCTGTCTAATAACAGCCTGCATGCATTCAGCCACCTAAATGCAGGAGCTGTCAGAAATTAAGTCAAGAGTTGAAAAACAAGAAATAAGATGTGGGATTTGTAATACTAAGATTCTGCCTCGTGTTATCTATATTTTTAGAACTTGAAAAAAATACATCTCATGTGTAGCAAAATAAGGATGTTTAAAAAAACGTGAGGGCACAAAAAGAAAATTCTACCCCTAGATGAATGAGATTCTGCAAATCTACCAATCTTTTCATCTAAAAAACAACTGTATATAACTTATCTTATGCATTTGAGATAGGGAGAGAGATCACAGATTTTTTCAGGTAAAAGCTTGGCTACTGAGAAAGGGAAAATTCGGGAAAGAAAGGATTGTTAATAACTGTCCTTCAGGTGACAATGGCTAGTAAATTTCAATAAGGCCACACAAGTCAGCCTACAGGCCTGAAGATTCCCCCAAGTCCCTGGAAGCTTTGGGTCATGGTAGATGCTGTTGTCACATTTATCCATTCAGTAATTAAGTAGTATTCCCAGTGTCCACTCGGAGTCACACTCTGTCTTATCTCTACCCTATTGCTGTGAAAATATGCCTTTACTTGGCAGTAGGCATGGTCCTGGAGCAGAAGCTGAGAGCTTGCATCTGATCTACAAGCATGAGGCAAAGAGGTGGGAGATGACAGATGACCTTTGAAGTTTCAAAAGCCCACATCCCCAATGACATACCTCCTCCAACAAGGCCATTCCACTTTATATTTTTCAAACAGTTCCACCAAAAGGGACCAAAAATTCAAACATATGAGCCTATGGGGGTAGGGAGGCATTGCGATTCAAACTTCTAAATGCACTGTATCATAAACTGTCTCATGGTTCAGTTAGTAAAGTGCTTGCCCAGCATGCACTTGGGTTTAATCCCCAAGTACCATAAATTTCTCATCTAGGAGGAGAAAGCTAGATCAAAAAACACACATAGAAAATAAACAGGTAAACATCATGTAGTAGTTTAAAAGGTGATCAGTAGTCTACCAAAGGAGGGATATGGGAAGAAAAGAACTAGTCTGGATATCACTAAAGCTTTTGAGAGTGTAAGAGAGCTTATACAGCAGATAAACACTCCACATTCGGTATTTGCCTTCCTGTTCTTGAGATGACTCAGACCCCACTCACACCCTAGCATCTATTGTACCTTTGCTCTATTCTTTTCTCTTTATCTGTTCCCTTCCAGACATTCCAAATCTATTTATTGGGGATTTAAAGTATTTTCATTCTTCTTTATTTTCACTCCAGTGATGGAAGCTCATTAGTGTTCATCAAATTAGTTTCCCCATCGATCCAAGAAATGTATCTGAAAACTGTCATGAACATGCATTCATCTCTGTTCACTTTGTACTTTTCCTATGTATTGTATCATTCTCAGCATACATGCTGAGCCATGGTGTGGCTACTGAACAGCCAGTCTAGATAAGTTCATTACCTCATGTGGGCTGTTGGTACACATGATGTCTACTCAAGCAGCAAGCACATTGTCCAGTGGTAGTTTACCCAGAATGCAAGAGATATTTCTACATTTCCTTTCTGCTAAGGGCATGATGCACTTCCTGAGACAAGCATGAACACAACCATTAAAGGAAACATATGACTTTTGTTTTATTTTTAAGATTCATTTCAGGCAGGACTGAGAAAACCACCATTCAGTTAAGAGTTTTAACCAGTATGTTTAGTTGTGGGTGCTAAGGATAATGAACCACTTCTCTGTGCTTGTCGCTAAAAATGGCCAAATCATTACAGATCTTGGTACTGCCTAATGGTCTGAAACAACAGGCTTTGGCAAATGAGCATTTCAGAGCTCAGTGACTCTCTGAACATAGGCTAGACCATTCAGGTATTTAAGTGTTATCCACGGCCTCTTCAATTGAGCAAATGGGTCTATAATAATTAAAATACTGTAAACACAGTGACACAGTCCCTAGGCTCTTAAAGAGAGACGCTTTACTCCTGTGGGAAGGAAATGAGGTGTTTCCTTGTTAGGGATTGCACAGTTTGCATGTGGAAGCAGCCTGACAGGCGAGAAAGAGCCTCATTTGTGAGCACACGATCCCTTGGATGTCCTTGTCTGCAGTCCCAGAAGTGTCTATGGCAGGGGCAGAATAGGTGACAGCAGCTGAGCTCTCTCTACTGCTCATTTCTAGCACTTTCCATCTCAATGAACAGGACTCTCACTTCCCTAGTCAGACTCTACCAAGATGTCACCTCTATGCAGGAGCTCGACACACTGGGGAAATAAATAGTAGTTTCTATTTTTAAAATGATTGGAGACATTTATTCCATACACAGTAAAGCCTCCCTCCTCCCTCCCTTTTGATGGATATTTTGCTTTTACAAGAGAAATTGTTATTATAATCTCATCGAAAAAGAGAGGAAGCCATCTTCATCCGTAGCTGTCACCCTAACTCGGAGTGCACGCGAGGGAAACTTTCTGTGGCTTCAAAATAAAACTAAGGAGCAAAAGCTGTATCATTAATTATAGCTTTGAAATATTTTTGTTGACCTTCTACGAAGGTGATATGAGAAGGCCAAAGCAAAATATAACAAAACAGCACCAAAAGTGGGTCAGGGGGTGGTGGTCAGGCGGTTGCTTGCTGAAGTTTAATTAGGTGAAGTTCTGAGGACTGAGAGAAACTATCTGAGAAGCACAGTAAATTGGCTTTCAGGAAACAGGAAAAAAAAAATCCTTCTAGGGACTCTTTCAAGAAGATATGACCTAAAAAAGGGATGTGGTTGATGTTTGATTGACTGTTTGGGGAATGTCATATCCGAAGGGACAAGGTTTATGTCTGTTTTCATTAATTCCAGAGTTCGACTGGCCTTAGGCATTTACCTGGTAAAAATTTAAACCATTCATGGAATGAGAAAAAGAGATGCTAAGAAGGCTGCAGGTCCCTCGCTTATAGAAATGATCTGATTCACAAAAATTTACGTTTAAAGATGGACTCTTAACTCTTCCCTTTTTTGTCCCCATGGGAAAAAGCTGAACAAGATTGTCTGAAAGTGTCCTTAAAGGCAAGAAGTCCTTCCCAGAATTCTTTAGAATTCTTCTTAACCTGTCAAATGTGGGAGCTGAAAGCAGCTGCTTAGAACCATTCAAGTAGTGCCACTCGGTCCCATGAAGACGGTGATTAAGGCCTTCTTCTCCCCAGGGTTCGCATCCTGGGGAGAAAAACGTAGGTCTTCAGCCTTTCCTCACAAGACTGTTCTCCAAACCATTAATAACATTAAAAAAGAAATGATGCCTTCGGGGGGTTTACTCCAAGCTCTCAATACCCTTGCATGATCAGATTTATGCTTCGGGAAGCGGTGCCTTCAGAGTATCTATCCCCTCTTTTAGCAGGACTGTTCTCATTTGAGGGAGTGACCAAGTGTCTCTACTTGCCAAGGACTGATGTAGTTCTCAGAAGACAGGACATTCAGGGCTAAGAGCAGGAAAGGCCTGATGTCAGGGAAGACTGGTCACCAGACAAATACTAGCCTGACTGTCCTGACTCATAGGGAGGTAACAGGATGGCACTGGGGCTCTAGCGCTCTACAATGCTCATGTGGGGTCCGAACCTTTCAACAGGGCAAAGGACCTCAGGCTGAAATCATGTTCCAAGGCTTCCTTGGAAGCCAGGTACTCAGCACTCGCAGCAGCAGCAGCAACAGCAGCAGCAGAAGCAGCAGCAGCAGCAGCAACAGTAGTACCATTTGGGGAAGGGGTATTGCCAGGATGGCATGGGTGTCTTTTGTCATATACATTGTTTTGCAATAAATCTGACTTCTGCATACCCCCCCACCAACTGTGTCACATCTCAAATAGCCCCAGAGATCCATTTGCTGTTCTCTTGAGCATGTCTTCATAAACTCTTTCCATTCCCAATCCTCTTTTGCTATGGATTTTTTTTTTTTACACAACCCTTTGTATAAACCTTATAAATAGGTATACAAATAAAACATTCATTGACAGTAAATCACAATAAAATCTGAAACAATTATTTGGTTTACAAATATTTTCCCAATTTACTAAAGATGAAATCAAATTTGCATGCTAATAAGATACTTGCCTATTTTTGCATAAAGAATAAATCTTGGCTGAATATTCGATGCTCCAGGACCTAGAGCACCTGAACAGTTTTTCAGACTTACCTGGTACTTTGGTTTTATAATTGTCAATGCTGTGATTGCCGCTCTGCATAAATTCGCAAAATGCAACAGTGTGTGGAGGGCCATTTCAGAAACACTGACAGTTCTGTTCTCAAGCCAAGCTTCTTTAATACTGTGGTTTTAGGGAAGCTCCACTACCCAGCCCAAACAGCAGTTTTTAAAGTCAAATACTTTGACACAATACAAGCCAGAGATATGCTCATGCGAGGCTTGCATGCTTAGAAACTGCAGCGAACATACTAAGATGTTTCTTTTCTGGGGCTGGAAAGATGGCACAGAGGTTTAAGAGCACCGGTGGCTCTTACGGAGGACCTGATTTCCATTCCCAACACCCATACGATGGTTCACAACTGTTTGTAACTCCCGTCCTAGGGGATATGACGCCCTCTTCTGGCCTCCTCAAGTACCAGACATGTATGTTGTACACAGACATACATGCAGGCAAAAACCCTTGCACATGAACCAGATTATTCAAAATGTTTTAAGTAATTAAAACATTATGACTCCAGAATAGGAGAAAACTTACTTGTATGTTCGGAACACTGCATTTATTACATAGTCTCACATCTGAGCCCAGTGATTCAAACAGTGTTTGCTGGCATTGCAATGCAAAAGTTGTGCAAATGCAAAGTTCTCAGAACCATGACTGCGACGAAGTCACATGTTGCAACCCAATGACCACTGTCTGACAAGTCTTGGGTTCCTGACACAGACACAGAATCTGGGCCAAATCGTCTCCCTGCTGTGCTTTATAACAGGACTTCTTAAGCATTTGTAACTGTGACTCCCTCCTTTTTGACCCAAGAAGTTTTCCATAGCTCAAAGTATGCAACTATATATGATATAAGTAAAAAGATCATTTATTGATGGTAAATCATAAAAATCTAAAATAACTCTTTGGTGTATGAATATTTTTATCACTTATTAAAAATGAAAGCAACTTAATACTCGTCATTGCATATTCAGAAACCCTTACTCTCATCCAATTTTCTACAACTCTTCACTCAAGAACTGTACTTTCTTTTTTTAAATTACAACTTATTCACTTTGTATCCCAGCTGTAGCCCCCTCCCTTGTCCCCTCCCAATTCCTCCTTCCCTTTTCTCCTCCCATGCCCCTCCCCCAGCCCATTGATAGGGGTGGTCCTCCTCCCTTCCATCTGACCGCAGCCTATCAGGTCTCATCAGGACTAGTCTTCTTCTGTGGCCTGGTAAGGCTGTTTCCCCCACACACACCCTGCAACCCTCAGGGGGAGATGATTGATCAAAGAGCCAGCCACTGAGTTCATGTTTGAGAACCATAGGTACACAGAGCTGATTGTATTATCCTTCCTACAGTGTGATTCAGTAGGCGGGTCAAAACTCAATGTGGTGATGTAAGGCAGCATGGAAAGTAAAAATACTGAAGACAAACAAAACAGGGTAGATGAGGCACGGAACACAGCAAGAGGGGAGTCGAAGGAAAAAGAAATGAAGCTGAGAGAAAAAGTAGAGGGGAACAGGAAAGTGTGGTGCTTAATATTGTCAACTCCAGCTCCTAAAGGACTGTTTCTGGCACAATTGTCTAGATTACTTAGATTAAAGAGAATCCCTGTAGAGTGTCTGGAAGGGACTGTCTTGACTGATATGGGAAGATGCATCTTAATCAGGGCAAAACCATTTTTCTGGGTGGTGGTGACTGGTGAGGGCCTGGGGTGTATTTAAAAAAAAAGATGGTACAAGCTTTCATTAATTCCTCTCTCTGACTATGATTCCAATTCCTTGACTTCCCTGCTAACGCCTGTGTCCTGGAATTGTGAACTAAATGAAATCCTTCCTCCCTTAAACCACTTTGTTCAGGGTACTTTACAGAGCAACGGGGGAGAACCTGAGACAGGAGGAGAGAGTATGACAGGATATGGGAAGTGAGAGGAAGAAAGGGGAGGGGGAAGGGAGGAAAGGAAAGGGAAGAAAAGAGAAGCAGGAGAGGAAGAAAATGAAACTTAAAGGAAGTGAAGGAAAAACTACAGAGAAGGAGAAGGTTTCCCATTGTAGTAAGGGAATGGTTTGACAAACTTGCTTCAGATTTATGCCTATGCGAGTGCACAAGGTCTATGCTCAAATATAAGATTATTTTAGGAGTCATGGTCAAACAGTCTGGGAACCTTTGGTTAGCCTCTGCCTTATTTGTACACATTAGTCCGTTATAAGGACATCTTTGTGCTCTATCTACACATGTCCCAACACCCCTCATCTGATAGCTAGTGATTGCTTTTACAAAATCAATCTCATATTTGCAAAGTTTGAAAGATCCTACAGGAAGTACCCCTCTCTTCTTTATTTGTACCTGTCCCTCCAAGTTCTCAATACCTTGAACTTGAGCACAGGAAATCAGATGCCCTTGACACATTTCATATGAATATACTTACTTCTACTGCTTGAGCTGCTCACTGTGACTGTGAAACCACTCAGTGAAATCCTCTCTGGGTAGGAGTTTCTCCTACACGGTAGCACCATTTCCTACTTCCCCTCAATTTCTGTGAATATGAATGTGCTCAGTCCCAAGCCATTTCTCACTCTGAAATTCATTTCACTACCTTTCTCCAAACAGGTGACTCTTAAGGGGAGTCTGGGGCAGCCACAGCTTTTGTCTTTAAATCATGACTGTTCAGCCTGTAGCCAACTGTTTCAGATTATGCACAGACCACACCTCGAAGACAAGGTGACCATAAAGCAGGCCCCAGGGGAGCATGACAGAGTGCCTTGTAAAGAAAATAGCTGACATTTTAGTCTTCCAATGTGATGAGGACTACGGGCTTGGTGGATTTGTAGACCTTGATGAGGAGTCATCTGCACCATTAGAAAGAAATGATGGTGGGTTGGAATTTTTAGTGGAAATAAACTTTGCCAGTAGTCCATCTAAGATATTTGTCTTGGTCCAGCGTTCACTTAACGGCAGAAAGTAAAAGTCAGCAGGAGGCTAGATTTGTGTTTTGTGGACGGTGCTGAGCATAATCAGCCTGGCTGGTCTGACCCCAAGGGCAGAGACTAGGAACCGGGAGGCTATTTCTCCACAGAGTTTCTGATCAAATTTGAGAGAAGCATGAGGATGAGAAACTGGGGGCTCCCACATCTGTTTCTTTTTGTCACCTCACTGGGGATGTTTTTGGTTGAATTATGTCCATCACCACATTCATAGATTGAAATCCTGCAGTACCTCAAAACTCAACTTTGGTAGATTGAAATCCTTGGCAGTACCTCAAAAAGCAACTTTCTTCATGTTTTTAGACAGGAGCTCAACTCCAGGCTTGCCCTGAACTCGCTGTGTAGCGGAGAATGGCCTTGGTTTCCCCCCCCCCCCATTTCTAGAGGACAGGAATTACAGGCACACAACACCACACTCAATGTATTTGCTGCTGGAGATTGAACTTAAGCTTGTGTATAATGAATAAACACTCTGCTAACTTATACACATCTTCAGAATTTAGGCTATTTCTAGAGCTGGTTATATTGCAGTGGAGTAATTAGGGTGGGTCGTAATTCATCATGACTAGAGCCCTCGTAAAAGGGGGAATTCTACAGCCAGGGACGCTGCCTAGAAGCGTCAGATGGGAGGGCTGTGCTGTGCTGCCACAGCCAAGCAGTGACTGAAGGCTAAGAAACAGACCTGGGATTGGTCCTTCCCCAGACCTTCACAGAGAGCACATCTCTGCCAGCTAGAGTTGACAAAATAAACTATTATTGGAGCCACAGGTGTGGCACTTTGCTAATACACTCCTAGCATAACAATACAGCCAGAATAGAACGAATTCTTCCTCATTGCAATGTAAAAATGTGCACACGCTACACACAGTCATACTACACACACACCTATCATAAACACACACACTGCACAACACACAACACACACACATTTTCTTTATGTTTTGGAGGCAGAATCTTCCTACATACTCCAGGATGGTCTTGAACTGATGGGCTTCCTATCTTAGCCTTCATAGTGTCAGGATTACAGGTTTGAGCAACCATGCCTGGCCATTTTCATTTTTCTTAATATTTTCTAGTAACCTGTATAGTCAAAAGATCTAACCAGCAGAATTCATCTTGAAATTACTAAAGTAAAAAAAAAAATCCAGAAAAAAAAATGGACCAAGGAACTGAACTTAATATTGTTAAGGAAAAGCTTTCAATACTGAGATCATCTTCTGGGTACAAACACCTCTGTCCCTATCCCACTGCCTTTTGATTGGATTTCCACAGGATAGGAATGAGGGAAGAACACAGCAGTTCCAGGATGTAGCAGCCAAGACTCAGACAGAAAAAAAAAAGCAGGTGCAGGAGGATGGCAGACTGCTTGGTATGGTCTCAGTATGAACTCAACAGCCATAAAAAGGGAGAAAGCCTCTGACCTTTATGGCAATAGAAATATGTGACAGAAGTAAAAGAGGAGGTCCCAGATCCAATTACAAGTCTACAAGGGTACTGAAACACAGCCCCACTCTGAGTTTCTAGGAACATAACCAGGATCATGACTAGAATGGAATTTCCACTTGATTTGGGGAATTGAAGAATTCAGAAACATAGTACTGTGCTTATACCAGGACCAAGACACAGCACAGATGTGGTGTTCCCAGGACATGGATGAGGTTCTGCACCAAACAGAATGCTACCAAGCAGCAGGAGCTTTGGATCAGATCTAATGCCAGTTTCTGGATTAAACATAACTAGGGCATAATTGAGCAGTATGAAGCTCTTAACCATACTTAAGTCTAGCACCCATGAAGCAGAGCACAGAGAGGTTGCTGTGCCTGGAGTGCTGGTCAAAGTTATGTGCCCCACGGGTCTCAGGTAAAGACTGATTTGCAGTCTAATTTAACCTCTCAGTAGAGATTGAGCCCCTCTGCATTGTCTGTAATTATGCCAGGCACACTGGAACCAAAGGAGGTCCGGGGTAGGAGGCTTCTCCCATCTCTACTTTCCTGAAAGAGCTCCTTCAGTGCTTATAAATATTCTGATCAAAATCCGCATCAAAGAGACAGAAATTTCCATAGCGCCAGTTACCTTTATGATCAGAGATTGGATCAAAGAGAACACACATCTCTGCATTCCCATGTTTCTTTTCATTCCTTTTTTAGAGGTCAGAAAAGACCATATTTTCAGATTTTCCCCATAAGCATTTACACACAGAGAAATGTGTCTTACTATTTTTTGTTAGCCTAACAAAGCCTATTTTATTTAAAGGTGAAAATAACTTTTATTTCAAATTGATTTTTGGAATAAAAGAAGCCCTGTAAGTCTTCATATAGTGTACAATGATCTATTAAATTTCAATCTCAGTTTCTAATTTAAAAATCGTATTTAGGATTTCAATTACACCTTAGATATTTGTAAGGGACAAAAATGAATTCTCTCCTTTTAATTAAAAATGTTCTAAAATCTCTCTCAAAACTGACTCCCCTCCTTGGCTGCTTAATTCATGGTGGCTATGGTAAGTTTGAAGGATTTAACTGTTGACTTCTCCCTCAATATTTTCATGTCATTTCTTTCTGTTTTAGTGTTAAAAACCCAGAAGTAAGAATACATACTGTGAACATAAGTAATTTTCCTAACAACTTAGTGTGAATTAAAGAAATTAAGGCATGCTGTTGTATTTGTTTGCACGGCTTACCTGAGATTATAATGTCAATGATTCTGCCTTCCTTCTGTGAGGGTGCTATTGACCCTAAAACAATCTTATTACAGGTTTTAAAGAAAGTGCCTGGGCAGAAAAATAAGTCAGCTATTTTGCTTCATGGGTTCAATTAGATAAAAGACTCAGAATACATTTAAATACATTAAACAATTGGATTCCAGTAACAATTTATTGACTACAGTATAATGAAATACAAATTTCTTAATACCTAAAGAGTAATCACTCATCCCATTATTCAACGGATTACTAAAGCTTTCCCAAGAAAAAATGAGGAAAGAGGAAAGCAAGAGGAAAGAGGAAGGGAAGGGAGAAGGGAGGAAGAACAGAGGAAAGAGAAATGGAGGGGTGGAGGGAAATGGAGGAAGATAGAGGAAGAAAGAGGTGAACAGAGGGATAAGGAGCAAAGATCGAGGAGGAGAGAAAGAAGAAAGCACAATGTGACTTTTCAAGACTACTAGGAAAGGCTTACTGAATTCCTCTTCAAATCTGCCATGATGACTTCTGTGCAGTAAAACCAGCCTCATGTGCTCACCAGATGCCTCACAAGTACTTGGTCTTAGGAGTTTTACATTTGAAATATTGAATTTCTAGAGCTTTCTTACATCTCCCTTCGTGGTGCTAAACTGATCTCCAATTTTCCCAAGGCAGAGAGCTTGCCTCATGCCATGGGAGCAGAAATTTGTGGGATTTGCCCTTTCGCCACTCTGTCATTTGTTCTTTGATCTATAGAGAAGACTCTCTTACAGCGTCTTAACAGTTCACTGTGTGGAGACCCAGCACTGAGTGGCCCAAGAAAGTCCTTAATCCCCATGCCCTCCTGGCACAACCTCACAAACATCACTTTTTCACCTCCTTAGCACTGTTCAACAGAATCAAGAGCCTTCCATTCTCTGGAGACCAGGTTATCTGTACCCCCTGTCAGTAAAAATTGTCTCTCTTGAGTTTCTCTCTTCTTAAATGCATCACAGTCATTGCTGAGAAAGCTTCCTTCATGACCACACACATTCTTACAACCACAGACAGTGTTCCTTTTTTATTGAAATACAACTTTACTGTGGTAAGCATAAATGGATATTTAGTTACTATATTCAAGATACACAGATTCATAACTAACATAAGCATTTACCAAGATACCCATCATTAAAATGCAAACGAAGGGACATTTCCAGCATTCCACAAGATGATCTTTTACCAAGGCCAAACATTCTGACTTGATTTTCCCAGTTATTAACATGTGAATATGCTGGAAAAGGAAACCTTCTCTACTCACTGTGTGGCGACCAGAGATTGCCCGGGCGCTCCCTCACTCTCTTCCCTCAAGTGGCTCCATGAGAGGAGTCCTACACTGATCTTCTCTTGTCCTCCTGTGTAAAGCATATGCTCTCCTTCTGCACGCTAATGGCTGACACAGCATCCTGGGATAGATAGCCAGCCTATGCCTCTCCAGAAAGCCTTTCTTTACTTTTCCATTGTCTTGTTTTTGACTCAGAGTCTCACAGTGTGGTCAAACCTGTCCTCAGACTGGCAATCCTTTTGGCTTAGCCTCCCAAATACTGAGATTGTGGTGTCTTCCACCTCATTCAACCAGGAACATCTTCAGATACCACTGTCCACTACTTATCTATCAAGGGCCCATTGTATGCTATCTCATAGTGCACTCAGAGGAGAACAGGGACAGTAGCTAGCCTCACCTCAGCAATTCAGTAGATACTGACGTATAGAGAATAGTTATAGGAGGGCATAGGTTAGGGCTGACAGAGGTTAGAGACTGTGTTTGAGGATGCAATCTCCACAGGAACAGGAGAGTGCCCTCTCACAGCTTACATACTACCCTTCACTAATCAGACTCCTACTGTATGTTCAGTGCTGTGCTGTACACTGGGGATGCAGCAGTGAAGAGTGACAAAACCTCAGAGGAGTTATATTCTGTGGAGAAAAGTGAGGAAAACCACAGAGTAAGAGGAGAGGGCATATGAACAACAAGATGGGCAAGCACATTTGATGTACATGATGTAGTTGCTGAGGAAGGAGTGGGTGAGACAAAGAACAGAGACACTGGGCAAATAGAATGCTAAAGACTAAGGAGATGGTGCTGCCTTTACTTTTAAATCACTCTTTATAACAGTGTGTTTCTAACCGCCATCTTTCTCTCTTTCTGTGTGTGTGTGTGGGGGGTGATTTCACCATTAAAAACCCAGATTTTCCATTTTTTGTAGACTATTTCTACCCAGATTATAAACTTCTCGTGCACAGGGAACAGCTCCCACATTATCTCCAACATTCCAAGATACTATACCAAGAAGAGCAAAGTTACAATCCTCTCATCTTTTACACCCCTTGGTTCTATGCCACAAACCTTACTTCTGACCTTCCTAACATTCCCACAGTTCCGAAGAACTAATTGCACACCACAAAGACTTCCTGCATGCTTCCTGTCATTTTCTTCAGCTTCATTTACAGTGGTGCTCATCAGTCAGGCATGCATCAAGCCATTAAGGTGCAGCACCCTTCTCCACAGGGAGTACCTATGCACTCGTCACCCACACTCTGAGCTCCATACTATGGATAACAAACAATGGCAAGTATGGTGGCGTCATAACTGTGTGACGAGACTTATAAAACACACTTCCAGAAAACAGAGAAGGAGACAAATTTCTGTTTCTCAGCAAGCCATTAGTGGCACAGTTAGAGACTGGGAGAAGAAATGGCTCTAACTGCCAGGCACTCTGCACTGACACAAACAGGAAACAAAATACATCCTGGATGTAAGTGCCCTATGTCAGAAACTCTGTAAGTGTAATCTGAGAAATGCAAATATCCATTTATTTACATGGTAGGCATTTATTGAGACCATAGTATGTGCTAAAATTAAAAAAAAAAAGAGGCAAACAAAATAGACCATTGCTGATTAAACATTTATTTACATGCCACCGTGATGGGTATTATGAATGGAAGTCCCATGGGCTGTGAGAGCTTGTGGGAAAGAAATGTAGCCAGTCCAGTGAAGACTTGCCTGACTAGAGCTGGAGCTAGCAGGACAAATGGGAAATTACCCAGGCAAAGTGGGAAAGAATAATGTTCAAGACAAAGGGAATGCCCCCATGCAAAGGCCCAGAGTTAGGAGGGACACAGCAAAGGCACGGAGAGATCACCATACTCTCCTCATGAGAAATTTCATGGCGCACCTGAGGAGATCAGCACAGGAGAAGATGGTTGGAGACCTGAGGGAAGCAGGGATGTGTGTCCTCCTTTTCACCCAAAATATCAGTTAACTATAGGCATGCTACTATAGCTGCCTCCTTTATGCATTTTGTGACAAAAGGAGATTCAGGAAGTGAACGAGTACTAATTAATCACAGCCAAGGGTGTCTGTGAGTCACTGAGATGGGATGAGGAGAGGAGAAAGGTGGGGAGTGAGGGGTTAGATCCCTGAACAGCAGGAGCAGATTCTCCTTTCTCATGCGGCAGCACACACCCAAACACTACAGTGTCTACCGTGCTCTTAAAAGTTGGCAAAATATTATTCTTTCTGAACAGCATATAATCAGGTCTATTATTATGACTGTTACTTACAGCTAAAATTAATATTTTGAGGAAAATGGCAGTGATTTCAATGAAAAGGCGACACTGAGGGGGTTCATGTGCCTTATGGAGTCTTGGATTATTTGAATATTACTACTTTTTGTTAACGGACAATAACTCTGATTTAGCCTACAAAACACCAGTCAATCAGTGTGAGAAAGACTCGGTTATCTTAGTCTCGAAGTTTTCCTGTGTGATGAATCTGAGACCCTGATGATATTTATTCATTACATTTTTAATGATATATCAGGTTACCATAGCAATTCTGGTTCCCTGGAAACTTCTTTCTCTCAGCACACATTTATTGTGTGCAGCATTAACCGCCCAATCCTATTGTTCGAGCTGTCTCATTAGCTCCAGTAATCCGAAGCTGTCTCGAAATGTTAAGCACTAGCAATATATTTTAAAAACTACATATTGAAGAAGAGCATTTATTTAAGGAAACATATCACCTTTAAAGCACCCTTGCTCCTGAAGGTTTTCATTGACCCCAGAAGCCACTATCTTTATTAAGCGTAAGCATAGCTAAGGGATTATGTCAGTCATTGTAATAATTAAATGTATACTCTTTAATATAGTTGGTCCAGCAATTATTTTTATATTGGGCTTTCATCCCCCTTAGAGATTATGATTTCTATACATTAGAAGCTGTCGTAAGTCGGGCCGTGCTTCCCACAAGTGTGTTGGAGCTAGTCACTGCTCTCATTGCTGCAATATAAGGAAAGAAAGGTTTCTCTTGGCTTATAGGTTTAAGGATTCAGTCAAGCATGGCAGGGAATGCACACTGGCAGAAAATAGGAAGCAACAGGTCTCCTTGCATCTATACCCAGAAGGCAGTGGAAGATGAGTGTGTGGGCTCCACCCACTTCCTCCTTCCTATGCAATCTGAGACTCATCAGTAGGATGTGTTAACCACACTCAGGATGTGTCCTCCTATCTCAATTCACCTGGCCTAGAAACTCTGTCACAGATATACCAGGGACTTGTCTCCTAGATGAATTTATATCCTGTTGAGCTGACAAGATTAAACTTCACCCCAGCTTAATGTGACCATGGCTGCGTTTGGAAACACAGTCTTTGCAGGTGACAGGGTTAAGGTAAAATTAGGTTGGCAAGGTAACTTCCAGCCCAAGATGACTGTGGCCTTACAAGAAATTGATAACTTGGACAGAAGAGACACATATATAGAGATGAAGAAGGTAAGAGTGAAACACAGAAAACATTATGAGACCTGAGGGCGGAGAGTGAGTGATGCTCTGTAAGCGAAGGAATTCAAAAGATCAACAACAAACCCAAGAGCTGGGCATGAGGCATGGAGTAGATTCCCTTACGTCACTGGGTTTCAACCTTCCTAATGCTGAAACCCATGTTCTGGATTGCTGTAACTCTAAAAATTAACACATTGATACTCATAACTGTAATTTTGTTACTGGTGTGAATAACATTGTAGATATCTGATATGCAGAATATCTGCTATGCAAGCCCCAAAAGAGTGTTGACCCACAGGTTGAGCACGTGAGGACTGCCAGCTCAATTGACCTTTAGATGCAACTTTGCCACCAACAACCTGAACTCACACTTCTTTTATAATTAAAAATTTCACATTTCTCTGTGTGTGGGGGGGGGAGGTTGGGTGTGCACGTGTGTGTACTATGACATGCATGTAAAGGTGAGAGGACAACTTGTGAATGTTCCACCATGAGGAAGCTTAAACTCAGGTCATCAGGCTTGGTGACAGACCCTGAACTTTGACTTTGACCATCTAGAGCGACAAGACAACAAGTTTCTCTTGGCTTAGCCACCCAGTTTATGAGAGTTTGCTATAACAACCTCATCAAGGAATCAGCGCTACTGAGTTTATGTGTGTGCTCATGCTTGAATACAATCATTTCTATTAATAAATAAAATAATCTAAATACATTGTTCTTCAGTCAGTAATTCTAATTCCTCCACTTGCTCATTTATCTGTTCTACAAGCACTGACTGTCACGTCTGTCAGCCAATGTTTCGACACACACAGGTGTGAAGATAAGAATACAAAGTAGAGATCCTCCTCTCCTTCCTTCTGATCTTAGTCTATCAGATCTCATCAGGAGTGGCTGCATTGTCATCTTCTGTGGCCTGGAGGAGGGGTGGAGGGAGGGGCTTATGGGGGGATACAAAGTGAATAAAGTTTAATTAATAAAAGTTAAAAAGAAAAGAATACAAAGTGAATAAACGGCTGTTTCCTCTAGGTTCTAGTAATAATTTCCTTGTCTTTCGGTGTCTGAAAAAAAAATCATGCTAAATTTCTGGCTTGTGTTTTCTCACTTAATCCACAGCACAAACAAGGAATTATTGTTCCCAGTTTTCTGAAAAAGATTAAGTCACTGAGGTTTAGTGAGTTGAGTAAATTACTAAAGATGGCAAACACAATAGGCATTAGAATTGTTGGGTTTTGAAGTCCATGGAAATTCCTTTAATTCATTTTAATTCTTTGGGGTCCTGGAGACACAAAAGTGTGACTCTGATGTAAGGCAGACACATGGTTAAGAGACTAGGTAAAACACTATTGGTATTCATGAAAGGAAGACAATTGGTAAAATCAGATAGATTTAATGGGGGAGGTTCCTTTAGCAATACACAATGGGGAATCATACTACCAGAAAAGAGTAAAATGATTACGGATACCAAAAATAATGGAAATGCAAAAGGCACCTCTAATTATAGATTTCTTAGAAGCATGAGACTGATGAAATGGTATTCTAAGAGAATCTATAATAATGTAAGACAAGCTATGGAGGTGTGTGTGCGATGTGCTTGAATTTTATTTGGCATGAAGCAGGGAGTCATTAAAAAAACTTTAAACAGAAGAGTTTATTATAGAGATTAATTAGGATGTATATCCAAATAAAAAACCATTCAGGAGATCATTATAGTAGTGGAAAGGCAATGGGATCGAACAAGGATGGAGATTTAAGAATGAGCAGAGATACCAAGCTGCTAAATTTAGAACATAGCCTGAGAAGTGGAAGGACTACGGTATTTTTTGTGTGATTGTAGGGGTGGTAATGCTGCTACCACATGAAGGTAAATTGGGAGGGCAGGGTGGCGTTGAAAAAACTCAGATGAGGAGATATAAACAATGTAATTGGAAATGTAGAATTTGGAGACAGAACAGACAAGAACTAATGGTGTGAATTATGAAATAAAATGCACTAATGTGATTGCTGAAGTCATTCACATAAACAAGACTGTCATGGGAAAGATGAGCAATAGAAAGCAAGAGGGAGAAAACAACTAATGCCTCATAATTTCACACAACTGTTGGCATGCAGAAGATATCTACCAATATCTTGCAATGGGCTAACAGGGGAGAAAACAAAGAAGAGAAGAGTGACAGAGACTAAAGGGGCAGGAGTGGAGAGGGACTTGGAGATAGCAAGCAAAAGAACATTTTACAAGTCAGAAGCCAGACACTAGTGTTAAAGGCAGTGAAGAAACCAGGGTACATGAGGCTGAAAAAATATAAGGATGCTTAAAAATAGGAATAGAAAGTGTGTGGTTGGACATTTGAAAGAAATAGACATGATAGAGAGGTCATCAGAGTTGAAAGCAAGCAATTTGAGGATGTTAGAAGCCAGGAGCACGGACGTTACTTTTAAGAGGGTACTGATGGAAAACGAAGAAAGGGAGAAACAGAGATAGTGAACCAGTGTGTTCTGGGCATTTATTTATTTTCCAAGAGACCAAATCCATTTGTAGAAGTCTGTATTCTATTTAGCCAAGTGACTGTGGAAAACAAAAGACATGAAGGAGTGCTAGTGAGTAAAAGGAGTTGACTAATTGTTCCCTAAATTAAGCCATTTCACAATGAGGTGAAGTGATGGCTGACTTCCATGAAAGCAGAACCTAAGGAAGTATTACCACCTAAAAGACCCATTTGAGGTCGAATACAGTGGAAGGACAGAGAAGAAGGTGGAGGCAGAATCTGCCCCTGACTGAATAAGCATTATAATGGAAAGGGCCAGTTGAGGGTCAGAGTTTGTGAAGTGACTCCACCACACACTTGGAAAGACTTTTTCTATAGGAGTATTGAAATTATTCATCCACAATTCAAAGCTTCTATCCCGAGACTTACCATATGTGCTGTAGGCAGATGTGAATGTTACAAGGCAAGCTTCAGTAAGTCACGGCATGAGTAAATAGTGTGATTTTCTCAACAGTTCCAAGCATGTAATCCTCTTCAGGGATCTCAACAATACTTAATTAATATATCCAGTTGTAGGGAACTTGGCTTTTATTAATATAAAGACTTTCAAAGGTCCAGTCTACAATGGCCTCTGTTTCCTTCTTCCCTGAATGCAAATGTGATTAAAAGATCTGGAAGAGCAAATGTCCTTGTTGTATACTTAATATATTTTAGATATATCTAGGAGTGATATAGCTGGATCTTGAGGTAGAACTATTCCTAATTGTCTGAGAAAGCGCCAGATTGATTTCCAAAGTGGTTGTATAAGTTTACATTCCCACCAGCAGTGGAGGAGGGTTCCCCTTTCTCCATATTCTCTCCAGAATGTGTTGTCACTTGAGTTTGTGATCTTAGCCATTCTGATGGGTGTAAGGTGAAATCTCAGGGTTGTTTTGATTTGCATTTTCATGATGACTAATGACGTTGAGCATTTCTTTAAGTGTTTCTCTGCCATTTGATATTCCTCTATTGAGAATTTTTTGTTTAACTCTGTACTCCATTTTTTTAATTGGATTACTGAGTTTGTTGCTGTTTAACTTCTTTAGTTCTTTATGTATTCTGGATATTAGCCCTCTGTCAGATATAGGTTTGGTAAAGATCTTTTCCCAGTCTGTAGGCTTTTGTTTTGTTCTGATGACAGTGTCCTTTGCTTTACAGAAGCTTTTCAGTTTCATGAGGTCCCATTTATTGATTGTTGCTCTTAGAGCCTGTGCTGTTGGTGTTCTATTCAGGAAGTTGTCTCCTGTGCCAATGAGTTCTAGGCTCTTCCCCACTTTTTCTTCTTACAGATTTAGTGTGTCTGGTTTTATGTTGAGGTCTTTGACCCACTTGGACTTTAGTTTTGTGCAGGGTGATAAATACAGATCTATTTGTGTTTTTCTACATGTAAACATCCAGTTAGACCAGCACCATTTGTTGAAGATGCTATCTTTTTCCATTATATGGTTTTGGCTTCTTTGTCAAAAATCAAGTATCCATAGTTGCTCAAACATGTTCATAGTAGCTTTACTCGTAATAGCCAGAATCTGGAAACAACCCAGATGTCCCATAACTGAGGAATGGATACAGAAATTGTGGTACATTAGCACAATGGATTACTACTCAGCATTTATAAACAAGGAAATCATGAAATTTGAAGGCAAACGGTGGGAAGTAGAAAAGATCATCCTGAGTGAGGTATCCCAGAAGCAAAAAGACACACATGGTATATATTCACTTATAAGTGGATATTAGACATATAATATAAGATAAACATACTAAAATCTATACACCTAAAGAAGCTAAGCAAGAAGGAGGACCCTGGGTAAGATTCTCAATCCTCATTCAGAAAGGCAAATGGGATGGACATCAGAAGAGGAAGAAAACAGGGAACAGGACAGGAGCCTACCACCAAGGGCCTCTGAAAGACTCTACCCAGCAGGGTATCAAAGCAGATGCTGACACTCATAGCCAAACTTTGGGCAGAGTTCAGGGAATCTTATGAAAGAAGGGGGCGAGGAGGACAGGAGCTCCCGAACCAAAATATCTGGGCCCAGTGGTCTTTTCTGAAACTGATACTCTAACCAAGGACCATGCTTAGAGATAACCTAGATCCCCTGCACAGATGTAGCCCATGGCAGCTCAGTGTCCAAGTGGGTTCCCTAGTAATGGGAACAGGGACTGTCTCTGACATGAACTCAGTGGCTGGCTCTTTGATCACCTCTCTTTGATGGGGAAGCAGCATTACCAGGCCACAGAGGAAGACAATGCAACTAGTCTTGATGAGACCTGATAGGCTAGGGTCAGAGGGAAGGGGAGGAGGACTTCCACTATCAGTGAACTGTGGGAAGGGCATAGGAGGAGAAGAGAGAGAGAGGGTGGTATTGGGAGTGGGTGAGGGAGGGGGCTACAACTGGGATACAAGGTGAACAAACTGTAATTAATAAAAAATAAATAAATTTAAAAAAAAGATCTGGAGGAAAACAAGTGTTCCCGACACAAACATTTGATGATATTTGATGATGTTTGATGAGAGTAGAAAGTGTGTTGGCTCTGCTTCCTGGCCTAATATCAGAAAAGTATAATTCAAGCCCATGAATTTACTAGAAGGAAGAAAATTACAAAAGACTCAACTGCTAGATACAAATACAGATTTGGTACTTAGAAAGAAAGGTTCTCAGAAAGCTGGTTTTGTTTTTTTTGTTTGTTTGTTTGTTTTGTTTCTTTCCAGGGCTGTGTACTGAACCCAGGGCCACACACATGTAAGAGAGTACTCTATCACTCTAAGGTACATCCCCAGCCTTGTGAAAATAGTGGTTCAGATGAGATTATTTAAATATGAACGTACCTTGCTACCAAGCCTGACCACCTCAGTTCGGTTCACACACACACACACACACACACAGTAGAAAGAAAGAGAGAACCTCTTCTCTCAACTTGTCTTCTGACATTTACATCTGCACCATGCCATGGTAACTGCCTCTTCTCCTCCCAGCACATGCTTACAGACCCACACATACACACACACACACACACACACATTTTTAACATATTTTTTAAATAAAAAAAGTACTGGAATTAGAAGTTTGGGGATTGGCAGGTGATGATTCTTGCCACCAAATCTAAGGATCTGAGTTTGATTCCCAAAGACCCAAATGGTAGAAGGAGAAGACCAAATCCCATAAGAAGTTTTTCTCTGTCCTACACACACACACACACACACACACACACACACACACACACGTATATGTTTGCAGACACTTAATTAATCAACTAATTTGAATATTGTGGTGATTTCAATGAGAATGACCTCCCATAAGGTCATATATCTGAAGCTTGATCTCTATTGAGTGAAGTGCTTGGGAAGGATGGAAAGCCACGGCCTTGTCGTGTGGGTTTGGTCTTGTCAGAGTAGGTGTGTCCCTGCAGGTGGGCTGTGCTATAAAGCTCTCAGCTACTGCTGCAGCGCCTGTCTGCTTCCCCGCCTGACGTTTATGGACTAACCCTCCAAAACTCTAAGCCAGCCCCAGTCAAATGTTTCTTTTCCAAGAGTTGCCCTGATCATGGTGCTTCTTCACAACAACAGAACAGCAACTTAGATAAACAAAACATTTTCAGGAGAAATAAAATACTGACTGCAAGCTGTAGAGGCAACAAACAGCTGTCTCTGCCACCCCTCGTCAGCAGATAACTGTGTCACCTACTCTTGAAACACAGGTGAAAACATGGGACCAGAAACTATGTATTATGTGCAGGAAGCACAGAAGGACAAATGACTCTGGGATGGGCCTTCACAGTAGAACACATTTAATGTGAAAATATCTAAAGGTTATTCTTTAAGGCTGAAATCATGCTGCAGTTTGTGAATGTTTTTCTCAAAAAAAAATAATAAGTTATTTGAAATCATCACACTGCTATTCGCACTGATATGACAGAGTATGGCATTTCAGTACACACATGCTAATGTATGGATCAGATCAGGGAACCTGCACATTTGCCCCATCAGACATACTTCCTTTCTTGGTGCTGATAACATTGCCAGCCCTCCTCACTAGAGATTTTGAAATATTTTAATTAGTTGCTGTCAAGGACTGTTATCCTACTGTAGCAGCATGTATTAGAAGCTCCTCCTACTAACTAACTGCACCCTTAAAACATGTCAGTCATTTCCTCTCACTCCTTCTCTCACACTGGTTCCAGGCTCTGCTCAATACTAGTCTACTTTCTAACTTCTTTGAGATCAACCTTCCCCCTTCTTTTCCTTCCTTCATCTATCTGTCTGTCTATGTATCTATGTATCTATCTATCTATCTATGTGTCTTTGTATCTATCTATTTATGCATTTATCTCAGAGAAATGCATGTGTGTGGGCAGATGCCGCTACACATGTGTGAGTATATGGAATTCAGAAGTCAATCTCATAGGTCATTTTCTCATCGACGCTGTTTCCCAAAGCGAGGCTTCTCATTGAGACCTGGGCCCAGGCCAGCTCTCAAGAGAGTCCCAAGGATGTACCTTCTATGTCTTCAGCATTGGTATTACAAGCTTGCATCACACACCCAGTATTTTATGTGGGTCCTGGGGATCAAACTCAGGTTCCCATAATTGTTTGTCACATGCTTTACCAGCTGAGCCATCATCCATCACCCCAGTCATGACCACCTTTCACTGCTAACTTTTTGAAACAACCAAGAAACAAATGAGTGACACAGATGGAAAGGAAAGTGTCAGCATTATTCAGAAACACAGCTTAGGCATTGTTTTAGGGTTTCTATTGCTGTGAATAGACAACATGACCACAGAAACTCTTATAGAGGAAAACATTTAATTGGGGCTGGCTTACAGCTTCAGAGGTTTAGTCCATTATTGTTATGGCAGGAAACATGGTGCTATCCTGGGAAAGGAACTGAGAGTTCTACATCTCTGGATCTGCAGGCAGCTGAAGTAATGCTACACTAGGCCAAGCTTGAGCATATGAGGCTTCAAAGCCTGTCCCAACAATGACACACTTCCTCTAACAAGGCCACACCTTCAACAGGTCTACACCTCCTAATGTGGCCACTCCCTACCAGCTTATGGGGGCCATTTTTATTCAAATCACCACAGGCATGCAGCAGAGAGGGGGTAAGAAGTGTAACATAATTTCTTCAAGCATGGATAAAAGAAGCACCCTGAGCCATTGCCACCTTCTGCTCTAATTATTTAGGGTGTTTATATGTGTGTGGGTGTGTATATGAATGTGGGTGTCCTCAGAATCCAGAAGAGAGTGTCATATCCCCTAGAGCTGGAATTGTGACTTGTCAAAATCTGAGTACAAGGAATTTAAGGTGGGTCCTTTGGAAGAGTAGTAAGCACTCTTAACTACTAAGCCGTCTTTCAAGCTCATTGTGTCCTTAACTGTAAAGACATCCTCACCAAATTGCTCATGGATCAGCCACTGCAGGCTCCTGACCTGCCACAGTGGCAGAAGAGTGAAATGGGTACCTCCCACTTCGGAAGGAAGCTGAAGAAAGATAATTCCTGGCCATCCACCTGCTCCTGGTTTAATGCTTCCTCTAAGCCAATTCTTCCTTCTTGGAAGGTGAAGGTGGTACCTTTTCAATGGACTTGAAACTCAGAAGGAGGGACTCATCCAACCTCTGTGTCACTCAATCCTGTGAACGTTCTGAGTAATCTGGGGCTGATGTAGGAGGCTGTGAATATGTCTTCGTCTTGGTGGCCCTAGATGACTGACACTTAGGTAATTCAGAACCAACCTCCTGGGGCAGAGAGAAAAAGGACTACGAAGGGAAATGTCTTTTCAAGAGTGGCAGAAAGAAGTAGTGTGGGCTGTCTCCATCCCCTAGTCTACTTAGGATGTGCAAGGATTTTCTGGATGGTTCTTAAATGGTTCTAAGAATGGATTTGTTCACTCGATGGTTAACAGGAATTCATGGGACCTTGGAAGAATGAGGCATGATGGGGGATCTTTATGTTAGTTAGAACATGCACTGTGAAGGGATTATTGGATCCTGGATCTTTATTTTTGAATCTTTTGCTTCCTGGTGGAAAGGTGAACCTTTTCAGAATGATGTGTTATCTCATACAAGCACAAAGCAATGGGTCCAACTGATTGTAGACTATAATCTCCAAAACTTTGAGTCCAAATCAACTTTTTCTATGTCAGTTGATAACCTCAGGCATTTTGTTTCAGTAACAGAAAGCCAACCCAAAATGATGAAAAAATTTAACACCATGATGTTTCACTTAAGATTTTGAGTTAGTGACCTTGGGTGTCCTTGATCCCACTTTCTAGCAATGCAACAAACAGCTGAACACATTATTCTCTGTTTAGCTTAGCCCCTATCGTGATTGATTAATCGGCTTCAGTGCTCACCTGGCCCTCAGAGGAATTTGGGTTAATAACATCTCTCCAAGGAGTCAACATACTGTTGGATTTACCTTTGGACTCCTACACAAAATTGCTAAACAAAATAACACCAGAGGAAACCAATCAAGAGAGAAAGAAGAAAAGAAGAAAGATTTCCAGCATGCAAATTAGAAACTGGCACACTCCAAGGAGGAACATGGGAGGGGGTGGCCATGGAAAGGTACAGACAAATGGAAGCCTAACAGTCAGGAACCTCATTCTGGGGAGAGAAAATCAAGGATGTAGAACTGCTTGATAAGTGCCAAAAGGCAGGCGGGTAGTGCAATGCTGAGAAAGCCAAAGCCTTGTAATCAGCCAAGGGAAACTCAACCACCTTCTTTCCGGTTAGTCCTTCACAAAAGACAGTGTTCTCTCCACCAGCTGTGGTCTGAGGACATCACATACATAGGGTACAAGACAAGGAGGAGATAGAGTTTGGATTCAGCTGAAAATGATCTCAGGTTTAAGACAGATGCAAAGCTGCACGCTTTTACTCTGCTCTGCATGTGGTGAGAGGTCGAGCCAATAAGAATAAACGTAATGCCCAAAACATCTCCAGTTCTAGCTTGTGGAACTAACTGCATCTCAGATACTTTTCAGGCAGTGAAGTGCAGTGGGATGCGCTGTCCCTGCTCGGCTCTGAAGTCTCTGATGCCTGCTCAGAATGGCTATTGTTCAAAAAGTTGTTTGCCCAGATCTTGGACTTGCACTTCAGTCCCTTTCCACCAGATGGTAGTGGGCTTGTTTAGCAGTCTGCAGTCTCAGCTGCACACGCCAGGGAGGGGAGATGGGAAGAAGAGTTTAAAAGATATTCTGGAATCCACCTGGAAAGAAAACACACCGATTCCATCCTCCTAACTAGTTGGGGTTGAAGCCCAATGTACTTATGTTTTACAAACTTCTCCCTAGGAACGTCTGAAGCCAGATTTGGGGGATGGTTGGTGTCGACTGCCAGCAGCTTTACCAATCTGTTTTTCTCAGAAGATATTAATAACGTCTAGATTAGAGATGAACAAGTGAAGTGCATGTTAAAATGAAAAACAGTATGCTATGTCAAATTTCAATCCGAATCAACCCTGTAAGATACATAAGCCATAGATAACAAGCAGAAGCAAAAATGGATTCTTACGTGTTTGGAAGTTGTTTTGAAATCAACTTCCAGTATTGGGTATCTAAGCTAAATGCATACTGTTAGTTACTCAGGTATCAAGAATTTGTATTGGTTCCACATGCACAGTGCTTTCATTATTCTCCCTCAACATACTTTGAGATGGGCTTTGTATGTTACCCATGCTTGTCTTAAGTGATCCTCCTGTCTCAGCTTCCTAAATGGCTGGGGCTATAGGGACATCACCATGCCCATCAAGGATCTTTAATACAGCATAAGTCATTCTTACTCTATGAAATGATGATGAATGCCAATAATGCTTTTAAGATAGGCAGGGCCTCAAGACCCTGATCCTCCCAGCCCAGTCTCCTACATGTGTTGGAATTACAGGCAGGCCCTAGTTAGGAAAATCAATTCTTAAATTTTGAAAGCTATTTGACAACTTGGTTACTATGAGCTTGGAGGTATTTAGTTTCTTTGGATACCCTCTAATGAGTCAAATGAGACAATAGGAGGGTATGGCTAAAGTGTTAAACCCTGAATGAGAACCAGGTCACGCCTAATGGCAAATATACCCATAGTATTTAAGGCACCAGCAATCCAAACTAAATAGAGAATGCTAAGTACTGAGACATAAAGATCAAACCCAGCCTGGAAAACACAATGAGTCTGGAAATATGCTGATGAGAGAGAGAGAGAGACAGAGAGACAGAGAGACAGAGAGACAGAGAGACTGTGTGTATAAATAGGGACATGTACCTTATATCATCATAAAAAATCTTGATTCCGGCCTATGAGCTAGATACTATTATTATCAACCCCGTTTCACAGTAAAAACTGAAATGGAGAGATGTCAAGTGGCTTCCCAAATAGGTAGGCAGAACTTGCTCAACTGGAAAGATACTAATGTCAGAATTTAGTTTCCCTAATGTTGAGTATGCAGCCTCTCTTAGAACCAATGACTGTATTTTTCTTCACTGACTAAACCCAGAATTGGTTTATAAAATCAGCCACTCCAACCCTATAAATACTAGCCTTTATTTCCTCTAATGTCCAAAGAGATTAGCTATATTATTAGATGCTCAGAATGTTTGCTGCTAGAGACACTCATTGGGATAGGCCATTATCTAAAATAGGGCTTACATGTGGATTGTGTGACTAAATCCTGTAAGCATCACTATAGAGCTTGCTCTGGCCCATTTTGATAAACACCTATTGAGCAGTTTCATGTGCCAGGCTTTGCAACAGGAGTGGAAATATACAGATGCGTTAGGCAGAAGCCCAAGTTTACAGGCCCTGCAGTACATGGGAGCTGTGAGTGCTGTGTTTGCTGATACATAAGTCATCAGACATAGAAGATGTCAGTGCAGTTTAGAAAAGATTTTTTGGGAGAATGGAAAATATAGATGTATCTCAGCACATATATTTTAACCGATTTCCAGTAGTTCTATATGAAAAACATAGTTATGGGTTAAATAATATGCTGAATATTACAAAAAATTAAGAAAAATCAATATCCATAATAGTCTACTAAGGTATACAAAGCTAAAACACAAAAATATTGGTATCAGTAAACAGTGCCACCTCTCAAGGTTGTAGTGACATGGAATCTATGTTGATCAATCATACAATCCTTGGATGAGCTGATACTTGGACATTCTTTTATGCAGAAGGTGGAAAGTGGATGTAGCAATCACAAATGAGGTACTAAATTATAGCGTAGTTGAGAAATATCCCAAATTAAGAAGGTTTTGTGAACCAGATAAAAGATATATAAATGCCAAGAAGAAACAGACCGTGCATAGAGAAAAATCATACAGGAAAAAAGGGCAAAGAGGAAAAGATTCCCCAAAGTTGAGACTGAGAAGAAATATTCACCAGGAAATATTCTCTCCCTCTTCCTCCAGGAACATCTCTCCCTCTCATATTGGAATTCATGGTGTCAGCCTCTCTTGGCAGTGCTGATCTTGTGGAAGCCAGAATGTAAACTTGACAATCAGTCAGCGTTCACCCCAGAATAATCCAAATTAAAACACTTGACACATGACATCTACAGTGCTGATTTACAGTTATGATCAAAACTGTAGACCTGGAAAAGCACCTAACAGTTTGGACAGACCCAAGACATGGGCAGCATTGCACAGTTGCTAATGTATTAAGTTAAATTTGCAAATCAAATTACACAGGAAATCATAAAAATAATACATTTAAATACAGCATGTTATATTAATGAAATTCTATGTAAAAATGATCAAAACCTTTTCTGAAAATATGGTTCTACTCAGAAGTCCTCTATTAATTTTTGTAGTCACTCTAAAAGAATTTATTTGCTAGAGCAACTCATCTTTTCTCCCTCCCTTAGTTTCATGTCTCATTGTCCATTTTATATAATATTTCATCAAATTATACAAACTTGTGGAACAAATACACTTGGTTCCTAACTCCTACTATGAAGAGAAAGCAAGTAGAAATGTCCAGACCTGCAACAAGATGGCGGTGCCAGGAGAACACTGCATCTGTGGAGCAGGACAGCATTTTCCATACAGCGACCAAGAGACTGAACTCTGGGCCCTAAAACAACAGTGATCGTGTTTCCTAGGTGAGAGGAAACCCCCACAGCATGGGAATTAGTTGGGTCCACTCTCAAGTCACCCAGCCAGAACCCAGAAGAGATCCCGGGTCACACAGGCACTAGGTCACCAGACCAGAGCCACATGCCTGTGCGTCCTGATCATCTTTCCAGGCTGATCAGTGGGCACAAAAAACACCAGAGATTGGGAGTCCCAGTTGCGAGAAAACCCCACAGGGAAGGAAGGAACTGACTTGAGTACTGACTTGGGTCACCCAGACTTTCCCTGGAAAAAGTCTCTCAGACCAGCAGGAAAGAACTGCCGTCACTGAACTGAGCTTCAGCTGTGGGCACAGACAGCTGCTGCGCGCTCAGCTCTCTGGCACAGACAGAGCTGTGTGCCACACGGCACCAGAGACTGGGAGTCACTGTCAGGAGAAATCCTCACAGGGAAAGAGAACGGACTTAGGGAAACAGACTTAGCAAAGGGGACGGACTTAGGCCACCCAGTATATCCCTGGAAAAGGCCCAGCAGACAGGCCCAACCCAGGGGCCTGATGTGCACCAGATAGCCTGCTGATATCAGGAGAGCAGTACCCACCTGTCACAGATTATTGCTTGGGTACTGGGGCACAGAGCCTCAACCTCAGACATACAAAAGCCCAGAATCCCCGAGATCAACCCCAAGATATGGCTCCAAGGGGCAACCAGTTATCCCTAACAAAACTGACCAAACCATGGGACAAACAGGTTACAGCAGCAGATCGCTAAATTTACAGCAAGAAACCCAGAAGCAGGGCAGCTATCTTCAGGACTTCTCTGGGTCAGAGAAGAGCCCTCACAACTAACAAGGACCACTGTTACTACTCAGGTCTCTATGCCTGAGGTGAGCAGTGGCAACTCCTGAAATACACTGGCCATCCTGTGACTACACCCAAAAAGCTGAGAAGGATTCCTTCAGGAAAAAATCATCTTCCTGCCAAAGGGATTCTCTTCACCACAGGATTCCAGGAACCACCAGAAACTAACTCCAAACACCTAAGATAGCCCAGTGGGTAGAGGCCAGTGTAAAAGCTCAAACAACAAAAGACAGAGCAATATGGCATCTCCAGAACCCAGTTATCCAGGGGCAAGTAGACCTGGACACCCCAGCATAATTGAAATTCAAGAAGATGACCTAACAGAAATTAAACAAAGAAGCAATGTCTCTAACAGAGGTCATGAATCAAATGGACCTAACCAACATTTACAGCTCATGAAGAGGATAACAGAGGAAACAAATAAAATGTGTAAAGACCTAGAGGAAGATAAAAACAAACAGATTATGGCCATCTGTAAAAAAAATACAGGAAGCTGCAGCCAAACAGTCTGTGGCCTTTAGAGAGGAAATGCTTAAATCACTGAATGAAATAAAAGAAACAGAGGATTGTTCAAACAAACAGCTGAAGGAACTGAAGGAAAAACAGGAAAATACAGTCAGACAGGTGAAGGAAACCAACAAAATAGCTCAAGACCTGAAGATAGAATTGGAAAAATTAAAGAAAATAAATGGAGGAAATTGTGGAGAGAAAGAACTTAGGGAAGGGAACAGGAACTACAGAGGTTAGCATAACCAATAGACTACAAGAAATGGAAGAAAGAATCTCAGGTGTGGAAGATACAATGGAAGAAATTGATGTATCTGTCAAAGAAAATGTTAAATCTAAAAAATTCCTGACACAGACCATCCAAGAAATTCAAGACAACATAAAAAGACAAAAACCTGAGAATAATAGGAATAGACAAAAAAGAAGATGCCCAGAAAATATTTTCAAAAAAATTGTTGAAGAAAATTTCCCCAACTTAAAGAGAGGCCAATAAGAATACAATAGGTCTACACAACACCCAATAAATTAGACCAGAAAAGAAAATCCTCCACATAATAATCAAAACAGTAAGTATACACAGAACAAAGAAAAAATACTAAAAGCTACAAGGGAAAAAGGCCAAGTAACATATAATGGCAAACCCATTAGAATCACACCTGACTTTTCAACAGAGACTATGAAAGCCAGAAGGGCCTAGACGGATATCATGCAGACCCTAAGAGAACACAGATGTCAGCCCAGGCTACTATACGCAGCAAAACTCTCAGTCCTCATAGATGGAGAAAACACGATATTCAATGACAAAAACAAATTTCAACAATACCTAAACACAAATTCAGCATTACAGAAGACACTAGAAGGGAAAATACAACCCAGGAAAACTAGCTACTTTCAAGAAAACAAAGGAAATAATTAACCTCACTACAGTAAAACAAAAAGCAACCAAGCACACAACCGTATGACCACAGCCAACATCAAATTCAAAGGATCTAACAGCCACTGGTCAACATCAATGGACTCAATTCTCCAATGAAAAGACACAGACTAACAGAATGGATGCATAAACAAAACCCAGTCATCTTTTGCGTACAAGAAACACACCTAAGGCACAAAGATAGACATTACCTGAGGATAAAGGGTTGGAAGACGGCTTTCCAAGCAAATGGACCCAAGAAGCGAGCAGGAGTAGCCATTCTAATATCTGATAAAATAGACTTTCAACCAAAATTAATCAAAAGAGATGAGGAAGGACACTTCATATTCATCAAGCGAAAATTCCACCAGGAAGACATCACAATCCTGAACATCTATGCCCCAAATAAAAGGGCATCCACATTTGTAAAAGAAACATTGATAAAACTTAAACCATACATAGATCCCCACATATTAATAGTGGGGGACTTCAACACCCCACTCTCAACAAAAGACAGGTCAACAAAACACCTTCAGCAAAGTGGCCGGATACAAAATTAACTCAAAAAAATCAGTATCCCTCCTGTATACAAAAGACAAAAGGGCTGAGAAAGAAATTAGGGAACAACACCCTTCACAATAGCCACAAAGGACATAAAGTACCTTGGTGTGACCCTAACCAAGCAAGTCAATGACTTGTATGAAAAAAATTTCTAGTGTCTGAAGAAAGAAACAGAAGACGATATCAGAAGATGGAAAGATCCCCCATGCTCATGGCTTGGCAGAATTAATATAGTAACAATGTCCATCTTACCAAAAGCAATCTACAGATTCAATGCAATTCCCTTCAAATTACGAACACAATTCTTTACAGAACTGGAAAGAAAAACTCTCTATTTTATATGGAATAACAAGAAACTCAGAATTGATAAAACAATCCCCTACAATAAAAGATCTTCTGGAGGTATCTCCATCCCTGATCTTAAGCTGTACTATAGAACAACAGTTATAAAAACTGCATGGTACTGGCATAGAAACAGAATGGTGGATCAATGGAACCGAATAGAAGACCCATAAATAAACCCACACACTTATGGACACCTGATCTTTGACGAAGATGCCAAAACCATACAATGGAAAAAAGATAGCATCTTCAACAAATGGTGCTGGTCTAACTGGATGTCTACATGTAGAAAACTGCAAATAGATGCATACTTATCACCCTGCTGAAAACTAAAGTCCAGGTGGATCAAAGACCTCAACATAAAATCAGACACATTAAATTGGTTAGATGAAAAAGTGGGGAAAACCCTAGAACTCATTGGTACAGAAGACAACTTCCTGAACAGCACACCAACAGGTTCTAAGAGCAACAATCAATAAATGGGACTTCATGAAATGGAAAAGCTTCTGTAAAGCAATGGACACCATCATCAAAACAAAAGAACTGCCTACAGATTGGGAAAGAATCTTCACCAATCCTATATCTGACAGAGGACTATTATCCAGTATATATAAAGAACTAAAGAAGCTGAAAAGCAGCAAATCAAGTAATCCAATTAAAAAATGGGGAACAGAGCTAAACAGAGAACTCTCTGTAGAGAAATGTCAATGGCAGAGAAACACTTAAAGAAATGCTCAACCTCATTAGCCATTAGGGAAATGCAAATCAAAACAACCCTGAGATTTTTACCTTACACCCATCAGAATGGCCAAGATGAAAAACTCGAGAGACAACACATGCTGGAGAGGTTGTGGAGAAAGGGGAACCCTCCTCCACTGCTGGTGGGAATGTAAACTTGTACAATCACTCTCGTGAAAAGCAATCTCGTACTTTCTCAGACAACTAGGAATAGCGCTTCTTCGAGATCCAGCTATACAACTCCTGGGCATATATCCAAAAGAGTCTCAAGTACACAATAAGGACATTTGCTCAACCATGTTTGAAGCAGCTTTATTTGTAATAGCCAGAAGCTGGAAACAGCCCAGATGCCCCTCAACTACAGAATGGATGCAGAAATTGTGGTACATATACACAATGGGTTATTACTCTGCAATGAAAAATAAGGAAATCATGAAATCTGTAGGTAAATGGTGGACCTGGAAAGGATCATCCTGAGTGAGCTGTCCCAGAATCAGAAAGACACACATGGTATATACTCATTCATATAGACATATAACATAGGATAAACCTACTAAAATCTGTATATCTAAAGAAACTAATCAAAAGAGAGAACCCTGACTAAAATGCTCAATCCCTATCCTGAAAGGCAAAGAGGATGGACATCAGAAGAAGAAGAAAACAGGAAACAACCTAGGAACCTGCCACAAAGGGCCTCTGAAAGGCTCTGCCCTGCAGACTATCAAAGCATACGCTGAGACTTATGGCCAACTGTTGGGCAGAGTGCATGGAATCTTATGTAAGAAGTGGAAAATAGTAAGATCTGGAGAGGACAGGAACCTCACAAGGAAAGCAACAGAACCAGAAAATTTGAACACAGGGAACTTCCCAGAGAGTCATACTCCAACCAAGTACCAGGCATGGAGATAACCTAGAACCCCTGCACACATGTAGCCCATGGCAGTTTAGTGTCCAAGTGGGTTACATAGTAATGGGAAGAGGGACTGCCTCTGACATAATCTGATTGGCCTGCTCTTTGATCACCTCCCCATTAAGGGGGAGCAGCCTTACCAGGCCACAGAAGATGACAATGTAGCCACTCCTGATGTGATCTAATAGACTAAGATCAGAAGGAAGGAGAGGAAGACCTCCTCTATCAGTGGACTTGGGGAGGGCCATGAGTGAAGAAGGAGTAGAAAGGGTGGGACCAGGAGGGGAGGTGGGAGGAGCTAATGGGGGATACAAAGTAAATAAAGTGTAATTAATAAAGTAAAATTAAAAAAATAAATACTTCTGACTAAAAAAAAAAAAAGTCCAAGAAATTTGGGAAGTCAGTTAAGGTTTTCATTGACCAGAGATGCTAATTTACACCCAATGCTTAAAAAATATTTAAACTGACCATGTCCAGTTTTAGATTGATAAGTAGAAACTAACTTTAGTTCAAGTATGAAATGTCATCATAAAAATCAATAAATGAAAGCCACCCAACCAATTTGTGGTTCATCTTTCAGATGGTTTTGTAATGTTTTCGGGACAGTCTTGCTATATGGCCCTGGATAGGCACTCTTTATGTAGCCCATGAATAGATCAAGTCCTTGACTTGAGATTATCCTGCCTCAGCCCAGGAGTTGAGATTACAGGTGTCTGTTATCACATCCAGCTTCTAATCTTAAGTGAAATTCTCAGCTATAAGGAAAAATGTGTTTGAGATACCACCCTGTCTCTAGACTCTTCCTGATTTCCAGTGTAGGCAGAGCTCTCTCCTTAGGACACATGTGTTTACATTATCTTATGTATGGATCTCAATTTCCTCTACTGTACAGACATTTATGAACTAAGATTGTCTCTCTTTATTCTTAATACTACTTAGTAGACTGATGCTTCTCTTATTTATATCTTTTGCAGTTAAAATTCTTTACACACGGTGAAACTTTATGTGTGTTAAGTTGCATCAAGTATGTTTGTGCATGCATGTGTGCACACATGAAGGCCTGTGCAATTGAGTGTCTGGTGAGGGAGGAGGCAGGAAGAATAGAGAGTCAACAATCTACTTCATATACATTCATACATAACCACCCTTCCAAATTCTTATGCATGTTGATTAGACCACTCACCTTTCCAAGTTCGTATTGGTCTGACTACATCTCTGCGCACCTACTACAGGAATAGAGAAAAAATTTTACTTACCCTGGTAACCCAGTGTCTCAACCAGAGAATGTCTTCTAATGTGTGCTTTGTGTTGACTAGATGTTGAATGAACAAATCATCTTAGAAACCTCCTAATGATTCAAGGAGGATAAGAAAGAAAGAAGGCACAAAGGCACGAACCTAAGGAGAAAAGTCGCCTTGCCTCTTGGAGTTACAAGCAACTACATTTGTTTTCCACAAGGTGCAGAGACTGCTATTGAGGTTCAGAGCCAGAGAGGTGTTCTGAGATTCTCCAGCTTTCTTTAAACATGAGTTAAACAGAGTGGAGCAGTGTCACTCTGTGCAGCTAATCACTTAAAGCAAAACAGCAGCCATGCAACAGCAAGCCATTTGGGCTGCACTGACTCCGGCTGCCTTCTGAAAAGAGTATATTCTAAACATGTTTTCCTTGGCAATTAGATTCACTGATAGGAGCTGGAGTAGACTGTGCAACATAAAGGGGGAGATAAGAAGAGAAGGCAGAGAAAGTTTCAACCTCGTTATGGCTCACTCCCACTCTACTACATGACCAAGATTGCTCTCTCTCTCGCTCTCTCTCTCTCTCTCTCTCTCTCTCTCTCTCTCTCATCTTTTTCAAATAACAGTGTCAGCCTCAAACATGGGTTTTCCTTCTCTAGACAAGCATGCTAGTATACTAAAACAGAAAATAAGTCTATACCTGATTCTGTTAATGAGATCAACAACCCGAGACTAGACACGCCATGGGCCCTAATGGAAAACCAACCGCTATAATTCTGCATACTAAACATATTAATAAGATGATCCTCAATGCCATATTGTTATGCCCATATATCAGTGTACCACTCAGCCCTCAGCAGAAAAGATTCTTCTTGCAGTAGAGTTTAATTAACACTGAGACCCACAAGTTGACAAGGCAAAAACCAAGTGACTTTAAAATGTTAATCACACCACTCCCCTCAAGTTTCAGGGATCTATTCAAAAGAGAAGGTGGAAATATTTAAGAGCCAGAGGTGGTGAATGACTTCAAGGAAACAACATATTTCAGACACAGCCGTGCAGATATACATGTGAATTTGTAGAGACTAGCAGCGTGCGCATGACCTATGCTGTGCAAGCTGAAGTCAGGCAAAACCTCAGCACAGAGGAGGGAAATGTGGGGAGAGGTCCCACTCCCGTCTGTGCGGATATTCTCAACTGATATATGCTGGAAGAGGGAAAATCAGTTTTCTCCAATGGAATGACACTGGGTACATCAGTCATACTTGAGGGCAGACCCCATGTCCAGGACCAACTGGCCAACAACAACAACAAAAAATTGTTTCCTTTGTTTAGAGAAAGAACATGAAGCGTGGTAGGTGGGGAGGTTAGGGGAACTCTGGAAAGGGCTAGGGCAAGGGAACGGAAATAATCAAAATGTATTTTATGAAATTCTCAGAGAATAAATAGGAACATTATGTTTTAAAAATCCTTCACAAATTATAAATATTTATTTAGAAAGTTCTGGAAATCAATTTTTTTTTAAAAAAGAATGAAGTTTTGACAAAACAGTCAATACCATTTTCATTAACGATTTCTGTCACTTTGAAAACAATAGTGTCTCACAAAACATAAATGAGGTCCAGAGAGATGGCTCAGCAGCTAAGAACACATATTACTCTTGCAGAAAACCTGAGTTCAGTTCCCAGAAGCTATGTCCAGTAGGCTCACAACGGCCTGTAAATCCAGCTCCTGCGGGATCCCATGCCTCTGGCCTCCTCATGCACTGGCACTCATGACTGCATATCTACACAGAAATACATACATTGCATTTAAAATAATAAATATTTAAAAGCAGAAAGAAATTGAATATTTGAAAGATTTCAGCCATTTCTCAAAAGTCTAGAAACAAAGACACTGAAATTTTAACTTTTCCTCATATTCTGTTCTGAGTTCAAGAAAAAGAACATCTCGAGGAGAGGAAGATGCTGGCTGAAGATATTCGGGTTTTGGTTGTCAACACTAAGAAGCCTCTTTAAAGCAGTAGTTGGTAAGACTCCCTCAGTAAAAGGGCTACAGGCCCCTTCTGTCGTATTTTCTGCCTTGCAGATTCCAGTACAACTGTCTGCCTGTGTACAGAGCCTTCAATAGTCTCTACCCCATGGGGTCTGGAATCCATCAACTAAACAGTTCTTGTGGTTTGGAGAGGGTCCGTGGCTTCTGGGATGGAACATTTGCCTGCTGTTCTTATCGGGAAAGGAAGAGGATGAACTCGACAACACTTCCCTAGCTGGATGTTGATAGCTTGCTCCGGAGGCTTAAACACTGGCCGTTTGGCCCAGTTTTCTGTCTAATCTGTGCTGACATCAGTTCTCTAAGGAAAGTGTAGGCACAGAGCGAAAGCACAGCCGGAGGTTCACTGTAGACACCAGAGAATCAAAGTCAGAACATGCCATGAAGTGAAGGAAGGGCACGAGAGGTAGAGCTGTGTTCAGGGCTGTAGAAACTGTGGGCTTTGTTTACATAGCCGGCATGGTAGACAAGGGTCTGTGAGTCTCAGAACTGAGAGACTGTATTACTTAGAGAGCAATGAAATCACACACCCCAATTTATTATAATATTCCCTGCGCTATGATGGGTCATTGAGGACTGAGAAGAGAGGCATTTAGCCAGACACAGGAAGCCTTGCTGGAGTGGAGTGAAAGTGCCTGCAAACCCTGAAGCAAAGGCAATATCTTGGAGGTCTCAGAGGGTGAGGGCAACGCATTTCAACAATTCAATAATTGATGCAATATTCATTCATTCATTCATTATTTTAAGAAACAGTACAGTTGTGTTGTCCAAAGCTGACCTAGAACGCCAACACTTCTGTCTATGCCTCTGGAGTAGTTGGCATTATAAATGTCTGTCAGTGTGCCCAAACATCTTAGGTTATTTGAAAATATTTATCTGGCTAAAGATTGATACAAAATTAGCGCTTGCTATGGTTGAATACTGATAGGCAAAAGTAGTGTGAAATTTTTATAATAGTAGCACATTTATTTGGGGAAATTAGAGCCTTTCCTGGAAACTAACAAGGGAAGGGTAAGTTGCCCATTGTTATAGACTGTCTTGAACCTGTGCCTCATTCTCTAAGTTAAAGTGTCCCAAGTTGTTAAAGACACTCGTGGTTACAGGCATGTATGTCAAGCCATTCATCTGTTTCTGAAATAGTTACTGGAAAGTTTCTATGTTGTACTCTTTAGCTCCTTCAACAAACAAATGGGAGCTCTTGAAGAAACATTTTTTTTTGAAGTTTTTAACACCTTTCATTACTTGAAGAAAGTTAATTGAAGTTGTGCTTAAATTGATGGGTCTGACAGCAGACATGGTAAATTCAGGGTGTCCATCAATATTTATGAGGGCTGAGAGCCCTGGGAATGCTGGGTTTTCTGTTTCTGAGGCAGCTTCTGAGCTGCCTGAGAGGTGGGCACCCATGAATTGGGCCAGACCTTGGGCCGAACACCTAGAGACAGGCCGAAGTTTTGTTCCCTCTTCCTCTTTGGGAAAAAAGCAAAAGTCAAAGGCTAGAACCCTGGCAGACAAGACAGTCTCGCAGAATAGTCTTTGCCAGGAGTTAGGATAAGCAATTAATTGAAGGGTTGGAGCTGAGGGGAACAGCCAGCCACACAAGGGGTTTTCAGAATCGAAGCCACAAGCCCAGAGGTGCCAGGCTTCAAAGGCACAGATCTTCACACTGCTTGAGGCCATTTAGCGCCAGAACAGACCATGGCTGCAGGGCTGTTTGACTCCCAGAGTCCTAGAGTGGATAGAATGCCAGGGGCGTCAGACACGAAGGGACAGGAACAGAGCCACATCTGAACCAGGCCAAAGCTTTGGAGACACTGGAGGATTTTTTTTTAAATCTGTGCCCAAGAGAAGTCCTGGGACCTCCAGCTCTGAAGAGGAAGGAAAAGTAAGGGAGCTGACGACAGACAGGGCTTGTCCTCCAGAGAGCCCCTTCAAAAGAGGAGGCTGCACAGCCAGCGCCTTCCAGAGACGTTGGCAATCAAATTCAAAGTGCAATTACTGAAGGTCCACAATTCTATGGGGCTGTGGAATGCATTTCCCACACAAACTTCTACCTGCTCTTCTGCTGGTTTCCCAAACTGAATATTCTTTCTTGTTAAGATCTAATGACAATGGATGTACGTTATCAAGTTATATTTTGCCAATAAAACTTTTAATTTGCTTAAGGAGGTAGCTGCTGCCGAGGGCCTCTCCAGAGGCCCATTCACTGGAAGAGAAACATGATGCTCTAGGGTAGGCCTCCAATGACGCCTGCAAGCTATCTTGTTATAATGCGAGCAAGGTGCGACACTAGACACCTGCTGGATAATTCTTACAGAGGAAAATAAACTCGAGAGCAGACGGGAGCTTCAAACTGTTTGACTTATTTCACCCAAGAGATTTTGAGGACCTGAGATTAGGTAATTGTTGCAAATTGCATCTCTAGGTGGCTCTGTCTTAGGAAATCTTGGCAGTACATTTCCTAATTTTGTTTTATTAGGCATTTGGTAATGTTTTAAATGTGACATGGCCTCCATAGGCTCACCTGTGTGGACCCTTGGTTCTCAGCCATTGTTGTTTGGGAAATTTGGTGAACCTTTAGGAGAGGGGACCTAACTGGAGGAAGTGGGCTGCTGGGAGTAGACCATAAATTACCTATGGACTCCAAGTCCAGTACACTCCCTCTCTGTTTCCTGCTCTAGTAAGCGGTGAGCTAGGGGCTACCACAGCTCCTGCTGACATAGTTTCCCCAACATGCTATCTTCTTCTTGAACTCTAAGCCAAAAAAAAAAAAAAAAAAAAAAAGCCAAAGCCATCCTCCCTCTCTTACTCTCTTAACTTGCTTCTTTCAGGTCCTTTGTCACTGTGATGATCCCTAATGTAAGGTTATTTTCTCAGACTAGGAAAAGATATACTAATATATGTGCATTTTATATATTAGTCTATATTATATCTGTATATGCTAATATATAGTATATCATATATATATATTCTCTATATACACATAATTATATGAATATATATGTATACAGTTAAATATATTATACATATGTATTCATATATTTTCCTACATTATATGTATATATACTATTATATATTAGGATATTATATATGTAATACTGATTGTATTATATACATATATTATACCTGTAAGTATACATATAGTATATTAGCATATATGTATACACATACTAGTAACATGATAATACAATATAAATCAATAACTACTTTTTCAGAATAATAAGGAATATGACATTCACCCGGTACCTGTGTCCTTTGCTATTTGCTGGCCATGTCAGCACTGAAGCTCCACCCCCACACAGAGGGTTATCCCCTCCTATGTGAGCTAGAAGGCAGGTGAGTCAGCTTCCTGTTATTGTTATACACGAACAGAGAATCAGCCTACACCTCACCACTGGCTGCAGTCTTTGATTGTCTCCATTGCTTTTGGTGAGGCAGAGATTACATTGTACCATGGAGGAAAAATGCTCACGTCACTGCAAAGAAAGAATTGGGGTCCTATAAACATCCCTGTAAGGAAACACCTTCAGTTACTTAAAAACCCCTAATTAGGCCCCACCTCTCAACAGTTCTGCCAGTCTCCATAGTTCACATGCTATAGCTCAACCCTGTAACACATGGACCTTTGATGGACACTTACCTTGCAGATGCACAGACAAGATCTCCTGGTAAAGTGATACAGCTGAATCTTATACAAAGACTCTTCCTTCAGCAGAGGGCCAAATAGTGGCCTTCAGAGATACATGCATGTCATGATTCTCAGAACTTGTAGATATAGCTTAGCTGGAATAAGGGTCTTTGCAGATGTCATTACATTAAATAATCTTAAGATGAGAAAAGCATTCTGGAGTATCTGAGTGAGCTTCTGAAATCCAATGACAAGCACCTTTTCAAAAGAAATACAGGAAACGTTACACGTGGAGAAGGAAATAGGTAGACAGAAACTGGGATTGGAGTTAAACAGACACTAACCAGAGAATGTCGTCAGCTATTAGAGACTTCAAGAAGAACAGACTGTCCTCTAGCTTTTGAAAGAACATGGCCCTATCAATCCTTTAACTTCAGAAGTCTAGCCATGAGTACTACAAGGGAAAACATTCTTGTTGTTCCAAGCAGGCAAGTGGCAGCCACAGAACAACCAATTCAACCTCTAGTGGTAAAGATTGAATCCTTTGATGACAGCCATTTTTCCTTCTCTGAAATATCTATGAGTTCAGCCACTTCAGCGTTAGAGTAAAACTCAAATATCTAGGAAGTATACATTTGAATTTTTTCTTCTGAAAAAGGTTTAAAAAGATGTTAACAATCCCTTCCCTTATTCACTGTTCTGCAAAATACAACACAGAAATATACATGATTAAGTAGGCAATTATCCCAGTGTAGTTCCTCACAACACAAAACAGTTGCCAAGACCAAACCTTCAGTATTTTCTGCCTTGAGTCTAGATATATCCAGTCTTGCTGTGTCTCCTTCAAGCTTTAATTCCATGTTTCTTGAATGTTGCATAAAGTTTTTCTGTCCAGAGCACTGTAAGTAAGAAATACGGCACAGTACACAACCATTTCAGAACAGAACAATGTGTGCTAGCTTTCTCTTTCTCCTTCTTAAATGGAGATCCTTGGCCCATGCTGCTGTAATCTACAGTGAAAGCTATAACACTGAACCCCATACTAGCACCATAGTCTTATTCTAAAGTATAGATCTCAATGTTTTCCTCCTCTGCTTCAAATCTTCCCACAGCCCAAGTCATTTTCATTCATTCCAGCAAAACCTGCTGCTTGAGAATCTGCAGTGGTCACTCTGGGGTTTTATATATGTAGTATGTATACATGTTTCATATGTATGTAGACATATTACATATATATGTAATCGTAATAAGCAAACACAAAGGGCTATCAATTTGAGAGTGAGGGTACCTTGGAGGGACTTAAGAGGGGAAAGGGAGACAGTGAGGTAATTCTATTTTAATTAAAATATATTTTAATAAATTATAAAAATATATAGTCTATACCCTGACAGAAAATGGTATGGAGAGAGAGCAACACACACACAGCCACACACACTCACACACACATGCACGTGGGGACAAACACACACTACCCAAGCTATCAAAGTGTTCAGACTGTATCTCATGCTTTACCCTCCTAAGTAGCTGAATTCTCAAACCTGCTATATGTTCTGTGCACTCAGATGTTGGTTTGCCTACCATGACAAAGACAGAGATCTCAGGCCTACCTTCTTTCTTCTCTCCCTCTCTCATTCATCCATCAATTCATCATCAATCAATACTTCATCTTCTTTAACATCCAGGTGATCTTGTTTCTCTGTTAGAAATATCAAGAGCCCAAGCAGAACTTTCTCAGACTCTCCTGGCTGTTCTCCCTTACAGGGAGAAGCAGCTCTCATCACAGTTCCTGGTCATTATAAATGATGAATGTCTGTTTTTTCTTCTCTCAAGTTTTGATAGACAGATAACGGCATCCACGACAACAGCAGAAGTCTCTGTTTCATGTCGCAGGTTCAACACCCTTGACTTGAAATTCCCACCACCAACTCTGCCAATAGCAAAACTTAAGAAAGAAATGAAGAAAGGAAGGGTGGAAGAGAAAGAGAATGGGGAACTCTGAACAGAATCACAAGGCCAGCTTCTCTTATAATCTGAAATAAAATTTTGTAAGGAAATTTGCAATGCTAGTGGTAAGAGAGTAGAAGACAAGGAGGAAGAAAAGGTAGTGAAGAAACAAATATTCCAACCTTTTCAAACCTAGACTCAAGCAAATCCAGAAAGAATTTCAATTTATAGGAAGCACTAGACCGTTCAAATCCCTTCCCCACAACCCAAAGCCTTAACCAGGCACCATGAAATGTGCTTTCTTTCTTTCGTTATTTCTTTCCCCTCTCCCCCAAGAACTCATGCTTATAAACTCACTCCTCAGTTGTTTTCTACTGTAAAAAAGCGCTGCCCTTCTTCTGGAATCAGGGCCTCAATCATGTTGGAATAGACTGAAAGTGACTTTTAGAATTTTGCAGTGCACAAGGACATCTCTGTCTCTCTGTGATGTGCTCTCTGATTCCAGGAAGTGCCACATTAGCACTTCAGCAAGGAAGAGATCGATCTTGCTGGTGTCAAAAAGAATGTTCAGTGCTCTGTAACACAGATAACTCATGCATGGAAAAAAAAAAGTTGCCATTTGTTTAAAAATGGAAGACCACACATGGGGACCTTGATCACACAGCTGTGAGGACTGGCTTCAGAGCAGGAAGGTGGCTTTATTGAGGCCTAATATCAGGTATCTGATGTCAGTCGTCATCCGGCGACAGAGGAAAGTATTCTTTGCATTCCAGCAATGTGTTTTTGAGGGAAACAAAGGTGGGAAGGTCAATACACAGCACTTGCAGGACTCAGCTGTCAATCACCTGAACATCTTTGCATGAAGTGTCATCATCTATGTTGTGACTGTCAGTTTGTGACGTTTAATAAAGACCATCTCAACTTTCATGCAAAATAATGATAATAATGAAATAAGATGAAGCATGCGAGTAGATTTCTTAACTGATGGGTTTACTTGGTGAACGGCCCGGCTTACTGCAATTGTTCAATTTACCTTATACTGGTGGAACTCTATGTTGCTTTGAAAAGTCCTAGAAGGAGTCAGGTCAAATTCAAGATCAGAGACAGAAGCTGAAGATGATTCATCTTAATAGGGGGCAAAGCACTCCATAGCCATCACTGCAAGAAGACAACCCTTTTTGAAAAAATTATGTAACGGATTTGCCTGCCCAAGAAGAAGAAAAACATCCATTTGTGTTAAGTATGTGGATAGCCCTTGTCATGAGAAATGAGGCAGGAGCTAACGGTCAATTTTCAACTTGCAACGTCTTTCTTAATTTGTGGTCAACCTGACCTCCCCAGCGGTCAGACATTTGCTTGAATTGGTTCTTATCGCTTAATATTGTTCTAGCCTTCTAGTCAGAGTGCTTATTTCTGAATTTAACTTTCACTCCACATCTTAGCCTCTCACTCCTAACACAAGGCTCTATTTTGCATCTCCAATTTTGCCTCTGCATGAGAGTAAAACAGGCAAACTAAGAATGGATGATTTTTCTCCTTGACCTCGAGACAAGGTAAAGACAATTGTGGGAGAGAGATGTGAAACCATACACATGATAATAATGAGAAAAAAATTGATCCAACATAGACATGCTTGTAAATGAAGAAAGAAAATCTTACAAATTATCACAGCATACATTTGAATACAGTTAAAAATGGGGATGTTATTTGAGAATTTGTGACACCTTCCTGGAAGAATAAGACTTACTAAATCTAAGTTAGTCTTCGTTGTTGTTTAGAAAGGAGTCATAATTCCATCTTCCTTCTACATTGCCTTATTATTTTTTTTACTTTCATATCCCCTCAATTTGTAGTTAAAACTGTTATTAAAAAAGAAATTAAAAGCAAATGCCATGCCTCACCTTTTGTCTGCTCTCTTTTCTATTTCCTTTTAGGTTCCTATCATTTCTTTACTGCTTAATGTGATGATCTTGTATTCCTGCTGAATATTCATATTTCAGTCTCAATAAGCTACTCATTAACGCTCAGACCCACTTCCATCTCTTAGAATCCATTCTCGTTCTTTCCTTCACACAGGCTCCTTGAGTTTATTCATTACCTCCCATCTTGATCTCCGTAATTCACCCATGTTAGTCTTCTGACATTCTGTCTCAAAACACTATTGAAACCCCATTTAAAGCCTTGAATCTGGGATAATTTATTCCCCCACTCCATCAGCTCCACTGATTGCCAGCTCATTTCTGCCTCACATTTAAATGGCTGACTCTCATTTTCCTCCAAGCACTTTATAAACCTTTAACTAACATTATCTATTTCTTCCACAAAATTACATGTATTTTCATCTCTTTGTGAAGCCTGTTTTCTAATTGGTTTCGTTTATTTAGCTTATCTCTCCAATTTTCTTCTTTTATAGTCATTTTTCATAACTCCTCTTATTGTGCCACTTTTAATCACGGAGATGCACCTTGGTTTAAATGGCCTGAAGATAAATATTGAAAATGCATATGTGAGTAGTCTAAACTTGATTACCTAATGGCTTCGGTGAAGATAAAAAGAACAAGAAGATAAATTGTCACTGGCCAGTCTGAAATCCATAACTGGCTTTAGCATTTGTATCCCATATCCAGGCACTCTTACCCCACTCGTCATGAGGTTAGCAACAGGAACGTAATCTGAGATGTGCTTCCTTCTCTGGGCCAAATGTCACTTCTCATGGTAGAAGACACCCTCTTTAAGTATGCAACAAAGCATCTAAAAATTCAGAGGCTGAGTTTTGAGCCAAAACAAAGGAAGTTTAAGAAACATTTCATAGGTCTCCCAACACTTTTCACATTGCAAAGTTTTTTACATGCATATTTGATTTATTATTATTTTTTTACTATTTATTCATTTTGTATCCCGGTTGTAACCCTCTCCCTGAATTGGAGTATAAAAGGACCTGGAGGGGAAAGGAGCCCCACAAGATGATCAACAAAGCCAAAATAGCTGGGCCCAGAGGGGGATTACAGAAACTGATGCATCAACCAAAGACCATGCATAGAGAGGACCTAGACCCCCAGCTCACATGTAGCCCATAGATGGTTCAGTCTCCATCTGGGTCCTTTAGTAAGGACAGAAGAGATAGTCTCTGATATTGCAGAGCTTTTTTGTCACTCCCATGCCCACGTATTTAATTCACTAAAGTAATTTGTTTGTCAGTATCACTTCTTACAATTCTGAAAGACTCCTTTGCTGAACAATCTAGCAATTTCAGCCATGATTCTGCACAGAATGTGATTCTATGAAATCCCAAATCTTCTGAATTTAAGATCTAGTTTATACCAGGGCTGATAAAGGAAAGTTCAAGCTTAAGAACTGGCAGGTGTTTTATTGGTTTCTTTGGAGAAAGAGATGCTTATGATCAAAGTACATCATATTCACAGAAAATGGAAGTTTTTATATCTGCTTCTAGGTCATTAGAAATCTCATTGTTTTTGAAGTTCAGCCCTTTAGACATCCTTCTTCTTGCTGGTGTTCACACCATTTGCCCTTCCAACATCCAGAGAATGGTGATGTTATGCACGCCTTTTGTACTTATGGGTGTTATTAATGGTTCACCAGTAACCATCACCATATGTAAGACCTAGGAGAATTATTGGGAATCTGAACAAACAATGTTAAAACCTACATGTATCTACTCCAATGATACTTAAGACTTGAAATTAAATTCTGTTTATCTCCTGGGAAACTGTTGTCCTAAAACAGATTTTGAATTTAATCTCCAAAGAAAGGAGACAGACAGATACCATAGGTAGAAACTTAGGCAGCTAAAGGTTAGGACTTCAAAAATGATTTTCAATCCAGTGTGTGTGTGAGAGAGAGAGAGAGAGAGAGAGAGAGAGAGAGAGAGAGAGAGAGAGAGAGAAAGAGAGAGAGAGAGAGATTTTCAGGCAGCTGGAGGGCAGAGACCTACTATCTGAGCAGAAACTGCCTATGAATTCCTCCTAAAATATAACACTCCACTTATACATGGCTTCTTCCACCTACTGGGTACAAATGTCATACTCATGCTCAGTCACTCATGTTTGTTATAAATGCCTAAGACATTCAGATTTCGTCCAATCTGGAGAAGTAAGTATCTTTAACCTCTATTAGGTGAAATGCAGGACCTGAGTGATGAATTGTAAGGAGAAATTCACTGTGTGGGTCTTGTTCTTTGTGTTGGGAATTGGCTACAATTTATGGAAAAAACTGTCTTCCAGTGACCATGAATCCCAGGGTGAAGGTGATAAGCTGTAAGGTGAAATTCAGGTCACCCAGATACACTTTCAAATCAATAACAAGGAATTTCCTTAGTATTAGCGTAACTCAAATCATACATGGGCTACCCTGACAGAAAGCTATCACTGTTAATCTGAACCGCAACTATAAATGGACACGTGGTGTCTTTGTTTGCTAGACTAACAGTGCTGCCTAGGTCTAGCCTCGCGTGGTAGGTAGCTTCTTCAGTTACAAGCCCATGCGTTTCTGGGGACAGCACTGGCTACACACAGCAATCCCAGACAGAAGTGGAAGCTGCTAGTACTCCCCTTTAGAATCAACCAAAGTGCTTGAGTTTAGAGTCTATCTCAACAGGCCCAGGAAAGCCTGTGTGACCACTATGCATGACCCTTGGTTTCCCACTCTGTAAACCATGATGTACCATAAACACTACACTTTCTGCAGCCATTGTTAGGAAGAAATAGTGATTCCTAGGCAGAAAGGAAAGCCCATACCAAAAGCATTTAATAAATGCTAGCTATCACTATCAAACCACACAAATCCTAGCAGGTTCTTCATCCGCCACACAGGAGTCAACCCGCTCATTAAAGCTGCTTTCTGGCTACTGTTTAAAATTAGTTATTTTCCTGATTTGTCAGATCCTTTGTTTAGCACTTCTCATAAGAGCCCCTTGGGGGATGAGATGTTTAAATTGGAGAAATAAAGTTTTAAATTTAAATATATGACTCTGGAATACCTTACGGGTCGTTGCACTGAACTCAAAAGACACACAATCAGTCCTTAATTTGTTTCTCGGTTCTATTTATTTCTCTGATCTGCCTATCATTCCTCTTAAAAAAATCTCATCAGAAAGCAAATGTCATACCAGCAAATAGTCACTTATTTTATCCACCAGACAAAACAGGGTTCTTTCTCCACTGCAAATGATTTACTTGCCTTCCAGACACTCCACCCCTGCCCACCTACAAAACACACACCCACCTGTCCCCTTGCTCCCCCCACCCTGGAGTTATGTGTCTTGGGGTGTTATTGTTCTCCTCTTAACTTAATAAGCTGCAAATGCAGGCAGAGCAGTTAAGAACCTGCTCAAGGGGGAACACCGGGAGCTGATGGCAGGGCTCAAATGAGTCTGTCCCAGCTTTTGGCTCCCCGCCCAGCGCTGTGTCCAACAGACCATAGTTTAGACCTGGGTCTTCTGAATAGGGGCCCATGGTTGCTAGGGCACAGGATGAAGCTAGAGTTGGGAAGCTCTTCTGTTGCTCCCCATGGCGATTAATCTGTTTGAAGGTCTGGGCTCTGAACCTTGGATTCCAGGTCTGAATTCCTTCATAAAACCTCATGTTTTGAAAGCCGCAGGCAATGACCCCGTGGATTTAACTAGATGCATTCTTACAAAGCAGAGTCAGAAAGGAAAGCTCCTAAGTGATTGGAATCTGCCAACACGCTGTCTTGTGCCCCTGGCTCCCAGCATGGGGCCCAGGAGAGGAGACTCCCACGCCAAGTCAATTTTCACTGCTTGGGCTACCAGTGTGGAATGCTGGGTTTCCTTAGAGGCACGGCTGTCATGTTGGATGCTCTTCTTAATGAAGGCTTAGGCAGTAATGTAAAAGGTCACTGCCTGCTCACACCGTGGTCCTGGTGGCCACGCATAAATTACACAGCCATGGTTGATAGGGTGGGGTTTGTTTCAAAGGAAACCAGCAACTTTGCATCCTGATGAAATGAAATCTGTGGGTTCTTTGCTATGAAAAGCTTCAAAGTCTTCATCTACTTCAGTGATGAAGCAAAAAGGGAAAAGTCAGGTGCCTCTGCCTCTGAGAATGGAAGCTGTTGACCCTCTATGTCTCCCCACCCATGCACTGCTCGTTCCTGTGTGCGCGCTTGTGTGGTGCGTGTGTGTGTGTGTGTGTGTGTGTGTGTATGTGTGTGATTAACTGTTGCTATGAGAACTGAAAAGGAAAAGAAGAAAAAAATTGCATGATCAAATGATGCTGGTTTAAGAAAGGGTGCCCTCCATCTCATTCAACAAACCACACAGAGGGATTTCTCAGAAAAGTGTGCTCTATACACCCCAATTAAATAGCTCCATTTGGTTGCTCAGCCTTATTTACTGATCTCACACACGCACATGCCTATGGCTGAGGTAGTGCCACTACTTAGAGGACCATTAAGGTGCTCAGCTGAGCAAGCGTGATATAGTCTCCTTCCTTCTGGCTTCTGTGCTTAAGCATATGTGCAACAACCTGGAACTCAAGGAGAGAAAGGCCAACTAGCACACTTGTGGGTTTTATTTGCCTAGCCCACATTTCACTGTGCTATTGTGTAGACCTTGTTCCCCATGTGTCAGAGGCTTGGTTTCCCAGGATGGAGCTATTGGAGAAAGTGGGACCTGTTAGAGGTGGGGCCTGCTGGGCTGTGTCCCTGGAGGGGATTGTGAAACTACGGTTATTCTCCTCTCATTTTCGTCCCTGGCTGATGGGATAAGTGGGTTGGTTTTACCACACGTGGCTGCTGTATGCTGCCTCATTGAAGGTTCAAAGCAGCTGCTTAAAACCGTGAATCAAAATCCTTTTCTCTCTCTCTCTCTCTCTCTCTCTCTCTCTCTCTCTCTCTCTCTCTGCTGCCTGTTTCAGGAGTTTTGCCATGGTAGCGGGAAAGCTGACTAACTTAAAGTTTGAGAACAACGTTTTGATTTCCCTTTTGATTTCCATGCTTCTTCTTTTATTCTCAGCCCACACGGTTAGGGCTGGGCAGATTCCATCTACAGGGGGACATTTTGAATGTAGCAATTAGAATTCTCCTATCCTCCCTCCAGAGCCATTTGCACCGTGTTCTGGTTAAGATCCAGCTTAAGCCAGCTAGAATGCACTGGGACTTTGCTGAAGCTGAAAGAAGAGAAGCATGTCTTCCTCCTGGGTTTAAAGAGATTGTACACACAACTCTCCCAAGGGAAAGCACGTGAGAATGAAGGCAGAAGCAGAGTTGAGGGACTGAGAGACACTGATTGCTTTAGACACTATATGTACCCTGGCCGCCAACTTCACAGGAAACCAGGGACATCCACGATGTTATCAGTTGGAAGAGCGGTGTCATCCTCCTGTTGGCATGAGGCTGTTTGGATTGGGTTTCTGTCACTTGCAGTTAAAAGATTTGATAATAAGAGGAGGGTTTGTTCTTTGGGGGAATACCTAGATTCAGACACTATGATAAGAGTTCTATGGATCAGGTACTACATATTAAAAGAGCAGGTAACTTTGAAGTTTGCTACACTTTGCTTCCTCAGCAAAGTTTAAGAACTGCCCACATTACTTCTCCTGACCCTTAATCAAAACAGATTAGCAAATATTTCTTGCCCACTGTGTATCCTCATCTTCTTCACAGTCTCATATTACATCTTACCAGACAAGTCTACCAAATATCTGAAATATATATACACACATACATACATATATATTTAAATTTTAAGTCTGTTTTAGAAGAGAGGGTTGGTGATTTTGTATTGTTGTTTTTGCATTTGTGTCTTGCTGCTGTTTGGCTTTGTGTGTAAGAGAAGGATCAGAAAGATATGGTCTTCAGAGATAATCAGGTCTTTCATGCTATAGTGATGAGAGTGGAAACTTCACTTCCTTTAATGAGGAAAAAAATCCTGCCTGTTTAGAGAAGAGATGGAAGTCGTCAAAGCAGACTGTTTGCTCTTTTCCCTCAGCACAGGAAGAAACATGAACATGATCTGGTCCCCAACAGTCTGGCATCATCCTGTCCTCTGTACTGTCCCTTGCATCTCAAGAGGAAAATCTCAGGAATCATACCTCCCAGAATCCTTTGCCAGAAAGTTTCCAGTCTGAAGGAGGCTGGTAAGAACTTCCATGATAGGAGACAGAGAGGAATCTGTCAGTGCTTACCTGCTGAGGTGGGTGCATGTGTGGGCCTCAACTCAGTCTCTGGAATTTCCTGTTCCAGCTACTAGTCACTGTCCTGCAACTTCAGTAGGAACTCAAACCCAACAGAGCATGTCGATGGCTCTTCTGTTCAGCCCCTCCACTGATTTTCACAGGCACCACCCCACTCTCTGCTTCAATGCTTTCGCTGCTTGACACACCAAGAATGGTCTACTGCCTTCTCTGACCCCTAAAACTAAGGCCTGATGATATTCCCGGAACAACACAATTAACGCAGCCCTTCAGCCCAAGAACAGTGGCTGGCTGCCTTGTGGTTTCTTAATAATTCCCGATTGTTCAGGACAAAGTCACTAGGTAATCAATCTTGGTGATTTACAATTAATAATTGTTAGTGGGGCATTGTGTGCAACTAGTTCATGGCAACTGTTGCCATTCTAATACTGGCTTTCTTTCCTGATAGAAGGGACAGTACTTATGAGGATGCAAACAAAACAAAAACAAACAAACAAACAAATAACAATAAAAAATGAGATAAAATGTTTGCAAGGGACAGAGAATGGATTACATTCATGGAAGCATGAACCATGGAGAGCTGTGGAGGAGAAAGATTGTGGAGAACTTTTATACTTCACCAAGGTGTTTAGAATTCACAGGACTGCTTGATTCCTCAGCCTCCTGGAAAGGCATAAGAAGAGGAAATTAATGCACAAGCCAACTGGCATTTGTCTGATCACATTTTCGGGAAGGTTCAAAGTGACATCAAAGCAGAGATAATGAGAATGGTGAGCAGTGGGCCAAGCCTGTGCATGCAGCAGTGACAAAAGCACGCCACTCCACACTGGGGGCTGGGGACGTACACACTGGTACAGCTGCAGCCACAGCTGGCTGGATGACCTTGGCTGAGTTATCCCTCACAAGGCTTCAGTTCTTCTTGCTACAAAATGAACTAGACAACCTCAAAGGCTTTTCTGATGCTGAGATTCTATTATCTATGGCTTAGAGGGAATTGAGTCAATAGAGGGCCTCAGAGCTGAGAGCCGATTAAGGTGACAGAGGCAGAAATTTCATCCAAAGCACAAAGTTCTTTCTTCCTTCATAAGTTATCATAGAAACAATCTTGATCAATGGATAGCAGCCAAAAAGCCAGGGCACTGTCAAGACCTCCCTCCACCTTCCTTTTATTCTTGCTTGTCTTTATGCCACTAATTCTCTTCTGTCTTTGCGTTTTATCTCTCCTTCCCTCCATCCCTCCCTTTCTATCTCTTAGCCTATTTTTTTTTTTCTTTTCTTCCCTCATCCCTTCCTTCATGCACATGGAACTGATTTCAGGTGAAAGAGGAACAAAACAAAACAAAACAAAACAAACAAAAAAAAAAAAACACAAGGGGACAGGGGAATTACTGAAAAGAAAGACATCCTTCCCCACACCAAGCCTGAATTTGTTTCTGCCAAGTGCACACAGATTAACAATGTGATTGTCAAACAAGCTTAGTAGAGAAAGAAAGAGCAAGGGTGAGCATAAAGACAGTAAGGATGCAAATATACTCTGTTAGAAAAAATACTTTAATCTACCGTAGTCTATTAGGCCCAATGCTGGTACTAGAGGACTCATTCACAGCTTGTGTGTATGTGTGTGTGTGTGTGTACATGTACATGTGTATTTCTGGAGGGAAGTGGTTGTTTTGTTGTTGTTGTTGTTGTTGTTTTGGTTTATTTATTTATTTTTTTGCAGTAGAGTCTCTCACTAACTGGTCTGCAGCTCACAAATTAGGCAAGGACAACTGGACAGAGGCACGCAAAAATCTGTTCGTCCCCACTCTCTCAGAATGTAGATTATAAGCACACACAGCATGTCCCCACCATCTCAGTATGAGGATTACATGAGGATTACAAGCAGTACTAACACAGCTTGGCTTTTAAAAATATGGATTCAGGCACTCAAACTCAGGTCCTCATGCATGGAAGTAGAGAACTTTGTCTATTCAGCTATCTCCTCAGACCTCAGCTGTTCCTTTCTCCAGACTGAATTTTTAGCAGACTCACATCATACAAGATGCTTTCCCATTCCTTAATCATTTGCCATTAATGAGAATTACTATTTTCTTTTGGGGAGGGGTTGTCAAACTAAAACCACTATCTCTTTGAAAATTTAATCAGCCATAGAACTGAAAGCAGAGACAAGCTAGATAGTTCCAAGTCCTCCTTCCACGAAAGTAAGCCATGCCTTGCTGTTGTCAGCCAAGTCCTTTCAATTAAGGGAAGAGAGACTTGCTCCCTTTCCAGTCCAATCCTGCATTCTTCATCCTTGCTAATTTATTTACAAACATTTTGTGTGACCATGTGGTCTGCTCTGTTAGTGAAGACTGCTCAGCTGTCATCTGCTTGGTGTCTCTCTAGAACTCACTCTTTTGATAAAATAGGACAGTCTGCATTTGCAAGCGTCAAAAGGACTTTAGCATGAACTTAGAATTATGCTTGCCAGCTGTGTGCTTCAGGCAATGGGAGCTCTTGGGCCCATCTCACTGTCCCCTGACTCCAACTGTCTTTATTTAATCCAGACAAAGAATTTTCAACAAGGGAAAATCTCCCCCCTCTATCTGTCTCTCTTTCTCTCTCTGTGTTTTTCTCTGCCTCTCTTGGTCTGTCCTTCTCCTCTCTCTGTGTCTGTCTCTTTCTCTCTTACACACACACACACACACACACACACACACACACACACACACACACTTGAAAAGCAGCTTATGCCGTTACTTAGACTGTCTAACATTTCTAAGTGGAGTCTTCAGTTTAGCCAAGCAAAGGAAGAATGAGTGAGATAAACATCACAAGGAGAGGCTGTGTCTTCTGTGAGTACCACACTGGTGCGGAACATATATCATCATCCAAGCTACCATTTGGCACATAACCACAGTGTCAGGCTCCAGGGCAACAAGGGACACATCTTAACTCATCTGAATTTATGTCTTAGAACCCAGTGCATGTTTGTCCACTTTACAGATGAGGAAATGAGTAGCATCCCATAGACCAAGAAGCAGAAGCAGGATTAGAAGCCATGTACAAGACCAGAATATATACACACAATGAAATAATTTTTCAGTGAAATCATATCATTTGCATTAAAATGGAAGGGGCTGAAGGACATCATGTTAGTAAAATGAGCCAGACACAGACAGATAAGTACTGAATATTCTCTAAATGAAGTTAGCCTTGAGGGAAAATCATGATCACTAGAAGTAGGAAGGGTACAGTAGCAGAGGGTGGGTAGAGAAATGTTATATTGCATTAATGAGTGCTCTATGCAAGGTCTTGAAGTATGCACTGACCTCCACCAATATATAATATGCATTAATAAACAATATGATAAAATAATCACTTTTAAAAGACCATAGCTTGCCTATCCTAACTTTGAGCAAATTAGAAAAAGATGCTCAAGAGTGCATTGCAGGCAAATAATCAAAATCTGCTGCAGGCAAATAATCATAATCTGCTCTATGACAGAGGAAGCTTTGAGAAATGCGGGCTTAGGTGATGTCCTCATTGTCATACATCACAGTGTGCATTTAAACAACCTTGATGGTTTAGTCTACCACACACGGTGCTATCAGTTTTGTGCATATATGGATCATCCTATCACTCTGCAGGCATGACATTAAAATTGGACAGAGATGTGCCAACCATGACATACACCAGCTGTGGCCACTGCAATGTAGCAGGCACACTAATTCAAAGTTTTTCATAGGTGGAAAGCATACACTCTAAAATAATGGTAACGTCAGATGATGTTTATAAACCAGTAACAGTGATTGCTGATCACTTTAAAATGTCATAAGGTATGAAGAGCTCAATGGATGGCACCTAAACTCCACCAGCTGAAGACTATGCCGACCTGCACCAGCTTCACTACCAGCACACATGCCTGGTAGATGTTGTGATGTCATCAGGTAAGCTCTTTTTGTGCCATCACTATCACAGAACAAATACCCTGTATAGCCCATTGTTGATCAAAATATCTTGACTAATTGGAAAATGTCCCCCTTTGAGTGCAGATGCTAGTCTAGTCCAGGTTGCACGGCTTCATATCTAGCTATACTTCAAGCTTGCTCGCTGTTCCCCACAGTGCCTTTCAGAGGGCTGTGAGCTGTTCATTCCTTGTTGACAAACCTTGATGGTGGTCTGTGTGTACCCGTCCTTACTCATGTGTCAACTAGTTTGGACCACCATCTCAATCAGCACAAAATTTTGTAGATCAGTAGGTTTAAGCAACAGAAGTTTGTTATACTGCTCATAGTTCCTGAAGTCGGAAGGCCCAAGTATGGAAGTTAGAATGCCAGTACGTCCAGTTCTGGTGAGGGCCCTTTATTGGCTTAAGGACATCTTCTATTTAGTTGGGTCCACATTTGGTAAATAGAAGGAAATTGGAGGAGAGAGAAAAGAAAAGGAGGAGGAAGGAGAAAGGGAGGCAGGAAGGGAAGGAAGAAGGGAGGGAAGGCAGTAGAGAGGGAAAGAGTCTTTTTTCTTCTTAAAAGGTCACCAAGTCTATGAAGCCTAGTAAACCTGCAAAGGACACACCTCCAAACACTATCACATTGGGGGTTCGAGTGACAACATATACATTTTGAAGAATAAAATATTCGATTCACACAATTGCCCAAACGCTATTCTAAATGTTTCTCAAAGGCATTCTTTTGACTAACATTAACTCTCAACAGACTTTCAATGGAGTAAACTACTTTGCATAAAGTGTGTGGAAGGACTCATCTAATGAACTGAGGGCACAGAGAGAACAGAAAGTACTCTCCCCCAAGAAAGGGAATTCTGTTAGAGATTGTTTTTGCCAAACTTTAGTTTTTCTTTGGGTCTACAACTGATTGGTCTATCCAAGACACTGTTATCAAGCTTGACATGAACCAAGTCTATACAAATGGCTTTCTCTGCAGACATAAACATACATTGGGGGTGTAACATAGCTTGAAGACTGCTTGTCCATCATGCACAGAGGCCCAAGTTCAGTATCCAGAAATATACAAACTGGCATGGTGGTGCAGGCTTATGCCACTCTCGAAGTAGAGGCAGGGGGATCAAGTTCAAGGTCACCCTCAGCTAACTAGGTAACTTGAGGCCATCCTAAGACACATTAGACACCTTATATATAAAAAAGAAAACAATGCAGATGTATACAGCTCTCTCTCTCTCTCTCTCTCTCCAGACAGATGCAGATGGTGCAGATACAAATACAGCAACATTTGTTGATTCTGTTTCTCTGAAGAGCAGTGGATCCAAAGTTCCAGATCAAGGCACCTCTCAGAACTCCTAAGTGTTTCATGATTGCCATGTAAAAGGATGGAAGCCGATCAGAGTGCAAAGAACACTCAGTTGGTGACAACCAAGAGAGTTACAATTCATGAAACTCAATCAAGGTGAAAGGGAACTGTTGGGCACACTTCATGGTTCCATAGCTGGTTCTGTCCTACCCAACACTTAGTCACTCATGACATGGGATCATGCAGATTCAAACTGGACAGGAAATGAGGTCAAGAGAGACATTACTGATGACAAGAATCTAGATTTTGACAGGCTGTACTGAAACAGCAAGAAGGATAATGGCAAACCTGAAAGTTTAAGGGTTTTTTGCTTAATCAACAATAATATCACAGCTAGAAGTTTAGATTCAGAATAAAATTTGAAAATCCATTTTGTTCTTTTTAAGTTCAAAAGAGTGAACACTGGAATATATCCCCTTTAGTATGATCTTAGGACTAAAATCAAAAGATTCAAAATATTAATGCATCCTGAGGACCAGTCCTTTTGTAATCTGTACAAACATGAAAACATCAGAAATACTATAACCAGTTCTAAGAGTTTCACATTTCAGAAGGGTCATGGCCTAAAACAGTTCTGAAGAAAAGGAATTGGAGGCATTAAGAAATTACTTTATTTGAAGAGCAGTGTGGGGAGTGGTGGGCTGGTGCCATAAAGGAGAAAATCTCTGAAGAAAGACAGAAAGTTCTTCAGGAAGTCAAAGGAAGGAGAATTTCAGTGGACTTCCTAACAGCAGAACTAAATGTGAATACAGGTGAGAATTTTAGGTCAGTATAGAGAAAGGGTGTCTAAAGCTTCAGAAACTCTAGACTCTCCATGCAAAGAAGTACTCTGGCTGAGTGTCCAGGTCAGGCAATACGGTTCCTTTATCTAATGTCTTAGATGGACTTGCCCTAGCAGGAACATTTTCCTATTTCCTTTGCCTTATAGAAATATGGAAAGTATGGGATGGAGTCATTCTGGAACAGAATGTTCTTGGGAAGTCATTCCTGATATTCAGGGATTATCTCCTTCTCTTCTGAGGGATCACAATGTGGTTGGTAATTTGTGTAGGCAGGTTTTGGTGTCAGTTTTACCAATTATTAATTTGGAATTAAAAAAAACAGGTTTTCATTTTTCCATCATCAGAACCATCAATAACTACCCACTCCTCCTACCATTGTTAATGTCATTTTATCACGGTGTACGATACTCTAATGTTTCAAATAGCTCATCTCATTTAGACCTTTAGCCACCACCTGCGTCTCAGATGTCCTGTCTCAAGACATGAGACTACTGAGAGGGATGATCACACATAGACCCAAGTGCATCTTGCCTTCAAAGTCCCCGCTTTGAGCTTCCCTGCTTTGTGAGCCAGTCTCTGCAGGTGCCACATATGGAAGTATCCCACACCAAGCTGTCTTCCCATTGCCAGGGTTCGGTCTTTCTGACTCTCCTCTCTGTCCCTTAGAAGATCCAACTCCCCTTGTTCTGCTCGGTCTGATTTCTCTGTCACCCATGGTGACCTTTTTTCTCTGTATTGGACATTTTGGTTACAAGCAAAGAAGATTCAAATTGAAGAAGTTTATGCAAAACAGAATTTATCAGAGCATAAAACTTTTAATGAGCAGAAAATAGGCCAATGGGTAAAGTGGGAGTGATGAGTAAGAACTTACCAATGTACCCTCTTCTGGTGTCTCTCATCTTTCTGCTAGGCCTATCAGCTTCCTCCTTGTACTCTGGTCTTTCCTATAGGGTTGGAACCAGTCCTGTGGCACTATATGTTCTTAGTTTCAATTCTAAAGCATAGTCCCCTACCCCATATATACCTGTGTTGAGATTTATTATAGTTGCCACTAATCTAGCACCCATTTCAGTGAGTATTGGTGAGTTTACACAACCGTATTTAATATCATGACCTTCATGTAGAAGGTTTACATCACTCAGTTCAAGTTTTGTTTTTGTTTTTGTTTTTATCACAGGAAATACTGTGGTCAGCTCTATACACCAACTTGAATATACTATTCAAGACATGTGGTCCCCACTGAAATCATATGGAGGGCCTGAACATGGGTACAAGCTATAGGTCCCTGGAGAAATCATTTATGTGAGTTTGAATGGAAGGTAAAACATGGTGTCAAAGTAGTCCAAAGTGCAGACCAAACTGCACAGAAATGTCCATCAAAAAAAATTTAGAACGAAGTTATATTAACTATAGCAGCTAATAGTTAAGACTGATAGATAGAGAACTCTAAAGCATCAATATGTGTGTCCCTGGATCCTGGAAAGGGCACAACCATGGTTTACAGAGCAGAAAACCTGGTAAACCTCGATGAAAATTCTTCCTCTCGAACTTTCCAGAAATCCATCACCTAGGATCTCAAGAAAAACTGTTCACCATAAGGTGTTTCATGAAAGCAATGCACTACAACACAGCAAGAAGTGGGTGCCACAGTGAAGCAGCCAGGGGTACCTGGCAGTCACTGCCTGCTCTGCACGTGACGTGGAAATCCAGATAAGCCACGTGCAACCACCTTGGAGCCAGCACGAGGAGGCTTTGAGGAAGAACTAGACTAGCTGGACAGATCCTGCAGCAAACTATTTCCTTCAATAAAGATAAAGCTCAGCATCACGCCAGCTGCGGATAGAAAGCATGTAAAGGTCCTTGATCCATTTCACAGATCTGGAAACAGAGATGTAGCCTGATCTGAGCAGCAAGATGTCAGCAATCAGCATACACTCCACTGTTCTACTTCATCCTTGAATTTCTGTGGTACGTGGGGTTTCACAGGCACAATGAAACATTCCTTAGACAGCTCTGTAGTCCCCTGTCTCTCATTCTTTCTGGGTCTTTCTCTCTCCATGCCTGTCATGTATACATGCATGCATATAAATGGACTGTTTATTCCAAGCAAGTAGGAGTCCCGCCCCTAGAGGATAAGGAAGCATACTCTAAATTGCTGTTTGTTCCCTTTCTTCTGTCTGTACAGGATTTTAGTCCCTTAGATTCCTAAACAACAATGACTACAGAACAATCCAAAATGTCCACACCTCATGCCACTTAACAATGTTTGCTCATGTAAAAATCTTTGCAACAAAGTCTGTGGAAAATGAATATGATGTCACACACATTCGAATCTTTCAAACTTCTCCCATGGATACTGGAGTCCAGAGGAAAACCCAGTTTCAATCCTTAACAATCTTCTCACTAACTGGCAAGAAAAAGCATTTAAAATTAAAAAATGTACAGCCAGCCATTTAACTTAGAAAATGGCAAAGGTCTTGTAAGTGCCCAGTAAAAAGAGAATGCTGGGTCAGTGAAATTAACCATCAGGAATGGACCTCAGAGAAGTGTGCCTAGGCGGTTGCAAGAAAATTTTAACTCCTTTATTGAGTCTGTAGGAGAGCGCAGACTTAGTGCTGAAATTCAGAAGTTTATGCCAGCCAAAATGTAGACTCAGCCATGGTGATTTTCAGTTGGTGAACGGGCACGTTAGCTCTGGTATATCAGAATAGTGAAATATTGTTTGGCACATAAAAAAATTATATATGGAGCCACAAAAAGACCTGAAGGAAATGCAAATGTACACTATTAGGTGAAGGAAGGCAGTCTGAAAAGGCTGCATACTGTAGGACTCCACAACTGCAAGGCATTCTGGGAAAGGCAAAATTAGGACGATGGGAAATATCAATGGGTGTTTTACACTGTAGTGGTGGCATGTCATTGCAAATTTGTTCATATCCTTAGAACCTGCAATATCAACAGAGACCCTTAATGTGAACTAAGGAGTCTGTCGGCAGTAATATATTGGGAAAGCACATATGTGCTATTGCTATGGCTTCTGATCCCTTGGTTGAACCTAAAACAGCACTAATAAAACACAACATTAAGCCAAGAAAAATGTCTTGTCAGGCCAATACTTACAAAACTTTAATTAGTGGTCAATACACAAAATTGGAGATTTTATTTAAAAAAATACATAAATAAATCAAGTGTTCTATAAAAATTTGAAGATGGTTGTGGTGATTTGCATGAAAATAGCCCTGATAGACTTATGGGGACTGGCACTATTAGGAGGTGTGGCCTTGCTGGAATAAGTGTGGCCTTGTTGAGGAAGTGTGGCCCGGGGGGTGGGCTTTGATCTTTCAGATGTTCAAGCCAGGCCCAGTGTCATTCTCTCTCCCTGTTGCCTGAAAACCTAGATGTAGAACTCTCAGCTAATGTCCAGCACCTTGCTTACTGTCCTGAGGATATGGACTAAACCTCTGAAGAGTAAGCCAGCCCCAAGTAAATGCTTTCCTTTATAAGAGTTTTCCTTGAGCTCACTGGTCTGCTCTTTGATCACCTCCCCCTGAGAGTGGTGCAGCCTTGCCAGGCCACAGAGGAAGACAATGCAGCCACTCCTGAGGAGACCTGATAGACTAGGATCAGATGGAAGAGAGGGAGGACCTCCCTTATCAGTGGACTGGGGGAGGGGCATGGGTGGAGAAGAGGGAGGGAGGGTGGGTTTGGGAGAGGATGAGAGAGGAGGCTACAGTAGGGATAGAAAGTGAATAAACTCTAATTAATTAAAAAATTAATTAATTTTTAAAAAGAGAGTTGTCATGATGTATCTTCAGAGCAACAACACCCTAAGACAATGGTATGGTGGGCCTGCAAAAATTAACTGTAGCTGGGAAACAATCTCCCCTTTTATACACACACACACACACACACACACACACACACACACACACTTGTACTTTGCCACAATCCCGTGAGGACTATTCAATTGTATCAAAGTTCCGGTACTATAGGAATTTGATTTCCCTACCTCTGTTGTCTAGTCAGTGATTGCCACATAAATCTTTTTGTATGGCCAAGCAATGTGGAGAAATAACTCCTTCACAAATGTTGCCATTTCTAAGTCTCTTCACACATATATCAGAGTTAATGTCTTAAAACTGAAACTTCTGCAGAGTTCATAAGAAAGTCGACACAGATTATGACCTTAGGATCATGGATAGGTACTAGAAAAAAAAACTGGGCACAGAGTCTAGTCCATGAACCATTTTGCTGCTACCTAAGCAGTAACCGGCGGCCATGCCTGCTCCTGCCTATGGAGCAGCTGTTTGATGAGAGCACTTTGAAGAGAACCTAAGACACTCTCCTGTGAGGCATCCTCTCAGTCCACCACCCACAATCTGAAGACCCCGAGAGAATGCTGTGCTATAAAGGGTGTTCCGTATGCGAGAGAGAACTTTAAATAACTCTTCCTAACATTCTCTTTACTGGTTTAAGAAACCTGTTAGTGAGGATGAAGAATTGGCTGTGAGCTGAAGAGCCCTTATTGCTTTTACAGATCTGAGTTCGATTCCCGGCCTACCTGGTTTCTCATAACTACCTGTAATCCTAGTTCCAGGACATCAGACACCCTCTTCTGACTGCCTCAGGCACCAGACATGCACACAAGCTACATATACATACATACAGGCAAAACATCCATGCAAAGAAAATAGACAACGCTAAGACAACCAAGAGATACATTCAAAGGTAACATCTTTATCACTTGGTTTGCCTCTGTCACCACCAGAACAACCTTTGAGAGAAACAAGCATTCCATGAGTTCATCTATGAGTGAAGGCATCTTCAGTAAAAATCAAGATAAAAACAAAACTTGAGAACTGCAGCTGGGGCTGAGATAAAAGCTAAATTGCTGCAGCAGTGACCTATAGTACACAAGGCCTGGGTTCAATCCCCAGGACCAGACACCGCAGGCAGGCAAGGCTGTGCATGCAAGTCATCTCAGCAGGAGGTGGAGATGGGAGGAATAGGAGATCCTTGGTTGCATACAGAGTCCCAGGCCAGCCTGGGTTACATGCGACTCTGCCTGAAACAAAACAAAACAACCCTGCACCTTCCCGAATTGAATGAAGAAGTGTTATTAGAACTGTACCACACTGGTGTGTGTTGTGTATGTATGCTGTGCCCTCTGCATTGTGGCGAACCATCCATACCCTTTATAATCAGTAAGCATTCAAACTTCACATCTATATTGTTAATTATATTTTTAGATGAAAGATAATTTAGTGAAGTGGATTAGAAAGAAGCCTTTTAGAGTGTGACTATTTATTAATGAGGTGAGGTCACTTAATTACTTATTACATGTTCTGATGTCTAAAGAAAATGGAGCTTCATTTACTCTTTTATTTGATGACTCAATCCATCATGCTCCCCCTAGTTTCTTCCTGCTAGGCAGAAACTATTAACCCAACAGGTAAAGTTAATCCAATGAAGTAATTCAGGCACTTTCTTACTAAACATTTTGTCCCCATATTTTATCTCTTTAACCTTGTCTTCACCAGGAATGTCTGGCATGTTGAAGTGATAGCAATGGTCTTTCCCGGGGGTGTGCTATGTGTAAAAGTAATGGCTACAGTCTTCGCCAGGGGTGTCCTGTGTGTGGAAGTCATGCTATGGGCTTCCATGAGTTCATCTATGAGTGAAGGCATCCTCCCTGGGTATCCGGTATATACAAGGGATGTCTGTGGTCTTCCCCAGGCCTGTCCTATGATGGCTATGAAGGACAATGTCCTTTGGCTCTCTGCTGTTCTGTGACTCAGTTGCAGGGCTGCTTTCTACCTGTTGTTGAGCAGTTGCAACAGACACACTTGCTACCGCCTTCCCCCCTCCCCCCAGTCACGCATCTTATTTGTTCGGTTTCTGGCTGTCCCTTCCTGATTCCTCCCACTTTGCTGTCCTGCTCATCTCACTTTTCTTGCAGTCTCAATGGGTGATCTTTCAACTTCCATGCTTTAAACAGCACATACATGCTACAATTCCCAAATTTATACCCAGCAACCAGAACTCCACCTTGACTTCAGATGTGCTTCTCAAAATTCCTACCCAGTCACTTTAACTAGATAGTTAAGAGCCGTCCAAGACTCAACACATCCAATTTCAGATGCCTGATGGTCATCCTAAACACCCTCCTATGGCCTGATGCACATCATTCCAGGTGCTAGACCATGAATCTTGGAGTCATTCCTTGGACTTTGTGCTTTCTGATCCTACTTTTGTCTCTAAGGTAAAGCTCTTGACTCAGCTTTGCTGTATCCAGGACCTTTAATATAGCCAACTCTTTCTTCTTGTCCAAGTCATTACTACTTCTTACCCAGATGAGAGCAAAGGCCCACACCCACCCTTTCTGCTTCCAATCTATCCCTTCTAAATAATGCCTTTGCGAACATCCAGTGTGGATCTTTACATTTTTAAATAACGTCATTTTTTACATTCTTACCTTTGTTCAGAATTCTCTGTTGTCTTCCCATTTAACTGAAAGTAAGGAGCTTCTTTATCTTCTCTAATCTCCCAAAGCCAGTATCATCTCAGCTTCATGTCTTATCACTTGTTTCAAGTAACACTGCTTTCCTTACTCAATTAAAATGGCAAGCAAGCTTCCACCCACAGCTTTGCTCTTGATGCTCCATATGGCTTCCTCCTTCACATCTTGCTTAACATCACTTATACATTAGTCTTTTCCAAACTTCTAATTGCTTTACTCTGAGACTTCCTATCAACTTCTTTGGCCTTATATTTTTTATTGCAATTATCATCATCTGGCATTATCACAATTTATTTTTTTCTGGTGTCTTTTACCCCCATTAAAATATAAGTATGTTCTTCCCCCCCTCTCTATCTCTCTGCCTGTTTTTATCTATGTGTGTGTTAAACATGTGTGTACATGTTCATATCTATGTGTGCTAATGTACATGAATGTGTATGTTTGTGTGTGTGCATGCCTGTAGACACTAGAGGACAACATTTAGTATTTTCCCCAATCACTATTTTGCTATCTATCTATCTATCTATCTATCTATCTATCTATCTATCTATCTATCTATCTATGTGTGATAGTTGTTTTGAGGCAGAGTCTCCCTAAGCCCAGAACTTGCTGCTGATTATTTAGAGAAGCTGGTTAGCAATTTCCAGGGAGGCTCTTTGCTCTTGTCTTCCCAGCTGTGGAATCACAGACATACCTTATCCTGCCCAGGTTTGTCTGAGTGCAGGGCCTTAGGCTTGTGTAGCAAGAGCTTTACCAGCTGAGACAACTCCCAGAACCTTGAAGGTCCTTCCCTGAACTGTTGGAGGTGGAGTTTATTATGAACTGTACCTTGAACTGTGAGATAAAAGAAACCTTTTGTCCCTGAAGTTGCTTTGTTCAGACTATCTTATCGCAGAATTGGGAAAGACACTTAAATACCTACAACCCAGTTACTGTTATTAACATTCCAGGGTGCCTTTTTATTTTTAACACAAATGGGACCATCAATGTAACAATCTATCTTATTATTTGGATGTATTACAAAGTAGACTGTCCTAAATATTTCAGCGTACTTATTAGTTACGTTTCCTTACACTTTATGTAAGATATTAAATACCCTAAAATACAACTAGAATATACATTTGTGGAGGGTAACCGATTTACAAGTATATCATTATGCCACCCAACTTCAGTGGTAGTCCTGGTAGGTGGCAGTAAACCAATGATTCCCAGGAGAGCAGTGAGCACGCACCTGCCAGACCTCAATCCCAGGGCTGTCTGCAGGCTAGCGTCCTGGAACGTGGAGTCATCAATCCGCAATGAATCCCATGTCTCCCAGAGTCTAACCTATCTAGAGTGCAGGTAAACTTTGAATGGTATCAAGGCCTCAGTGCCCATCAAGGGACTGCTAGGACTTACTGTTTGGGTGAACCTGTGGCCAACCAAACTTTCCAAACCACATCCCTCTTATCCTTGGTCACCACATAATCAGCCTCTAGAAGAGTTGATATGTGGTCTACAAGACCTTACAATAAAGAAGCTCCTCCTCCTCATTGATGAATTTGGCTTGAGAACAAGAAGCAGGCTTTCTGCAAGCTGATGTCATGAGTGCAGGGACATAAAGGATGACTTTAGAAGATGCTCCCCCACTTCCCATTATTCAAGAGGATGCTCTCCTCATAAAGGGCTTTCTTATTTTTTCAGAAAATGAAGTATATGCCGAAAGAACTTTTCACACAACAGATCTTGGCTTGCTGGGGACCAATTTTCTGTACTTATGTTCTGTAGTCTTCTAAAGCACATGAATTGGCCCGGAGTGGACTTCATAGATAGAGATTGAATTCCATAGTAGATTATAGCATGTGAAAATGTTAGAATTTTGAGTTGGAACTTTTACTTGCTTTTCTTAGGCTATGTTGCTTTTATTGAAATTATATTTCAATAAAGTGTATTATCTTTGGGGGCGGGAAGACACCAGAGCATCACAGTCTTCCTAAGAAATGCCTTCATGTCCACTATGGCAACTTCATCTCAAAGTCCTCAGTGGAAATCAACATCACAATGGTTTTCCAACCTTTGCTTTTACCTTTTCCAGAACTTCATACAGAATTGTTTTAGATGGACTCTGTCATGAGGTTTATGTCACATATCTACAAATGAAGAGAAATAACTGGTGAGTATGTAGAATTATTTAGGCAGAAGTGTAGTAATGCCTGTAGTTAACTTTGAAATACACCAGAAAAGCTAGGAGGGTAGATGGACAGATAAATGCGTGCATAAATGTTTGGATGGGAAAATATGAGATTTATTCACCTTGTTTTATATATCAATAGCCTATCCATTTCTTAATAAATAGTATTTCTGTATATTATTATGCTCCATCTTTGCCTATTGTTCGTTTATTTCCCAAGCGTGAAGATGGAACATAGGTTGTTGTGTATGCTGAGTGAGCTATGTACCACTGAGCTACAGGTCCAGCCTACCAAGGTTTTCCTCCATATTCCTACTGGTGATCACTTGGGCTATCTACTCTTTATGCTTATGACAACATGGCCTCTCAACCTCCCTGGACATATCTTCATTGTGGACCTATAGTTTCATTTCCCTTTTATCAATTCCCAGAATTGAAATTTCTGGATCATGGATATTCAGACTGTCAATTTCATTTTAGAAAGTAACAAAAACAATTACAAAAGGGTACACACCATGACAGACCCTGGCCAACAAGGTGAAACAGCTGTAGCTACTCTGTGTGAACTTGATCCCTTTCATGGCCAAATTCTACATCCCCTACTTCTGTCTTAGACAGAAATAGCAGAGAAAAGACCTTCTCTTTGCCATTTCCTTTCTTTCTATTGCACTATCTCTGTCCATGTACTCAAGGTGTTTTTTGTTTTGTTTTTTGTTTGTTTTTTGTTTGTTCTCCAAGATAAGTCATGCCCTAGGTTTTCCCATTTTTCTTTCTTTCTTTTTTTTCTTTTTTCAGGTTGCATTTGGGAATCACACTTAGGCTGAACAAAGCCTGTTACATAAAAAAAATATTCTCTGTGGTTAAAGAGGAATTATAAAAAGAGAAACTCTGTGTCACTCCAGGGCTGAAGAAGGACTTACCTGCTAGGGCTTCAGCCCTGCTAGAAGAGTGGGTGCTTTGGCCCTGCATGGCAGACAGGTCTACAGCTCAGACAGACAAGAGATGAATATGCTTTCTACAGTATAAAGGAGAACAGGTGGTGGAGCAAACAACTAGCAATAGCAACAGAGGCCAAATACCTAGAAAAACAGCAGCCACCTTCATAGTATACTGGTCACTTGGGCTGTGATGGTCTACAGTTACTTGTGAATTTTACAGGGTTCAAGTTTCTATACAGAGAGTCCTGTGGAAACATTCTGATAAGGTCATAGCTGACAAGCCACAGAGCAAGCATGTTTTTGGCCTGTGACTGGAGAAAGGTATAATGGTGTCATTATAATAGCACTGCTGACCTGCAGGACCAGAAGAAAGTGTAACAAGCCTATTCATCTTGAAACACTCCTCAGGTGCCCTCTACCCAGGGAGCTCACCATCCCTCTCAGTCTAGAAAGCAATGCGTGAAGGAATATCACTGTTTAGCACAGAACATCTACACTGAAGGGGGTATTCAGTAATGCAAGTCAGAAACTGACAGCAGACACAATGTCCCTCCCCTCAACCTCAGATCCAACCTCAAGAGCAACAAAAATGATAGAGACAAACAGTGGTCACAAGAGGGGCCATGCTTTTTAATCTGGGTTGGCTATGGATCCTGTCCATTGTCCTAATAACCAATCAGAGACTAGCAAACAGAGTATCTGAGAAAGGGTTTGTTCATTGGTGTTTGCTCTCTTGCATCTGTGAACCTTTATGCCAACATGGGGAAAAACTTGGGTTAGCCTTCTTGAAGGATATGAGAATACCCTAGGCTAGACACTTTCAGAATTCATAGATGAGACCAGCATAAGCCATTCAAACCCAGGAAAACTACCCAGACTAAAAGAGCCTTATAGGTAATTCATGGAGTGGAGAAAGTAAGTATTTGCTATTTGAAGCATCCGTGCCCAGGCTTCGTTACAGAATTAATGAACTAATGAACTAACTAACTAACCAACCAACCAACTAACACAAAACAATAAAACCCATATCAAGACATTTCCATATATATTAAGTTCATATCAATAGACTAATATATCAAAATCTATTATAGCAATATACTAATATAAATGACTTAATAATCATAAAAATTTGTTTACTCTAAGGAATAGCTTTATTTGTCCCACAAGAATTTTGTCCCATGAAGATTATTTGTCTATAGAATTTGTCCTCTTTTCCTACTGATTGAGACGCCAAGAAAAGCAGGGCTTTCCATGGCTCACCCTCGAAATTCTCTTTATGCTTAAATTCTTCTGTACATTTTAACTTTCTATTTCTATGGTTACCTCATCCTGTTTTATAACTTATGCAGAGTCTGCCTGATCTGGGTTATGTATCCTCATAAGCTGTCTCTCTTGACTTTTTTAGAATGGGATTAGACACAAGCATATAAAAACAATATCACTGTTCATGGGTATAATGCTCAAATCATAAAACCCACAGCATTTTCTTTGTATTATTACATTAGAGCTGTTTGCTTCACTGTATGAAGCTTGTTATTTGCAAAAGAGCAGAATAAAATGTGAGAGCTCTGGGTTAGATGATAATTATCTTGAGCTTACAAAAGCAAATAAACTCTTTTTAAAAAATCAATTTTTTATAAAATTTCCATTTTTATAAAGTTAAAAAGAATATCTCTTGTTTGCACAATTAGATTAAATTAGAATATGGGTCTAAAACAAAATTTTATTTCATCATGTCTTTAAACAGAGAGTGAAGCAATTTTCCAGCTTTCAACCCTTGTCCATGTTCCACCTAGGGACATTACCTTGAGATTGAAAGAGCTTAGGTGCTGATGTTTTGTTCGTTTTAATTCACACCTAAGTTTTAACTGACTTGTAGATAAGGTTAAGCTATTTTGCTGTGTTGATCCATTCTTCTTATAACAAAATTGTTCTTAAAGGAATATAATAAAGCTAGTAGACCAAAACAAGTTACAGAACTTGAATTAAAGAAAAGTAATCTCTAAAAAAAATGACAAATTCTCCCTTTTATGACAACACATGTGGATCTAGTATTTGAGAGTGGTCTAGAATCCCACATTGGGAGGGGGGAAGCCAACCAACTGTGAAATAGGCTGTCAAAAATATAAGCCTAAAATATGGTTCAACTACCAAAAAAAAAAAAAAAAAAAAAAACCAATTGGGTTGGAAAGTCTAGAGTGTTCATTTACTTAGCAGAAAATAAGTTGAGTTGCTTTGCAGAAGAAGTTGGGATTCCTCAACTTAAGATTTCTGCAGTGACAAATCCCTCTGTAATTAGAATACTTCGAAATATTAAACATGTAATCCAAGAGTAATTGGAAGGCAGTGCACATCCCCATAATTAGTCCATCACTTTTATTTACCTCATGTATAATACATGACAGCCCACATTGTAAGATAAATTAACAGCGAAATGTCAAATCTTCCCTCTCATTTAGGCCACCTATCTAGATGTTCATACTGACACCCATTGGCATGGAATTACTGAGCTTAGGGAAATCTACTGGAGCAGAGCTCTTACCCCAGACTTGTTTTCCCTAAATTCTTCCTTTCTTATTGATCCCCATGAACTTCCAAAGTTTAAAGCTTTTATGTTCTAAATTATCATTTTCACACACTGTTTTGGACACAGTAAAATGAAGGGGACGTTTTCCTATAAGAACATGATTTTACATTCAGGAATCTCACAACAGAGGGAGAACCTATAGGTTCAATGCTGCTGTTCTTGAGTTTCACCCATGTACATTCTGAGAATGAGGAATTTTGAAAATTCTGACCAAGTTCCCATTCTTCCAAACAATCCCCTTTACCAGCATTCTCTCTATTTTGAGAGACTCTTGCTGCTGTCCTCCATACCAGAAAGAATTTGTGCATAACTCAAATTTAAGGAAACCCAAAATATTAAAATCAAAATTGGTATCTGGGCCTAGGCTTTTTACTGCCTAACCCCCTCTCTGTTCCAGGACCATACAGGTTCAGCCCATGAAGATCAAGCCAACTACTTTGACTTTAGTTGTTACCCCATTTACTCAACCAAGAATGATACTACAGTTTAACCAATTAGAAGGATTCTTACATTTCAAAAGGAAATCATAGTCCCTCAGTATTTTACCCTTGGGATATTGTCTTCTGCTCCTGCCAACCTCTCCTTCTCATGAGTTTAGCACAAGTACCATTAAAGTTGCTCTTTCCATATGATAGGAAGAGAAGTCACCTGTTGGGTCCCATTGGCACAGCCCACCCTCTGCGAACTTGTTGGATCCAAACAAACTTTACCAGACTAGTCCTGAATTTCAAGTACAGTATAATGCCTTTTGTGGTTTGGGACAAATTACACAACCATTTCTTCCTCCTCCAAAGAATAATAAAAAAATAATTTGTTCTACTTGTGACAGAATTTTCATTGCCATCACTCAAATGGTTAGATTAGCTTCCTACCCATGCATCATGCTGTGATATGAAAATTAATTAGATAATGTCTGTAAAGTGCTTTCAAGATGAAAAGGGCCACACGGAGTGCTACATGCAACCTATGAGCATGAATAAAGACAACTTCAACAAAAATACAAGTGGCAGGGGACTGAATGAATAGCCGGCTGGCAAAGACAAGGGGATCAAAGCAAATGCAGACAATGACCAAGCAGTAGACTCCCTGACTGTAGACTTCTTGGACCAGAAAGGAAACCAGCATACCAGTGTGGAAACACACTTGGAGATCAGAACTGGGGCCAGTAGCACCCCAGAGTGGGGCCAGAGTTATACTCAGTGTTGTCTCATCAACCTTGAAGTGCATTTGGGGCCAACATTAATATAATCACAGGCCCAGATAGATATAATTTAATGGAATATGACAGACTATTTGTCACATTGACCACTGGCTCTACTAACTCGATAGCATTCTATCTCACTTTCTAATTCTCTATTTTTATACCCAAACCATCTTTATTCAACTGTAAAGTGACTCTTGAATATATAGAATGGATGTTATTATCCCCATAAGGGTCATAAGATTGATTTGATCAAAATTAGAGAGTTAGAAACAAATCCAATGTTCTTTCTATAAGTTTATATTTAACAGGCATTAGACAGAAAAATTGACAAGTTATCTCAGACTTTCATGTATGTATGTACTTGTCCAAGTAATTTCTCTTTTAGAATCTTACCCCAAGTGGTTCAGAATCTGTTGTACACATAACACCCCTCCTGCCACATGTGTGTTTGTATGTGTGTTGCACACACATGAGTGTATAGATTTTTTTGCATACACCAAAGCATGCTGTCACTCACTTCCTCTGTCATGCTGGCCTTATCTCCTTGAGACATGGTCTTGCACTGAACCTTGACCTTGCTGCTTTATGCTAGGCTTACTGACCAAAAAATACACTTGTCTCTCCATTTCTGTGTTGTGGTTACAGGTACATATATCTATGTCTGACTCTTTACATGCATCTGAGATTGAGCTCAAGTCTGTATGCTTGTAGAGCAACCATTCTTGCCCTGCACACTGTGACCTCTCTCTGCTGGCCCTTCATTTCAATGTGAGACTAGAAAAACAAATCCAAAAGTTCAGCAGAAATGACTGAGTAAATACTGATATACTCCAAAAATAAATATTAGGAGACAGGCACTAAACAGAATGGCAGAGAGACATCTTTATTTACATGAAAGGCTTTCACTGATAATTTCAAAGCTTGAATAATATCCTACTAAAAATTAATTAATCCACACTTTAAGAAACAGAGTCTAGGTAAACTAGACACTAAGGTAGTCTCCCTGGGGTGATTGAAAGGTGGCAAGTTCCATTGTCAACTGGTGATCTATAGTTTCAGAGTTTGTTTCATTTATTTGTATAATGGACACCCCTATCATAATCACCAAGTCACTTAGAACCACCACAAAGTTTATTCTTTTCATTCCAGAATTTGGGAGACAGAGGCAGGTGGATCTCTATGAGTTCGAGTCCAGCCTGGTCTACAATGTGAGTTCCAGGACCATCAGAGCCTTTAAACAGAGAAATCCTGAATAATAAACAAACAAGCAAACAAACAAAAAAATACAAAAAAGTGAACCCCTCCCCCCAAAAAGAAAAAAAAAACCTAACCAATCAAACAACAAAATACACTTGAAAAAATAACATCATTTAAAAATAGTTCCCCTACAAATAGCGTAGGCAGTAGAGGAAGGCTGACTATCTGTCTGTCTTTGTCTGCTGCTCATGGGAAAACAAGATGGGTAGGCATTGGTACCTTACCTGCTGGGGCTGGTTACACCATTGCTCTGCATTCTCTTATACTAGCCTCTCCACAGACACTACTGAGAAAATGGTTGCATGCTTGGAGAGAAGCAACACGAGCTAGAATGTGTCCCACTGCCTCTGGCATTAAGGTATGTATTATGATAAAATTTTATTTGCAAAGAATACAAGAAGGCCCAAAAGCAATGTGTTTTTAATACTAGTGATAGACACTAACACTAGATATCAGAAAGGACTGCCACATGAAAAAGATAAAAGTCAAACATTTTATAGAACATTTTCTGCACATTGGCAAGAAAAGGAGTGAAAAATTCTGGGAGTCAGTATGAAAAGAAGAATTCCAAAATGGCTGCCTCAGACACACCCAATTCCCCAGTAGTGTTGTACTACACAGTAATTGTTTTCTGACTTTGGACTTGAGAAGGCTCACCAGCTGATTATGAGTTCCCTGAAAAAACAAGATTACATGATCCTTTAATAGCATGTTTGTTTTTTCCCCAGGATGATTATGGAAGAAGATGGAATTCAAAGAAGGATTTGATGAGCTGTTGCTGGCTGAAGATAGACGCAGCCGTGGAAGAAGGAGGTTGTCTAAAACACAAAGAGTGACCTCTCACTAGCTGGAAATCTGAGAGAAAACAAGAACCTGGATCCTCACAGCCACCGCAGCCTTATTCTGACAGCAATCCAAATGTGGGCAGATGTAGATACTTATCCAGAGCCCTATCCAACCAGCACCTTGATATTTTAATTTTTATTACAAGTTCTCTTATAATCCAGGCTGCCTTCAAACTCGGTATGTAGCACTGAAGTGTGATCCCTCTGCTTACACCTTCCAAGTCCTGTGCATTACAGGCATGCACCACCATTCCTGGTTTGTCTACTTATTTGTTTTATTGTATTGCTCTATTTGGGATGGCTTGAAGTAGAATTTCTAACTCATTTATCTCCCTGCCTCAGCTTCTATATTGCTGGGATTACAAATGTGTGCCCCATGCCTGGCTGAACACACTTTGATTTTAATTTTAAGAAATCCTAAGCAAAGACTCCAACTGAGCCTTCCAGGACTCCTGAAGTCTCCCGAACCCTGAGTTTATAAACAAGCATGGCCTCCAGTCACTACCAACGTGGTAATTCAATAGGCACTGACTGAAAACTCACAGTCAGGAGACAGCATAGAAAATATCCTGTCCATTTTTATCTTCTGATCAATAAGGAACCTGAGACCCGGGAACATTGAGGGGGTTGGAAGGAAACTGAGGCAAAGCTGAGACTACAGGACAGTCAACAGTGTGCCCAGGCCAGGGTTTTGTCTTCTTCTCACTTCCCTGCTCACAATCAGCACCTCAGGGCTAAACGGAAAGAGAGGGTTGTCATGTGAGGTGCCTGCCAGCACTACAGTTTTGATATATTTCTTGATTCCTCTGAAATGAACTAAAATTGATATTGAATGCACAGACACTTCTCCAATTTAGAAACAATCAATAATATTTATAACGTTCACCCAAGATTTAATATGCTGACAATGCTGTGCGACCCACTTCATTCTCCAATAAGTGACAATTTCAGTCTTCAATCCAGTGAAGTTCAGCAAAATTTACTGCATTCAAATTCCCTATGAGGCTACATGTGGAGAAATCTTTCAAAGCTAGAATTCTATAATTTCCCTTAACTGAGGCAACTTAAATTCTTTGGGAAAAAATGTACATGAAAACAAGTTGAGAAACTTTATTGTTGAAAAACTATCTTCAAAAGTAACCTGAGTTTTCAGCTTGTCTCTGTGGCAGAATGTCAGCGCACTGTCACACATGCTCAAGACTGGTGACTTATTCTGAAGGCAATGCCATCGGTTGCATTCTAGCAATTGTCAAGATGAAGACAGATGTTAGCTCTTGTCTCTCTTGGGATTAATTAGGTAAGCATTGTTAATAAATGCAACAATGCATGGTGTGATGGATAACTAAGAGTCACTGAAAACAATCAGTTCCCAGAGGCTGGGAGGGTGGTTCAGTGGGTAGGAACACTTGATATACACGAATGAAAAATGAAAAACCCGTAAAAAACCTGGGCATGGTGGTGCATTCCTATAACTCTGTCACTGAGGGGTGGAGACACGAGGAGCCCAGGCTCTCATTGGTCAGACCCTTAGCCACAATTGCCAGCTTCAGCCTCAATGAGAAACCCTGTTTCAAGGGAAAGTAATAGAGGAAGGTATCAGACATCCTCCTGTGTCTTCTGGCTTGCCCCTCACCCTAAATTTGGTTTTATAAATTAAAGGATAATAATAATGATTTTAATTAATATCTAAGTGCGTTTAAGTCCAGAGGTATTTAAGGAACTTTCAAATCGTGTTGTGTCTAAAAAGGCCGTTTTTGAAGACAGTGTTTGGGATCACAGAGCCATTGCAACATGACCTGCCTGCCTTTCTTTGTTTTTGCCTTTCCCCCACTGTTACAGCTCCTAAAGATCCATGGCCTGCCCCGAGGGAAGCCGGGAGTAATGCTGAGTGGTATTGACATCTCTCCCACTTAACCTGCCCAGTTCCACCAACTACGAAGTCACCCAAGAGAAGCTGAGGCCATTAAATGAATCTACAGGGTGCAATTGGTTCTTCTTTGATTCTTTGCTAATTGTTTTCTTCAGACTGTTGTGGCACTCACTTGATTGCAATGTTTTTCTGCATTTTGTACATTTTTGGGATCCAGACTCTAGGATCTTCGAGGGGTTTATCTGAAAGCTGCCAATACAATGTTCCCATGGGAGCAGTCTCCATGTGCTTGATTGGAAAGCTGATCACGATTATGAGCACTTTGGAATAGAACCAGAATAACAAATCTTAACTAATTTATATTTCAGCACAACATGTGACTAGTGGCTATTGTGGTCCCTAAGAAATAGTTTACAATCCTCATGAATGATTTAAGAGCCAAGCCAGGTGCAATCTCAATTAGGTGTGGGTTTCTTTTGGAATGCTCATTTACTCTGCTGGTCTTGCTCTAGACTATACCATCTGGCTCTCTACCAAATAAATGTATATATTCTAACTATATCCTCAATTGTGTCTCACACAGTACCTGGTCCACCACAAGTGCTCTATAAATACGGATTCCTGTTGCTACAGTTGCATTACATGGAATGTTCCAAAAGCGGTTTCTGAATACAATGTTTCATTCATTTAACATGTAACACAATTAAAATGAAATACATTAATCTAATGTTTTATCTGTGCTAAAAATTTAGTGATTGGCAAGTCCCTCGACTCTGTATATTGTCTCATACTTCACATCATAACCTGATCATCAAAGTACAGGTAAAGTGCTGGCATTGCTTGTCTTCCTACAAAGGTAGGACATACTGTGTCATCACACAAATGATGCATTCTCTTCTGCCAATATTTGCTTCTGTGATTCTGCCTTTCTTCCTGGTTTTGTGAGTAAAAATCACAACTGTGGGTATAATTTGGTTTAGATTTGCATGAGTGTATATCTGCATTCTCTCTCACACACACATATGAGCAGTTATTTGGAGGTCAGAAGTCATCTTTGGATACCATTCTTATTTCTCAGATGCAGTCTATCTTGGTTTTTGGGAAGTCACCAATTAGGCTGGCCTGGCTGGCCTGTAGCCTCAGAGATCCACCTGTCTGCCTCTTCAATACTGAGATTATTCATGCACACTACATCACCCATTTTTTATTCAGTTTCTGGGGATTGAACATAAATCAATGATTGTACAGCAAGCACCTTACTGAATGAGACATTTTCCTAGCATCCCACCCCTATCTTATACATTCTGAACAAATTTGCTTCCATATATGTACTTCTGAAAGCTGTGAAACAGAATAAACTTTCTTGGCAAAAGGGAGCATGTTTGAAAGCCAATAGGAGAAGACAATAGCTTGGTCTGGAAATGCTGGGTTACAGAGTGGAAAAAAAAAATTAACATTCCACATGCAAAGACATCTGTGAGCCCAGAGGCTTCCTTGACAGAAGATTACATACACTGGAAAGTCTTGAGTCTGACACTATTTCCCTCCAGAGTAATGAAGAGCTACTCACCATCAGTGATGCAGAACACTTACTGCAGAGATGTTTCTTCTATTGTATTTTGAACCTGGTATACACATAAAACATTACGGTATCTGTGATCAAATGTAATTCAACTAAGTTGGTAAAGTATTATCTTAGAGCTAAAAACTTAATAACAGCTCGGTTCAGAGGTTGGCTGTCATCTGCAAGCAGAGAGCTGTGGTCCACAAAAACACTAGTTTGCGTGATATAGCCTTGACAGTCTTGCCAACACACACACACACACACACACACACACACACTCCCATGACAGCTACAACAGCAGCAATTTTCAGCTTCTCACTGATGAAATGCACTTTGCACTCATAACTCTTGCATAAATCTATGTCACTATTCTTCATGTTCTAATTCCGAGAACCAATGGATCATTGTGTAGACCCTCTACCTGAAAATGAGCCCAATAATGCAGGATGTGCACTATCATTGAGCTGGCGCTGACATTAGGGGCTTGGTTGGTGGGGTTATTAACAGATATTTTTTCACCTAGAAGCACAGACTAAAATCAATCATTCTGATAACTAGGCATGGCATGAGCTGTCTGCACTTTCATTCCAATTTGATTAATCACACAGACAGAGACCTTTACCTTAAAGGAGCAACTGTTCACATTTAATCACAACTAAACATTCATGCATAACATTACGCATTACTAAATTTGCCTACAATTTATGCCTTCTATTTTAGCAAATATATTTAGAATAATATGTCTCTCTGCATCTAAATATATGGCTTCGATCAGTTTCTACATATTAACATGGAAGCTAAGTGAAATAATTCAAGTTTATACCATTTATCATCTACTTATCTCTTGTGAAATTGCCATTAGATCTGCATATTTTATTGCACAGTTTATCCTGATAATGGAAGTGCATTTGTGTTATTAGAAGTATGTGTTTTTCATAAAGTAGGACATGCTAGATATCAGATTTCATCATGTTCCAAGTTACATCTTGCAGAGATTTGGTTCCTTTACTTGTCAGTCGCTCCTGGTTTTTTTGAAAGTAGCAACGACTGTTATTGGTGCAGGATTTTTTTTAATTGAAAAGAATTTAAACTGGGACCAAGTGACTATATCTTGGGGTCCTCCCAACAATGTTCCTAATAAGCATAGCATTTCAGAAGCCTCATCTGCCATTACTACAATAGTAAGCAGATTCAAAAGAGAATTGTCTTTACTAGAGGGTGTTCTACAAGATGGAAAGGTAGAATTTGGATTTTTTCTTTAGGAAGGTAAGAGGGAGAATACTGTGAGAAACAATAGAACTTAGAGAGGGTTTTGATGTATGGTTGGGGCATGGAATAGTTAGAGTGAGAAGAAGATTGGACAGTCATTTAAGATCCGACAGTCATGTCGAAACCAAGCATGCAAATCCATAGATGAGGCCAGCTAGCACATCTGCTGAGGTATATGCACAGCTGAAAATTGAAACTAGAGAGAATAATACTAATGAAAAGAAGGAATTGCCCTCCATCTGTTTGACCCAAGGAAGATGGAATGATTGGAACAGGGGAATCAAGCCCCACCTCTCATCACCCAGGTCTTTGGAGATGGAAATGGTCTAAAATCTGGCTACCCAGAAATGTACTGAGATGCTGGCTTGAAAGTTGCATGCAATCAGAGGGAAGAGGAGGAGGACCTCCCTTATCAGTGGACTGGGAGACGGACACAGGTGGGGAAGAGGGAGGGTGGGGTTGGGAGAGGAGGAGGGAGGGAGGTACAGGGGGGATATAAAGTGAATAAACTATAATTAATAAAAAAAATAATTAAATAAAAGAGAAAGTTGCTTGCAGTCAAACGTTTCCACATATATGTCTAAAACTCTGCTTCTTCCTTTTGATTGTTTAAATGTGGGTTTGTATTTTCATATGTGTATGGATGTCCACATCTTCATGCCTGTGTGTAAGTATGTGTATGGAGGTCAGAAGTCAGTCTCAACCTCAAACGTCTTTTCTCAGGTGCTGCTGACCTTATTTTTTGAGACACCATCTTCCACTTTTATATTGGAACTCACCAATTCAGCTAGGCTGACTGACCTCTTATCCTCAGAAATTAGCCTGTCTCCATCTCCCCAAGGCATGGTTTACAAAAGCATGCTACCATGACTGACTTTTATACGTGTGTCCTAGGGACTGAACTCAGGTCCTTGTGCTTTTGCCATAAACACTTTACCGACTCCTCCGTCTTTCTAGAGCACTCCCCTTCTGTAACTTTGACTTCAATGGTCCTGGCTTTGTTGGCCTTTCCATAGGAGATTGACTTCTATGTTTGTGTCCACTAAAGCCACCCAACATCTCTGGTCCCATCTTATATTCCCAGTCTCTTGATTTTATTTTCTTTCTATCTAAGCTGTAGCCCAGCTTCGTCATGGAGACTCCAGACTATATCTAGGTTGAATCATGCCTCATTTATATCATAATGGGTAATGAAACCATTTAGTTGCTTTCTGATAGAAGAGACTAATGAAAGTCTGAAAACATACAGACATAAATAAAAAGAGGGGTACACTTTATAAATGATTTGAAGGGAAATGGAATGGAGTGAAACCTTTTGCAGGTAGTCAGGGAAGACATCTCTAAAGTAACATGTAAAGTTAGATTGCAAGAGGAGGAGAAACTGTTTGCCACATGAACAGCATAGACTCACTTTGCATCATGGACCAGGCTGCAGTAGAGGAGAGGAAAGACTAAGTAAGTACCTCAAGAGCAAGGCGAAGGTAGAAGTGTGGGGTCATGAGAGAGGGAAGTAAGCACAGACCAGATACTAAGGAGAATTATAAGTTACCACTGAAGAATCTGGATTCTATTCCAAGTTTCTTACACGGCATATTGTCATCAGGCTGGAAGACACCGTTGGGACTCATCCCATCTGTCAGGTAGGAGGTAATTCTTTTTGCTTTTTATCCGTGCCCTAACTTTTGCAAGTAAACTTGACTAATGTTTGTTTATAATCAGTGAGTAAGCTGCTACTTTAATACTGCTACAGTGGAAGAGGCCCCTTCAAGGCATGTTAAATTAACTGATGTGAATAAAAACAATGAATAAAAATACCTCTCTCCTTTAATGAGAACAGCAACTTCTGTTTCCCTGGGCTTTTTCAATCCCAAAAGACCTTTTAAAGTGGAGCAAGCGTGTTCTGGTTCAAATGCTAAAAACATAATCTTGTCTCTCTCTTGTTGGGTTATGTTTTAAGAAGCCATTTTAGATCAATCTTTCTGAGCACAAAAGCTCCTTGGATGAAACATTCCCAGCTCCACTGCTAGACTGCCCATTTCCCCCCTCAGGACTTAGAACCAAGAGGTCCTCTATTTCCGATATTTTTCATTGAGACCCTTCTAGTTCTGGGATGGTGGGTAAAAGCCGTTAAAGCCCATAGTATCAGATATCTAGGTAAAATTCCATCCACCACCCTAGTGTGCCACTGCTGTCACGGGTTATAAAAGTCTGTGTGGCATTTACGGAACCTGTCCGTGAATTCTGTGTAAACCATCTCTTAGGTATCAGACTGCATGTGTTGCTCACTTTGAACAAACAACATAAAGTTGTATGATGCAAGTGAGATTTTACTCCAATCCTGTAAATAACTTGTTTTGTAGCTACGTAAAATTCATCTCCCCTGCACACATTATTTTTAGTTGTAAGATGACTGCCAGGGTTCCTTCCAATATTCTTTTTTTTTAATTCTTTATTAATTACACTTTATTCACTTTGTATCCCCCCCCCCGTGATTCCCTCCCTCCTCCCGTCCCAATCCCTCCCTTCCTCCACCCTCTGCATGCATGCCCCTCCCCAAGTCCACTGATAGGGGAGGACTTCTTTTCCTTCTTTCTGATCCTAGTCAATTAGGTCTCATTAGGAGTGGCTGCATTGTCTTCTTCTGTGGCCTGGTAATGCTGCTTCCCCCTCAGGGGGAGGTAATTAAAGAGCAGGACAATCAATTCATGTCAGAGACAGTCCCTGTTCCTATCACAATGGAACCCACTTGGATACTGAACTGCCATGGGCTACATCTGTGCAGGGATCTTAGGTTATCTCCATGCATAGTCTTTGGTTGGAGTATCAGTTTCAGGAAAGACCTCTGTGCTCAGATTTTTTGGTTTTGTTGCTCTACTTGTGGAGTTCCTGTCCTCTCCAGATCTTACTGTTTCCCACTTCTTTCATAAGATTCCCTGCACTCTGCCCAAAGGTTGCCCAAAAGTCTCAGCATCTGCATTGATAGTCTGCAGGGCAGAGCCTTTCAGAGGTCCTCTGTGTCAGGATCCTGACTTGTTCCCTCTTTTCTCCTTCTTCTGATGTCCATCCTCTTTGCTTTTCTGGATAGGAATTGAGCTTTTTAGCAAGAGTCCTCCCTCTTGATTAGTTTCTTTAGGGGTAAAGCTTTTAGCAGGTCTATCCTATATTATATGTCTAAATGAGTGAGTATATACCATGTGCATTCCCTGATGGCTAATGAGGTTGAGCATTTCTTTAAGTGTTTCTCTGCCATTCCATATTCCTCTATTGAGAATTCTTTGTTTAGCGCTGTACTCCATTTTTTAATTGGATTACTTGATTTTTTGCTGTTTAGCTTCTTTAATTCTTTATATATACTGGATATTAATCCTCTGTCAGATATAGGGTTGGTGAAGATCTTTTCCCAATCTTTAGGCAGTCGTTTTGTTCTGAAGACGGTGTCCTTTGCTTTACAGAAACTTTTCAGTTTCATGAGGTCCCATTTATTGATTGTTGCTCTTAGAGCCTGTGCTGTTGGTGTTCTGTTCAGGAAGTTGTCTCCTGTGCCAATGAGTTCAAGGCTCTTCCCACTTTTTCTTCTAAGTGGTTTAGTGTGTCTGGTTTTATGTTGAGGTCTTTGATCCACTTGGAATTCAGTTTTGTGCAGGGTGATATGTATGGATCTATTTGCATTTTCTACGTGTAGACATCCAGTTAGATTAGCACCATTTTTCTGTCTTATTTCCTTTGTATGGTTTTGGCATCTTTGTCAGAGATGAGGTAGCCACAACTGTGTGGGTTTATTTCTGGGTCTTCTACTCGGTTCCATTGATCCACCATTCTGTTTCTATGCCAGTACCATGTAATTTTTATTACTGTTGCTCTATAGTACAGCTTAAGATCAGGGATAGAGATACCTCCAGAAGATCTTTTACTGTAGAGAATTGTTTTAGCAATTCTGGGTTTCTTGTTGTTCCATATGAAGTTGAGAATTTTTCTTTCCAGGTCTGTTAAGAATTGTGTTGGTAATTTGATGGGAATTGCATTGAATCTGTAGATTGCTTTTGGTAAGATGGCCATTTTTACTATGTTAATCCTGCTAAGCCATGAGCATGGGAGATCTTCCATCTTCTAATATCTTCTTCTAATTCTTTCTTCAGAGACTTGAAATTTTTTTCATACAAGTCTTTGACTTGCTTGATTAGATTCACACCAAGGTACTTTATGTCATTTGTGGCTATTGTGAAGGGTGTTGTTTCCCTAATTTCTTTCTCAGCCCTTTTGTCTTTTGTATACAGGAGGGCTACTGATTTTTTTGAGTTAATTTTGTATACAGCCACTTTGCTGAAGGTGTTTATCAGCAGTAGGAGTTCCCTGGTAGAATTTTTAGGGTCACTCAGGTATATTATCATATCATCTGCAAATAGTGATACTTTGACTTCTTCCTTTCCAATTTGTATCCCCTTGATCTCCTTCAATTGTCTTATTGCTCTAGCAATGACTTCAAGAACAATGTTGAAGAGATATGGAGAGAGTGGGTAGCCTTGCCATGTCTCTGATTTCAGTGGGATTGCTTTAAGTTTCTCTCCATTGAGTTTGATATTGGCTATATGCTTGCTGTATAGCCTTTACTATGCTCAGGTATGTGCCATGTATCCCTGGTCTCTCCAAGACTTTAAACATGAATGGATGTTGAATTTTGTCAAATGCCTTTTCAGAATCTAAGGAGATGATCATGTGTTTTTTTTCTCCTTCAGTTTGTTTCTGTGGTGGATCACATTGATGGATTTCCATATACTGAACCACCCCTGCATGCCTGGGATGAACCCTACTTGGTCATGGTGGATGATATCTTTGATGTGTTCTTTCCTTCCAATATTCTTACTCAATGAAGTCCTATCATACTGTCCAGCTTAGGCTTAACCACAATGCAGATCTAAATCATGGCCTACTAAAACCTTGTTACAAATAGGCTTAAAGGTTCACATGCTTAGACAAACAGAGATCTGTTCCTCCTAATTAGTCAGTGGCCTGGGACAGGTGTTCTACATAGGCCAACAACTCTGCTCCCTAGTTAAGTCAGAGAATGAGTCTGATAATCCAAACACTAAGGTGACTCTGCTAAAACCTGTCAGCCCATGAGAAAAGAACAAGCTGTGGGCTTGGGAGATGGTTCACTGAGTAAAGGTGCTTGCTCTGTAAGCATCAGGACCTGAGTCAAAATCCTAGCACTCAGGTAAAAAGCCAAGAATTGTCATCCATGTCTGTAATCCCAGCACTGTGGGGCAGGAACAGGAATATCACAGGATCTTATTGGTCAGCCAGCCTAAACAGCAAGCTCCTGGTTCTGTAAGAAACCCTTTGTCTCCCATCCAAGTACAAAAGTGGGAGAAAACAGGGAACAGGACAGGAGCCTACTACAGAAGGCCTCTGAAAGACTCTACCCAGCAGGGTATCAAAGCAGATGCTGAGACTCATAGCCAAACTTTGGGTAGAATGCAGGGAATCTTATAAAAGGAAAAGGAGATAAAAAGACCTGGAGGGGAAAGGAGCTCCACAAGGAGAACAACAGAACCAAGAAATCTGGGCCCAGGGGTCTTTCCAAAGATTGATACTCCAACCAAGGACCATGCATGGAGATAATATAGACCCCTTGCTCAGATGTAACCCATGACAGCTCAGCAATCAAGTGGATTCGCTAATAAGGGGAGCAGGGGCTGTCTCTTACATTAACTCAGTGGCTGGCTCTTTGATCACCTCCCCCGAAGGGGGGGCAGCCTTACCAGGCCACAGAGGAAGACAGTGCTGCCAGTCCTGATGAGACCTCCTAGGCTGAGGTCAGATGGAAGGAGAGGAGGAACCTCCCTATCAGAGGACTTGGAGAGGGGCATAGAAGGAGAAGAGGGAAGGAGGGTGGGATTGGAAGGGGACAAGGGAGGGGGATACAGCTGGGATACAAAGTAAATAAACTATAATAATAAAAAATTTAAATCATAATAAAAAGTTTTTTAGAAGAAGCCATTTGTCAATGAAAGAAGATGGAGAGCAATGGAGGAAGACACTTGATGTCCTTACTCTAGCCTCTGCATGCAGGCACTTGCACATACATGAAGATAGCACACATATACACATAACACAGAGAGATATACACATCCATAACACACAGAAAGACAAGCAAAAAGGGAAAAAGGAAGAAAGAAAGAAAGAAAGAAAGAAAGAAAGAAAGAAAGAAAGAAAGAAAGAAAGAAAGAAAGAAGAAAAGAAAAGAAAAGGAAGAAGCTGAAGGCTAAGGCCCAGGACCTACATCTTCCTTAGGTGTAAGAGAGTCTGCACGGTGCAGTCTCAGACTGGACACAAGCACAGCTCTATTACCGGGGAAGAAAACAAGAAAAGATTCATTTAGAAAAGAGCAGCCTCTGCTGTGCATCTAATATTTCAAAGACTATAAAGCTTTTCAAATACTGTAAGACCTTTATAAAGATTTCCTGTTCTATAGAAGCAAAGACTATCTCAAAGAGCGTAAGGAAAACACAGGTGGAGAGGTTCATAGTTGGTAGCTGTTCTGAGCTTCAGTTTCAGGACTGTTCGTCACTATGCGCTTTATTACGAATACTAAATAGAAATATGTGCATAGAAGGTAGGCATTAGCATAAATCTGCATAGGATGGATTTTAACGAACAAGCAAAATCTCTTATAATGAGAAGTAATAAGGAGAGCGAAAATACGCTACTAGCCCGCACTTAGACTGCCAGTAAGGCGACTCCACATGACAATTTAAGAAGTACAAATTGAAAAAAAAAAAAAACATAGGGCTAGCTGATGAACCACTTGCAATTGAGGTATTTATTCATTTTTCACCCCCTCACCCCCACCAGGAGGGATTGTATAGCACCTGGCATGGCTGGAGGAATGTAAGAAACATTCTGAGTGGAGGTTTAAAAAAATCAGATAAAGAGGCTAGAATCTGAAAAGTACCCAAAATAAAGGCAGACAGGGCAGCCCCACGCTCCCAGAGAACTGCTGGCTCCGTCCTGGCCGGTAGATTTGCAGATCACTAGAAAGAACAATATATTCCCCCTCTGTCCTCAGCCATCACACACACTCACAAATCATTCCCTGCTTCAACTATTTTATGCTCACTTATAAAAAATCCATCCATAAACCACCAATGGACCAACCTCGTGCCTTTTGCAGAGTCATCAAGCAATGTCTAAGTACAACTTTGAAAAATCTGCCCTGATTTCTTCCCTCATTTCAATAACATTTCTCTGAAAGCAAAGGGTCCCTAAAGAATGCCCATTTATTCCTGGTTTTAACCTTCAGCAAAGACCATCACTCTTCAACACTGGGTCTCCACCAAGTCCCTCCCTATGCTCATTCATTTTGTTTTGTAAAAGTAAAGATTCCCTTTTGCACTGATATGCTCAAGAGAAGCCATTTTGTTAAGGCACCCTGTTTTACGCGTTACTGGATCCATGTAAGGGACCTTGTGACAAGTCTCCGAGCCTGGCCACTGTTCATAAAGCCTTCAAGCTTAAGTCTCAGAGAGAAGGCCCTGATAAAGCCCCCAAGTCAATGAAAATATACCAGACAGTAAGCTATGATTTTACAAGTTAATACAGGTCTACCTCTGTGCCCTTTCTGAAAAGCACAGAAAAAGCTTATCAATAGACATAACTCTTCACAGAGAATTTTTAGATTTATGTCACCCTATATCCTGTCATAACAAAGCCCTCTGCTAAGTCCCTTGGACCTTCCCTCCTAATTCTTTTTTATTCTAGACACTCAGAGGCATTACAGAAACAGTACTGGGTACATTTTGTCATCATTTAAGGGAAACTGGAGATTTTTCCAAATTATGCCACTGCGGCCTTTAAAAAGATGTAGCTATTACCAACTTCCTTGCGCAATTTTGAGTACCATTTTGCTTTTCTGCCCAAGCCTGTCACCAGCTGGATATATTTATTGGGCACTTTGGCGTTTACAACATTCAATTCAACAGATAAAGGAGGAAAAAGAAGGCCCAAATGGAGGAATTTTTTACACTCAAAAGTAAAGCACCTGATCGACCTCAAAACTAATAGTGTTTCATGAATGCAATCCATCTTGATGCTAATTATTGTGATCTTTTGTTTATAGGGGAAAGCTCTAGGCTGACCTACAATGTCCCATTTGGTACTGAGTGAAATATAAACAAATCTCAGTCGCACCTGCACTCAGCCCCCAAGCTGAACCAAAGTGTGGATCTCCGTCTTCCTTCGGCTACAGCCTATTCATGTACAGCACTGTTCTGCACAGGCAAAGCAGAAGGTGCTTGCATTCTTCATGATTCCCATGGGTATGGGCTCCTCAGCTCATCAGTAACCACGCAGAAAAGAGAAACAGGCACCCCAAACCCACATTAAAGCTCTCGGTGAGGGACACACAGTGAAGGAGGCACTGGAATGGTGTTGAGGTCAAGTATTTTAGCAGGATCCCTCTGCAGAGACTCAGAGCCTTCAGGTTCCGAATGCACTGAAGCTCTTTGCTGTCCAGCTGAGGGGGAAAAAGTCCCAAATTTATCAATGCTACCGGAGAAATTGAGGGTTTCCATTTGTGCTCCTTATTCTCATAAAAGAATTTTTAAAATGAGTAAGAAGGAAGTCCAAAGACAATTTTATTAGAGCCAGAGAGAAACAGCAATACTGTTTTTCAGGCAAGCTGAAAATCCTGGCTGCTGTCAGGAGGAGGGAACATCAAGAAAAGGTCATGACTTTTGAATTAGCCAAAAAGAGCAGAGAAAAAATGAGGGTGTTCAGAGGTCCAGGAAAGCATGACCACAGATCTAAGTTCAGAGGGCATCTAATCCCAAGGTCTTGTATCTACATGAGGGACACATGGTTAGAGGCAGAACTAGAGACAGCTTTTTTTTTAAAAAAGAAAATCACTCCCCAGGAAAGGAAGTGGACTAATAAGCTGAAGAAAGAGACCCCAAAACATCCCATCATGAGATATATGACTGTTTATAGTCCCTGTGTTTCCTGTTGGACTTCCTGCTCCTCCATCCCAACTTCTACCAATGACATGACTGAGTTGTGCACAAAGCTTCGTTGCCCATTTCAGGACAAACTAAGGTCCCAGATGACTGTAGTAGACCGAAGCGTGAACATGTCTGATGCCGGTAGACACTCATTTTAAGAGCACTGGGAGTCTTCAATAAGCTTGATTCCAACAGAGTGATTTTCTCATGGGAATCAAGGCAGCTATGTAAGAAGTGTATCTTCAGTGGATACTCATAACATCTACCTTTTCAGGCATGGCGGCCACAGGTGAGTGTTCTGTAACACACTGAACTTAAAACTTTTGTTCCAGATCTAGTCAGCTCGGTTTTGGGTATCTTTGGTTTTCCCTTGAGATATCCAAAGTATTTTTATAACATATTATTCTTTTTATTAGAAGTTGGAGCTCAGAAAGTTGCCAATGTCTATCACAAAGTCAACATCCAGACATTTATTCAGTATGCATTAAACTGTTATCTAGATACCCAAGTAGACGGATGGATGGATGGATGGATGGATGGATGGATGGATGGATGGATGGATGATGGATAGGTAGGTAGGAAGATAGATAGATAGATAGATAGATAGATAGATAGATAGATAGACAGGAAGATAAACAGACTGGCAGGCAGACAGACAGAGTCAGATAATTCCAGGATTTGGGTATTCTTTGTACATTGCACATCTCATATCCAGCCAGATTTTGACTCAGCTGAGATAAAAGACAAAGGAGGGAAAAACAAATTTGAACTTTTCTTAGTTTCTTTCTTTCTTTCTTTCTTTCTTTCTTTCTTTCTTTCTTTCTTTCTTTCTTTCTTTCTATTTATTTTTGTTAAAACTATTAAAAGAATCCAGATACAACGGTGCTTTCTCTAACACCAGCATGCAGAAAACTGAGGCAGGAAGATGGCAACTTCAAGGTCAATCTATGCTATAGAGCAATACCCTACTGCAAAAATAAATAAGTAAATACATAGTACTAGTATATAACATCAATTCTTTTTTTAAAAAAAGAATTATTTTTTAAGAATTATTTTTTTTCAGTTATTTTTTTAAAAAAGAAGATCCTCAAGCTGTGTGCCAGACTTAAGAAGGGTTATCACACAAACTTGCTGGTTCCAAACTACCACAGCCCTGTTCTGATTGTTACAAAATTGACCTCACAGCATACAACAATACAGAACACAAACTCCAAAGCCAAATTCCAAAAGAAAACAAGCAGGAACAGAGTTATACACACGCCCAGATTCCTGTCCCTTAATTTCCTATCAGACCCACGGATGTCAGTGTTTTCTCTCAGTCTTCTGGTCTTTGTAATGGAATTGATTTGTGCTCCAAAGTCTAGCTTGTGCACCTAGGAGCAGAATGACCTGATGGTATTTGAGAAATAGCTTGTAGACCTGTACTTTTTTCTCAGTCCAACATCTCGCAGTTAAGGCATACTTCCTCAACTCTTCCCTGAGAGGAAGAGATTATACAATGATGACTCTGATAGGTTTTCTTCCATGCAGAGGGAGCTATAACATTTGAGAATTAATTTCCCTCCACTAAAACTGTGTTGGCAACAGTTTAGAGATGGTACCATCTAAGCAGAGGCCTAAACTATTAGCAAAAAGGTAAAGTCCTATAATATTAGTATAAGCCATTATGGAAACACAAACGAAGAGTTAATCAATTCCATTGAATTTGTATTAGTTTTCAATGTGCTATAAACTCAGAGTTTTTTAAGCATTAAACAAATAGCCAATAACATATATATATGTATATAATATGTAATATTATATATAAGCATACATGCATATATATGTGTGCCTTAGAATAGCTCTATTTTGTACAGACATTTTTCCATTTCCAAAATAATATTTTTCACTAAATCTTCAGCTCTCCTCCTGCAATTCAGCCTATGCATGGCCATACACATATGCATAGGCACAAATACACAAACACATGCAAACGTGCACTAGTATACACATATGTGCATGTGTGTCTGACTCTTGGCAATCATTTTCTTTGCTATTTAAAGGCATACCATTCACCACATTTACCTAGGTGCATAGCTATCCAGGGAGAATACAATGTTTTAAGACTTTCTGTCCTTTCCGATACAAATGAAATATATAATGGCCCAGACTGTAAATGGAATATATGGCAGCCCAGTGTGAACTGGAAAGAATGAGTTTCTTCTCTTCCTCCCTCCTTTCATGGGAATGGAGACTTTGTAGTTGGCATTGGTGCACCCGGCTGACTGCAACTTAGACGATGTGCGTATATGTGGCAAAACAAGATGGAGACATTTCTGCTCTTGAAACTGTGGCAAGCTGTAAACTTTGGGGCAAACTTTCAACCTTTCCTGAGAAAACAATTTCTGCCTTGCTTAAGGTTCTTTTCTTTTGTTTTTGGTTTCACAAACTCAGGCTTATTCTTGTGAACCCTCTTTTATTTCCCTTATTCTCATCTTGGGCAACACTCGCATCTAAAGGCAAATCTGCATTCCTCCTACGGCCTTTGAGGAGTCTAACCTTTGATGGTTTTCTGTGATTCTGAACTCTGCATTGCATTGCTGCTTGAGCATTCTCTCTATGTGACTGTTTTGGGCTGTTAGACTCAATGTGACACTGGCTTTCCCCGCTCATAATGTGGAAAAACAAAAGAGTCTTTCTGTGGGTTTGCTGCAATTCAATTCCAAACTCTTCTTGAATCAAGACTACAAAGTGAGAACTGAGTAGTTGTGAGGTCTCTCCATTACAGCCACCAAATTTGGTCACATTGGTGAGATGCAGATGATGTGAACATGGCCTTGGAGTACACCGCACCTCATTTGGTGACACCTGTGCCCTAGACCTGATTCCACTGCTGTAGGCTACGGATGCACCTGTTTAGTATATCACACAGAACACTTTCTTTCCATTGTGTTTGGTGGGAAATACAAAGAGACTGAAGATTTTGATGGTTTAACTGTTTATTTATCCTGTTTAACTTGGATAGTTGATTATGTGTTAAAGTTCAACGTGGAACCTGTTGGGTTATTTTACTTGGCCACACTGCTTCTTCTCACTGGCTTGAAAGGAAGACCCTCAAAGAAGAGACAAGTGAAACACTCATATCTTACTTCTGAGAAAGCCACCTTGCCGTTATTTGGAAAAAACAAAGCACACCGATTTCTGAAGTATGCAGGTTAGGCATCAAAGCAAAACCATAAAATTCTCTCTATATATTTTACACACAAATTAGTTAAAAACTGAATTAATTTCTTAATTAGTTAACAGTTAAGGATCAGTTAAATCTGCCAAAAGTGGGAAAATTTCTGATAAACCTTGAGAATATGTACAAAAAAATTGAGTGGACTATAAAATAATAGAAAACAAACCAATATAGTGATAAATATTGATTAAGATTAGAAGAAATTCATATTTACAGTTCTTTTAAAAATCAAATATGTCCCAAAGACAACATTCTTTAAATATATATGAAAACATGATTCAAGAAAGTATTTACCTCTAATAAAATTATACCATAAATAATCCACTAGCTCACAAAATTCAGGAATAAGCATGGTTGTATCTGAATCTATTATAGAATATTCTGGAACAAAGGATTTATAGGTGGTGGCCTAATTTAAATCCTCTGATTCTGAGATAAAGAACATTCATATTCTTCATCCAACAGGTGAAATGTTTTGCTTAGTATTTTAAGAGGTCTTTAGGCATACAGAGTTTCCAACATTTTATAATTGCCATTTCAAATACTTATTGACACTTACGCTGTTGGGTGAGTCTATAGTGTTTTCTTGAAAAAAAAAAAACAGGAGAGAAATTTCAGATTTTTTTCACAATGGCACAGCAGAAGTAGGAGTGGGGTTAGATAGAAGAAAAAGAATGAATGATAAGACAAGAGAATCCTACACATGTTAATGAATCAGACTGTACCTAAGGCAGGAATGGGGATAAAAGAGAAGCTGTGCATTCACCTCAGAATTTGAAAACTCAGAATGGGAGTCTTATGTACTGCTGCACTGGTGGACACTGAATAAGAAATGGCAGAGGCAGGCCTGCCTTCTCTTTATCTAGTGCTGCGTAACAGACCAGTCTTCAATGTAGAGACCTAAAATAACACCTCTTCTACTATTACTGCACAAATTTTGGCCCCAAATTTGGCCATGCTCATCTGGTGGTTCTTCTGTTCTGTGTAATGTCAGGAGAAGCCATTGTTTTCAGCTATAAATACAGTAGTATGAAGGGTTAGCTTCCTAGAGTGTTGATTGGAAGGGAGAAGCCAACCGGATCTGCCATCCAGAGCAGCCGTATATAGGATTTCCATTAGAAGGGACTCATGTTGGTCAGACTGATGCATGACAGGTTAGGATGCTTGGAATGTTCAGAGAGAAACATTAGAAAGTGTGTTCTAACCTTAGAGGTCCTAGGATGTTCTTTCATATATCTGTGTACGTGTAAAAATATATACATATATAATAAATACCGTTACTATATTATTTAATAATATAAATAAGAATAAATAAGCTAGTGGACTTACATGAGACATGTTGCCCCCCGGAAGATCTTGCTGCTCACACAGTGTGAGAGAAGAAATGACAAAAGAAATCAACTTTAGCTCTTTTTGTGCAATTGATCAAGTTATTGAGAGCCCCTGGAAGTTGATCTACAATACAGGCTATAGACCACCCCTCAAAACCAAATCGCCCCTGTCCCTGAGAAGCTGGAACTCCAGGCAGCAAAATAAATAGCAAAACAGAGTTATCAACATACTGGGGGATTTATAAAATTTTAGAAATCCAGAAGACTTCCTGATAGAAGTATGATTAATCTTGCCAGCTCAAATTCAGAGGAAACTTCAAAGGGAGACATCTAAGGAAAATTTATAGGAAGGTGGAGAAACGCTTTGATGAGTGGATTGGGAATAACAACAGATGAACCTAAGAAGTAACTGTTTCTTGCTGTCTCTGTCTCTCACTGTGTCTCTCTCTCTCTGTACATATATGCATGTGGGTGTGTGCGTGTAGTCGTGCATGCCTGTATGTGTTTGTTTACTATCAACAGTTTATTGTATTGAGGAAAGAGAAAACAACCTTGTAGATGAAGCCACTCCACATAGTTGAATCTGAAAGCTGGATTTAATCTGAATCTGAAGATGGTTTATCATGTTGTGTTTTAAGAACATATGCCATGATAGAGAAGTTGAGGGCCTGCCTTACATTAGCCCAAACTGAAGTAACCAGTAAGTTCAAAACAATCTAGTAAGCTTCTAGAAAGCCTTTGCGAGGATGAACTGAAGCGCCTTATTTGAGAATCAATCCTCTTTCCTCCTGGCTTCTAAGAACTCTTGCTGCAGATGTACTCCCAGCATCCCCCATCCCTCTGAATGAGAAGCTATTCCCCCTCGACAGGCCAAGAACATACTCTGTGCCTTATTAGCAACTCTAAAAAATGTATGTTTGATGGGAGGGGCTGCTGTCACAGCTTTAAGACCCCTCCCAACCTTTGTTCAACCAGTTCTGAGAGAGCCCAAGAGAAAGATATGCTTTGTCTCTGACATCTAATTCTGGCCTTTTTATTATAGATTTTATTTCAGTTTGATATTCTCTATGTTGATGCTACCTTCCACCATGTTATAAATCCTTTTTGAGCCAGGAACTACTTCTAAATCCTCCAGAAGCTAAGCCTCTCAGCAGTAAGCCATGAAATCAGGCCATCACAGGCCAGTCTCACATGGAGGGACAGGTCCTCTATTTTAGGACATGACTGGTGTGCAGGATGGAAAGAAGTCTGTACGTACATACACACATGGCTCCTTTGTCCCCAGATCTTAAGACCACAGGTGTTTGGGATTTGTGAATTTCTGCACAAGAAATCATGATGGCATTGAGATAAACACAAAATGGTCTTTCATATATGCTTATACAAATTGGCTAAGGAAAATATTATATATATATTATGTCTGCTTTGACATTATCACGTAACAACAAACTAGATTTTTTTTTCTCTTGTAGGTGTGGTTCAAAAGAATTGTGTATGTGTGTGGGGAGACATAGATGTTCAGATCAGGAATACACAGCCTACTGTAGTGTTTTAAATATCCATAGACAATGATTAAACACGTTAAAAGTTTGAGTAAATCCGAAGCAGCAAAATATCTTTGAAAGGATCAAATAAGTCCATATTCAGGTAAAAAAATCACGTTGGAAGGATGAAGTATTTTGCTTAGGAAAAAGTTGCTAATTCTAATTTTTCTTTCATCATCATCATAAACAGAAAGAAACTACTGCCTTTATCTTCCAATTCATTTAAGAGGAGATAGTAAGAACAAGGCAGTGCATGTGGACAGGTTGAACAAGCTGATCCTCATTGTTTCTGGTGTGTGATCCAGCTGGATGGATGAGAGCTGTAGCCAAGTGGCTGTTCCACCTGTCTCAATAGGCTACCTGATCCACAGCAAGGATGCTTGGGTGTTTGACGAGCTGGAATGGATTTATTGCGTTGGACACTTTCCTGCTTGAAATAGCCTTTGTAGCTGACCCTTCACGGTACCCTTTATTATACGAACAAAATTGCATTTGCCTTCAAGTACAGCAGAGGCTCAGTAGGAAATTAATTTTATTTTTAATTAGGAGCCGTTCATGTCATCTGCCACCTATCTCACCCCGTCAACACATCGGGGCACTGCATTCGACAGGAATTGTTACCTTTCTAGCAAATTAATAAAATAGGCATATTTTTACATAATGCCTATTGTGTCATACATGGGTGCTACATTTCCTGATTCTTCTATTCTTATATTTCATTCAAAAGAGTTAGGTGAGTACTAAAACAATATTTTGACATCCAAGCCAAAAGAAAAAGAAAGAAAGAAAATCAAGCATTAGAGAAATGGCTATCAGTTTCTGGCTGAACATTAGACTCACCTGGAGAGCTTTTTAAAAATGCCACTGAACATATCATGCCCATCACTATTTTTCTAAAAGTCCTCCAGGAGATCTAGTGTGCAGACAGGCTTGAAAACCACAGTGCCAGAAGTTTCTTCTGAACTAGATGAGTTAAAGAGAGATAAGTTTAAGTAATGATGTCTGAGAACAACTGTATTCATGACTTAATTTATTTGAAGCTCTTCAATGACACATGTAACACCATATAAAATATTTCAAGGAAATTAACTGCAACCTATGTAAGTCTTAGCTGCTAGCAAAAGCACACCGCAAGTATAACACTCTAAATGGAGGTACTCGTTATTGTGAAATTGAGTCATTTGCCAAAGTACTGAATGGTTTACCAGAAGGCTAAGTAGTTTAACTCAAAGGCACTCGTTTGCATGTGCATCTGAGAGCTTCTGGCAGTGTTCTGATATTTGTATATTTTTATAAAATTTGAAAGGATTATGTTCTTCACTCACAACTGTCTTTTTCTCTTACAATTTTTCCTGAGCCTGGTAGCGTCATGGTAGTCAGGGCTACTCTTGAACATCTACAAATTAGAAAGTGAGTTGAGAATACATGTAGTTTGCATCAAATAGAATGTTTGTGTAGCTTGCTGATGTCTCTGTGCCTTCGAAAGTGATGCCTAACTGACCCGATCTGAGACTATCCTCAGTGCTCTGACACACTCAGAATACCCATGTGAGATTTCAGGGCTGGCAAAAACAATTTATAATGACATTGATGAAAAAACTGGCTAATGAATTTTGTCAACTCAAAAGAGAATCTGTGATGAGTCATTGCACATAAAAATTGGGAACCCAAGCTCCTACAGCTTGCCTGGGAAAGAAAGTTCACAGATTTCCCCAGTTTAACAATAAGTCCAGTAATGCACATGACCTGGCCATTAACAAGCCTTTAAAATGAGGTGAAGTTTTAAAATCCCTCTGTGATGACCAACACAACCATATCAAAGGGAAGATGGAATTGTCTTTTTATTAGCCTCATAAACAACGATATCCTTAAATTATTAGACAAAGGCTTACGGAATGCAGCCAAAATACATGTTTGAGAAAAAGTATTTTAGGTGCCTGTCAAGAAGTTATTGATTTTTAAAAATTAAATTAATTATTTTACTGGATCAAGCTTATGGACTTTAGCAGATTATTATTTTTCTTTTTCATTGTTATTGGTTAGTTGTGATATTTTTCCAATTCAAAATAATCACTTTGGGATCTATTTTTACTGTCTAGTTTTATACGCTTTCTCGAGGACAGTCTTTCAAAATTGCATAAGCTTTTACCTCCCCTACTTAGATTTACTCATGGCTTAGGAAACACAAAAGCACTGGGCCACAGTCACATGACCCAGAATGCAGTCACATTGCTCAGGTTCAGCCTTCCTCCAGAGACAAAGCATGTGGGTTCCCAGACAAAAGAAGATAGAGAAGATAGAATGAGAAGTAGACAGTGACAGCAAAGACAGACAGGTCAGTGGAAACAGAACATCAAGACAGGGACTCAGCAGTATGAATCAATGAGGGATACCCCGTTAAACAATGCTGACCTTATAGTAACAGTGATGCAGAGTTTCCAAATTAAAAAAAAATGAGTTCCATTATAGAGCTGGGAAGATAGCTCAGTTAAGGAAGTGCTTGCCTTTCAAGCATGAGGATCTGAGTTGGAGTGTCAGAATCCATGTTAAAAAAAAAATGCTGGGTGTGGTGGCAAGTGCTTATAACTCCAGTACTGAGGAGGTGGAGAAAGAAGGACCACCAGGGCTTACTGGCCAGCTAGTTCGGTATAATAGGTGAGCTCTAGGCCAGTGAGAGAGACTCTGCCTCAAAAGGACATAGAGGGAGTTCAGGAGGTTGACACCTAGTGCTGTACTATGACCTCTACATGAACATCTACACATATGTGCACCCTACACATGTATACTCGTACACATATGCATAAAAATTGTACATAGTAGAGGCTACCATACCACCTAGGCAGGACAAACTCACAAAGGGAAGTTAGCTGTTGGCATTGTGCAAGTGCTCTGGAGCTCACTCCAGGCTATGAACATCGGCCTCCACATAGGATATGTGATACTAGAAACTGCTGGCCTGTGAGTCTCACATCTCTAGTGTCTAATAGAGTGTGAGCACCTTCCTGGGATGAGTCTGAGTCTAGTGTTTACAGCTACATTCCTCATGTGGGAATGCTGTTGGTTAATTGCTCATGTTCAAATTTGGGTTTGGTGTGACTTTTTCTAATCTTATGAGGCCAGGGCAGTGGCTTAGTGGGTACAGTGCTTGCTGCGTAAGCATAGGGACCTAAGTGCAAATTCCCAACCTTCATGTAAAAGACAAGGATGGCAGTGTGTGTGTGTGTGTGTGTGTGTGTGTGTGTGTGTGTGTGTGTGTGTGTGTACATATGCTCTAGGGCCTCATTGGCTAGCCAAGCCAGCCAAAATGGAGAACTTCAGGTTCAATGTCTTTAAAAGTTCAACTTCAATAATAAAGGAACACAAAAAAATGTCAACTTCTGGCATCCACACATACACACATGCTAGATAAGCATTCTCTCTCTCTCCCTCTCTCTCTCTCTCTCTCTCTCTCTCTCTCTCTGCCTGTCTGCCTCTCTGTCTCTCTCTCTCTATCACACATGCATGGTGGTAGAAAGAGGAAGAGTGAGATTTAGGTTAAAGAATAGGGCAATGAAAATTTATTTGCCAAGCATACGTATAATATATAAATTTCAAGTGTTTATAATTATAGTTATCATAAAACATCACAAAGCTACACACATTGCCTCAGTTTACTTTATTACTTTAGAATGATGCACCCAAAAGAATAAGGTCTTATGTGCCCTATGCAGTAAAAGCAATCCTGCAATAATCCACTAACACACTTCCAGGTCTCCAATTGTCCATGGCATAACTCTTAGAACTCAACCCAACATATAATCAGATACGTCTTTATTTGTTGCTATTGATGGTTTAAGAAACCAAACTCCATATCTTCTAGAATATCCTACATTCTGTACTTCATCTTATTGTTTTTTTAATTTTATTTATTTATTCAACTTACATCACTGTCATAGGCACCTCTCTCCTCTCCTCCCAGTCCCTCCCTCCCTCCTGCATCCCCCTTTCTTATTCTTCAGAATAAGGGAGCCCTCCTACCTACCCACCTTAACTCATCCACTCACATGAGGATTGTGTTTGTCCTCTTCCACTGTGGCCTGATAAGGCAGTCCCATAAGGGGGAAGTAATCAAAAAAACAGCCAACAGAGTTCATTGACAACTTCCTGAACAGAATATATTTGATTGTTTCTTAACACTAATATGTTTGTTCTATTATTCCTTTAACCTTCCTGAAAGTAGGTGATTCAATCTATATAAACAACCTTGCTTGGTTAAACGTAAAAATCTTCTATAAGCCATTTTAAATACCGACTTTGAGCTCTGATTTTTTGGCTTTACCATATCATATTAATTTATCTGCAGTTGAACTCTATGGTTTGCAGCCAAGAATTTTTGTCCTTACAGGTGAAGATACAAAGGCCAGGAGGGCTACAGGGATTGCCAAAAGTCATACAATGGAACGTTATAAGATCAAAGGGAACTAACTGGCAAAGCATGGTTCACCTATTTCAACCAGTTTTAGGACAATTAAAATGGGCACAACCCTAATGCCTGGAAGAGTAAACTGGAAAACAGAGATTAAGATTCCTTCACTAACAGGAAATGATTTGGATGGAAAATGCAATTAAAAAAAGAAGTAGGTTCACAGTCAATAGCTTTCTAAGACAAGTGGAGTGCAGTAGAACCAGTTGCTGTCAAGGTATCCTCAGCCCCTTTGAACTAGCAGAGCAAAAGCCCTAAGCATCATCCATGCTTGATTGATCCTATCTCTTAAAAAAAAAAGTCTGAAATACAAGCCCCTTTCTACAAAATTTCTCTGCCTTTCTCATTCATACTTCTCTGCCTTCTCCTTAACAGGCATCCCTGATGATTTTCTTTCTGTTTCCAATTCCCTTTCGTAGTCCTTCATAGACCTACAAGAAGAATCTTTCTTTAAGGGAATCTGATAAGACGTTCTCTTTCAACACAGCTTAAAACCCATTTGCAGTCACCCACTGTATTTGTTATAAAATCCACACTGTTAATATGGCCAACAAGGCTCAGCATGATAAAGATTATGTCTTCCTGTTCAATTAACTTTGTGTCCCTTTCTCTCTCCCTCTGTATTAGTTTCTTTTCTTGTTGCTGAGACAAAGTACCTGACAGGAGTGAGTAAGGGAAAAGGGATTTACTTTTGTTTCCTGTTTAAGAAAGGCTACAGCCCATCACAGTAAGAAGGCATGGAGGCAGAATGTAATTCTGCTTGTCACATTGAATCTGCCTGGTCACACTGAAGACAAGAGAGAGAGAGAGAGAGAGAGAGAGAGAGAGAGAGAGAGAGAGAGAGAGAGGTGAATTCTGATGCCCATGCTTTCCCTCATTTTCCTTTTTGTTCACTTTTGCACCCCAACCCTAGGATGGGACCACCTACTTTCAGGATGGGCTTTTCACTCTTCAGTTAGACATCTTTGGAAATGTTCTCACAGACATGCCCAGAGGTGTGTCTCCTAGGTGATTCTCAATCCAGTCATCACGCTCAAATGACTTTCTTTGTTTAAGAAATGTATCACGCTCTATTTTGCCTGCAGACAATTGTTCAACTTGTTTCCTCTGTCTAACCAGGCTTCCCCTGAGTTCTGTGACACAGCCTGACCACCTGCCTTTTTCCAAGATACTTTCTAATCTTCCCACCACATGTTTTCTTCTTTAAATAAGTCTTTTTCTGACCCTGAAATCCCTTCTGGAGCCCTATGATCATGCTGTGTGATTTAATTTCATAGGTCTTAGCATCATTCATCTTCTATGTTAGATTTATTACTGTCCTCACTGGCCTCAAAGCTGTATGAGAATCAAGACTATCTGATTTCAGTTACTTTCTTAGCCAATAAATGCATTTTTACAAAGCTGCTGTTGAATGAGTGCTATTATTGAAAATAGCTAAATATGTAGAGCTGAACACAGAAAATCAGACCAAAACACTATGTAAATGAAGCTACAGTTGAGAAACTGGAGTTACAACATGGGTAGGATCCAGCCAAAATGAAGGTTTCACTGGAATTGATGATTCACCAATAAGCTCTATATTTGAAGATTTTTTTAAGGGACAATGCTTAAAAATGTCTCCTTGGGTTACCTTTCTATATCTGGCAGTGTTGATTGTTTGTATTAGAAACCATTCCTCTATGGAAAAGCGAAATGCTGTACTTTTCTGTAAGGAATACACAATGTTTCAGGTACTTAAGAAAATAGCTGGGTTGTTTCTTAATAAGTTAAACAGAAGTAAATTATCATCATGTCATTCTACTCACTTAGTTGTAAACTCAAAAAGCTGACTAAATGCATTCAGGTATTTTTGGCAGCAAGTATTCAAAAGAGCTAAATTTATAAACAGCTTAAGTGTTCCCCAACTGATGGAATGTGGCATATCCATACACTGGAATATAATTCAGAAAAAAAATGATGGACTATGAAAGAAAGAAAGGAAGAAACCATTCCTCAGTACGTGTGGCAAGCATTTCCCTTGGCTCTCCTTGACATCTTACTACCTAAAGCACCATCTAGAGCATCGTGTTCTCACAGTGGCCCTATGGCCCTACAGAGTTCAAGTAAGACCTATGCTCTTATCCATGATAACCTTCTGCAATGCTAATAAATTCCAGTTTTTAATCTCCAAGTTTAGACTTATATGTCTCTTCCTAAGTTTCAGAGTACATTTTAAAATTTTTATTTATTTATTTATTTGGTTTTTTTCAAGACACAGTTTCTCTGTATATCCTGGGCTGTCCTGGACTCACTTTGTAGACCAGGCTGGCCTCGACCTCACCAAGATCTGCCTACCTCTGCCTCCCACAGTGCCGGGATTACACTATTAAAATCTTGATATACTCTAAACTGGATTCACCTCCTGCTCCCACTTCTGAAAACCCCTTTGATTTTTCTTACCATGGGTCCTTTAAACCATACCACATAACATCATTCTGTTGCAGGATTTAGCTCTTTGTAGATGATAATGGAAAGAGGGGCGGAGCAGTCAACTGCATGTTGTTCACAGATATTGCAGGAAAAAAATGGACACTCATTCAAGGGAAGGTAGGAGTTAAAACAGCTAAGTCAGGAACACTAGGGATAAGAAACAAAGCTTGTAATCGTCTACAAGAAAGCCAAGCAAATCTGGTGAAAACCAGATAGATAGGCTCAGGGAAGCAAGCCAGTCTACCAGCTTGATGGCCAACTTCCACAGACAGAGGAAATAGATGAAAGGCCCTAATACTCTTTTACATTCTTGCTCCTAATTTAGTTAATTGTAGCAGATAGCCAGAAGTAAGCCTTTGCCTATTTCAGGAAAGAGATGCCATCCCATGGATTATGAGTTAAATAAGAACAACTATAGCTACTTTCTGGTGAGAACAAAGAGAATTTAGTAAAATTAACAGCAAGTGAGATAACTTTAAAGTTAGAGGGCAGTAATGACAGCTACTACTAACTGGTAGCCTACAGTCAAGGTCAATATCAAACAGAGTAGGATTCATGGGTGGATAGAGGAGGGTTTCAACCACTTGTAACTGGTTTGGCAATACATGAACAGAGCACAGTTACCTTTGGGTAGGTCAGGGGGACATTCATAGAGCATGTGAATGTCCATTGGCTCAGCCCATGGTAGCACAGAGAACTAAGCAATCTCTGCCTTTGTCTAGTCTCTGTGACAACTCTATAAAACTCTAGAAAAGGAATCCAATGGCTTTAGTCTCTCTCGGGTATCCTTGCCACTTTAGGGAGTTTCTCACCTTTCTTTAATTTCTCTTCATTTCTTAATATCTCTTAATAAGGTTACTTCTGTTTTGTTTACATTCATGGGAATCCACATATTTAATTGCTATTGGTCTGAGACCATGAACTCAAAAGCTACTGTCTCAAGCTGATCTTTGGTGAAAAGGAGTGTCCAGCACTGTCTTTGTATCAAGCACAATTAAGATAAGAAAGGTCCATTTTCAAAACAACAATAATAACACACACACACGCACGCACACACACACACAAATCCTACATTAATATCTAAAACAAAATACGTACTTTATAGAATTGTTCATTCCAACAGAGCAGAGAAGTGAGCAAAGTTGAATGTGGCTATAGAATGCCTGATCCAAATGCTCTCCAGTTAATAGAAGTTGAGAACGATCTTGAGCCTAGACACTACGCAGTCACAGTAAACTAGCATCCCAATCCATCACTCCATTGTTCGTGAAACAACCATGTTGTGAAGCCACTGTATTTGGAGAGCCATATATACATACCACACACACGTGTATATATATATATATATACACGTATATATTCATTATCAGCTTACTGATTTTCAATTTATGAATTTTATGAATGGATTTATGCAGTCCTGGCTCCATTGAAAATCAAGCTGCATCTGCATTTGGAATGCTGGCTGTGAACAGTATGCTCATAGCTGATATTCGTGGATTTCTTAATTGAGTCCTCATGATTCTATGATGATACAATCATCTGCATTTCTACCTACAAGGAAGCCAACAGTCAGAGAAGTGAAGGGACAGGCCAATATCACCTAGAGAGGAAGTGGCTGAAAAGAATAAACCCAGTCATATTTGCTTAAAAACCCTTGAGCATTCCACTCTGTTCAGATGCACCTAATTATTCACTGCAAGCTCAAGTCCCATTTCAGCAGTCACCTGCTGCCCTCTCCTTCACTCTGTCCCCACAGGCTTATGGACTATGTGACTTGGTATGAGTTTGAAACTGGTGCTGTACTTTCATCCCATTTGTTTCAAAGATCAGTGTGTGATTTGTACAAGAGAAAATTCCTCTGGAAAGGAAAAGAATGAAGGGAGGGTGTGTTGATCTGTTCAGGTAGGTGAAGGGGGTGCTTCACCTCCCTGAGTCACCCCAATAAGAAAGGACAGTGTATACCCTGTGCTAGGATATTTTCCATGCCTCTGCGAGCTCAGTTGAGGTAGGCAAGTGAGAAGACATAATGACATATGGCATCCTACTCTTGAAAGGCTTGGGAGAGGAGAAAGAGAAGGCACAAAGTTTCTACCTTAAGAATTTTAGGTAAGAACTGGGAAATAATAAGAGCTGGAGAGGACAGGGTCTCCACAAGGAGAGCAACAGAACAAGAAAATTTGAACACAGGGAACTTCCCAGAGACTCATACTCCAACCAAGGACTATTCATGGAGATAACCCAGAACCCCTGTACAGATGTAGCCCAGGGCAGTTCAGAGTCCAATTGGGTTACATAGTAATGTGAAGAGGGACTGCTTCTGACATAATCTGATTGGCCTGCTCTCTGATCACCTCCCTCTGGGGGGGGAGCAGCCTTACCAGGCCATAGTAGAGGACAATGCAGCCACTTTTGATGTGAACTGACAGACTAAGATCAGAAAGGAGAGGAGAACCTCCCCTATTAGTGGACTTGGGGAGTGGCATGCAAGCAGAGGGAGGAGGGAGGGTGGGATTGGGAGGGGAGGAGGGAGGGGCTTATGGGGGGATGCAGAATGAATAAAGTGTAATTAATGAAAAAAAAAAAAGAATCCCATCTAGGACATCGTACTCTTAAAATCAGTATTAATGGCTTCTAATTTGGAAATGATCAAGCTGTGAAGCAAAGGTCAAGAGGAAAGCTGTCTTGCATGCTTACTTCAAGGGCCCTCACATGTTTAAGAATTTTGTGTTGTTTCTATGCCCCTAAGGTTTCTTACTTCTTCAATGCTTCCCAAGTTCACATACTGAAATCTTTAAGGACTTCCCCTTTTTTCCTACTTTTCTCAAAAACAAAAACAAAACAAAACAAAACTTTCTTATAGCAACTAGCATCACCCTAGTTTCCAAATGGTATCTCAAGAGGAGGAATGTCTACAATGTTCATGCCATTCCTATTCCATAGATCTTACAATTCTCCCATATCTCTAGTTTCTTCTGAATAACATGGCTAATAATAAACAAAGTTAAATAAAAATTATAAATGTTATGAATAAAAAAAATGAGTGAAAAAGAAAAGGTTGATTTCTATAGAACAGATGAAGATGAGATTTATCTCAATGTGAATTGTTTTTACTTTAAAAAGAAGAAAAAAAGAACAATGACTATTTTGTACTGAATTCACTATGTTGCTATTAATTCTGGGAAAGAAACATATTCCCTCCTGAATTAGGGATCTCATCCTCTTGATGACCGGTTTCTTGTATTTTCAACCTCTTTTTGGCTGTCAGGCTTCCCAACAACACTCAAACTCCTATACTCCTCTAATCCTGAAAAGAAGCAAGCAGACAAATGGCATCTCTGTTGTTCCTGAGCTTTCCTCCACTTTCTCCTTCCACTAAACAGTAAACTGTGTTTCCCCTGAGGTCTCACCTCTTGGTCTCTCTCAAATCACTGTCTCGGCTATTCATGCTGCCAGGTCTTCAGGACATTCTTCAGCAGGCTGCTGCTGACCCAACAGCATCACAGTTCCTACAACTTGTAGTTTATCACAGTTCTTACATCATTCTGGTCCTGACCTCTTTCCTGGGCCGGGCATACCACACTGTCCTTCCTCCATAGCCCTGGCTGACCTGGTCCTCTCTCTGTTGCCCTTTCAGAATTATCCTCCAGTTTCCTTAGCCACTTCCCCTGTATGCTGGGTTTCTTTCCTGGACTCTTTTCTCTCCTCTTACTATCTATTTTAGCTGATGGGCTCTGTATCTATGGCTTTTAAATCCTATGAAAATGCTGATGAATGTTCAACCTATATCTAGATCTTGCTTTGATTTTTTTAATCAAAGACCCAGACTGAGTTATGGTTGTACTGCCCATGAGTTGTTTGCCTTGAACATGGCACAGACTTCTGGAACCTATTCTTTCACTTTAATATAGTAATTAATGTTCATAGATGACATGGTTGTGAGACCTGACAGAGTTAATACAGCTGCTCATGCAACCACCTCATCTATAAAAGAGAAGATTACCCACACCCGATTTCCAGACTTTCCTCCATTTTAATGCCAAAACCTCAACAGACTTGTAATGATGCCTTATTAATATTACTCACAATACCATCCATTTGCCAGTGTGCATTTAAAAGCAGGCAAATGTCAAAAAGCAATCTTGTTTAAGTCTGCCCTGGACCAGTAAGGTGCTTCCTATGTTACTGATTGGAGAAGGGTCAGATGGATCCATGGCCTGTGGTCATGTAAATCAATAATGTGGATAGTGTAAACCACTACAAATACCAGTGATTCTTAGGAGCTTCTAGAAAGGAAAGGGTCAGCATTTACTTTAAAGAACAGTACTCATGCACAAGAGCTAGGAAAGGCAAGCACAGAAGCACAGACCACTTTGTTTAAACTTATTTGGTCATATTCTATTTTGTTTTTAAAGACCTCTCAGGATATTGTTCTGAACGTGTTTTAATCTACTTTGTCCAAAGGGTATTCTATCATTTACATATCCACAAGTTTCCAGCCGTTATTTGTTGAATGACATATGTTTTGTTCAGGCACCATGCTATGCACCAAGGAGACAATGAAAAGATGGACACAATCTCTGTTCCCCAGGAGCTTCATTCTGGTAGGGACAGATACAAATTTGACAGGTAAGAAGAGCCAAATGCTGAGAAGGGCATGCTGTATTCAGGCTCTGTAGAGGCTTGTCCCCAGCAGTGAGCCCCTTAGGAGCTGGTGGGAGGCAGTATCCCTGGAGCACCATGAGGGAGGCAGAGCATGGAAGAAGGGAGCCACAGGAATGGTCCTTGAGAGCTGGGGACCAAACATGACAAAAACTTCTTTTAAAAAAAACAGTGAATTTTGTTTTCCATCCATCACTTTTCTTGGTCCTTTTCAGAGAGCACATCCAGGCATCTATTTAGGGACTGTAGCCAACACTGTTTAATGACACAGTACGATGAAAGCCATCGGAGTGGGTGGCATGAAGTAATGATGAGTGGCACTTGTGAACCTTCCATTCTTCGTGTGTGTGTGTGTGTGTGTGTGTGTGTGTGTGTGTGTGTGCATTCTCATGGATTCTCACACTTAACACTAAAGATACTCTGGGCCTAGTGAGTCTGTGTTGAGAAGGGTCTTTCATGGGCTATCAGGTGTGTAGCTGTGTGTAACTATATTCTTGGCCTTTATCAGACAATGAGGCCATGGCTTCAGACAGTGCCCGAGAGCTCCCAGTAAACAATACTTCCCCAGAGAACAACTACCCCTGTTGCAGAACAGTTATAAAAATGGATCATGATCTCCAGATTTTGAAAGCCACCAAATTCCTGAGTGGGGATTTCTCCATGCCAACTCTTTATTTTTTACCTCTAGAACCCATATCCTCCAGCTCCCACCCTCCTATTGCCCACAGTCTCCTTTTTCTTCTACTGTGTTTCTCTACCTCCCATCCTTTCTCCCTTCCCCTCCTTACCAAAATATCAAAACCAAGCGAAGTCTCTAAATAGCGTTTTGGAAATCTGTGGATCGTTACCTTTGTAGACAAGGTCTCGCAGGGAAACACAGCAGCATCTTGCTTAGGCAGCATGGGCCTCCCAACACACAGTGCTTGCTTAATGATTGCCAAACAGGTGTGAGTTTCTGGAACTAGGACTCTTTGTTCTCTCTCTCTCTCTCTTTCCACCTGATTGTTCTTTATATATTCCTTTTATATATTCAGAAACTAGAGGTTGTAGGGAAAAAATAACCCATATCCTCTGGCAAAGCATTTGGAAAAGAAGGAACAGGCACGGTATTCCAGGAGACATTTTAAAAATATGCAAAAGGATGGAACTGCACTAGCAGCAATGGGAACCAGAGGGGGTGACCCACCAGGTATTTTCCTTCCATAATGTCTCCACTTCCCCTGATGTGTGTCTCTTTGCTCCCTGCTGAATGCATCTGCTGTCAGTATCACACTTACACTCCTCTCTAGGCAAGGGATTGTAGGTTATTGACTCCCTGCTTTGCCCCACGAGGCTATGAGGCCCCTGCCATGTGTCTCCAGCCTTCCTTCCTCCTTGCGATTTGTGTGTGTGTGTGTGTCCCCACCAGCTCTTGCTCTCCCTTTGACCATACTTCCCTACATATATTCCTTTTCCTTTTTTTCATCCCTATGAACACTCTCCTGCCCCTTCTCCTTCCTGCCTGCTGTAGTCCCTTCTTCCTCCCTATACTGAAGCTTTCTCCCTTCAATTCTTGTTATTCCTCCACAGACATCCTCAGTTCTTCCTTACCACGAATATTCTACAAGCAAACCACAGGAAAGTAGGCTGAAGTTAACAGTTATTCTTCTCCCTACGAGCTTATTAAAAATGAAACTGCACAACATAACTCGTTCTATGCTTGCTGGCTGGTTCGGCTCTAGTGAAGCACAAATTTCCAGATGCTATGCAGATCACACACCTCCTAGGTGTGTATGCTCTTTGTGGCCAGTCAATATTTCTTTTAAAGGAAATGTCACCAACCATACAGTTGGACTGCGTCTCTGGCTCTCTGGTTAAACTCTTGAACCTGCTTGAATACCTGCTGTGCTTTTTCCCTCTTTGTCTGACTGCCCCAACAAAAGTACCATTATGCAGACTTCATTGTCTTTCTCTTGCTCATTTGCCTGTGGGAGAATGGGAAGTCTTTCAAATGGGCTGTGTTTGTAGCCATTGTGATTCCACATTGGTCCACCTGGTCCCATTAAGAGACAATGAAACTACCATGTATTTGTTTAGGCTTTTCTGAACATTTGCACCATTATTCCCTTAGCAGCTTATAACAAGTCCAAGAGGAAGGAAAAGGAGGAGGCTGGAGGAGCAGGGAGGTGCTCAGAGCTGTATATGACCCACTACTACCAGCTTTGCACCCTTAAGGGCTTTTCTAACAGTGGTCTCACTAGTCATCATTGCAGCCACGTAGAGGCACTGTGCTGATCCATAAAGCCTCCTCAGCTGGGCTACAGTGGCATTGTGTTCACTCACTCATATGACAGAGCTCAGAACCTGATACCCAAAACATTGTACTAGGGCATTCTGGATACTTTAGATTTGAGAACACTGTAGAAGCAGGGAGGTCTCTGTTTGGGCACACGTTTCTTCCATGGAGTGAGTCAAAGCATCTCAGAAGAACTGTCTGGTCTTCTCCTTGGAAGGTCTAAAGGCCTCCCAATGAGAGGGCAAGCTCCTGTTCTCAGAGAACACAAAGAGCCCAAAAGAAGCATCCAGACACCAGATCTGGCAGAGCAGTCCTGTCAGATCACCCCATAGAGGCACATCAGCAAGCCAAGCACACAGCACCTCTTTCTTCATGGAGGCCCCCGACCAATAAGACTTACTGTATACATGTGCATGCTTTCCTGATGTTAATCTGCCTTTTCTATCTTTATTCAGTCCTAGCCACAGTCCCTGAGAGTGTTGAGAGAAACGTTTCCTCCATCTCAATTTCTGAGGGCCATGAAGAGATGGTGGAGATAGCTCATTTGCTCCAAACCTTAAGATAAAATGAAGAATTGACCAAAAGCTAGACAAATATAAAGATCCTTGCTATGCCAGTTCTCAGGCCCTGTGGGGCCTGCTGGAGAAAGGAGGGTACGAATTTTCTCCTGTCCCTTGTCCTCTCCACACTTAGATTAACAGGAAAAAATATTTGTTTAGATTATGACTAATGTCATGTGGCATTCCCATGTTGCATAACATTTAGATTAAATGTATATATATGCCATTCTCTTGCTAATTTGTCTTTTGTCACATGAGTCCCAGCCGTGAAGTTGGTGTCAAAGAAAGAAAAGGCCTTTCTTCCCCTTCCTGACGCACTGCACTGATGTGTGTTGTGCAGCTCTGCCTTTCAGGGTATCTCTGTGCTGTGGGTAGGAGCAACACCATTCCGTGTAAAGGAGGTCTGCAAGCAGCATGCTGTGCCATGTAGCTCACACCCTCTGTAGAACTTAAGGAGACACAAAACAGAAAGAAGAGGGGGAGAAAGTATCCCCATAGTTCAAGAGTTCTGTCAGAAATCCGATTTTGAATTTCAATTGCCTATGCCAGGCAAGGCCTCCCTGAAGGAATAGTCTTACAAGGTTTTTCTGAGTAAGTCTCAGAGATGATGTGCCTGATAATAAGGCACCCTGCTCCTAGTGTGAGTGCAAAACAGGTGCCGGAGCACTCTGCTGGACCACTGGCTTCTTATCCACACATCGAGGACGGGGGACATTTTGCCTGTAATAACTGTTCCTGTAGGAGGCACATTGCCAGGATCAGTGCCCCCACTCGTAGCGTGGGCATCTCTTGCTCTTCTGGCCTAGAAAGAGAGTGAATGAGCTCATTCTGAGGAAGGAAATGTCCCTCAAGCAGAGACAAGCGAGGTGAATGTTCTGCTTTCACCACAGAGGAAATGAGGAGACTCGATGTTCCTGGGTCCCCACGAGCAGAGGTGCTGCCGAGGGGAACCAGTGGTGTAGATCCTATAAAGAGGCTACTTAGAACTGGGAGTGTGGAGTAAGATAATGAAGGGAGGCCGGAAAGCACTCAGTGAAGCGATAACAGGGAAATTACGACATCTGTGGCCCTACTGGGTCTCTAGTCAATAAAGCGCACAGTCCCAGCAAGTCTCCCAGTTCTCCATAACCATTAGAAATAGGCCTGGTTTGATGAACGGGAAAGGCCTGGAGAAACAGTGTGTTAGAATTCAGCCCACACCAACGTTGACACACCTCCCTTCACCCTCAACAGCATATGCTCAGGTGCAATCAGAGGCTATCCATTCACAGCCCCAAAGCTTTGTGCATTTTCCTCCACTGGTAGCCTTTTTACAATCAATTCTGTATGCAGTAGTGGAGATTCTCCCCCATCTAGGAGCTAACTCAGAAGGAGAGAGCTTTTCTTTTTAAAATCACATTGCAAACACTCACCTTATCTCCTCAAGAGCCTAATGTTTGTATCTTCCCCTTCTGACCTAGTCCTAGAAGATGGCTCTTTCCCTCTCTTGGAGGAGGAGAGAGCCTGCTAAGTTCAGGATGAGGGAGTCACACACAACAGGAGCAACAGCTATGCAAAGCCTGGCACCTTGTAAGCAATCCTGTTCTTCAGTTTCATGGAACGTAAATGAAAGCTTTACAAGAAAGAAAAGATCAAACCCTTCCATGCGAAGATTTGGACTGAAAGTGTGAGTGAGCCTGTTTTCTAAGTCTTCGTCAATAAAGATCAAAGCATAAATAACAGAGTAAGAGTCCATTCTGGGAATAGGTTTCTACATCATTTGGGATTGTTGTCATATAATTTCTAATTTCATCTTTGTCTAAATTTGTCATTAACCTTTTAATACAAACCTAACATTTATTCAACTACAATCTGAATTTTATTTTAGTCAGCCATTGAAAAAGAGAAAAAAAATGCCTTATTAAGATAATGTGATGTTAAAACATTGAATAGAGTGTCCTACAGATCAACTCAGGCATTGCACGAAGAGTGGCATGATCTTTAGAACACAAGTGTACGCACTATCGAATTCAATATAAAATGCAATTCACAGAAACACTGCCGAGAAAGCTAATAAGGGAACAACATAGAAACACACACACACACACACACACACACACACACACACCACCTTCTGTTACAAACTATTTTATCACGGCTCATTGGTTATGTATGTCTGGGTTTTCAAAACTAAACCAAAAGACTATAGAGAAAAAGGATTTAGTGAGTAAAATGCATACAACATTGAAATAGTAAATGAGGAAGAGACATGAATGCATATAACCCACAGTTAATAAGGGCTAGATAGTCAAAGAATGAGAGAGAAAGCACAAGGAAAGGGTTACAGAAAATATAAGATGAAATGTCAGAATGGTCCAAAAGACTACTTTATTTAAGTAGAACAATTCTCAGAACAATTTTGTAACAGATGTGCATTATCTGCTGTCCCCTCACCCTGCAAAATGATTCCTGGGTTTAGCAAGAGAAACCTCTCAATGCTGACATCCCTCTCCACCCATGCACTTTACCCCAGAAGCTGTTATTTGTAAAGTAGTGATGACTGTGGTCCCTACCTGCTCAGCCTCAGAAATTGATGGGGAGACCAATAGCAGAGTGCTAGATTTAAAGATCCTGCTTTCATCTAAACAGCGGGATTTTATAACTGGACACAGTCTGCACTGGTTACGTTTCTATTGCTGTGATAAAGTACCATGAACAAAAGCAGCTTATGAAAAGATGGGTTTATTTGGGCGTCTGGTTCCAGGGGACTAAGAGTCCATCATGCTGAAGAGACATGCCAGTAAGTAGCAGACATGTGGTCTGTATATATGTATATGTGACATGTATATATGTATAAGTATACATACATCCCTCTTAACCTTCTCCCAGACCATACCATCAACTGGGGACCAAAAGTTCAAATATCTGAGCCCACGAGAAACACTCTGCCATCAACCCACTATTCAGTCTTAATTAAGAAATGAAGAAGAAATCCCCACCAAAGCATAGTGGCTCATGGCTATGATCTCAGTAGTGGTAAGATTAGGCAGCAGGGTATCAAGGTGTGATGTAGCCTAGGCTACATAGCAAAATTTTGCATTAAAAATTGATTAAATGGATGGATGGATGAATGAATGAATGAATATATCAATATTGTCCTGTGTAGTGAGAGTATAGAGGTAAGAAGAATAATTATAGAATAATAACAGAATGATAATTTTTCAAGAGAAAAAAAATGGTCAACTGTTATTCTAATTATATCCGAGGTTTATCTGCAGACAGAGTAAAGAGCATGCGCAAACATCACAGCTTTAACCCAGCAGCCAGAGAGCTGAGTTCACTCTACCGACATGCTTCATCAACAAACTGTTTACTTAAAAATCTGAGGATTGTCAGGTTAGGATGGATTCGGGTTAGGTGTTCCTTCCAGTCTTGTCTAGATTTCTTTCTATGTAGCATTCATCTGCTAGGGGCTTTGCCAATCTTGCCAGAGCACTATCACATCTTCAGAGAAGTACAACTTGGCTACCTTGACTTGGGTCCCATACTGGCTCTCATCCTCCAGCAGGCTGTTCTGAGCTTGCTTACACAGCTGTTGGGGGGTGGGGAATGGAATTCCAAGAAAATAAGAGGAAGAGTACAAGAACTGGCTTCTTCTCACTTCAACTAATTGTGTCTTTAAGGGGAAAAAAACTTGAACTGGATTTAAAGGGAGTGAAATGGAGTTTGCCTGTGAAAGCCCACTGCAAAGGGGAGAGGACGGAGGAGGCAAAGAAAGCAGGTAGCGCTGCACGGACTTGCAAGTGCTCGCTATGTCTGGCAATAGCTCAGCCTGCATTTCTGGCTGGCAGAAGCCTTCTGCTTCCAAGGCAGCCCTACTCTTTAGGTGACCGTACCCACAATCACACCGGTGATCCTCAGTAGCCCTCCCTTCCTTACAACCAACCGCCGGGCACCCTTGTTTCCCTGCTACCTTCTTATTTTAATGTTTCTCGGGAGAGCAGAAAAGAAGGTAACTGACCCAATAATTACTGCCCCTGGGGACTTAGGATTCTTTGTTGAATCTCTTCCTTTCTCCTCAAAAGAGAAAATCATCCAGAATCATCTTTTGAGCCTGCTTACTCTAATACCATTTATGAACGCTGACATCTAGTGACAAAAGATACTATCTCTGATATACAAAATTACCCAAATGGAGTCTCTCTAAGGTAGTGGTTTTCAACCCCGTGGATCATGACCCTTTTGGAATCTGAATGACCTTTTCATAGGGGTCACCTAAGTGCATCAGAAAATACACATGTTCATATTACAATTCATAACAGTGGCAAAATTAAAGTTATGAAGTAGCAACAAAATTAATTTTATGGTTGGGGATCAGCACAACACGAGAAACTCTATTAAATATCACAGCATTAGGAGGTTGAGAACCACTTCAAACCTAAGAGTATCGTGCTTTAACTACAGCACAAGATGACTTCAAAATCAAAACCGGTAAGAATGTTTAGTCCTTCAATGGCATATGATCTGTCCACCAATAAGGGACAGTTAAGTAGTTTTTGAAGCCCTTTTCAAGATTCCTAGACTAGGGAAATAAACTATTGGGTCCTGAGCTTCCCACCACCACTCTCCTTCTCAGGTTGTACTTTCCTCTAGTAAGAATAAGGCTACTGATCTGGATGTGGGGTCCCCAATTCAAATCCTTTCTTCTTTACTCCTTTGAGTGCTGAATGCAGAGGTCTGTTCATCACTCACATTCTGCTCCAAGGCTATGGCACAGACCCCCAGTCCTTCTCTTTTCCTAACCTTGAAAGTTGAACTTTGTACCCTCACAGTACATTGAGCCATTCCACTATGTCCCAATCCCCTCTCTTCACTTCCCACTCAGGCAGTTGACGTTAGAAATATGCCCTTCTCGGGGGAGTTAGGATGGCGTGGAAAGGATAGGAGTTCCACAAGGACCAAATTTATCTGGACCCAGGGGTCTTTTCTAAGTCTGATACTCCACCAAGGACCAGGTATGGTTATAATCTAGAACCTCTGCTCGGATGTAGCCTGTGGTAGCTCAGTAACCAATTGGTTTCCCAAAGTGAGGGGAACAGGGCCTATTTCTGACAGGAACTCAATGGCAGGCTCTTTGACCTCCCCACCCCCCAAGGGAGGAGCAGTCCTGCTAGGCCACAGAGGAGGACTTTGAGCCAGACCTGAAGATACCTGATAAAATAGGGTCAGATGAAAGGGGAGGAGGTCCTCCCCTATCAGTGGACTTGGAAAGGGGCAGGGAGGAGATGAGGGAGGGAGGGTGGGATTGGGAGGGAATGAGGGAGCAGGATACAGCTGGGATACAGAGTTAATAAAAAGTAACTAATAATAAATGTAACTAATAATCTAATATAAATTAGAAAAATAAAAGAAATATGCCCTTCTCCCATGCAGCCTAATGTTTACTTTGCAGACGTGGAAAGACTTGTCAAGATGAGTATGTGATTTCTATCTTAGACGAAAACCTTCCATGCACAGTGCACGCACCTATGTAGAAGCATGCTTTCTATCACTTCACTACCCAGGCCACCACCAAGCTTCTGTGAAGGCACATGGATGAACTAAGAAACAGGATTAAAACAGCTATGTGATTTGTCTGTTTGCCTAGTAATAACTGATGAAACTTGAATCTAGACATTTTGACTTAATGGTTTAATATTTTCACATAGACTCAGGGATAGTAGATTAACTTTAAAGATGATCTATATGGCATCTTGAGAGGCAGGTTTCAGAAAAGCAGAAGAAATTTTAGGAGTTGATTTTTTTTCTTCATCAGCGAGCAGTAAGCACGCTTGAAGATCTTCCTGACATAGAAGGGCCACCACTAATCAATTTTTTAAGAATTGCATCTAGAAAGCTGCCAGGCTCCAACCTAGTTTCCTTCTGGCCTACATTAATGTAATGATGTTTCCTGCTTCAAATAAGTAACAAGATAACTAGAGCTTGTGTGTAGCCCTTTCCCATACTTTTCATTTCAATAGCCTCAAAACAAGCCTAAGGGATAGGTGACTGCCGGTTCTATTTTATACATCAGTAAGTTATGGAGGAAAAGGAAAAATATCTCCATCATTCACAGGTTCATGGATGAGGCGCTATATAAAAACAGAGAGCAGCAACAAAGCTTTCAAATGTACTGTCTTAGTTATGTTGCATTGTTGTGAGGAGACACCATGACCAAGGCAACCTATAAAAGAAAGCATTTAATTAGGGCTTGCTTACAGTTTCAGAGGGTGACTCCATGATCATTATGGCCAGGATCATGGCAGCAGACAGACAAGCATGGTGCTGGAGCGGTAGCTGAGTGCTCACATTTGATCTGCAAGCAGGAGGCAGACAGGGGTTGTGCGGAGTGAGAGGGAGAGAGAGGGAGAGAGACAGGGATCTGGACTTAGTGTAGGCTTTTCTACCTCAAAGCCCACCCCATTCATAAAGCAGTTCTGCCAACCAGGGACCAAGCATTCAAATATACAACCCTGTGAGAACCATTCTCATTCAAACCAGGCAAGTAAAAGGCACAGAATTCTTGAGAAATAGAGACTCAAAGAAACAGCAGATCCTGAGCATTCCTATATTACATTTGATAAAGAAATTGATAGTTGTGAAAAGGTGTAACTGGACAGGAATATAATAAAACTGGAGGGGATGTGGGTATACCTGCTTGTGCTGATCATTGGCTTTTCCATCCATCTTTGTGGGCAGTTCTTCCTTTCCTTAAGTTATAGTGATTTTCTCTGTATTAAAATAAATTTAACATATCTTATTCTTGGGAATGTCACACATGAATATGATGACTTCAGATCATATCCTTTACTTCCCCACGTCAACTCCTTCCAGACTTCCTCTCTCAGCTTCATGCTGCCACCACTTCTCCTCCTCGCCCTCTCTCTCTCATTTTTAAAATAGCTGAATCCAGTGAGTGCTGCCTACACGTGCATGCACACAGGTCACCATCCACTGAGGCATGGGCAACCAACTGTGGTCCACACTGCTGGAGAAAGCAGACTCTCTCTCCTACAGCAGTCATCAGTTGCCAATACTTTCTCAGCTAGGTGTGGAGCCTGATAGATCTCATGGCAGCAATGGCAGGTTGGGAGTTAATGACCTTGACAGACCTGTCATGTGTGAAGACATTGTTTCTCATCGTTTCCCTGCCTGTGCCTCTTAAATCTTTCTTTCTGTTCTTCCATGATGGTCCACAAGCCTTGCAGAGAATATTGAAGTTGGCAATGTAGATGTCCCCTTTAATACTGAGCACTTGAGTATAAGGACTATCTTCCAAGCTACTTCAGCAACAAGCAGCAAGAGAAAGTCTGACAGTGACCTTCCTTCTGCTAGCTTTCTTTTAAAATGCCAAGGTGTCCTATTTTGGAATAATACATCTGAAAATAATTACTTTCTATCTCCTTTAGTCCATTCTTAATACGAGTGATAATGTTGTTGATTATGGTGGTGATTGATAATGAAGGTGTTGATGTGAGTAACTTTAATACTGATGGGGCTGGAATAAATCTACTTGTGGGAAAAACATTGCTAACCTGTCATTTATTTCTTTGAAAAATCTGTGATTACAGAATGAATATATAAAACACAGAAAGACTGTTTTAAGTAGGCTGAGGGGCTAATGGTATGTGAATGTTTGGCACTGATTAATTACAGACACACACACATATACCGAACTACATTAGGAGCTAGTGATGCAAGCATCAGTAAGACAGACTTATTCCAAAGCCACACAATTACAAGTAGCCAATATCTCAAAAAGAAGACACAGGGCAGACACTGGGGGTGTGATTCAGCAGTAGAGTTCTGATGAGCAGAAGGCACTAGATTTGATCCTGAGCATTGAAAAATAAATGGATAAATAAGTATATGCATAAATAAATACAAAAATAAGTAAATAAACAAATATGCATATATGTGAACCATGGGATAGCAGGAAAAAATATATTTCATGAATTCGCCTGCAAATTTTAGGATTTCCTTGTTTAAAATTGCTGAGGGGTATTCCATTGAGTAAATGTACCACAATTTCTGTATCCATTCCTCCATTGAAGGACATCTAAATGGTTTCCAGCTTCTCGCTATTATGAATAAAGCTGCTATGAACATGGGTGAGCAAATGTCCTTGTTGTATAGTTGAGCATCTTTTGGATAGATGCCTAGGAGTGGTATAGCTGGATCTTGAGGAAGCGTTATTCCTAATTGTCTGAGAAAGCGCTAGATTGATTTCCAGAGTGGTTGTACAAGTTTACATTTCTACCAGCAATGAAAGAGGGTTCCCCTTTCTCTGCATCCTCTCCAGCATGTGTTGTCACTTGAATTTTTTATCTTAACCCTTCTGATGGGTATAAGATGAAATCTCAGGGTTGTTTTGATTTGCATCTCTCTAATGCTTAAGGACATTGAACATTTCTTTAAGTGTTTCTCTGTCATTCAATATTCCTCTACAGAGAATTCTCTGTTTAACTCTATACCCCATTTTTTAATTGGATTGCTGGGTTTGTTGGTGTTTGACTTCTTTAGTTCTTTATGTATTCGGGATGTTAGCCCTCTGTCAGATATAGGGTTGGTGAAAATCCTTTCCCAATCTGTAAGCTGTCGTTTTGTTCTGACGACAGTGTCCTTTGCTTTACAGAAGCTTTTCAGTTTCATGAGGTCCCATTTATTGATTGTTGCTCTTAGAGCCTGTGCTGTTGGTGTTCTGTTCAGGAAGTTGTCTCCTGTGCCAATGAGTTCAAGGTTCTTCCCCACTTTTTCTTCTAACAAGTTTAGTGTACCTGGTTTTATGTTGAGGTTTTTGATCCACGTGGAATTTAGTTTTTTGCAGGGTGATAAATATGGATCTATTTGTATTTTTCTACATGTGGACATCCAGTTAGACCAGCACCATTTGTTGAACATGCCACCTTTTTTCCATTGTACAGTTTTGGCATCTTTATAAAAAATCAAGTCTCTGTAGGCGTGTGGGTTTATTTCTGGATCCTCTATTCAATTCCATTAATCCACCTTTCTGTTTCTATACCAGTACCATGCAGTTTTTCTTACTGTTGCTCTACAGTACAGCTTGAGATCAGGGATGGAGATATCTTTAGAAGATCTGTTATTGTACAGGATTGTTTTAGCAATTCTGGATTTTTGTTTTGTTTTTCCATATGAAATTGTTAATTGTTCTTTCAAGTTCTGTAAAGAATTGTGTTGGGGAGGGAGCCAAGATGGCGGTGCCGGGAGAGCACTGTGTCTGAGAAGCAGGACAGCATTCTCCGTGCAGCGACCAGGAGAATGAACTCTGGGCCCTAAAACTACAGCGATCGTCTTTCCCAAGTGAGGGGAGGCTCCCACAGCGTGGGAATCAGTCGGGTCCACTCTCGGCTGCCCAGCCAGAACCTGGAAGAAATCCCGGTAACTCAGGCTTTGGGTCTCCGGGCTGGACCCGTAAGCCTGCGTGTCCCAATCACTTTCCCAGGCTGATCGGTGGGCACAAGGGTGCCTGAGATTGGGAGTCCCAGTTGCAAGAAAACCCCACGGGGAAGCAAAGTTGCGAGTCTGATCACGGGTCACCCAGTCTTTCCCTGGAAGGTCTCTTGGACCTCGGGTACCCGCAGCCATCACAACTGAGCTCCTGCCACGCAGAGAGCTGTGCACCCAGCTCACCGGTACAGACGAGCTGTGTGCCCCAGTGCAACAGAGACTGGGAACTCCTGATCAGAGAGGGTCCCACAGGGAAGGAAGAAACCATGCTGCTGGGGTCACCTAGGCTTTGCCTGGGGAAAGTCTAGCAGACTGCAGATCGCAAACAGGCAAGTACGCCCAGCCATCACAGATCCGGGCCCAAGCAGGGAGCACAGAGTTATTGGGAACCCAGGCCTCGCAGACTAGCAGGCGGGCGCATGCTCCGCCAGCCCAGAGGCCTGCTTTGTACCAACTACTCCTTACAGACAGAACTGAGTGCCCCAAGACACCAGAGTCTTAGAGTCACTATCTGGAGAAACCCTCACAAGGAACAAGGAACGAAGCAAAGGGGACGGACTTAGGCAACCCAGTATATCCCTGGAAAAGGTCCCACAGACTGACCCAACCCAGGGAACTGCTGTGTCCCAGATAGCCTGCTGTTACCAGGAGAGCAGTACTCACCTGCCACAGATTACCTCTTGGGTTCTGGGACATAGAGCCCCAACTTCAGATCTACAAAAGACCGGGAACCCTGAGATCAACCCCCAGATACTGCTCCAAGAGGCAACCAGTTATCCCTAACAAAACCGACCAAACCACGAGACACACAGGTTACAGCAACTGATCACTAAATTTACATCAAGAAACCCAGAAGGAAGGCAGCTGTCTCCAGGACTTCTCCTGGTGAGAGGAGAGCCCTCTTGACTAATCAGGACCACAGTTACCACCCAGGTCTCTATGCCTGAGGTAAGCTGTAGCAACTCCTGAAAAACACCGGCCATCCAGTGACTATACCCAAAAAGCTGAGAAGGTTTCCTTCAGGAAAAGCCATCTTCCTGCCAAAGGGATTCTCTCCACTACAAGAGTCCAGGAACAACCAGAAACTAACTTCAAACAACTAAGATAGCCCAATGGGTAGAGGACAGTGTAAAAGTTCAACCAACAAAAGCCAGAGCAATATGGCATCTCCAGAACCCAGTTATCCAGGGGCAAATAGCCCTAGACACCCCAGCATAATTGAAATTCAAGGAGATGACCTAATATCTATGCTCATGAAGAAGATAACAGAGGAAACAAATAAAATACGAAAAGAAATAGAGGAAGCTGCAGCCAAACAGTTTGTGGCCTTTAGAGAGGAAATGCTTAAATCACTGAATGAAATAAAAGAAACAGTGGATTGTTCAAACAAACAGCTGAAGGAATTGACAGAAAAACATGAAAATACAGTCAGACAGGTGAAGGAAAACAACAAAATAGCTCAAGACCTGAAGATAGAATTGGAAAAATTAAAAAAAAAAAAAAATGGAAGAAATGGTGGAGAGAAAGAACTCAGGGAAGAAAGCAGGAACTACAGAGGTTAGCATAACCAATAGGCTACAAGAAATGGAAGAAAGAATCTCAGGTGTGGAAGATACAATGGAAGAAATTGATGTATCTGTCAAAGAAAATGTTACATCTAAAAATTTCCTGACACAGACCGTCCAAGAAATTCAAGACAACATAAAAAGACAAAACCTAAGAATAATAGGAATAGAAGAATAAAAGATTTCCTTCTCCAAGGCCCAGAAAATATTTTCAACAAAATCATTGAAGAAAATTTCCCCAACTTAAAGGAGAGGCCAATAAGAATACAAGAGGCCTATAGAACTCCCAGTAAATTATACCAGAAAAGAAAATCCTCCTGCCACATAATAATCAAAACCGTAAGTATACAGAACAAAGAAAAAATACTAAAAGCTGCAAGAGAAAAAGGCCAAGTAACATATAATGGCAAACCCATTATTATCACACCTGACTTTTCAACAGACACTATGAAAGCCAGAAGGGCCTGGACGGATATCATGCAGACCCTAAGAGAACACAAATGTCAGCCCAGGCTACTATACCCCGCAAAACTCTCAGTCCTCATAGATGGAGAAAACAAGATATTCAATGACAAAAACAAATTTCAACAATACCTACAAACAAATCCAGCATTACAGAAGACACTGGAAGGGAAAATACAACCCAAGAAAGCTAGCTTCAATCAAGAAAACACAGGAAATAAATAACCCCACTACAGTAAAACAAAAAGCAACCAAGCACACAACCGTATGACCACAGCCAACATCAAATTCAAAGGATCTAACAGCCACTGGTCATTAATCTCTCTCAATATTAATGGACTTAATTCTCCAATAAAAAGACACAGACTAACAGAATGGATGCATAAACAAAACCCAGCAATCTGTTGTATACAAGAAACACACCTAAGTCACAAAGATAGACATTACCTGAGGGTAAAGGGATGGAAGACGGCTTTCCAAGCAAATGGATGCAAGAAGCAAGCAGGAGTAGCCATTTTAATATCTGATAAAATAGACTTTCAACCAAAATTAATCAAAAGAGATGGGGAAGGACACTTCATACTCATCAAGGGAAAATTCCACCAAGAAGACATCACAATCCTGAAAATCTGTGCCCCAAATACAAGGGCACCCACATTTGTGAAAGAAACATTAATAAAACTTAAACCACACATAGATCCCCACACACTAATAGTGGGAGACTTCAACACCCCACTCTCAACAAAGGACAGGTCAACTAAACAGAAATTAAACAAAGAAACAATATCTCTAACAGAGGTCATGAATCAAATGGACCTAACAGACATTTACAGAACCTTACACCCAAACACAAAAGAACTTACCTTCTTCTCAGCACCTCATGGAACCTTCTCCAAAATAGACCACATAGTTGGTCACAAAGCAAGCCTCAACAGATACAAGAAGATTGAAATAATCCCTTGTATCCTGTCTGATCACCATGGAATAATGCTGGACCTCAACAACAACAGAAATAGCAAAAAGCCTACACATACATGGAAACTGAACAACTTGCTACTAAAAGACAGCTGGGTCAGGGAAGAAATAAAGGAAGAAATTAAAATCTTCCTAGAACTCAATGAAAATGAAGACACAACATACCCAAACTTGTGGGACACAATGAAGGCAGTGCTAAGAGGAAAGTTCATAGCACTAAGTGCATTCAAGAAGAAATTCGAGACAGCGCATTCAAGCAACTTACTGGCTCACTTAAAAACCCTAGACAAAGAAGAAGCAGACACACCAAAAAGAAGAATAATCAAACTCAGGGCTGAAATCAATCAATTAGAAACAAATAAAACAATTCAAAGAATCAATGAAACCAAGAGCTGGTTCTTTGAGAAAATCAACAAGATTGACAAACCCTTAGCCAAGTTAACTAAAAGGCAGAGAGACACCACCCAAATCAACAAAATCAGAAATGAAAAGGGGGACATAACTACAGACACTGAGGAAATCCAAACAATCATTAGGACTTACTTCAAAAGTCTATATGCCACAAAATTTGAAAATCTAAACGAAATGGACAATTTTCTTGATCGATTTGACTTACCAAAGCTGAATCAGGACCAGGTAAATAGTCCTATATCCCCCAAAGAAATAGAAGCGGTCATTAAAAGTCTCCCAACCAAAAAGAGCCCAGGACCAGATGGCTTCAGCGCAGAATTCTACCAGACCTTCAAAGAAGAGCTAACACCAATTCTCTTCAAACTATTCCACAAAATAGAAACAGAAGGAACATTACCAAACTCATACTATGAAGCCACAGTCACCTTGGTACCTAAACCTCAAAGACTCAATAAAGAAAGAGAATTCCAGGCCAAACTCCCTTATGAACACTGATGCAAAAATACTCAACAAAATACTTGCAAACCAAATACAAGAACACATCAAAGATATCATCCACCATGACCAAGTAGGCTTCATCCCAGGTATGCAGGGGTGGTTCAATATACGGAAATCCATCAATGTGATCCACCATATTAACAAACTGAAAGAAAAAAACCACATGATAATCTCCCTAGATGCTGAAAAAGCATTTGACAAAATCCAACATCCATTCATTTTTAAAGTATTGGAGAGATCAGGGATACAAGGTACATATCTAAACATAGTAAAGGCAATATACAGCAAGCCTATAGCCAACATCAAACTGAACAGAGAGGAACTTAAAGCAATCCCACTGAAATCAGGGACAAGACAAGGCTGCCCACTCTCTTCATATCTCCTCAACATAGTTCTGGAAGTCCTTGCTAGAGCAATAAGACAGCTGAAGGAGATCAGGGGGATACAAATTGGAAAGGAAGAAGTCAAATTATCACTATTTGCAGATGATATGATAGTATATGTGAGTGACCCCAAAAACTCTACCAGGGAACTCCTACAGCTGATAAACACCTTCAGCAAAGTGGCCGGATACAAAATTAACTCAAAAAAATCAGTAGCCCTCCTGTATACAAAAGACAAAAGGGCTGAGAAAGAAATTAGGGAAACCACACCTTTCACAATAGCCACAAATGACATAAGGTACCTCAGAGTAACCCTAACCAAGCAAGTCAAAGACTTGTATGAAAAAAATTTCAAGTCTCTGAAGAAAGAATTAGAAGAAGATATCAGAAGACAGAAAGATCTCCCATGCTCATGGCTTGGCAGGATTAACATAGTAAAAATGGCCATTTTACCAAAAGCAATCTACAGATTCAATGCAGTTCCCATCAAATACCAACACAATTCTTCACAGACCTGGAAAGAAAAATTCTCAACTTCATATGGAATAACAAGAAACCCAGAATTGCTAAAATAATCCTCTACAATAAAAGATCTTCTGGAGGTATCTCCATCCCTGATCTTAAGTTGTACTATAGAGCAACAGTTTTAAAAACTGCATGGTACTGGCATAAAAACAGAATGGTGGATCAATGGAACTGAACAGAGGACCCAGAAATAAACCCACACACTTATGGACACCTGATCTTTGACAAAGACGCCAAAACCATACAATGGAAAAAAGATAGCATTTTCAACAAATGGTGCTGGTCCAACTGGATGTCTACATGTAGAAAAATAAAAATAGATCCATACTTATCACCCTGCACAAAACTGAATTCCAAGTGGATCAAAGACCTCAACATAAAACCAGACACACTAAACCACTTAGAAGAAAAATTGGGAAGAGCCTTGAACTCATTGGCACAGGAGACAACTTCCTGAACAGAACACCAACAGCACAGGCTCTAAGAGCAACAATCAATAAATGGGACCTCATGAAACTGAAAAGCTTCTGTAAAGCAAAGGACACTGTCTTCAGAACATAACGACTGCCTACAGACTGGGAAAGAATCTTCACCCATCCTATATCTGACAGAGGGCTAATATCCAGGATGTTATCTTTTATGTGTTCTTGGTTTTGTTTTGCGAGTATTTTATTGAGTATTTTTGAATCAATGTTCATAAGAGAGATAGGTTTGAAATTCTCCTTTTTTGTTTGGTCTTTGTGTGGTTTAGGTAGCAAGGTGAGTGTGGCTTCATAGAATGAGTTTGGTAATGTTCCTTCTGTTTCTCTTTTGTGGAATAGTTTGAAGAGCATTGGAGTCAGCTCTTCTTTGAAGGTCTTTTAGAATTCTGTGCTGAAACCATCAGGCCCTGGGTTTTGTTGTTGTTGTTTGTTTTTTTTGTTTTGTTTTGTTTTGTTTTGGCAGGGAAAATTTTGACACCTGCTTCTATTTTCTTGGGGGATATGGGACTGTTTAATCTATTTACATGAGCTTGAGTTCATTTTGGTAAATGGAATCTATCAAGAAAATTGTCTAATTCATTTAGATTTTCAAATCTTGTGGCTCATAGGCTTTTGTAGTGCAACCTAATGATTCTTTGAATTCCTCAGTGTCTGTCGTTATGTCCCCCTTTTTGTTTCTGGTTTTGCTGATTGGATTGTTTCTCTCTACCTTTTAGTTAGTTTGACTAAGGGTTTGTCTTTCTTGTTGATTCTCTCAAAGAACCAGCTATTGGTGTCACTGATTCTTTTAATTGTTTTATTTGATTTGAATTGATTTTAGCCCTGAGTTTGATCATTCCCAAACATCTACTCCTCTTGGGTATGTCTGCTTCTTCTTCTTTTTTTCCCTATGGCTTTCAGGTATGTCATTAAGTTGCTTTTCTGAGATGTCTCAAACTTCTTTCTGAAGGCACTTAGTGCTACAAACTTTCCTCTTGCTAATTACGGGACACTGCTTTCATTGTGTCACATAATTTTGGCTCATATTCATTGAATTTTAGGAAGTCTCTAATTTCTTTTTATTTCTTCCCTGATCCAGCTGTTGTTGAGTAGAGAGTTGTTTAGTTTCCATGCATGTGTAGGCTTTTTGTTATTTCTGTTGTTGGGGTTTATTTTTAGGCCATGGTGGTCTGATAGGATAAAAGGGATTATTTCAATCTTCTTGTATCTGTTGAGGTTTGCTTTGTGTCCGACTATATGGTCAATTTTGGAGGTTCTATGGGGGTACTGAGAAGACGTTCTACTCTTCTGAGTTTGGGTGAAAGGTTTTATAGACATCTATTAGGTCCATTTGGTTGAGGACCTCTGTGTCATTTATTTCCCTATTTAGCTTCTGTCTTAATGATCTGTCCCTCGGTGAGAGTAGAGTGTTGAAGTCTCCCACTACTAGGGTGTTGAGATCAATGTGTGATTTGCGCCTTAATTATATTTCATTTATGAATGCAGGTGCTCTTGTATTTGGGGCATGGATGTTCAGGATTGTGATGTCCTCATGATGGAGTTTTGCTTTGATGAGAATGGCATGTCCTTCCTTATCTTTTTGGATTAATTTGGTTGAAAGTCTATTTTATTAGATATTAGGATAGTAACTGCAACTTGTTTTATGGGTCCATTTGCTTAAAAATCCTTTTTAAGCCCTTTTGCTCTGAGGTAGTGTCTGTTGTTGCGAAGGTGTGTTACTTGGATGCAGTAGAATCTTGGATCCTGTTTCCATAACCATTGTTAATCTGTATCTTTTATTGGAGGGTTGAGTTTATTGATGTTGATAGATAATAGTGACCATTGAATGTTAGTTCCTTTTACTGTGGAGTTTGTGGTAATAGTGTGTTTTGTGCTTGTTTTCTTTTGATTTTTGTTGTTGTTGTTGTGAGGTTATCTATGTCCTCTGTTTTCTTGGGTGTACTTGATTTCGTTTGATTGGAGTTTTCTTTCTAGTATCTTCTGTAGGACTGGGTTGCTGTGTAGATATTGTTTAAGTTTAGTTTTGTCATCGAATATTTTGTTTTCTCCATCTATGTTGATTAAAAGTTTTGCTGGGTATAGTAGTCTGGTTTGACATCTGTGTTCTCTTAGTATCTGCCTGGCATCTGTCCAGGCCCTTCTGGCTTTCATGGTTTCTGTTGAGAAGTCTGGTGTGATTCTGATAGGTCTACCTTATATGTTACTTAGCCTTTTTCCCTTGCTGTTTTTGATATTTTTTTTTCCTTTTTTCTGTATATTTAGTGTTTGGACTATTATGTGACATGAGGAGTTTCTTTTCTGGTCCAGTCTATTGTGTGTTCTGTAAGCCTCTTGTATGTTAAGGACATCTCTTTCTTTAAATTGGGAAAATTTCTTCTGTGATTTTCTTGAAAATATTTTCTGGACCTTGGAGCCTGGAATCTTTTTTGTCTAATTCTGTTATTCTTAGATTGCATATTTTCATGATGTCCTTGATTTTTTTGGTTGTTTTGTGTTTGGGACTTTTCCAATTTTATTTTTTCTTTGATAGATGTATTAATTTCTGTAATTGTATCTTTAGCACCCAAGATTCTCTCTCCCATCTCTTACATTCTGTTGGTGATGCTTACCTTTATGGTTCCTGATCTCTTCTCTAAGTTTTTCAGCTCCAGGGTTTTCTCTGTTTGTGTTGTCTTTATTGGTTCTAATTCCATTTTCATGTCTTACTCTATTTCCTTCATCTGTTTGAATATGGATTCTTGTCTTTTCATGATGGCAACTATGTTTTTATTTGTTTCCTCTTTATGTGCCTCTAATAACTTGATAAGCATAGCTTTAAAATCATTTTTCTGTGTTTCCAATGAATTAAAATATCCATCGATTTTGGAGGTTGCTAAAGCCATGATGTCCTGATTTTTGTTGGATGTGTTTTTATGCCTGCCTCTAGCTATGTGACACTAAGTAGCCTTTGCTGTTTGTTCCTGGAACCTGAACTGCAGACTGGAGCTGAGAAGGTCCTCCAGCTTGAGAGTGGGTGTTGATGTTTCAGATACAGCTAAGGGAGGAAGGTTGCAGGCACAAGTGTGCAAGTGCAGGAGGTGTGCCTGCCTGGTAGGGTGAAGTGTAAGGGAGGAGCACAAGGACAGGTTGTGGTGCAGGCAGCATTTACTGTTCCCAGGCACAGTGTGCATGTGCAGGTGCCCTGAATGGCTCAGTGGCCACAGGCCTGTCTCAGTATTGTGCTCCAAGCACTCAGATCTGCCTAAGCTGCATCATCTTGGTTCAAGGAATTGTTTGACTGGACTCTACTGTGGGGCCTGGATCCAATCTATCCCAGCTCATGAATTGTCTCCTCTAGCCCAGGAAGCTTCCTAATCGATGCTCTGGCTTTAGCTATCCATCCACTCACCAGTTTTGGAGTTTCGGATCTTCTGACCTCCAGAAATGGTGCACACTGGTTGCTGCTATCCTGGACCTCCATCTTGGAGTTTATAATCAGCAATTATGAGTCTTACACAACTCAGATTATTCAATACCCAACAATGCTCTGAGTAGACCTACTGCTATCCCTAGGTTACAGAGGCAGAAATGGTGACAAATTAAGCATCTTTAGATTACACAACAAATAAGTAACAAATTAAGTAAAATAAGTAACAAAATATGTAATAAAACTAAGGCTCTAACAGTGCATTGGAGGACCCATATCTTCCAAGTGGGTTTTTTAGTCTCTTTAAAGACTGGAGGACAGACAGAAATACAGTGAAGATGTTCAGTAGGAGGGCCTAGCCAGAGAGCAGACAAGCTCTCCATGTGTGGTTATCGGGGAGGAGATCTCTCAGTCTCAAGGTGGAGAGGCAGGTAATCTAACACAATGTCACAAGGAGACCTGAAGGATATGGCAAGAGGCCAGCAAGGAAAGTTATTTCAAGTGAAGACTTAAGGCTCTTCTGAAGCTCAACATGGGAGACCCGCCATGTTTCACTTGGTAAACATGTAATGAGGCATCCTGCCAAGTAAACTGGAGTCAGGGCGGGATCCCTGCACTGTCTCACTCATTCTTAGCCCCCATCCCACATGGTGCCATCCCTTCCGTGCACATTTAAAATGCTCCAGAGGAAAGGATACCACCTCCTCTTCCAGCTGGACAACCTAGAAAGAAAACAATTTTAAAGTGATATTGTAAGTTAAGAGTAGACACTTGTAGCAGCCTGGGTTAGGGGAGAGAATACAAGCTGGCCATCCTCAAATTCCTGTCAGCTCCGAGCTCAGCCAGCCTGCCTACTCTGTCTAGCTTTCCCACTTTTGCACTGAAAGATGTGGGCATGGAGGGAGGCAAAGAAGGAGGAAGGGGAAGAGCAAGGAAGGGATGAAATTGTATGCTAGCCACGGAGTAGAAGTTTCTGTCATGGGTCCTCATTCAGTTTTGACAAAAGTTCTTCAAGGTATGTTGTCACAGTCTATTTTTAAAAAATTATAAAAACATAATCTTTATACAAATATAAGCATGTGTCAAGATTTATGTATCCCATTATTAAAGAAACTAGGCAGATTTTAAAAATGTGCAAGTTATAAAAACAAGACTTATCAGCCTAAAGGAGAGAAGGGAAAAAAAGCCAAAAGAGTGTTGCTAACTTGCTTGCAGAACCAGTTAATGTTAAATAAAAAAGAGAACTAGAATTGCTCCAGTTTTCTTCTCCACTGGGCAGAGGTAGACACAGGCACATTGCACTGTGCTTATAGTATGGGAAAGAAGCTATAACCTAGTCAGTCTGGTGAGTGGATTTCAGACATGCTTGGTAGAAGATACTGTTAGCCTGGCAATAAACGTTCACTTCTTTTGTCCCTGCCCTGTCTTTGGAAGTTTTTCTTGACAATAGGTATTATGCATACCCACTTTACAGATGTGGAAGTGGAGGGGCAGAGAAATGAAGGTTCTGACTACTGACTATAAATATGTTAAAAAAGCCTATAAATGCTAAAATTTTATTTCAAAGGCCACATTTACCTTATCATAATATCTGGACACACTAGAGATATGTAATAAATACTTCTAAATTGAGAAATCAGATGATATCTGGCATGTTCCAGATCACATGGCTGTAGATATGGATAAGGAAATTATAACGAAAAACTAAAATTTTAGCTAAACAGTTAAAAATAGCTAATATTTTTCCTAAAGTAGTCAAACCTGACAAATCTTACAAATAGAATAAACAAAAATTATCTAAACGTTGTTCTTTCAGTTCTCATAGGTACCAGACAGGGAAATAATGGATCCTGAGGCAAGGGGCCATCTTGCTTGCCTTTCTATCTGGAGGCTGGGTTCCCTAGGATGCCCCTGTCGCCTCTGATTTTCTTACATAACATATAGACAAATCCTCTCAACCCAGCACTAGATGCCAGGGATCCTAATGCCCTCAGCACCACCATTCATGGGATATAAGAGAATTATTTCATTTCAAGGCATATAAAAGTACTATATTTTGTTTTCCTTTCAAGAGTGGCAAGGTGTTATTTCAGGTAACCCAGACTAATTAGTGATATGTAATGATGTCATATGTTCAGGAATGAAACCTATGTGTGCCATTCTGAGATCATGACTTCCCAGTTCTAATTATTCCCTGCCATCTGGAGGGACATCATCAAAGATAACATCCAGCAGCAAATAACTTCACAATGAGAGACAAACATTATAATTTTTTTTCTAGATGGGTCAGACATTCCAACCTTGCAATTTCCTTTGAAAACAGATAATTTTGCAGTAAGTCACTCCACTTCTTTTCCCACATATCTTCGGTTTGTCCATTCTTTCTAATCCAAAGCCTAACAGCACCCATGTTTGAATCATTGTAGTACTGCTTCTGAACAGCAGAGGTCACTATTAACAGGTTCAGGCTCTGGCCAAATTTTAATAAATGCAAAAGAGCTGGGAAGAGGACTTGGAGCCTTGTGGTCATTCTACAAGGCGTGCACCTTTCCAGATCCTACTTCCTACACTCACAGTTTCAGGTTTTTTGTTGTTGTTGTTGTTGTTGTTTTTAGGAAGCTTGGAAGGTCTGTTTTTGCTAGAATTCTGTTTGTAACTTCAAAAAAAAAGTTGATCTCCTAAGAAAGAGTGCATTAGTTATGTAGTTAGCAATCAATCAGTAAACAACCGAAAAGCCCTTAAAAACCTGGGGCAGAGGAGCTCTCTTCTGATGATGCTGTGCCCATCACATTTAAAATCAGACTATGTAAGAGCTACCTGACTGTTGACTTAGAAGTCACTCATTGGCCTGATCGCCAACTAAAACAACATTGATGTCATCCTTTGCTTTGACCAACTGCACATAACAAGACACTCAAATCATAAACAAGAGCTCAGGTCAAAGCCAAGGGTACAGAATTCTCAGCAGCTTTCCATACCCCGGAGGTACTTTTGGCCAGTGGTGTTCAAGCTCTCTGGTGTAGTGGGGGCTCTGTGCCAAAGTGACTCAGGAGGCAGATAGAGCAGAATTCACACCCCACCCTGGCAGCCAATGATGCCATCATTCCCAGCTCTTATTGGCTATGTGGCAATGTGGCTGTCACTGGTCCAGGAGATAAACTATGAAAAAGCAGCATTGCCTACCATCAAAGCCTGAATAGCACAACCCACCACAACATATCACAGCCAAGAAAAAAAAAAAAAAAAAAAAAAAAGTAACCCCACCCTGGAATTCAAGGAGCCACATTTGTGGGCTAAACCTCAAACTAATCATACTGTTACTCTGTTGATGTTTTAATCAAGTTCAGTGTCATCCCATTATTTTTCTTCTGGCCTTATCTCAATGTTATTAAATGTTTTACTGGTTATGTCATCACTTCCTATCAACTTCTCTGGCACTGCACTGTTCCTGCTGAATTCATTATCTTGGGTTAAAAAGATTTATAACAGAGTTAAATCTTTTAGAATATTAAATATTAACAAAGGACAAAGTCATAAAGTAATCAGAAGGAAAACACGGTATCCAGAAGGCCTTAGAAGTCTACAACACCTTAGTTTGTTTTAGATAGGTCTCCTTTAGTTCAGGCTGGCTTCAGACTCACCAAGGACGACCTTGAACTTATTCCTAATCCTACGTCCTCTGCCTCCTGAGTGCTGGGATTATGGGCATACACCATGACACTACCTGCTGTAGTGGAGGCTGAAACCTGAACTTCCTATAAAGAGAACAAAGTGCTCCTTCTGAAGCCTGTTTTGCTCAGTTCATTAGCATGAAGGCCCATGTTGATGGGAGAGTTGACAGTCTGCAATTGCAGGACACCAACTAACAGAATTTGCAACAGTAAAAATATGGACAATGACTGTAGCATAAAATTATGGCAAAATGCCCGTGCCTTAGGAATCCATCTCTCCATCTCCCAGAAAGATATATTAGTGGCTTTATAGTCCCATTCATTGTGTCAGATAGAGCCAGATGGGTGGCCACAGCAGAACTAAAGTGTCCTTTAGTGTCCTCGTTAATGAATTCACCTCATTTCTCAGGGCTGTAAATGAAGAAAAATAAGAAGTTACAATGGAAATCACTGTAATCTCTATTCTGAGCTAGGAAACAATGACGATGAAAATAACACATAATAAATAGCCAGACCTGTTCAAAGAGAGGCATCCATCATGGCCCGTATTGCAGAAGCAATGTTACCAGCTAGCAATTACAGGCACAATACTTTCCTATGCATAGAGGAAGGAGAAGGCCAGACATGCTTTATATTCAAACATGCCCTGTTACAGTATCGTCTGTCGTGCTCCAGGGTTTGCTGTTTTTTGTTTTTTTTTTTCCTTTTCTTAGATAAATATTTCCGAAGAAGCACTTAGAACAAAAGCGTAATTTCAGACCAAGTCTGCAACACAGTAGTTTAGGTTTAATGAACTAAGATTTCAGAAAGAAGATAGTCTATTCAGGGACAGGATGGCAGAAGCAAAGGGGATTCTATATTTACCAAGGTGTTCTTAAAAAAAAACAGTTTTATTAATTTATTCCACATAAACCTCTTCATGCCAAGAGACTTTGCATTTTAATTTGCTTTGTGCTTCATATCACACATGAAGACATGTGCCCCATTGGTGACTGGAAAGCCTGAAGAAATTCCTGTCCCCTGGATTTGGGGTGGTGCCTTTTTCCAGGCCAATGTTCTGTGCCCTTTGAAGCTTGCTAGAAATTACTCAACATATGAGCACCTCTGAGGGTTTGGAAGCAGTCTTTTAAAGCCCTGTGAATCAGTGGGACACTGTAATTTCTCAGTGTGGTCCTTCAAAGCTGATTCCAAGCCACATGAAGGTGGCACCTTCTTTGTCTTACTTAGCACCCTGGCTGTGTCAGGATTGTAGCATCCTCTTAATATGGCAGGCCACAGCCCACTGAAATCACTCTCCCTGTGTTGTCTGCAGGGTGTCAGGGAATCAAACAGGTGAAGTTAAACTTCTGTGTAAGCCAACAGTGACTTTTATTGGATAGCTTTTGAAATGAAAACAAATGGCAACTCTGCTTTTGTTTCATTAACCCCAAAAGACACTGGGATTGTCATCGATTTGAGATCAGCTCTGCTTAGAGGAAATCTAAGATTTAAATAGTTTCAGTCAAAGACCTGTAATCTAATTTATGGAATAATATTTTTCCCTCAGTCTCTTTCCTCTGGATCTGATGAGAACAAGAGGGTGCGAACTGTGATTCCACTGACTGTGACGCTCCAGACACTTAACACAGAGCAAGGTCATGAATACAAGCCTTGTCTGACTTCTTATCTTTCATGGTTCACAGATCTCATTTCTTCTTTGATCATCAGAGTCACTCCCAAATTGAATCTGTTTTCTCTCTCTCTCTCTCTCTCTCTCTCTCTCTCTCTCTCTCTCTCATCCCTCTACAGCCAACTATTTCATTCTGGACCAAGAGATTAATGAAATCATGGCTAGACTGAAAAAAGAAGCTAGTGAACCAAAGAATGATAAACGAGCAAATAAAATCCAAAGAAAAAAGAGAGAGAGAGGAAAAAAACATGCCTAAGAAGGAAGATGAAGAAAAATATAGGTCTGACAATCAAATCTGAGCACCATATACATGTGTGGATAATAATAATAAAAGAAACAAGTGAAAACTGAAGGAAAAAAAAAAACCTCTGAAGACAGAGTTGAACCCCAGAGGGACTCTCTTCCATTGAATAGGTTGGCTTTCCTGTATTTTTGACATCATTTTCAAGCTTTAAATTTCACACTTAATTACAATGAAAATGCTAACACAAATTCTAACTTAGACACAATGCTCTCCTGCCTGCAGTTAGGCAGGAATCAGAAGTAACTATACCTCCTTTCTCTCTTCTGAGTAATAGCTGCGATGTCACTCAAATGTTTTAATCAAGTAGAAAATAAAGGATGTGAGCTAGAGTGGTACCAAAGAGAAAACTATGATATGCCTTTATTTTTATTTAGCTTCCTGGAAGATGCCATGCTGGTGAAGCTCTTTGATTCCAGAGACTTCTCTTGTTGTCAGCGATGAGAGCACAACTTACAAACAGGAAATTTCAGTTTAATGACACCTCCAAGTATTTAGCCAGCCTTGTTCAACTGAAGGGTCAAATAATATCAACAACAACAGCAAAAACCCACTATGTCATTTATTTACTTACTTTTTTTCAGAAAAATTTCCCAGTCTCCTCTAGCTGGGAAGTGAGGGAAATTCTTTTCTGATAGGGTCCCATGACATCCAAGTTGGCCTTGCTATGGAAAAAGTGACCTTGGATTTTGTTTCTCTCACCTCTACTTTCCAAGTTAGTGCTGGCATTCCACGTGTTCAGTTTGATGGGTGCTGGGGATGGAACCAGTGTTTTGCCCACACTAGGGAAGGATGGTAAGAGAGAAGAGAACACACTTCATGACTAATTGTAGAGGCAAGTGAAAGGGGTTAGGGTTTCCAGGTTTTTGTTGTTATTGTTGTTGTTATGGTGGTGGTGAATTATTTTGTTTTTGTTTTGCCAAAAACACACAGACAAAAATGAGCCACAGCACAGCCAGAGGAATACCCCAAATTTGAGAGCAAAGTATGATGGCAAGTGTTGATGCTCTCCTTGCCCTAGCTTGTTGAGGCCAAGGTCTGTGAACTCACCTTCACTTGAACCTAGAGATCTCAGCCTGAACAGAACCAGAAACAACAGCCTGCAACCAGCACCCAGAGAGCTCCATGAATGAGCTACTGAAAATAGCATACAGTGTGATCAAGAAGCCTCAGTCAATAATTCTAGCTTTCAGTATCCTATGAACAATAGTTACTCAAGGAGACAGCACTGCAAGTGAACCAGGGGCTTAGGAAAAAAAAAAAAAAAGCCAAAGGAATGCTAGGTGCTACTATCACAGCTATCACAATATTGAAGAACATGATTGTCATTTTCCAGAATTTGATTTATTAAGAAATACACAATCAACTCTTGAAAGCAGCTGTCACCAAAAGGATCTGTCTGTCTCAGAGGAAAGGGATAGGCTTTGAAAAACGGATTGAAGCCTGTCACCTCCCACCTGCCTTCCTCAGGGGCTTATTCTTCATTGTTGTCTTCCCAGGATAAGAAAACTCCCTAAGGGCTCCCATCCAGACCTCCCTCTCCTCCCAGCAGTGCTTGTAATCATCTTGGCTTGAGCAACTCTACATTATCATTTCTTTGGCTTACCAAGCTCCCTTCTGACACAGGGTCATCTATAGCTTTTCTATCCTGGGGCACTCTTAACCTTCATGTTTTTGTTTGTTTTCAGTAATAAGGTTTGAACCTAGGGCCTTGTACATGCTACACAAAGAGCTCTACCACTGAGATACATCCATGACTATTATAATTAATTAATTATTATTGTTTTTGTAGTTGTTGTTCTATTTAGAAATGCTCTCTGCTAACTTAGGAGTTGACTAGGTTGGCCCTGAACTTGCAATGCTCTTGAGCTTGCAAATAGCTCTTTTCTTGACCTACCTGATAGAGCTTGCTGTCCCTAGACTACATGATACTTATTCTCTTACTGCAATTAACAATCTATACTTGACAGTGGGTAGATGTCTGTCTTTCTCCCAGGACTCTAAATTCTAGAAAAATAAGGATCATGTCAGTTTTGCTCACCATGTATCTCAGTGCCAAAGATAGTGTCTGACCAGTAGAAATTCAACATTAAAAAAAATCATTATCGATTGAAATAATTAGGGGATGGGAAGCAAGATACCCACCATCAGATGATTATTCAGGGTGGTTCATCTCACAACAACAACAACCAAAAAAAAAATTTTTAATTGTAGTTCCTGGGTAAGTGCTGAGTCATTGAATCATTCTTTCAGTAGCATTTACTGCGTTTTCTGTGAGGTACATATGAAAATAAAGGAACATCCCTACCCTTCATGTAGCGGGCACAGTCCTGCCCACTTTTGTAAAATGTCAGGTAGTAAATATTTTTGACCTTGCAGCCTGGATGATCTATACTGCAACAGTTGAGTATAAAATATGTCATAAGCAAATCACTAAGAATGAGCATGGTCGTATTCCAACTAAACTCTATTCTAACAAGCAGGCTGCCTCTTGTTTTCCACGGTACTAGGGAAAGTTACAGGATATGTGCGCAGACATAAGAACTTGTTGTTCTCACTGAAGAGTCTGATTCAGTAATCGGGAGGAGCTCTCCTCTGAGCTGTGCACTAGGCCGGACTTTGGGGATACGTAAGAAGTCCCGCTTGCCTCTGGCAGCTCACCACCTAAGGGAAGAGACTTATGTACCCATTTATTTTTATAAGACTGCTTGAAAATGATGCAAGGTGAAAATCTGTATGTCACACAGGGGGAAATGAATTCTGAAAGCCCAGAGGAGGCAGGGATGTGGGCACTTGGACTTGTCTAAGATTCATTTCTTATAAGTGGTGCATATTAAGCCAGGCTTCAGAAAGAGAAGCTGAATATCTTGGATGGAATGGTTGCACGAAGAGGCCAGTGCCAGGGGGCCATGTAGCAGCTAGTGAGTGCAGCTTGCTTAGCAGCAGCAGAATTAATGTGGCAGCTGTTGAAATGAGGAAGGGAGGGTGGATTCCAGAAACATCACAGAGGTTCCATCTGTGAGACTGATGCTAATTGGCTTAAACTACATGATAGGAAGAGCTGCCTGTTAACTTACAGAGACAAAGCCATGGAGTTGTTTGGCTACCAGCAGATACAATAGAGGCTCCGAGTCACCAGTGATATACAGACATTTAGGAATTAGTTAAAATAAAAACGCCAAGGCTGTAGCAGTGGGAAGAGTTGAAAACTAGTTCTATGTACCATGCCTCTTGGGGTAACCACCTGAAGAAGGAAGCTGTATTCATGGATAAGGTATCTCTTGCGTAACTTTCCATCACTTCTTCAATTAGGCATTTAAAAGGCTCCTTCTTACCACTGACTGTCAAAGCACAGTCTTCTGAGGGAAAGGCTAGTTTTAAATTACAAATAAGAGTTCAAGTTTCAACATACACTTGCCTGGGTCTGGAGATCTGTTGGGAAAATGGAGATATTGCCTTGAGGCCCAATGAAGACCTCCTAGGTACCTCAAAATGTACACAGTGAGTCACCCTCTCCGGCACTTATTTCCTTTTCACCCTCTGCTGGAAGTGTTGATGAGCAATGAAAGAACAGAAGGCTAAGGCAGGCTGCAGGCTCCGAGGGAGGCAGGATCCAAGGGGTGCTGGAGTATGCTCGGCTGACTAACATCTGACTCACACAGATTTCCTCGACCATCTTTCACATCTCATCTGCTTCATAAGGCTCTACTGGAACTCCCATGGAAGCTCCTTTACCTCAGAGCTCACGCCAGGCTCCTTGGAGGATTGCTGTACTATGGCCCAAGAATCACATCAAAAAAGACTGGGCCTGGCCAATTAGGCTCAGATCCCAGCTCCACAGAGGAACTTATGACAAGTTATTTTCTCTTAGGGTTTTCACTGCACCCTCCGAGTCTCCCTGAAGGGACGATGCCATTTAGCATCCTGACACATGCCTGTATCTCAGCATCTCTGATTAATGATTAAAAACAAAACAAAACAAAAAGACACAAAACTGAAGAAGCAAGATTGCTGTAGTTGAAGGCTAAGCAAGAGGCATGAAGCCAGGACCACCAGATTCACTCTCCAGCCACCCACACATCTCAGCTATAGGTCTGGTATCAGATATAGTGCCCAACCTATTCACATACCAGGCTTCCCCCTCTGGTGGGAGTGGTAGATAGGGGTATTTGAAGGTGCTTAAGAAATAATTAACAGTTTTGTTTTCTCTTGTGAGAGGAGGCACAATTAGAGGAAAATGTTAAAAAAAAATGTTTGGAGTGAGAATTCACACGTATGTTCTTCCCTTCCCATTATGTCACACAAATGAAGTCCTAGAGTCACATTTCTTCAGCACAATGGGAGGAACACACTAGGGACTGTCAGGAGAAGGCTAATGTGTCAGAGATGTTTAATAAACTAAAGCACACGGTGGATGTAAGTGGCTCTTGTTCCTGTAACAGCAGCGATGAACTGCCAGCCAAGCCAGATTCTATCCATGCTTTGAGAATACTAAAGCAAGAATGTGAAAAAGAAGAGAAACCATAGCCCTGGACACCGTGGGGATTAGAAATATCATATTTCTCTAGAACAGTAAATTAAGTCTTGGTGAAGAGCTGCAGAGCAGAGAAACCAGAAGAGGCTGAGAGACAACGGTAGCTCTCTCCAAGGAGAAAGCCATTCTCCCTGGATCGACTCTCTACTTTCCAAAGTATGGTTCACTGAGTATCTGAGCCCAAAAGAAACTTTGATTCCAGGCAAGTTTAAATTTGTTTTAAATAAGTCGACTTACACTTTTCTAACAGCAATGGTTGTACTCTGAGGTTCCAAGAAACACACCTGTGTTATGCACTGTTCTCTGGAGACTTGAACTACAACCAGGCGATGAGGAAAGAAGAGCATTGTTGGCTTTGCATCAGTTTTCATTGCAATCCACAGAGACACACCATTCTGGCTCCTTTTTTATTATAAAAGAAAGAGTATGATATATTCCTCATAGGGTGCAGCGAGGATCATCAGGTGAGCATAATGAGGGAAGCACAGGAGTCAGTAAGAAAGCACCAGATGTCTGTGGGATTACATATGGGGATCAGAATAAAGTCTCAGAGTAACCTTAATTAATAAGCACTCTGTGTGGTTTGAATAAAAATGGCCCCTGCAGGACCATGGGAAATGGTACTATTAGGAGATGTGGCCTTATCGAAGGAAACATATCACTTGGGATGGACTTTGAGGTTTTATATGCTCAAGTCAGGCTCAGTGTCTTTCATCCTATGGCCTCTTGATGCAGATGTAGAACTCTCAGCTACCTCTCCAATATGGTGACTGCCTGCAGGCCAACATGCTTCCTGCCATGATCACAATAGACTAACCCTCTGAACTGTAAGCCAGACGCAATTAACTGGTTTCCTTTATAAGAGTTGCCATGGTGGTGGCGACTCCTCACAGCAATAGCAACCCTAATTAAGATGCATTCCCAGAAACCAGTGAACTAATAATCCAGATGAATGTGCAAAGGCCATTCTGAACCAAATTTGTAGCTAACCTTCCATTTGCTTTCCACTAACTTCTTTTTGAAAACTTTAATGTATAAAGTTTAGTCGATGACAGCCATCTTCTCTTACTTCAGCTTTAAAGAAGTGAAGATATTAGCTTCCATTTTCCCTTCCTCATATGTATTTGTACATGCTCACACATGTGAATGGGGACAGACCAAACAGACAGTGATTGAGAGGGAGAGATAGGAACACTGAGCTTTCATCCATGTATGTCTTGCCTTTATGACTGCCTCCCCCAATGGCAGATATATGATAGACTGACCCAGCACTTGGTTGGTCTACCAAGGTATCTTGGTATTCCACAGACACCTTCACAATGGGTAATATTATATGCATCTTGGTATGTACCCGAGTCAGCGTAGCAGGGGCCTATTTTCAAGAGATGGATTTCTGGGTTATAGATGTCTGGTTTAAAAGGTTATCTAATACAATTATGTTTCATTGTGTTGTACTCAGTGATATTCTGTGCAGAATGGTGGTTCCAATTACAGGTCCCTCTCCTGTACACAGGACCCACGTGTCTTCACATCTTTGCCGGGGCATTCCAAGGTTGTGATCACTAATGTTTGCCCATATGTTGGGAATAAAGTGGCATCTCATTGTAGCTTTAATTTGAATTTTCTATGATGACTGTGGTGTTGATTATTCTGTCACGTTTATTAGACAACCAGATCTATTCTCTTAAAAAAATGTCCCATTATCCCTCCCCACTACATATCTCGTTCTATTTTCCTATTTTTATTGATGCTTTACAATGATTTCTTGTTTAATTACAAGTAACCTCTTGTTGGTTGTAGACATACTCATTCCTTTTCTCCAGTGTCAGTGCTGTTTATAGGATCCATGCCAAAGGAAAATCTTTTATAAAGTCAAACACATCAATATTAGGAGTGGAGACTGAGGGCCTTGTTTATAGATGCCTTGCCTAAGTAGAGATTACAAGATGCTCCTATATTTATCCCAAGTCGGGTTTGAAGTGGATGACAGTGACCCAGCCACAGCAGGCTTTAGCCTCCCCTCTCATCACCCCATACAGTGTGGTTATTCCCTATCCCTTTGGTCATTAGGCATTAGCTTGTGGTTTTCCTTCTATAATATCAAAACCTGTTCTCAGCTGTTTCCCAAAAAGTATGGCTAAACACACTCATCTATATTTCAACTCATAGGGCTAGTGCCTTTCTCAAGGGCATCTTCCCTGTTGACACAGTATAATTTAATAAAGTAGTTCTGTGCACTATATAGTCTTATAGAAAAAGATCATGATGCTTTGTGTCTGGGCAACCTTAGCTGATCCTGGCTTGGTCATCACTTTGAAATGTGTGTATGTGGGTCTGGTATGGACATGGTATGGGTGTGGGCATACCTCAGCACATGTGTAGAGGCCAGAGGACAGCTTTATAGAGTTGGCTTTCTGCTTCCACCTATATGTGGGTTCTGGAGATTGATCTCAAGCCACTAGGCTTGCACAGCAATCATTTTTAATCACTAATCCATCTCCCTGCCCTTCTATGGTATTTGCAAATAATTACCCATAGATGAATTAAAAATAATAATGGAAATAAGAACAAACATACTATAGGTGATATATTGGGTTTAAAAGGCTAAACTATAGTTATAAATAAGTGCTGAAACTCCAGATTGAAGTCAACAAAGATTTCTTTCCCTCACAGAGAACACACCCAACATGAGCTAGCTGTATATGGTTTCTCCAAGGCCTTGCCTAAAAGAAACAGCACATCTAAAATGTCACTGGTCACTGAGTGTAGAGAATGCTATGACTCACCTCTCCATAACTCCAGAAGGCTGGAGTTTTACATCTTAAATATTCTATCTCAAGCCTCAACTACAAACAAGTGTCATTCCCAAAGATTGTCCCTTCTCCAGGACACTCAATCTAGTAATTGGCTGATGAGTTCTAAAAATGTCCAGGCCTCCCAACTCAATGAAAATGAGACCTTTAAGGGTTGCTGTAATGCTACAAATCCACAACATACTGGTTAATCAACCTGTTGTGATACAAGTTGATCTCAGTTCCCCTTTTTCCTTTCCCCAACCCTATTTCCCTCAATCTTTGACAAGTTCTTCCTAAAAAGTCACCGAAATAATGCTCACTTGCAGTTTTCTACCCCAGTCTCTGTTTTCTTGAAGAGAGTGGATCTAAGATAGTTGGTTCCAGAACACATTTTAGAAAGCTAGCTCCAAATGAAATTTTGGAGATGCGCTCCCTGAGCGCTGCGCTGACAACAAAAGACTCCACAACTCTCACTCCCCGAAACTATGGTCTTGACATCCTTTACAAGCCGCAGAGGGTATCACTTTCAAAGCTTTAGTTGATGCTGAGCCATGGTAGAGAATAGTAAATGAGAATTCCCTGGCACACAGGCTATCTAAAAAGCTTGAGAAGTTCACAGGAAATGGTAATTTGGATAACTATAATCCAACGGGTCTTATTCACAGTTCTTTGTGCATTGGAGGAAGGTTAAGGTGAATTGTAATAACCAAAGAGCCTCTGTGGTAGCATATGCCAAGACACTTATCACCTGTGCCCAGAGAGCAGGAAAAGCAGGGGACTGGGCCAGGTCTTAATCATTAGGGCATGAAGGTTCTCGGGAGGCTGACTCCTCAATCCATCAACTCTTTCCTCTAAATAGAAAAGAGTGAACAACAACAACAATAGGAAGAAGAAGAAGAACAACAACAACAACAAAAACCCAACAACAAAACATGGAGCTGCCGATGCCCCTGGATGCTTTGATACTGCAGAGGTGCCCAGAAGGGGTGGCTGTGCTAGAATAACTACCATTCCTCCAACCTCATCTGAAGAGCAGTCCCGAAGGAATTAGAAACCAAACAACACAAAAACTCACATATATTTATGCTTTCATTCTGGTGCTGTGTAATTCCCAACACTCCATTATTCCATATGAATAGATCTAGACCCCTTGAACAGTCTTTAAAACATGACCTTAGTCTCCAACATTGGCCACATATAAATTGAGTATGATCGGTCATGTTTGGCACATTGATTTGGGGAATGAAGATCCATGGGACACTCACCTTAGTGAAAGTTTTCTGGCTCCCGTGGCCCGAGTCCTACCAAGATACCCCTTTTTAAAATAAAGGAAAAATCATGGCATTTCATGTTTGAAGCCTTAGGAAGAAAACCAGTTCATATGTCTCCCTGGGTTCAAGAGACAACATATAAAGTATGTGACTATTGTTTTAATATGTTCACCAGGAACATGGGAGAGTACCCTAGGCAGGTTCAGGGTGCAACACCAACAGTCTTATCATTGTACAATTTACCCAGTTCTCATTGTGACAATTCTTATTTCATAATCCCAACAGGAGAAATCACACTACTCAAAAAAACAGGTCCTAGAATGTGGCAGGGCCTTAGTGCTTGGGAGTATGAGTGTCAGAGTCATGTGATTGTAGCCTAGCACACACTCCCCGGTACAAAGTTGAACAGGCCAAATGGCAAGCCATCACAAGCTAGAAAAAGTACATCTGGGGCCAGGCACAAGCAGGGTAGGAGAGCACAAGACAGCTGCCCAGGTTCCCATGTCACTGTAATGATACCATCAGCTCCCTGTGGTCCCATGGTATGGTCCTTATAACCGGCATGGGGAAGGGTAAAACAAGCCATGCGGGATTTGCAAATGAGTTATTTCAGGGTACACATACAAGCAGAACATGGACTTCTGCTACCCTGAAAGGCAGCCGTAGGAGAGTCCACCAGATAAAACACTGAGTGGCCTATCTATGTTACATAGACAAAGAAGTTTTTTAGACTTCTGTATAGAACTTTGAACAGTTGTGAATGACTTGCCTAGTTCTTCAGGAGCCTGGAAGTAAAGCCACAACAACAACAAAATGTAAAAATACAAATAAGTAAACCAAACCAAACAAACATGAAACTGTGGAAGATTAGGAAGACAGATTTTTGGAAAAGTCAGAGAAGCGAGCCCTAGTGAGTTCCTGTGTGGATCTCTCTCTCTCTCTCTCTCTCTCTCTCTCTCTCTCTCTCTCTCTCTCTCTCTCTCTTTATGTGTGTGTATACAAACATTTATCTGTGTGTATGGACATGTATATGTGCATGCATATAATTGTATTGTACATGTGTGTGATGCATATACAGACATAATTTTTGCTATTTTTATAGGATTCCTTAAACAGAGCACTAGGCCTCAGCTTTTAAATTCCTGGTAATCAGGCATCTCTATCCTGCTTATTCTGACAACCACCTCAGATTTCCAGATGCCTAGGAAGAAGGCAATACCATTGTTCTCAAGGAACAATTGCTTGATATTATGCTCCATAAGGGTAAGGGACTCTGTGTTTACATGTTAATTCTTTACATTCAGTTCGTCCTAGTAATACAGGCCTGTCATCCCAGCCACTGAGGAGGCTGAAGGAAGAAGACCTCAAGTTCAGGGTCTGCCCAGGCTGCAGATAAAGAAAAGAGAAGGTGTCTTAGAATGGAATTCAGTGAGAGCTTGTGAAGCATGGAAGAAGCCCTGGATTCCACCTCTAGTACAGAAGAGCAATGAAAATCTTTACCTTTGTGATGCTCTGCAATGTTAGATTGTGCATGGGTAATTTTCTGTCTTTGGGATGGCCTTACTTTATCTTGAAAAGTCTAGCAAAGTCCTACCCATCTAAAGTAATGTCTACTGCAAACATTTCATAGTTCCCCACTCGTTAACTCCCAGACAGAGTCCCTCTGTTGCTGTGGTTCTAAGCTTGTGGGTTGAGGTCCTTTTTGGCACACCACTTTCTCTAAAAAATATATTTATATTACAGTTCAGAACAGTAGCAAAATTACAGTTATGAAGTAGCAACAAAAATAATTTTATGGTTGGGTGGTCACAACATGAGGTCTCTGCAGTAAGAAGGCTGAGGAAGGACCACTGCTCTGTTGTTTAGATATACCTCTCCTATAGCATTTACTAGAGTGCAGTGACTGTATTCTTATACCTTCATACCCCAGAAGACTGTGAATGCCTTGGAGATTGTGGGAGATGAATTATTCATCCATGTACCCTTCTGAGTCTTAGCAACATCCCCAGCACATAGTAAGCTGCTGAACAATTGTTGAATGAATAAGTGAATGAAAGCTGAAAGACGGCATATTTCGAGCATGTGCAAAAAAAAAATGTCAAAACCCACGGGAAGAAACTGTGGAAAATGGATAAGGGAAGGATTTTCAATGACAGAGACAGCCTGGGACAGGAGTTGGGTTTCTGGGTGGCAGCCAGAGGAGATTGCAAGGAGGCATCTTTGGAACTGCTTCAGCATAAGAGAGGAATGTCGAAGGGCAGGACTGTCCATCCAACAGTAGGCATCCATCTTTAGAATGTAGGATTCAAAAGAAATCAGAGTCTACAAATCCAGAGAAGCTCACAGTCTGAAGGCCTTCGTGGGCTATGCACTCTCTAAAATACAAGTAGACAGACATAAGCTCTGAAATCAGGTATCCTGGCTTCAAGTCTTAGCTTTTTCAACTACTAGATATGTGACCTGAAGGTTAATCTTTAAATCATTTACACTTCAATGGGAAAATGTACACACACACACACACAACTGACTTTTGAAGCTAAAATGAGGTAATATGAGTAACATGTTTAAAATACTTCCTGTCAAATGATAGGCATATAACTAAGCTTAGCCTTTTGGAGAAGAGCTTAGCCTATTGTTTAGAGTCATGGAAGAAAGTCTCCTGGCTCTAGCTGAGAGAAAACTTTAGTGCTTTCTGGGAAAAGAGACAAAAATTCAAATTTGGGATTACAATCAAACTTTATTATATAAGCTTTGTGATTCCTCAAGTACTTGTGTTTACTAACATATTTTGATATGTCTATAACCTCATAAGAGTCAGTGGTAAAAATCTTTGAATAACAATCTCTTACATTATGGGAACATTACAGATATCATGTGTCCATGGATCAATAGATAAAAAGAAACACCATGAAAATTGATACACTAACAAAAGTGACCTACAGATTCTACATAATCCCCCCAAAAGGTCAATGTTACTCTACACAGAACCAGGAAAAAAATACTAAAATTCCCATAGAAGCACAAAGACCCTGAGGAGTCAAAATTCTCTTAAACAGAAGGAGTGGTGGTGAGACTAAACACAATATCTTATTTCAAATTATGTCACAGAGCCATAGCAAAGCATAAAGGCAGACATATGAACCAATGGAATAGAACAGAGGAACTTGGCAATGATCTGTGTAGTTACAGCCAGCTGCTGCTTTGACAAAGGTACCATAAACAGTTGACAAAATGACAGCTTCTTCAGCAGAAGGTGCTGGGGAAACTAGGTAACTGTGTGGACAAGAACAAAACTAGATACCTCTATCTTACCCTCCACAAAAGCCACGTCAAAGCAAATCAAAGGCTTTCATGCAAGACCTGCAGGTAAGAACTAACTATAGAATAACAGGGAAAGACCTCTATATGTAAGCATGGGCAGAGGATTCTGCCAGCTCGGGGAATAATTGTAACTGGCAAGTGGAATTGCATGAAATTAAAAAAGGCCTCTTCACAGCAAGGAAAGACTCAGCAGAGAGGAATGAGCCTACAAAATGGCAGAAAGTCTTCTTCAACCTTGCGTTTGATATCTACAGTCTATATGGAAGTCTAAAGCTCATATAACAAAAACGCACATCATCGGATCAATCCGTGAGCATGTGAAGTAAACAGACGATTCTTCACGAAAGAAATAGACATGGCTAATATGAAAAACATCATCTGTCATTGGGGAAATAGAATTTAAAACTACACTAAGCTTCTGTTTTATCCAAGTCAAACAGTTGCCATCAGCAAAACAGATGGCAATGAAGAACCTTTAGTCACTGCTATTGTAGAAATCAGCATGGAGACTCAAACCACTAAGAAAAGAGCTATTATCTGACCATCAGTACCACACCTGGTGTAGTCTCAAAGGAACTGAGGTCAACACACAGAAGTATCTATATTCCCACCTTTTCTGCAGTGCTTTTCACAACAGTTAGGAGCTGGAAGTAGCCTAGACACCCATCAAAATAATAGGTTTTTTTTTTTTTTTTTCAAAATAAGCACATGCACACAAAGGCAATGTAATCAATTGCAAAGAAGAAACTTGCAGGAAAAAGAATGAGAAGCGTATATTGTTAAACAAAATTAGCCACCCTAGATATACAACTGTCGTGTAATTTCTTCCATACACAGAATCCGGGTGAAAAACTATAATATGGAATGAAAATATAAAGGGGAGTTAGTGACAGGAGAAAGGTGTAAAGGGAAAGAAGGAGTAAGGGAATGCTGAAAGGAGAAAAACACATGCAATTCAGAACTCTCACTCTCTCTCTCTCTCTCTGTCTCTCTCTCTCTCTCTCTTGTGCATGTGTGTGTGTTTAGGAACGGACTATACAACATTCAAACAAAAGAACAATTTTTCGGTAAAAAAAAGTAACTAATGTAAAAAAATAAAATGATACGTATTCAGGAAAGTGTCATAAATAAATGCAGTCTTTTGTACTCTTGGTACAAGATGAATTTAGAAGAAAGCATGAATTGATTTTTAGAGGAAATTAACCAACTAAAAAAAAACCTATTCATCCAGCTACCAATTTTTGGAAAAAGAACAAGGGGCTAGCACCTGTCATCAAGTGGATACAGGTCCTGAGAGAGGAAAGAAAATCAAGTTCCCAGGACAAATGGTCTGGGTGCAGAGTCAGCAAGGGACTTCGCAGGATGGAGAGGAGAAACTCTCACATTTGACATACAGCTGTAGCCGATGAGTGTGCTCAAGGTGACTGATAGCCTCCGTCCCACATGCTGTTTGCTGGCAGGCGACTGTCCCTTCACTCTCCCTTGTGGTTTACCTTTTCCATTTCCTTCTTGTCGACTTGTCAACCAAAGCTATCTTTTGTCTTCCTATTTTCAAGTTTTTGACATTTATTACTGAAATATAAAATGTGTAGATGTCCAGTGTAACAAATAGTAATAAGCAATCACCACTGCATCCCCTATTGGCTTAGGGTGTTAGAAAGGTTTCACATTTCTCTTGGGAACTCTTCCTTGACAATCCTCTCCTTTGTGTTTCACCAACTCCCATATAAAGAAGCAGGGGGCGGGGAGTGGTCAGACTACTGTGGGAAGGAGAGAAGGTGGGAAGGAGGCAAGGAAGAGTGGTACCTGGGGACAGTTCATTCAGTGTCCTCATCATTTGGGATCTAATGCTTTGGACTTATCTGTGACATGATTTCCATGTTCTCCATAGAAGCTATGGCTGTCTCTCTGGTAACTGAGACTTTCCAGTGAGTTGTGGCTTTTGTTGTTTCTGTCACTGCTGTTTTAATGAATGCCAGCACTGATCACTGTCATCCTAGAACAACTTCCAAGCAGACATACTTTTAACAACCAGCGCTAAGGGTGGCTGTGGATTTCCTGGTCACATCTGTGTGGCTGCTGCTTATAAGGCTGGGGTTCATAAAGGTGAAGAATGTCTGACAGCATACTTCTGGCATTTGGAGATTTCATTTGACAGTATCGACTGCAGTGAACCGAACGCCCACCAACCAACATTGATAAGAGTATCTCTTGTGGTTTTGAGAGGCAGCTTGATACAATGAAAAGAGATGTGGGCTTAGAATTCACAACAGCTGGTCCCACCCCCACCCCAGACTCTACACTGGATTTGCTCTGTGACCTTGAGCGTTTTATTAAAGCTCTCTGGCACAGAGCAGCATCTGTAAAATTGGGGCAGCATCATTGTAATACAGCTTCAACTCGCACTTTGGTGGCAGGGTGTTTCGATTACAGCCTAGCAAACACCAACAATAGATAAGCTCATACAGAATACAGAATAAATCTTTAGCTGAAAAACAGAGCTGGGAAGGCAGGGCACAAACCCAGAGGAAAGATGGGGACATAAACTCAATGGAATTACCATAGATTGTGAAGAAATTTACAAACATAGTTTTAGATAGACTAGTATAATGATAATAATTAAGAGGCAGGAGTGTGCTGTACCACTTTAGAATGGAAGGACACGGAGGTTGGGTACCATGGCTTGCCTCCATTTCAATAGTCAAAGCTATAATTATGGACATCACTGCCAGATCATTTGTATTTTCTTGGATGACTGACTGAATTTAGGCTTTGACACATGGCTTTTGGCTTTACTGCTAGGTGCAAGGCATGCTATCAAGGCAAATGACAAATGCAAACAATCCTTTCTGGGCCTCTTATCAGCTGCAAACATGGGTTGTGGACCAGGGGAGGGAGAGTGGCCTTGCATGCATTTGTGGATCAGTGGCCAAGAGCTCAGGGAAACATGGAAATACTTTTCCGCCACAGCTACTACCTCTGGATAAATGGAAGAGGGATTGTGGGTATAAAAGAAAATAAAACAAAATGAGTGTGGTGGGAAAGATGGATTCAAGGAAGGGAGGCTGAATAGAATGAGCCATTGCAATGAAAAGCACATGAATAGATCCAGAGGAAGAGATGAGAATCCCATCTCTGTGTCCTGAAAAAGTAATGTGAACCCCCAGTACAAGCAGGAGGGAATGAGAGGAATAGGGTTGCAGATTGGGAACAGTCCTCAAACTGATAAACTAGTCCAGATAAGGGTAAACCACACACAGTTACCAGCCCATGACAACATGGTTGTGGAAATTGAGGAAAAGCATTTAGAAACTTTTACAGCAGTTTTATACAACAATTAGATAGTTGTTGACTCTGTAAAATAAAAGCTAGTCATTTTGTGCTATTCTTAATTTTTATTTATGTATTTTACAAAAGTTCAGGTTCCGAACATATATAGAAATTAATTTTTTTGGGACTCAGTCAGTATAGTGCATGCCTCAGAAGCACAAAGACGTGAATTTAATCTCTCAGAAAATACTTTGATCACCCAGAGCCCCGGGTATGGTCACATAGACTTGTAAAACAAGGTAGAAGACACTTGAGGAATGACAGCTAAGGGCAGACATACACACCCATGTCTGTACACCTACATACATATGTGGATCTGCACACACACACACACAAACACACACACACAAACAGAGAGAGAGAGATGGAGAGAGAGAGAGGAGAAACTAAATTTTCAAACTGTTGCTTTACCAGAGGGAGCATGCCAAGAGGCATCAACTTAAACCTCTTTGTCTGTTCAAGGTAAAGGGCTTTCCTGGCATATAGCCATCCCAGATGTCTGTGATCTCAAGCCTCTCATAAGTACCCAATGACATGCCAGTAAGAAAGGAGTTAAGACAGTGAATATAGAGTCTTAGAAAATAAATGAGCCAGGTTAATGTCTGATTTACTAACAGGTAGATTTAGGTTCAAAATAGGTATCATTCTGGGTTTAATCAGCAGACAAAAATCACATGGTACTTTAAAAATGGGAAGTTTCATGTAAAGGATCATTGAGCTGCACTACACCAAATCCAAAGATACAAAGAACACTATCTAGGTGCCCTTATGTGTGGCTGAAGGAAAGAGAGAAGTGACGCCTGAAGATGTAGTCTTTGGGAAAAGATGGAAAGCTGGCAAGTTTGATTGGTCCCCTTTATATAGAGGTTTCTCCCAGATGTAGAGCAAATAGGAAGCTTGTAGGTGAACAGTGGGGGCAGCCCACTCAGGTGGGTGGCCCACAGCTGTAGGCAGAGGCCTGCCATTGCTGCGTTAGACTGAAAGAACTAGGTAGGTGAAGTTAAAACTGTGATGTAGTCAATGCTCTACGTACTCTGGACAGGTTTCTGGCCAGAACTGGCCCAACTCTTTGACCCTTAACTGTGCACCACTTATCTCTGATGGATAATCTAGGAGGGGTAAGAAGGAAAAGGTACGCCATCCACAGCCAAGAGAATTCCCTCGACACTGTCCTCCACTCGCCCTCCACTGCCAGATGTTAACATCAGCACTCTCAAAGAGAGATGCTGGAGGAGGGGGAGATGGCTCAGCTGGTTAAGGGCCCACTGTGTAAGTGTGAAGACCTGAGTTTAAGTCCCAGAAAGGGCATAAAGCCAGATGCAGTGAGAAGAGTCTATAATCCCAGTGTTCCTTTGACAAGATATGACACAGGATGTAGAGACAGCAGAAGCTCTGCAAGCTCACTGCCAGCTAGCCTGGCTTCTACCACAAGCACCAAGACACCCTGTCTCAAACAACGTAGAGTGTGAAGGCCAAGTTTGTTCTGTCACCTTGACATGTGTGCTGCGGTACGAGTGCACCCACACTCACACACGCAAACAGAAATTTTCCCTTTTAATGTGGTAACTGCTGAGTACAGTGCACTCAGCAGGCCCCTGGGACTCCAAAATGAGCCATGAAACATCTCCAAGTTCATTTTCTTCATCAACTCTCTATCGCCTTTCCTCCCAGAAACTATACTTTCCCACTTTAGAGTGTCACATCAATTCATGAAACTGACAACATGGTCGGTGGCTTTGGGTCAAGAGCTGCCATTTTCAGGTGATATCATTTTGGGGAGTCTCTCTGGTTCTCATTTTTCCCAAGTGGAAATGGGATTAATAGGTAAAACAATAGCCACCCAGAAGGCTAGTGGAAAATGTTTAGAAGTGAGCTTAAAAACATCAGGTATCATATCTGAAAATTAGTAGGTACCCAATAAATGGTAGTTATCACGCACGCGTCAGTTCTAAAAAATGCCAAGACAAATTACTGGAGCTAAGAGGGGTCCTTGACATTTCAATAAAAGATGCTGTGTAGAAAAACACAGATTCACATAAGATCCTGGGGAAATCTGACTTGTTGCTGTTATTTTTAATACAACTCACTAAGAGCAGACACCTATTATCACAAATGCTTCATTGGTCCCAGTATTTCAGCCCAATCTCAACTATCTTCTTGCCATGGCTTCCTGGTCGGTATGTAATACCTTCCTGCTGAAGTTGCCCCTAACCATGTGACTTTCCTTGCTTCAATCAAACACTAGCAATTCAGTGGCATCTTCAGTTGTTTGGGACCATGCTAATAGGTGGGTTGTTCCCTACTGCCTTCCCTGGGGCTTTCTTAAGAACATGCCTTGACTAAGCCACAGGGCCCAAGAGGAAGATGAACGACATGAATCTGGGTCACCCAGTGCCCCAGCAAACTTGTGCATGAAAACAAATGGCTCCTGTTTTAAACAGCAGAATTGGGGAGATATTTGAAAGATGGCTATAGCACACCAGTATATTTGCCCTTTTGTGAGAGACATTGATGAAAGCAATATTGCTTTAGAAAAAAATTGGACCACATGACTTGAACCTCTCCTTCAATTATGATTTTCATATTTATCTCTTAGGTACCTGGGGGATCCTAAGTAATCTCTGACATGATCTACCCAGGGAAAGCTTATGCTCCAGTGGTATATACCTGGGCTGAGCAAACTTTTCTGGTAAATATTACAAAGTTGAGCTCAGTGGGCTTTCTTTACCTACCATGAGAGCACAAAAGCAAGACCTAAGCAAATGGGTACATCTGTATTCCAATAAAACTTTATTTAGAAAACACAGCAGAAGTACAGATTTATTCTAAGGACTGGAGTGTATAGGTCACTGGTAAAGATAGAACCGATACATTGGAAGCAAATGATAAACACTTTCTTTGTTTATTGAATTGATTATGCATGCTATTGAAATCAGATTAACGTTATTTACTTTAAGACAATTATTAAACACTCTATCAGACTCTGTCATAGGGTTCATGATTATTGGTTCCTCTTTTATTCAGAGTAACTCAGATGGTCTTATCAACATTGTGCATATGAGAAAAACCAAGTCCCTGATGGTAAGGCCACCACACAGCCACATATCACAGAGGGAAAAGGCAAGCCAGGGTTAGAATGCTAACTTGAGAAAGCAGGCTCTAGAATGAAGGACAGGTGATGATGGCTGCTTACAGAACAGGCCTAGTGAGAACCGACATTTGCTGGGAACTTCCTGTGTGCCAGACACTGTGCTGAAATCCTGGGACTGGAATCTCTTTTCACATTCTACAAAGTCAATAGCATGCGTCTTTCCTCATCTGGGGTGAGGAATTGCAGTTTAAGGAGCTGAGTCCCTTTGTCCAAGACTGCACCTCTGGCAGCTGATTTTACACACTGATGCTATGCCCCCTTGTGCTCACAACCACATTATCACCTCTTTTTGCACAAGAGGCTTTGGGCAGAAAGGGCACAGAGGTGAAGAAAAGTAGAGATGGCTTGGGGGAGAGGAGGGAACTAAGCTCAAATCTCAGGTTTGTCAGTATTTGGATAAGCAAATGGGACAAAGTAGAATCTGTCTTCTTTGGTGCATGAGGGTATTTCCAATTATTTCTTCCTTTTCCCCCATCTCTTCCTCCTCCTCCTTTTTCTTTGCTTTTGTCTTACTTCTATATCTTAAAAAAATAAAGAAAACATACCAAATATAGGTTTATAGCATCCACAAATGCAGAAGACAGGTCAATCAATACCAGCCCACTGGCACAGTGGTATCCAGCCACCAGCTCCTCTAGGTGATGGTGCATAGGATCCAGTGTGACCTTTCTGGTTTCCTCAGTTCCCCATTACTTTCTATTACTTGCATCCACCTGAATAGGAAGGCATGGATTCCCATATCTGGGGAAGCAGAAGGCTCTCAGCAGAGATCACCAGCATAGGGGGGTTGTAGTTTTATGTGTGCACAAGTGTGTGTAGTCTCATTTGGAAAGAAAAGCAAGAGAGTAAGGAGCCATGTGGGAGTCCAGCCATCACCCAGGGCAAGGCCAGAGTAGGTACACCACAAGGAAAGTTACAGGAATGGCTCCCCTCTGAAGCCTGAGCCCTGGGTAGCGCATCTTTTAGAGCCAAGATGAGTAAGAGAAATTGCACAGGGGAGAAATGCCAAATGGTGATGAGAAATGCCGAAATTACATTGTAAAGACCCAGTGGGAAACAACAGGAGTCCTGGGCCAAGCGTCCTGTTCCTGCTGGTGCTGGAGAGAAATGTTTAGCACCCTGTCTGGCTTTACTTACTTAAACTGTCTCTGGAAGAGTGAACAGAACGGGGAAAGGTGATGTTTTGGCTAGAGGGTGTGATGACAGAAAAGACAGCCTTTACCACCTCACAGCTGGGGGCAATTAAACAGGGCAGCCTGGGCAGGTAGAGAAATGTCACAGGATCTGGCTAAAAGGACCTCAAGCCACCAAAGAAGATGTTTCTCCCCCCTGCCCCCCCTGTCCACACAGTCTTTTCTGTCCCCTCCTTGTCAGTCCCTGCACATTTAACAAGACGGGGGTTTGGGAGGAGTCTGTGTAGTGCCAGGCACATAGCAGCTGCTCAGTAAATGTGACTCTGCGTCTGGGTCTGAACGGAGACAGACATTTCGGTCTGCCAATCCATATTGCTGTCATGTCTTCGAGGTGGACTCCGGCTGTAACAGATTCTGTACTTTGAGGGCATTACCACAGCTCGAGAGGAAGGATATCACTAATGAGGAGGAGCTGCAGCAAGAGGAAGAGGATGAAAGAGCCACTTTCACTTTCATTCTTACAGGGGGGAGGAAATAATTGCCTAGAGATTGCATAAACTTTCCCAAGTTGAAAAAGAATATCATACTTTAAATTCGTTCTAAAGTGCACAGTCTAGTGACCATGTTTTTACCCTGAGCTGAGTCATTTGGCACAGCAAATGCAATTACAACCAAAGTCAATATACTCTTTTTGCTGCATATTTCTTTTCATCAGCGAGTTTCAAAGGATCTGTAGCAATATGGGTTTCAAAGACTCCTGACCATACCATCTTAAACTACGAAGATGGGAAGAATTTCTTCTTCCATGCTAATTTTTTTAATAGGAACAGCCTAATAGGGTAGAAATAGTATTAATCCAGGGTATCAGGCCTACTGACATTAACCCTCACCTGTGTTGAGACTCTAAGCATGTCCTTTATTCTCCAGGCCTCGGTTTCTCCATCTACAGAAAGAGTTGCTCAGATGAGACAGGTGAGTATCTAGCTGAATATCATAATCATTTGAAGGGACCCTTAAAATATTTCCTGGGCTCCCACAACTCAAACTCAGAATTTGGGGAGAGGGGGCCCCAAACTCTGCCCTAAGCCAAGTGTCACACATTCCCAGTAAGTCACGAGACTGTCCGTAGCCCTGTCTTGGGTGAGCCAGATGGCTCTGGTGAAGTTGGCTAGCTCCTTCACACCCAGCTGGGGACTGCCTGATGAGAGCTAGGCTCCACAGGGTCCACTCCGCTAAGCTGCGTGCATGCTGCTGTCTACCAGAGGCAGCCAGTTTGGACTGGATTCTCACAGAACTAGCAGAAGGGCCCGGCTGACTGAGAGGCTTGAAGCTGTCATGTCTATTAATATCTAGTTGGACTGAACAAAGCCAATTAATAAAAGAGGAAAAGGTGTGTTCTTCCCACGGAAATTAGTAGTAAGGCATGTCTACGTCTGAAGAACAATCTAATCCACTGTAGGTGTTTGTGTGTGTGTGCGTGTATTCTTGTGTGCATGTGCATGTGTGTGCATGCATGTGTATGTGAAGGCATCCTATGTCTGAAGAACAATCCAGTGTCTCTGTGTGTGTGCACACATGTATGTGCATGTGTGTGCATATGTGTATGTTATTATGCATGTAGAGCCCAGGCTGGAATGCCTGAACACTCATGAAAGAACACCAGAGCACTGCAAAGAATGCCATGAAGAGTAGCTGTCTCCCACCACAGATTTTGCATCTTTTATTTTTCTTACTTGGTACAATAAGACTCTGCCTCATGCGCTTGTATATTTCCATGCAATGTGTATGTGTGCAAAGTCTTATATAATGTAAGAATCTGTAATATAATGATCTCAATTGTGCACATGTCTAGTATATAGGACAAGACAGTCATTCATGTTTCACAGACCTCTCTCTCATCCAGTAAGTCATAAAATCAGGGGACAGATCCTCATTATCTTTCTAACAAGTCCTCTCCTCCAGATAGTTGACACTTGTACATGCTAACCTATTTTATGGGTCTTCCTATTGACTCTTGTAAAAGCCCTTAATAAATAATTCTAAATATTATCAACAGCATTTGGCATTTATTGATCTCTCTCATGTATTGGACATACGACAGGCACTCTTAATGCCACAACCACCCCATGAGAGGTGCTTGCTGTTATCACAACTAATTTAAACATGAAAAATAAGGCACAAAGTAATAGCTACTGGGTTGGCAGATCTTGTATTTGAACGAGCTCTTTAAGCTGACAGAACGTGACTGAAGCCAGGAAGCGCTATCACGCACAATGCTCTGCCTTTGATCACAAATCTGTCACCCACAACCACATGCCACCAAGAAGCTAAGAAGGACAGAGAGAAGTTGCTCCTCTCTGAGATCAGAAGCTTCTGCTGGGGCCAGTCTGCCTTGTTAGGCTCTAGACCCAGCGTGTCATCACCTCCCAATATTTGCTTGACACATCCTTTGGCTGCCTCCTTAGGCTCAGTCTTTCTGATATTCTGTTGGAGTCTTTGGTTTCCAACTAGATATGAGTTTCCTACCAAACTTATGCCACATCTCAGTTCCCTTGTCTGGCCCCGTACTATACATGTCCAGATGAAAGTGCAATGTTTTCTGATCCCTCAGAAACACAGCTGATTTCTACATAAATCAAGAGTTGTATAAGAGAATCACAGGCTGGATCCTTCAGGTAAATTTTCAACTATATTATCAGTTCCCTTTGTTTCTAGTTCTTAAAACATAAGGGGAAACTGGGTCCTAGTTCAGAGCACAGAGGCTGTCTTTAAAGGCCAGGGTGGATTGCTCTCTGGGAACAGCCACTGAATATAGCTCTTCTTAAGCCCACTCACTGCTCTTTGCATCTGAGCTACTTCAGCTTTGCCTGTTTTCTCAGCACTTTCACTCAGCAGAAGCAGGATGTGTGTGGCCTTTTGCAGAGCTTATTCCCTGAGTCTGTGTGCAAGACTGGGCACAATAAATACCATTTGAATCTCACTTGGGCTAGAGGCCAGCTATGTTAGCAAAGAAAGCAGAAAAATAGAAGAGCCAAGCTGGGAAAACAGCACCCCCCACCTTCCCCCAGACCCTCAGCCCCAGAGAGAGACAGAGAAGGCCTGTGCACATATGCTGTCAAGAGGAGCCCTGGATTCCCAGGAAACCCCAGAGGAGAGAGCAGCTGCTTTTGTTTCCTTGGAGGCAGAGCCCAGTGGGGAGTAGGCAAGAAGAGAGCCAAAGGACCAATGCTAGCAAAGAATTCCCTGGTGTTTTAATGAAGCAATTAGAGCTCCAGGGTTTGAGGCTGTCAGGGCAGGAGGGGCTCCATAGTAGACTCACTTGCCCAGCCCCCTCATTTTACAAAAGCTGTGACTGAGGTCCCCAGAGGGAGGAGGAGTGATTTGTCCAGAGTTACAGTGCCAGCAGAGAAGGGGCTAGAACCTAAATCTTTGACTTGATGAAGTTCTGTCTCTTCCAGAGTCTGAAGCTCTCTCGACTTAGGGCACAAGGCCTAGGCCAGGTAACAGAGAAGCCATCCCCATAGCAGGACCCGATTTCTATTCTTGGACAGTCTGCTGAAAATGTCTGCCAGAAAATACAGTCCATGTTCTGGAGGGGCTGCAGTGAAAGAGAAGGCAGGGCAGGGGTGAAGAGGAGTGGCAGAGAGTACTGGCTCAGCCACCACCACGTGGCTGGTGTCCTATTCAGGACACTTTGAGCAAAGATGTTATTCTTCTTCATTTCTGACAAGTGGAGAGGCTATTTAAATCTTCCCTCCCTTGCTGGGAGGCCACCAAGCCCCAGAGTGTTTCTTTGTTTGCAATCAGACAAATAAATCTGTGACAAAGGACAGAAGAAAGGACCCGAAGAACAGGGTCTATCTTGGATCCCGTCTTGGAGGATCAAGTGTCCCAATGTCACTCAGTTTCCAGAAGACCCTAGAGCCCCGTATACTTATCTGCCTGAATGGCCTCTTTTTCTCCCAGAGCAGACTGGGAAATTTGTATCTTAGCTGTCCTCCTGTTTAAATTAAAAAAAAAAAAAGGTAGAAGAACCCCCAGCAGAGTTGAGCCTGCCCAAGTAGAGCTTCTGCTGATAGAAATGGAGGCAGAAGTCAGTGTGATCAATGTGGCATTTTGCCAAGCATACCTCCTACCCCTACCTCCACTCACACATACCACAATATAAAACATAAGAAGATAACAAACCACTGAGACAGAATGGCACAGATCTCATTGGCTACAATTAGCCAACATCTCTGTGCAGAGACCCTTGTGAAAGAGTCATAATGTCCCAAGCACATCCTCTGTCTCGGGCTTCTCTTCCTTTTTTCTCTAAGCCTTGAGGAGGGGAGGAAGAAAGGTAGATAGCTTAGGAATCACACACTTTATTACAGTTGTTTCTTCAACAACCCAATCTCTAATCTCTGTTATCAACATCATCTTTCACCAGGAAGGTGAAACTCCTCACCCAAGAGCAAGCTCTCAACTAGACATTCAACTTCCATAGACTTTTCCAAATGTCTGTTAGCTACCCTCACCTGGGATTTCTGAGGTGTCACTTTAGGAAAGGTTACAGATCTCAGTTCCTCAGACCTCACATTTCCTAATTAAAACTATATGCAAAGGAACTTTTCTAGTTATCTTTTCTATAATGGCCCCTGTCATGCTTTTTGCTCTTTTGACTCAACTTCGGTTTACAGACAGAACAGAATAATTCACCAAAAGGGAGATCCATTCCATAGCAACTTTTCCAGGAAGCCCTACGTTGGGACTGAGCCCCTCATCCATATTAATGAGGCCCCAGCATTTGGAGCACAGCTGAAAGAAATGTTTCTTAACTTGAAGCTGTTGTAAAACACAGGCTGTCTGTTGGCTTCTGAGTACCCTGGATATGTTCTTAAGAACAGGCCTTCTTCTTTACTGTTGTCAAGGGGCAGCTAAATAGTACTATAGAATACAAGTTGGATAATCCAAGAACGTGACAACCAAGCTCCAGTGGCATTTAGTTTACAAACAGTGCTGAGCCCACTCCCATGTCCACCCACAGATGGCTTTGTCTTCAGCAAGCTAAGCTCCTTCTGTGAAGTACATCCACATTTGCCCTTAGGGGCAGGAAGCCAGGGCACTATGTTTGCTGGAACTCTCATGAGCTGAAAGAATAAAATGGCTAAGAGGGTACAATGAGAGAGGTATAGCTTCTCTTCATTGGATTAAAAAGTAGGTCAAGTATTGGAGAGTGTAGCCAGCTCTGTGTGTGTGTGTGTGTGTGTGTGTCTGTCTGTCTGTCTGTCTGTCTGTCTCTCTCTCTCCAACTTAAAAATGAATCTCCTCTGGTCCTAGCTTTCCAAATTAAAAGAAAAATGAACAAATGCCAACTCAAGCTTTCAATCAATACTTAAAATCAATTAAAATAGTTTGGCATACTGTTCTACATCTGTAAACCAAGACCCAGCATCAGAAATTCAAGGTCATTCTTAACTATATAGTGAGCTCATGAGTTTGAATCTAGCTCATGATATTTCAGACTCTAGCTCAAAAATGAAACAAAACAAAAACCCAAAGAGCACTTAGGTAGTTATTTTCCTCAAAGTTCATAATATCAAACTATCAAAAACTATTCATTTATCTCAAGTTACACCCAGCACTAAAGTATGAAGAACTAATTGAGAAGTTGCAAATCATCAAAATGAAAAGCAAAAAGAAAATCATCATCATGCTATGAGCAGAATTAGGAGCAAATGTTACTTTGAATTAGTCTATAAATTATTTTCTTTCATCTCTAAACTGAGGGGCCTTTTTTTAAAAAAGCCAAGAACCAGAATACCACCCAAAGACATCTGTTCCTCTCATCCTTCAACAAGTGCAGATGGAGACTCCTACATGGTCTGGGGAAGAGGAATCGGTCATGCTCATTAGCCTGGGCAGATTTAGGTTTCAAATAATAAGCTAAATTGAGAACTACCAAGAGACCAACTTTTGCTAGAGCTGTGCTGTAGCCTGAAGAGGGACATGCCAATTTCAGATTAATTAAAAAGGTTATTAAATTGTTCAGATGGCATGTTAATGAGCAATCTGCAGGGGGATCAGTCAACAACCATGCCTCCCAACATAATTACCGGACGCTTATTGAGAAGAATCTTGGAGAGTAGGAAGAGAAACTAAAGGAGTGTCCATCTTGAATATAATACAACATGGTCAACCTAGGACAAAATCCGTGAAGTAAGATACTAGTTACACTTGTAATCTAAACTCTTTCAGAAGAACGATGACATTAATTACAGCCATCTTAGAAACACTAGAATGTTATAATTAATTAGAAATACATACATAATATGCCTTTATAAAGCGTGTTGGGTCTGGGAAGCATATTTATCAACTCATCTTTTTTCCTGTGCCCAAAAATCAAATTAAAAACCTTATATTTATATTAAAATGTTGACTGAGATAACCATGGTTGTATGTTCGTTCCTTCTAATCCCAAAACTTGAGAACTAGGCAGGAGGATAAAAGAATTCAAGGTATCCTTTACCATCCATCAGTTCTGAGGCCAGTCTGGGATACATGAGATACTGGACCAGCTGGGGGCCATCTGATAACCATCAGCCTGACCTTACATCTACAGCTCTGTCTGTGTCCTTTTAAGTAAATTGCATGTAGATCCATAGACTTGGTTTTATATAAGCAAGCAAGATTTATTTTCTAGCAAATCCCTAAAGAAGTTGTTAATGGTTCCTGTCTAGGCTGCTCTTGGAAGATACTGGAGAATGTGATTTACTGTTCTTCTGAGAAGTCTGGCACACAGCATGCTTGTCAGGGACGAACATTTCCAGCACACACAGAGCTTGCCAGTATCTGCTGATACCACATAGTGCACAAGGCGTGGTGTCTGGTCACCGTATCAGAAATTTCCTCCAGACTGTCAAGACTGGAATAGCTGCCTTTTTTTTTTAATTTAAAATTACAATTCGTTTATTTTTACTATTATCAAGGTAGTCTGTTGTGAGCAGTTTGGATAGTTCTATAGCATTCTTTCCACACACACCAAGACACCATTATTCCTGGGTTCTTTTCATTAGATAGTAGAAATGGATGAAGCAAAACAACTGTGGGAGTTTTACATTCTCTACGCATAATGAAAATGGTGCGAATCATTAGTGTATACAAGCGATATTGTGTAGGAGTTAAAATGAAGCTTCAGACCTTTACAATATATTTTTTACAACTAATGAATAGTGAAAAAAGTTTGAAGCCAGAGCTTTTTACACTGTCCCTAAAGTTACACCCTTAAATAGATGAATGGGCTGAATGAATAAACACTTATCCGCTAGCGCTCTGCTATTCACTATTTCAACCTTTGTTACTTGAATAAACTCTCCCAACCCAGAGTCACTAGATTTAATAAGTAACTGGTCAGATGTGAATTTTACACAGACAACAATGATGTTTTTAGTTTAGTATGCCTTAGATACTATATGAGATCTGCTTATACTGAAAAACCATCTATTTGAAATTCAAATAAAATTGGGTGTCCTGAATTTTATCTGGCAACTTCAGTCCCCAAAAACTTTTATATTTTTTTGAGAAAAGCAAAAGGCTTTATAAAAGCAGAGTTTTACTTAAGTGCCAAGTCAGATTTGTCTGTGTTGGTTATCTGAAATACTTTGAAACTGAAGTTAGGTCAAAGAAAAATATTCCACACTATTGATTTAATTTGTGATGCCTGCCATGCATGAGGCTTAAGGAGTTGCTGAGTCAGGGCCTGGAGTCTTGTCATGTCTTCCTTAGTGGCTAAACTACAACTAGAATTTTTAAGTTATGGGATGGGATAAAAAGTATGGCTTCACAAATTTTTCCTTGTGTGTTAGGTTGGGTAGAGACTGACAAGCTGCCTTACAGTAGATATTGGCAGCCCTTGGAAGGGATGTGAGTGACTGTTCTTAATTCTGTGACTAGGCTACAGAATTAAGTTCTAGGGAAGAGATTTCCTAAGTGCGACTGGCAAGGGGTGTGGTGAGCAGCTCTGGATGTCACTAGAGCATTCTTTATAAAGGAAAGCGTGGATAGGCTGGAGAATATGATGGGAAAGTGTGAGTGACAGAGAAAAGGCAATGAGAAGGCAGACAATCATATACATAGTTTGATGGTATCCCCAAATCCATGTGTTGGCATCAGAACTCCCACAGTAATGGTGTTAGGGGATGAGCCTTTGGGAAGTTCTCCTGTCATTAGATCAGAGTCCTCATGAATTAGATATCTTCTAAAACTGTTGCCAGAGAACCAGCAGATGATAAAGCAAAAGGAGACATCAGATATGAACCAAGAAGGTGGTTAGGTCAGAAAATGAGTCTGTCAGCACCTTGACTTTGGACCTCTCAGTGTCCAGAACTGCAATGAAAATCAGTTGCTTATAAGTCATCTGTTTTTGGTACAATGTTGTAGCAGTTTAAACAGAGCAATACACAGCTTCTAGGACCAAACACTATTTTTATTCCTTACCCCATCTCCTGAGGCTCTAATAAGATAACAAGACTCAAGAAGGAGTAGAATTTTTAAGAACTAAAGGAAGAATCTGGGCTTTATGAGATTGGCATGGTAGCTTCGGTGGCATGGGGAGTGAGGAAAGAGAGAGGGATGTAGCTCACCTCTTCTGCCCAGTGTCATGGTGTATCAACAGTTTCCACCTAGGAACCTTCCATCTTGCAAAGAACCTCCTTAATGCACAGAATGTAAACAGGATGTGAAACAAAAGGATATTAAGAACAGGATGTTTACAAGGACATAAAACAACAGGATGTTTTAGAGGGTTAAAAACTATGTCATGCTGTAGGGATGCCCCGTTAAGATGGGAAGTAACCACCACAAAATAACTTCAGAAAGTCCCTGAAACTGATGGGGCTGGGCCTTTTCCTCCCCATGAGTATAGAAGCAGTAAATACTGTTGACAGTCACTTTCAGAGAGCGAAGCTGCAAAGAAGGGTCTCAGACAAGCCAAGCCACTTGGAAGAAGCAGACACCTACTAAGCTTCTGCGGAGAAACAAAAAACAGATAAGCTGCCTGGAACAGGCCCAGACCAACTGAGACGCCAGGAAAGACACCTTGTTTTGCTTTCTCTATTTCTACTAACAAAAAGAACCCAGGGATAATGGTGTATTGTTGTATGGAAATACTGTAGAATTATCCAAACCGCTCAGAAGAGACTATCTTCATAACAGCAAAAGTAAACTAGTTGTAATTTTAAATTAATTATGGCAACTATTCTAATCTTGATAGGCTCCAGAAAATTTCTGATACTGTGAACAGAAACCACCCCTGTGCACTCTGTAGCATCAGCAGATACCAGCAAGCTCTTGTGTGTACTGGAAGTGTTGATCCCCTCCAAGCACCCTCTGTAACCTGTTGAGCCGCCTGCAGGCTGCAGTGTGCCTGGCTTCCCAGTTTTCGTGAACTGTCATCCATTCCAGGATAGCCTTTGGTGAGGTGGCTGCCGTAGAGCCATCTCTGCTTCTGTAAGTAACCTCTTATTCTTGTAAGTAATCCCAACAAAACTCATTGGCTCATCAAGATGAACTTTGGAGTCTGTACTTCATTCTGTCATGAATCCCCTACGTGGGATGAGTCGGAGGAGAGAGAGACAAAGACAGACAGAGAGAAAGGTCATCCTGGAAAAAATCTGTCAAGCATCACCTGGCCCCAATATTTCTCCTGCCAGCAACCGGGAAGGGCCGCCTGTGAGCGTTATCTGAACCACGGCATCGCAGTTCTAGGGAAGAGATTTCTATGTGGGAGTGGGGAGGTGTTTGGTTAGTAGCTCGTTACCTGTGTATGATGTCATTGTTTCCTTCCATCATACACTTGGCATTTCCAGGAAGTTAAAAGTTGTGCATAATTGGCCTAGTGTAAGTTGTTAATAGGTCATTGTAAATTCCCTTAAGGCAGCAGGCAAATATCAAATTGGCTAATTAGCAACAAAATATTTCAAATATTGTTAACATTCATAGTGGGTTGTCACAAGGGCAAATTCTGCATTTCCCAGCACACACATTCAGATTCAACTTCTGTCTTCCTGTGCTTAAAAAAATAAATATTTACAAGCCACTAAATATATTTTAAATGTTTTAGCTTTGATGAAGCCTTTGGATACTGTTGTCTATTTGTGTTCCTGGAAAAATATTCATCAAAAAAGCAAGGAAAGTCTCTTCTCGGCTAACAACTGTGGTTGAAACAGAAAAGAGGCTTCCTCGAGTGCAGCGCTCTACACACCTGTGAAGATGGAGGCTCTTATCTCTGACTCCTGGCATGGTTATCTTTTGTGTGTGCCTGTTCAGTTCAATTCAGTGATGATTTATGATCCAGATGCTATGCTCTGTGAGAGTAGCACAGCGGTGATTAATATATAGCACCTGTGCTCTACATTCAACATCCAAATATCAGTTGTGTGACAGAAGCAGAGATCCATGAGAAGAGCCATTGATTCCATTCAGGCTGGCTGGGAGATCAAATTCAGGTGAATTTTAGCGAGGACTAAATGGCTAGGACTGTTTTGTTTCGTTTTGTTTTCTTTAATTAATTTTTTTTATTTTTTTATATTAGTTAGTTTATTAACTCTGTATCCCAGCTGTAGTCCCCTCCCTAATTCCCTCCCAATCTCACCCTGCCTCCCTTATCTCCTCCCTGCCCCTTTCCAAGTCCACTGATAGGGGAGGTCCTCCCCCGCTTCCATCTGACCCTAGCTTCTCAGGTATCTTCAGGACTGGCTGTAATGTCCTCCTCTGTGGCCTAGCAAGGCTGCTTCTCCCTCGGGGGAGGGAAGGGAGGTCAAAGAGCCTGCTATTGAGTTCATGTCAGAAAAAGTGGCTAGAACTGTTATATGTAAGAAATTTTCAAATAGAGGGTAGTGACAAGCAATTCATTCTACTAATTATCTCACTAAAAATCACAGGGACTTTGGGGAGTTAAGGATAATTCAAATTAAGAGCAAATGGGTATGACACAGAAGTCCCGTGGTAGTTGACAACTCATTACCAACTAGCATGAAAAGACACAGCCCTATGGAATCAACCCTAGAGTCTAGAGAAAAGCATAGTTTGAAAGTCTACATGTGAAAGGTGAGTGACAATCTAAGATCAGTGTCTCAGCCCTAAACCAGGATTTCTGAATACAGTGCCAATACCTTTGAACCCAGTTTCATTCTCATCGCCTCATACACATATGCTCAATAAGGTATAAGAACCACCATTTGTTAGTGTCTTATTGTGTGTATCAGGAATGTTCTTACACAGATTAATCTAATTAATCCTGAATGGACAAAAGGAGCTTAAATTAGGTGTTTGCAGGAAACTGCATTCTTAGACTTTATAGCAAACCTTCAAATATCCATTGTCTACTGGTAACTTTGTCCTTTGCTATGACTTTAACAATGTTGAATATATGAGAAATCCCCTTTGGCTTACAGCCCACCAAAGTATGCTGGGAGAACTACATAGGAGCTCCAGTTTTCAGAACACTGTAGCTGTATATAGTAACTAAATAAATTCCACAACTACTGTTAACCTTCATTATATGAGCTTCATAGGATATATTTTTTTAGATCTTGTGAAACAACATTGTAAAGTTTTGGTTAGGAATTAGAAATATACATAGTTTAGTACCTATTTATTTTTTTCTCTCCCCTTTTTTTCTGTAACTAGACTTATAGAAAAACATAAATGACTTAAATCATGTTAGAGTTGAGCAAATGAAGCAAAAACATGACATGATATGGATATATAAAATGGATAAACATAAAATATATATGTTCTACTGCAATACCTCATAGAACAAAAAAGCCTCTTTTGAATGACATAAGCAGGTGATAACATGTTTAATAAAGTAGGTTATTGGAATAGCTCAGGTCAACAGCAAACTGCTAATCAGCACCTCCCTTAATTGTTTCTCTTGGTTTTGTAAAACCAATAATCTGGAATCCAAATGTCAGGATACTATAAATAGTATCAGTCAAAGTTGTTTTCAAACATTTATTTATTTTTATTATATATATGTGTGTGTGTGTGTGTATGTATGTATGTGTATGTGAGTTTATGTGTAACACATGTGTTCAGGAGCCCACTGAAGCTAGAAGAGAATGTTGGATGCTTGTCTTAGTTACCTTTTTTTTTCTTGTTGTGAGAAAATATCATATTTAAGGCAACTTATAAAAGAACATGATTAGTTGGACTTAGAGGGTCAGAGTCCATGAAAGCTGGATACAGTCAGAGCAGCAGGAACGTCTGGAGCCACAGCTTAGAGCGCACGTCTTGACTCACAAGTAGGAGGCAGAGAGGAGAGAGCATGAACGGGAATGGCACAAGCCCTTTTGAAACCTCAAAGCCCACTCCCAATGACATACCTCCTCCAATAAGACCAGGCCTAATTCTTCCCAGTTATATGAACTAGGCATAGAGTATGAAAATGTATGGGCCTATGAAGGCCTTTCTCATTCAGATCACTGTAGTTCTCCAAGTACATTCTAAAGATAGCTCAGCTCAGTGTGACCAACTTTCAAGGAATCAGATACCATCTCTGGCCTCTTGGGCAGCTGCGTTCACATTTCACAAAACCACACAGACACTCCCACATGATTAAAAATAAAATAAAATTTAAAAAGAAAACCTACTATATATTACAGAACTTTTGTTCTTGGATGTACCTTTAAAAGCATTGCTACAATCTGCATGCAATCACATACATTGGAAAGAAACATAATGTTCTTTTTTGAGTCCCCATTTTAATAGATAAAGAAAGTGTCAAGAGCACCTTGAGGCTGTTAGGCTTTTGAGTTATTGATTAATAAAAAAACAAACCAAAAAAAAAAAAAACCCAAAAACTCAGAATCAAACATTTAAAGTCAAGTGACAGAATCTTTAGTGTAGCAAACAGACCCAGGGGCCTAAATGAAACTTTGGGTGGCCCATCTGCATACCTTTCAAATGAAGAAGAAAGAAGGCCAAGGGTGGGAAAAACCACATGATTTGTTTCATATAGTCTTGACAGTTGAGGAGGTGACTGTGGGTACGAGTGCTTAGCATGCGAGCACAAGAACATGATTTCAGATCTCCAGCATATACGTAAAAATCTGTGTGTGGACGTGCATGCTTCTGGCCCAAGTTCTGTAAATGGAGTGGAGACATGAGAAACTCTGGGGTTTGCTGACCAGATGTCTCAAGGGAATAAGGCAGAGAGTGATGGAGCAGGACATAGGCCTAGCCTCTCCACCTATACACGCATGGATGCGTGTACCTGCATTCACACTGTTCATTCGTACAACACACACACACACTCACACACCAGCTCTTCATCATAAGTATTGTTCCAATGCATCGTTTTCTATATTAACCTCCAAATCCATTTCCTTCCAGCCTCTCTTTTCAATATTATGCACATAGTGCACATACGTTAGTTTCCCTAAATGCCACCTTTGTCCTCTGCTGACGAATGAAGATTATCTATTGCTCAATAAACTACTGTTTTCGTCAGTATTAAATACCCTTCAAAAAGCAACATCCTACTGACCTTATCCTTGCTTGCCCTCTCTGCCCTCCATGCATTTCCATGAAGCTATTCGTTTTTCTGAGTTCTAGGGACCTTGTGCCTTCCTTTATTTTCTCTTTGTGTCTCCTCCCTCATTTCTTATCCAAACATCATGTTTCTTTGAAGCTTGACTTCCTAGAGAAAGCTTTTAGTAATTTCAGCTGGCATTGATCTTTCTTTCCCATGCCAGAGTTGAGGATGTTATTAAGTGCATTTAGCACTTGCTTGTGTAAGTTTATTTATTTTATTCTCTGTTACAGCAGTATATGCCGCGAGCCTGTCTTATCACCCCTCACTTCTAAACATAAATCTCTTAAGAAAACAATCTTACCATAATATTAAATTGTGGTCTTTACACATTAACGAGGTACTGGGAACATAAGAAACACTTTAGCAGTTGTTGGGAATGAAAATAAACTGGCGACTGAATGGATACCATGCAATTATTTTCCTTGGTAGTATTTGATTTAAGTATATTTTAAGATATTTCCTACTATGGACAGCATGATTCCAACTTCATATGCTTTTTTTTCAGACCTTTCATTTCATTTCAGACCACTACCTCAAATTAAACCCAATATTTTCTGTAAGAAAGAATAGAAGTGAATACATAAGCATGAATTTAATAATTTAATGATTATTATCCTAAAATTATCCTAAAAATTCAAGAGTATGTTGGGTAGATGCTAATATGATTGCCTATCATCCATACCTTGTAGAATTTCTGCCTTTGTATAATTATTTTCCCCACAGTACTAGCTGGATCTGCTCTTTGCTTCAATCCAGTATCCCTGCAGGAATGGAATTCTATCAACAAGTGGAAAGATATTTCCCCAATTAGGTCTTCAGATGAGAACATGCTCTCATTGACCCCATGATGACTGTTTTGTTTTTTTTTTTTTTTTTGCCTTTGTTTATTTTTTTATTTTTAATATTTTTTTTACAATTTATTCATTGTATATCCCAATTGTACCTCTCTCCCTCAACTCCTCCCAGTCCCACCCTCTTTCCCTCTTCCTCCCTGTCCCCTTCAGTAAAGGAAGCAGGGGCTGCCTCTGTCATGAACTCAGAGGCCTGCTCTTTGATTGCTCGGCCCTGGCGATGCGATGTGATGCAGCTTTGCCAGGTCACAGCAGAGGATCCAGGCAGTCCTGAGGAGACTTGATAAGCTAGGGGCAGATGGCAGGGGAGAAGAACTCCCCCTTTCTGTGGACCATGATGGCTATTCTAATGGAATACCCCGACACACTTCTAAAAATGAATCTTTTAAGAAAACAAGCCTTGCCATAATATTAGTTTTGACAATTATTAATGATGAGATCCGAAGGCAGATGACTTAGCTAGGCCACACCTAGACTCTTGGCCCATAGATTCTATGAGATGACAAATGCAGGGTTGCCTTAACCAAATCAATTTGTAGTAATTTGATATTAACCAATGAGTAAATATTTTGTAGTCCTTTCAAAGACTGATATATTTAGATAAACCTGTGAGAAGAAATAACGCAGGGGCCAAATATTGCATGGCTTACCCTCCCCCATGAAAACTCTGTTAAAGATGTTGAAGAAACAAAGATTTTTAAGTGACACCTGTCAGAAGTCTGAAGGTATACACATTAGCTTTACAAGTTTGTTGAGAACATTGAACATTCAAAAATTAAATTAAAAGATTTAATCCAAAGGTTAAATCTAAAGATTTCAAAGATTAAAATTTTAAATAGGCAGGGATTTGGGCACTTTTAAAGAGTAGCTATCAAATATCTGTTCCATTGCTCACATACCTTAAAATTCATTAACACTCCATGTAACACTAAGGAACCGTCTGGCTGCTGAGGCCGAGAATTGATTGGTATACTGTAACTGCTGAACATCTACTAGCTTGTAGTTAATGAGAGGACTGGAGGGACTGATAAACGATTAAGTAGAAAATTGATAGTGAGAGGCGAAACCTGACTTTTTTCTTTTCTTTTTCTAATAGCTGTATAGCTGGCATTGCTACCTGCTTGTTTTTTTGTTTTATTTCATTTTGCTTAACAGCTGAAAGAGCCCATGGACATTTTGAATTTCTTGAAAATGTTGTGATTTCTTTGGTGAAAACTGATGCCACCAAGGTAAGGTCATCTAGGGCTGCCCGAATGGATAGTTTTACCCCCCAACAATTTAAAGACTAGAACAGAAAGGCAATAAATGCAAGTTCGCCACATTCAGCCAACTTTATTGACAGCGCCAGTAAATAAATACACACAGCAACACACGCCACGGCATAGACTTCACCTGTAGGGAGGGAACAGAAAAAGATGCTGTCCTAGAGGGAACAGAAAGATGCTATCCTAGAGGGAACAGAAAGATGCTGTCCTAGAGGGAACAGAAGGATGCTATCCTAGAGGGAACAGAAAGATGCTGTCCTAGAGGGAACAGAAAGATGCTGTCCTAGCTTGTCTGGCTGAGACAAAACTTTTATGTGTTTAGGAATGGGATGAGGTCTTTTGCTGTTTTGGGTTACTGCAGGAGACTGGACAATCTAAACAAAGAAATCGAAACTGATTGGTTCCTCCCATAAGACCCCCAATTTCACTCCCAAGAGATTTGAACCCCATGGTGAGAGCCCCAAGGTTCTCTCAGGTGAAAAAGGGCTTCCAACTCTGTCATGGGGAAGGAGAAACAGGAAGTTTACCATCTTAAATATTTATGTAGAAAGCATATTACTCTACATAGAGCATCTTGTTTTCTTTCCATCTTTTTGCAGGGATCTGTTTAATTCCTAGGCACTCAAAACAATGGCTCCTAGACTTCTGGATTTCAAAAACCAGGGACAGAATTTTTTAATAATTTTTATTTTTTTATATATTAATCATAGGTCATTTGTTTCCCAAGTTGTAGCCCTCTCCCTTATTTCCTGCCAATCCCATCCTCCCTCCCTCATCTCCTCCTTGCCCCTTTCCAAGTCCATTGATAGGGGAGGTCCTCCTCCCCTTCCATCTGACCCTAGCTTATCAGGTCTCTTTAGGACTGGCTGCAGTGTCCTCTTCTGTGGCCTACCAAGGCTGCTCCTCCCTCAGGGTTGGGGGGGGGAGGTCAAAGAGCCAGCCATTGAGTTCATGTCAGAACTAGTCCCTGTTCCCCTTACTAGGAAAAGACACTTGAATACTGAGCTACCATGGGCTACATCTGAGCAGGGGTTCTAGGTTATATCCATACATGGTCCTTGGTTGGAAAAACAGTCTCATAAAACACTCCTGTGCCCAGATATAGTTGGTCTTTGTGGAGCTCCTGTCCTCTCCAGGTCATACTAACTCCCCCTTCTTTCATATGATTCCCTGCACTCTGCCCAAGATTTGTTTATGAGTCTCAGCTTTGATACACTGTTAGGTAGAGTCTTTCAGGGGCCCTTTGCGGTAGGCTCCTGTCCTGTTACTTGTTTTCTCCTACTTCCAATGTCCATCCCATTTGTCTTTCTAAGTGAGGATTGATCATCTTACCCTGGGTCCTCTTTCTTGTTTATCTTCTTTAGGTGTACAGATTTTAGTATGTTTATCCTTTCTTTTAGGTCTAGTATCCACTTATAACTGAGTATATGCCATGTGTGTCTTTCTGCTTCTGGGATACCTCACTCAGGATAATCTTTTCTAGATCCCACCATTTGCCTGAAATTTTTATGATTTCCTTGTTTTTAACTCCTGAGTAGTATTCCATTGTGTAAAAGTACCACAATTTCTGTATCCATTCCTCTTTTGATAGCCATCTGGGTTGTTTCCAGGTTCTGGCTATTATGAATAAAGCTGCTACAAACATGGTTGAGCAAATATCCTTGTGGTATACTTTAGCATCTTTTGAATATATGCCTAGGAGTTGTATAGCTGGATCTTGAGGAAGCACTATTCCTAATTGAGGGACAGAATTTTTTACATATCATAGGTAGTGAAATGAATAAACAGATTGGATATACTACCACAGACAGCAAACTTCATTTTACCAAGTGAGGACATTATGCCAGAATGGGTTTGATCTATAATCATTTCACAGAGAATCTGAAATTTGAAGTAGTAATCTTAAACAGAATTTAATATGTCATTTAAAAGAAAATCTTGTGTGTTTTCTTGTGATCTGCTATCCTTGTAGATCATTACAACATCTGGAAGGCATAAGATAAAGAAACGTCCTGACACAATAAGTGACAGGAAATCTTTGAAAAAAGAATGCCTGAGCTATCTCAACAAGATCTACCTTGTTGAAGACATTCAAGGTGATTTTTTTCCTTTATAAAATCAAGATACATTAAGTAACCATAGCTGAACTGTGGATTCTCTCAACCCAGAGTTCAAGCACACTTTCAGGCCTTGCCACATGTAATGACTGTCAAGTCAAGCCATTTAAATCAAGTTGTCCCCCACCGTCTTTCTTCTAGAAAGCCATGTTACTGGAAGCAGAAGTGGCCTTCCACAACTATAAGCAGCCGCCCTCCTGGATAAAAGCAGGGAGACTGAGGAAATAGCCAGCTGATCGGAGTTTGCATATCCAAATCTTAACAGTGAGGGGACTGTGAACATCATCTCTGCTTTTCCTTCACTCTCTGATAAAAACAAAGAAAAAGTAAAAGCCAAGTCCTTGCAGGGTCTCCAAGTCCCCAAAGACTTGGAGCCTAATCAGAGCTTACGAATTCTGACTGGAAGATATCTCAGCATTTGTAATATGTGAGCACCGTTCAGACTCCAATGTTTGTATTACTTAGAAATACATAACTGAGCTTAATGGAAAAAGCTCAAGCATAACCCATAGATTGAATTCTCCCTCTGTTTCTTTGGAGGTGAGCTCTCGTGATGCCTATTGGCTCTTTCAGGAACTTTGGGAACCTTTACTGAAGGAGGTTCACAGTCTTCTGTGTAGAAAAGAGCAGTCCTCCAGACAAATGTCAGGGCTAGAATTAAGCTGATTGGCACACATTAAAATGTAGCATAATAGTGTATTTGTGGCAGTGGCCTCTCCTGCAGTTGGCTCATAAGGAGTAATGATGGCTTACTGACGAGGAGCAGGGACTCAGCAGCTTGATAACATTGTTGGGCTGATGGTCTGAAGTAGCCCCACTGTTGCTTGCATTTGGCTGGAAACAGCAGCCATTCACTCAGTCAGGCAGGGCGCTGCAAACAGACCCACAGCCATGCACAACATTGTCCATTTTGAAAGGCTTAAATAAAGCAATTCTGAGCAGTAATTCCCATTGTCATTCTTCTCCCACTGTTTATGTAATGTGGCCAAGAGTGGGGCTGTAAACTAATATTACATTCAAGAGCCTCAAACAACAAACACCAGGTTGCATTTTCCAAGGAGAGGATTACCAAGCTTCCTCCAGAGGCAGGCGCACCATGGCACACACAGCCACCTGCCTGATTAAGGCAGTCCTTTCCAGGAAAAAGAACATTACCATGGAAATAATGAATTAATTTGGCATTTCCTTCAGTCTCACTCAGCACGCAGCGTGCTCCCCTAAGCATGAAAACAGCACATCTTCACAGAAATGGTTCTAAAATGATGTGCCCACTCATAGGAAAGATCAATTTGAATAGATTCAAACCCTAAGAGGGCAATTCAAGACAAAAAGTTTTTCGCCGATGTCAAGACAGATGGTCTAACTTGTTTGCAAGTCCAGCAGAGACCATTATCTTTGTCTATTTCAGCTCTCATTCCCTTTCTCACCACACACACACACACACACACACACACACACACACAGGCACACATACAATTTTTAGGTTTCTATACATTAAGAGTGCATGCAATGTCAACATAAAGACAACTGTTGTTAAGTAAAAATATGGGGATATGGGGACCAGAAACACAAATGAGCATATCCAATATGACTAGTGTATTTCTTTGCTTATAGAGAAGGAGAGACGAAGTAGAATTGAGAAAGGAGTAGCATTGACTAAAATGCTAGGTAGTGTGGGTTCTGAATTTAAGACTCATTTAAGAGGTGAAGGCCAAACACAGTGCTGTACAACTACAATGGAATCAGCTTGAAAGTGCAATCAGTAGGTTGAGGATCAAACACTGTGTTGAAACATGGCAGTGCTAATTGTAGGACAGCTGAGGAGAGTGTGTAAGTCAGGGGTGGTGATTTTAGAGTGCTCAGACAGAAGAATGCACAGTTCAGGTTTTCTTCCTCCTTGTCCCCCTCCTCCCTTCCCCCTCTTCCCCTTTCTTCCCCTCCTCACTTTCTTCCTTCTCATCCCTCTTCCTCCTCTTCCTACTCCTGTTCTTTTCCTTTTTCCTCCTCTGCCTCATGCTTCTTCCTCTTCTCATCCCTCTTGTTTTCTTCTCCCATTCCTTCTTCTATCTCCTTTTATTTACCTTTTCTTTGTCTTCCTCCTCAACCTTCTCCCATTCTTAGATTAAATGTTACTACTACCAAATATCTCAGGCTGGCTTTGCCTGCTGTCCACCGCAAACACTTTAATGTTAGGATAGCAAAAGAGTCTTTAAAATTATAATTCAACACATTGCATTTTTCATGCCGATGACCTTTGATTCCATTAATACAGCTCTTATTCCTATTATCATTCACCTCCTCATAGGTATCAGAGAACCTGAGTAATTTCAAACTTCAAAATCAGGAAGCAAGGCTTATTAGCATAGTCAGTAAGAGCCCACAAGCCAAGAGAATAAAGCAGTATTAGAGTGGCTACCCATGAGAATTGCTAGGTCAGGCTTGCAAAACTGTCCATTCTGAGGCTCTTTCCCAGACAAACTAAGCGAAAAGTCCTGGATGTAACAAAAGCTTCCAAACTTCATGGATAAGAAATCCCAGATTCCCATGGACTTTGATGAGCGCCACACCTATGTAGCACCTGAGATCACGTTCCATTCAGTTCCTTGAATACTAGCCAGTAGACCCAAGGGACTTCCAATTTCAGTGTTAAATCAGAACTAGTTCACTCCCTCATCAGGAGTGATGAGGAAAACTCTAAGAAACTCATCACAAACTCTAAGATGGAAGAAAATAGAAACTTAGCTATTAAGATCAACTTTGGTAACTTCAGAAAAGCAAGAAGATTCAAGGTTGCAAAAACATTCCACACACCCCCCCATTGAGATAAACAGAGTTTTAGGTTCTACTGTCTAACACTGATGTGTGGGTGGGTGGGTACGGGTGGGTGTGCCCCAAATCAAACTGTTTTCACCATTTTCAGGACAGAATGTTGGGTTTTTATCTTTATGGGCAGAAATCGGTGCACCGCTGATGATTTTTATCCCCTCAGAATTATTGTTGTAGACTGTAACATTCTCTCTTAATGACAAATAACCTATTCACTTCCTAGGGTTGTTCTGACCTTACAGGCGTCTCCATTTCCTTCTGAGGGACCCATGTAAAATGACTTCAGACTCAACTCAATATCCTCTACAACCATATTCAAGAACTGTTTATGTGGCTAGAAAGTCATTCCTCAAATCACTGCTTGATTTTTTTTTTTTTTTTCATATCAACTGAAACCATAAAGGCTGACTGGGCTCTTTGTTAATACAATTGTACAAGACAATACCACATATAAACAGTTTTTGTGTTGTTATGTATTTGTTACATGGTATGCTATAATGCCATTTTCACAGTAAATTTTTATATCTCAGTTTTTTATTGGGACAATTTTGTTAGGCTCTGACTTTAAAGCTAATGGCTGAGCTATAATTCAGCAACTTATAAAGATTTCTAACACTAGTCCCTCTGAGCACAATCCTTATCTTTTAATTCTTATAATTCTTTTGAATTATTTCTGTATTTGTGTCTGTTACCCTTGTTTTTGAAAACGAAAACAATACAAAACAAAACTACTTTCAATTGTTCCCCAGTGCCTGCTGAGTGATGTTCAAGCACCACAGGCTGCTTTACAAAACATTAGAGGCTCAGATTCCTCCCTTCCTTCTTCATCTCTGAGATTACTTGCTTATTGTCCACAGAATGTGCCAGGCTAAGCCCCACTCACGTGGATTTTCTCTCATCTCTACACTACCCTGAAGTTTATGTAGTTCTTGCAGTTCACTGGATTGTACCTGACTATCCTTTGCTGTGAGACATGCTTCCTGACAATCTTGCCCTCCTGTATGTATTTCTTTTCTAGAAATCCCAGTTCAGAGGAAATAAGTCTGTACTATTTCTGCCTCAAACTTTGGGATTTTATGCTCTGAAGAAAGGCAGATGCCATGCAAATATCCCTAGACTACCTGAAAGACCAAACAGACAAATGGAAAAATCCACAAGGATGATAACAAGCATTTGCCAAGATCTAGCAGACAGCACCGACTGACAGCTATGAACAGAAGGCCATTTTGTAATTCCCAACTGACCCAGGATCTTAAATGAAATCAGATGAAGAAAAAAAATAAAAGCCTAGAAAATTAAGAAAAATGCAAAATCCAGAGGAACAAACAGAAGTCCTAATATTTGTGGTTAGATTTCAGTAGTTTGTTTTTGTGTGATACAAAGCCAAGCCAGCTTCTCAGGGCAAAAGTGTTTGGAAAGAAAGAGTCAGACTCCCAAAGGGGTTAATCATAGATTAAGTGTTTTTATATGAGATAGTCTCAGGAAAGCTACAGAGGAAGCACTCAGCAAGTGTTGGAAGTATAAGGCTACAATGCCACGGTTAGAATTCCAAGACTGTTTCTAGATGGCAACCAATTGCCATAACTGAAAGGCTAAAACTATGGAACAAAGACTCATAGGTGAAGTCCTCAGGATGAGCAGGATAACAGGACACAGAACTTTGAATCAGAGAACTGAAAACTGAGGTAGCCAAAATTCATACCTTACTGCATCTTGTGGTTCACTGAACTGACCATCATGGATTAAAAGGCCGAGGTTGGTTATTAAAGAATGGAAGGAAGAATGGTAGAGCAGAGATAAACTCACCTTCATGCTATCAGAGGGCCAGCCTACTAAATCATCACTCCTGGGGGATCAGCAATTGGGAGCTTACTATAGATTCCAAATAGCTGTCAAGGGAACAGAGGAAGCTATCAGCCAAAGATGAATGAAATGATGGCCAAATAGCACGAAAGCCCAAGCATAGCTAGAAACATTACAGTGAAATGTAGGTCACCAATGACAGGCACTTCCTTGAGCTGCAGAAGTAGAGATGCTGGGTAGAAAGTTATTGGTCATGTGTCAGGGCTGGGGTCAAAAGGAGTTGGGAACTCATACCCAAATGTATGAGTTTTCTCATTGCTGTGACTAAATATCTGACCAAAGCAACTCAGGGAAGAAAGCATTTGTTCTGGCTTGTGATTTAAAAATGTTATCAATCAATGTGAGGAAGCAATTCGAACAGGAACAGAAGGCAAGGAGATACATTGTGTTCAAAGTCAGTAAGCAAAGAGACAAATGCTGGTCCTATATTCATTCTCTCTTTTTTTTTCTTTTATTTGGTCTAAGATTGGAGGGTGCCACACACATTTGGGGTGGGTACCTCCTCAATCAAATCGTTTTGGAAATGCTTTCCTGAACAAGATACCCATAGGTTTGTCTGCCAAGTGATTCTGAATCCCTGTGGGTTGCCAGTTAAGAATACCTATGGCACCATATCTTCAGCAGGCTCCTTCCCTACTCAAAAACTTCCCAATACTTGCCTTCTTAGGACCTTGGGCCAATTACTAACGATTCTGTGTCTTGATCTCCTCATCTATAAGAATCACTACTTGGAGGAACATATGAAAGTCATAGATGTGAAGTCCTTACTATTTCTCCATAAATCAAATAATAGCAGTGTCTCTTTCCTCTGTACACCCATGTTCCAGTCTTGAGAATTCACACCTTAGTGATTTTCCAACTCTATGCAATTATGCACACCTGAGTATTTTTCTGTTAAAATAAAATTATGCATCCATGCAGAAATTTCGAACATCCATGACTACTTCAGTTTTGTTGAATGTTCTGTTCTGCTGTTTACTTTCCTTCTCCAGTTCTCATACACATCAGTCATTTCAAGTGTTAAATTATAGTACTAAGTTCGCTAGGCAGCCAATGTATCTCTTGTCCTGTTGAAGATAAAGTGAACACATACACACACACACACACACACACAGATCATATAAGGAAATCAAGTAGTGCAAGAGTTAATAGGTAGGTATAATGTTAGTTTTTTACCAGCTCCACCATACCATGGTGACCAGGTATTTGGTAAAATATCATCATGAATATTTCAATGCATATATTTTGGGAAATTTTTACATTACAGTTGTTGAGGCTACTGAATAGAAAAAGAATACCCCAGCATTGCCTCTTCCTGAGTCTCCAGCCTGTTGGTCTACCTTGTAGAGATTAGGTTTGCCAATAACCCATGACTTTCTTAAATAATTATCTCTCTCCTCCCCACCCCCCAAAACACCTATTGTTCCTCTACCTCTGTAGAACTCCAACAAATATATGAATAGTTTTGACTTTCTCATGATAGGCCCACTTGAGGGCATAAGATTTCAGATATTAAAACTCAAGAGACAACACATTCTGGAGAGGTTATGGAGAAAGGGAAACCCTCCTCCACTGCTGGTAGGAATGTAAACTTGTACAACCACTCTGGAAAGCAATCTGGCACTTTCTCAGACAACTAGGAATAGCACTTCCTCAAGATCCAGCCATACCACTCCTAGGCATATACCCAAAAGAGTCTCAAGTACACAATAAGGACATTTGCTCAACCATGTTTGTAGCAGCCTTATTTGTACTAGCTAAAAGCTGGAAACAGCCCAGATGCTCCTCAGTGGAGGAATGGATACAAAAATTGTGGTACCACTACACAATGAAATATTACTCAGCAATGAAAAACAAGGAAATCATGATATTTTCAGGTAAATGGTGGGACCTGGAAAAGATCATCCTGAGTGAGCTATCCCAGAAGCAGAAAGATGCACATGGTATATACTCACTCATATAGACATATAATATAGGATAAACCTACTAAAATATGTACACCTAAGAAACTAATCAAGAGAGAGGACTCTTGTTAAAATGCTCAATTCCTAGCCAGAAAGGCAAAGAGGATGGATATCAGAAGAAGGAGAAAAGAGGGAACAAGTCAGGAGCCTGACACAGAGGACCTCTGAAAGGCTCTGCCCTGCAGACTATCAATGCAGATGCTGAGACTTGTGGGCAACTTTTGGGTAGAGTGCAGGGAATCTTAGGAAAGAAGTGGGAAACAGTAAGATCTGGAGAGGACAGGAACTCCACAAGGAGAGCAACAGAACCAAAAACTCTGGCACAGGGGTCTTTCCTAAGACTGATAATCCAACCAACGCCTATGCATGGAGATAACCTAAGACCCCTGCACAGATGTAGCCCATGGCAGTTCAGTATCCAAGTGGGTCCCATTGTGATAGGAGCAGGGACTGTCTCTGACATGAACTGATTGGCCTGCTCTTTAGTTACCTCCCTCTGAGGGGGAAGCAGCATTACCAGGCCGCAGAAGACAATGCAGCCACTCCTGATGAGACCTATTTGACTAGGATCAGAAAGAAGGAAAAGAAGACCTCCCCTATCTGTGGACTTGGGGAGGAGCATGGGTGGAGAAGGAGGAGGAAGGGAGGGATTGGGACAGGAGGAGGGAGGGAACCACAGGGGGGATACAAAGTGAATAAAGTGTAATTAATAAAGGATAAAAAAAAAGATTTCACATATTAATATAATGAAGACCTAACAGGTAGTAATGGCTAAAATGTATTTTACCCCAAATTCTTTTTTTGAATGTGCAGATTCATATGCAGATGTTCCTTAAAGAGACTCTTTACAAATAAGAAAGGCATTAAATCGGCCAGGAAAAGCTTTGAATTTGTGGAGTATCATCCTCTAGGCTGTGTCATTTTGCCTATCAGATCACAGACCACTTCACCTATAGAAACAGCCTCAGGTTCGCATCCTTGCTGCAGTTTGCCCCAGGCTTTTTATGAGCATGACAAAAGTCTGCCATCTCAATGAGCCTTACTTCTGTATCCCCCATATCTGAGGACAGATGTGTTCCATGATTCCTAAGCATTTTCCCTGTGTATTCGAGATAATAAAACTCCCTATATCATTTGTCAGAGAAGCTGTCATTCATATTCAAGGGACATCTGCCTAGGAGACAAAGGCAGTGAATGCCATGCTGTGGGTGGAAGCAGTTCCAATCTATTCTCAGAGAATAATGACTATCTACTTATTCCTTAAATGATGATTTCTGGACCACCGGAATATCTTTTTAAAAAAAAATCACTGAAAACCGAACTTACTATTCATCTCATTCTAATTTCGTACCTTGCCTTGGCTTAATGGCAGAGTTCTTTCTCACTGTACTCGCTTGTTATTTTTCACTTTCTTCTGTCCTTCCCTGTCTATCCACTGTTATTATTCTGCCTAAAGTTTTATTCTGAAGTTTGCTCTTGCTTGCTTTCTTATTTCAGACCCCTTTTCTGTGGTCTAGAGACATTTCATTGTTTTTGTTTTGGGGTTTTGGTTTGTTTGTTTGCTTGTTTCTCTCTCTCTCTCTCTCTCTCTCTCTCTCTCTCTCTCTCTCTCTCTTCTCTTTCTCTTTAAAATGAGCTTTGCCCATGGTAGCTTTGATTAAATCTTTACTGTGGTACAGGAACCCATCTGAACTTACTTTTACTCCCTTCCAACATGTACATTATTTTCTTTACCTCTATGACAACAGTGTTTCTTGCTGTCTTTCTTCAAAGCTTTTTTTTCTTCTTCTGTGGTTGCAAACTGAAGGAAAATTAAGCTCAGTAATTGCTTCTGGTGCTTCATTCCTGTTTCTTAACATTTGTTCACAGTCATAGGAGATGCAACCCAGGTCCTGTGTGGCAGGACAGCTTGTAGGATCACCTCGTCTTGCTCTAGTATCTTTGCCTACAGTTTCTGCCCAGACACAGGTAGTTTTATAACAATGTGTGCCCGGAGGACTGGTGCTAGGATTACATAAGATTAGCATATTATAAACTATGAAAGTGATGCTATGAGGGTCCTTTCTAGTTGTCCGGGAGTGTCTTTACTCAGGGACTTCCTGAGGATTAAAAATTAAATGAAAAACTCTGCTGTAACAAGTAAATAAAGAAACTAAACAGCACACAATTACCAAACTTAGTCTCAATTGTGCTACATTCTTTCTGTCACCTAGAAACTAATTAGTAAGACATAATCACACACTTCCTGCCCAGTAAACATACACGTCCCAGAGGAACAAATGATTCGTATCATGAATCACTGGCCACCGCTTACTGGTAATTATCATATAAATGAGGTGCTTCAAGTTGACCTCTGATTCCCTAGTCCTTCTCTGAGACAGCAAAGATACCCCAGTTATGCAAGAACTGGATAAAATTTAAATTAGTTTTCTAGCATTACCCTTCTGGACAGTCTTTGAGGAATGGAAAAAGGCTATAACAACAAAATTAAACCTATCATAACAGATTAAAATATTGTTATATAGCAATATATTCAGAAATAATTCCTCCAAATGAAAAATTCAAGGACAAATCAAAATGATGCTTTAAACGTAACCATTTGCTTTATCTATGTGGAAGCTTTTCCATTTGAGCCCTTCTCAGGGAATTATGCCAGATGAAAGAAGATGCTCAGCTCTGGTGCCAGGAGTTTGAGTTTTGTCAGCCACTCCCCTAATCTCATCCATGGTTCCTTCCTCTGTGCAAATAAGAAGTTAGCCTGGGTGGTTTTAGAGCTCCATCTTGCCCTAACACTCATTGATTTTTTTTTTAATCTTAAATACACATATGTCATAACACTTCCTAAACATCATTTAAAACAGTCATTCTCAGCATGTCAGAATTAGCTGAGGAACTGTAAGAGATGCAGAGTCTGAGGCTCCATCCCTTAGGAGTCTGAATTAATTAGTCTGGGTGTAGCTTGGACATCAAGAGCTGGGAAAACTCCCTGGGCGATTCCCATGCAGCCCCAATCAAGAAGCACTTGTTAATTACTGCACACTTTGGGTTGTGGGTAGTTCTTCTTCTCTCCCTTCATCACTCGCAGGGGCTAAATTACCTCTCTGAGGATACCTCTCATTAAAACACATAGATTTCTACCTGATCTGCATGAGTATGCGAACCCTAATCTGTCATGGAGACCACAGGAGAGATGATATAATGGACCCTTTCTTTCTTTCACTTCTCTTCCCCTGTCTTCAAGACCTCCAAGACCAGAACAAATCTCTACTATATATCAAATGGTGAAAGATCACTGAAATCATACAAATACATTTTGTAAAGGATAATTGTCCACAGAACTATTAACTCAGTGAAAGCCAAATGAGGACAAAGAAAGTGTCATATTATTTTTTCAGATCTTAAAACAAATTCAGTGAAGAGACAAATGCCGCTCATACACACACACACACACACACACACACACACACACACAAGCATGCATGTCTACCCCTTACCATTTCTGTATCAAATATCATTGCATCCATATGAAGATTTTCATGGACCATGTCTTTTTATTTCCTTTCATTAACATTATAAACATTATGTATCATTGGAGATACTGGACTGTATACATGCTTCCACAGAGAAATTCTTGATAATAATGTTTGAATGCATCAACAAGCAGACTTATGGTTCCTTCTATGTGAGTTTGAAATATGATAAAAAGAAAAGTCAAAAAATGATAAAAATTAGGGAAACAATACCTGGCATGAACTCAGTGGCAGGCTCTCTGATCACCTACCCCTGAGGGGTGCAGCCTTGCCAGGCCAAGAGGAAGACAATGCAGCCAGTCCTGATGGGACCTGATAGACTAGGGTCAAAGAGAAGGAGAGGAGGACTTCTCTTATCAGTGGACTAGAGGAAGGGCATAGTGGAGAAGAGGGAGGGAGAGTGGGATTGGGAAGAGATGAGGGAGGGGACTACAGCTGGGATACTGAGTAAATAAATTGTAATAAATGATAAAAATAATAAATGATAATGAAAAAGGAAAAAAAAATTTAAAGCTGACTTTGTAGCAAAGCCACCTGATGTTTGGTTTTGTAGTCCCTAGTGAGAGCCTCTAGCCAGCTACAGGAAGGTCTCCCAAATCAATGAAAAGATGAAAGCAAAAAATCTCATCACAGGTCTGCTACGCCAGAGGAGCCTGTGCTTACAGCGTTTGTCAGACCAGTCCTTGATTCCAGTGACCGCTACGTGAGGGACAGGCAGGTCTAGAAATAGAAGCAAAGAACAATATGCTATCAGCCAATGTTCTGAGTCAATCAGAATAATTCATGTGTTTTCTCTTTCAAAGGAAAAATGTGGCATGGGGTATGACTGAAGCCTGAAGTCAGCCCTGAACAAGGGTAAAAAGAGAAACTGCAAATGTTCTAGCTTTTACACCCTTCGGCTTCAGCACAATAGCAGCATCTACTCCATCATTCTGTTCCTAGACAAATATTCGCAGAGGATTTTGACCAGACAACTTCAAGCTCCCTCCTGATTACTAAACTACTCGGGTTGTCTTTAGCATTTTGTTCCAAGTCCTTGCTGGTGACTTCATGATGGGAGATTATAAAATACGTAACAGTAAGATTGCCAGGCTGTCTGACACCCCACTCCTCTGCTCCTTTACAAACCTATTTAGCACGAAATAGCTGTCATCCTGACTAATCATATCTGAAAATTACAGAGTGAATCATCACCCCTGATTATGGGAACATCAAGGAGGCTCCGCTTAATTCTGTTTTGTGTGGGCTGTACCCTAAGCCCCACACCTTCCTGTCTTCCTAAGTCTAGAGTGAATTGGATGGAAATATTGAGAGCTAACTACATGGCTTGGGAGAAGTGTAACTCTTTGTAAAGCCTGGATAAATAGGTCAGCACTCTCCCTAATAAAACCAAAGTGCTGGTCCTGAGAATCCCTGGTCAATACGCATCAAGGGAGAAAAGAAATCCCTGCCCAGGGAGGTGAGGTAATTCAGTTACATCCCGTGATGGCCTTGTGCTTGTTAATCCCACCAGGGCTTTTCATGAACCCGAGCAGTGATTTTTCTGGAGTGGTGCTTTCGTAATGAATCCTCTCCAAAACCCTTTGTGAGGATAATTACAAATAATTTCAGATGCAGGAACAGGAGCGACCAGGCTAGAAACGACTAGTCCACCAACACATATGCTTCTTATGGCACTAGACTACACATGTGACAATGGTGGGGAAGTGAAGAACAAGTTATAGATTCCAATAAATCATCAAAACAGCTGCCACATGCTTCCTTCCAGAACTTTAGAAGTAACTAGCTTGTTCTTACTGAGAAATTTCTAACCTGGTAGTGGGTGTGCATGCCTTTAAGCTCAGCACTCAGGAGGGGCAGAGGCAGGTGGATCTCTGAACTTGAGACCAGCCACATCTACAGAATGAGTTACAGGACAGCTAGGGCTACACAAATAAACCCTGCTTCAAAAGCCCAAAACAGAAAGAAAGAAAGAAAGAAAGAAAGAAAGAAAGAAAGAAAGAAAGGAGGAAGAGAGAGAAGGAAGAAAGAAAGGAAAGAAGGTGGGAGGGAGGGAGGGAGGGAGAGAGGGAGGGAGGGAGGGAGGGAGGGAGGGAGGGAGGGAGGGAGGGAAGGAAGGAAGGAAGGAAGGAAGGAAGGAAGGAGGGAAGGAAGGAGGGAAGGAAGGAAGGAAGGAAGGAAGATTTTTAGAGGGATTTTTAGTATGGTTATCCTGTATTATATGGCTTCTACCTGCTCATTAGTGATTATATACCATGCATGTCTTTCTGGGTCTGGGTTACCTCACTCTTTTCTAGTTCCATCCATTTCCCTGCAAATTTCATGATTTTCTTGTTTTTAATTGCTGGGTGGTATTCCATTGTGTAAATGTACCACAATTTCTTTATCCATTCTTTGGTTGAGGGACAGCTAGGTTGTTTCAAGATTCTGGCTATTAGGGATAAAGCTGCTATGAATACCATTGCACTTTTAGAGGCTTAAGGTCCATGACCATTATGACAGGGAGCAAGGAAACAGGTAGTCAGGCATGTGCTGGAGCAGTAGCTCCATTTGAGACACAACCACAAGACAGAAAGTGCTCACTGTGGTGGGCTTGTGAAACCTCAAAGACTGCCCTAATGACACAGCTCCTTCAACAAGACCATACTTCCTAATTCTTCCAAAATAGTTCTATCAACTAGGGATCAAGTATTCAAGCATATGAGCCTATGGGGGCCATTTTCATTCAAGTCACCAAAATTGGGAAATAGATATTTTTAAGGCAAAAATGAGTAGTCCCAACAGTTACAATATCCTGAGCTCAAATGCCAGCATTACCTACAGCCCTTGAACTGAGCATTCAATACCTAGCAAAATTTTTTACTTTTGTCTCAAAGAAAGAATGCTATCTATTTTTGCATGACATGTGGACATTAGGAAACATGAATTTCCACACAGTGTGTGGTTCATAACAGTTTCTTAATTCATGAGTTCTCTCCTCCCCTAAAAGTTTTGATGGGCACTAATCAGACAGTCTCAATCATTTTACATTTTGTTGAGAGATTAGAAAATGTATTCAACCACACTACAAAAGTATTTTGAATATGAATATCAAACTAGCAAAAAAAATGTGCATGATAGCTTGAGTAGCCAAGGCAAAATTGGTGCATTGACATTGTTCTGAGCCTGCCATTTACAATGAGCAATAGCATGCCCAGTTCTATGTTGGTTTCTTCATCTTCAAGACTAGTTACAACAGCACTTACTCTTCTGATGTTACATATTTGGTGAGGTGCGCTTAGTGAGTAATGAAAGTATAATCCTTAATCATTGTACAGCAAGAGCATGAGTGATCTAGTTTCACGTTCTCTGAGCTTTATCCATGTTCAACTTGTTTCTTTGTAAATAAATATTCAGTTTTATTTTCTTGAGCACACAAGACAAGTAGATGCAGAGAGGAGAATCCTTCTTTTCTTGACTCAATAAAATTTGAACTATAAAATTAACACGGAGATATTGTTACACCTAGGATATCGGTTCTTCTTTAAGAGGTGTCAACAGTTACTCATCAACCTCCTGCACTCTCTACTATGTGAGGTCTGAGGAAAGAATGGGGAGGTGATGTTGTTCAGCAGAGCAATCTTACCACCTGACACATTCATGTTTGTAGACAGATACAACAATTAGACGAGGAATTAGATGAGGGTGTCCAATGTTGTCAGCAAATTCAAAGCAATAAAATATACCCCCAAGGTATTTAAAGAAAAGAGAAGTATGACATCAGCTTATTCTTTTGTTAGGCAAAAACAAGATATGATCTGGGCTTTAGGTCAAGCTCTATTGAGGGGCCAAGCTACTGGTGCTAGGACGTACTTGACTTTATCTCTGGGTTTAGCACAGCATTCCTCTATGTATTGGCTTTATTTTCAAGTTATATAGTGGCCATTGCACTTCTGGACCTTTCTAAATTTCCAGAGAATTGGGAGAGAAGATTAACAATGACCTTAACTGTGGAAGCCTCCAACCAATGGAATTAGCTCTCTTTTGATTCATATCCCCGTGCTCAAACTACTTACTAGTAGATTCAACATAAATCAAGAGTTTTACTCTTGAGTGACCATGTTAATCAGTTTTACATGATCTGATAGCTGCAACAAGCTCGTCTACACAAGTAGGATACTGCTTACTAAGTGTTAAAGCAAGACAAGACCACTCTAGCGTGACAGCAATATCCCCACCAGGCCTTGAAACACACAGTAGCTAAGTTTAGGACTTGGAAAAGTAGTAAGGGTTGTTCTATGTGGTTTGCTTGCAATTTATCTAGTCAAAGCATTTTGCATGCATCACCAGCATTACCTGCGACCTCTGTAGAAATGCAAAGGTTTTGGCCCACCCTAGGCCAAAGTAATCTTTGTACTAGTCTGTACTACTTTTTCAATTAAAAAGATAAAATTATCATGAATGTGTGTGCAGGCACTGTACATGATGTGTATAAATATGGAGACGCTTGACAATGCACCCTGAAGGTCACCGGACAACTTTGTGGAGTCAGTTCTCTTCATTTACTTTATGTAGATTCTGTGGGTTAAACTTGGTCACAAGGCTCATACAGCAAGTGCCTTTGCCCACCAAGCTCTCTCATCAACCCCAGGGAAGCATAAATTAAGAAATATTTTTTAGACAGTAGTATGCACATTAAAGTACAAGAATTGCTGTTTCAGTATGCCCCTTGGAACTAGATCTGTAATATTCTGATCTCTCTCTCTCTCTCTCTCTCTCTCTCTCTCTCTCTCTCTCTTTCTCTCTCTTTCCTTTTGAGACAGGGTTTCTCTGTGTAGCCTTGGCTGTCCTGGACTTGTTTTGTATACCAGGCTAGCCTTGAACTCACAGAGATCTGCCTGCCTCTGCCTCCCACAGTGTTGGGATTACGGGCGTGTGCCACTGTGCCTGGCATTCCTCTCATTTTTGTTGTTGTTACCCTTATACATTGTGTTTAGCTGAACAGATGGACCAGCAAGTAAAGTGTCTGTTGACCAAACACGTGGGTGAGGATCATTAGGTCCCACTTAAAAGCCAGGTGTGGCAGAATGTGTTTCCAATCTTGGGCATGGGAGAAAGAGATGGGTGTATCCCTGGGATTTCCTAACTAACGAACCCAGCCTAATTGGTGAGCTTCAAGCCAATGAGAGACCCTGTCTCAAAAAAACAAAGTGGACAGCTGCTGGGGAACAACACCCAATGTTGTTCTCTGGTCTCCTTACACTTGTACGGTCACATACATGTGCAAACATAGACACACATACACATGTGTGTGTGTGCTAATGATCATGTTAGCAAGTTCATTTCTTATATCTAGAGCTACATTTGGACATTTTATTCTATCAGTTTTTAAATAAACACTGCAAGCATAGTAACAAAGACTTTGGGTTTTTTAAAAATTTATTTATTTCTTATTTGTTACAATTTATTCATTTTATATCTCAATTGTAGTCCCTTCCATCATCTCTTCCCAGTTCCACCCTCCCTCCCTCTTTCTCCCATCCCCTTCCCCTAGCCCACTGACAGGGGGAGTCCTCCTCCCCTACCATCCTACCCTAGCCTATCAAGTCTCATCAAGACTGGCTAGGTCCTCTTCTTCTGTGGCCTGGCAAGTACAACCAGCCTGTGGGTAGGGGAGGGGCAGTGATCAAAGAGCAGGCAACAGAGTCTATGTCAGAGATAACCCCTGTTTCCCTTACTAGGGAACCCACATGAAGACTGAGCTGCCTTTGGGCCACATCTGAGCAGGGGGTCTGGGTCTTCTCCATGCATGGTCCTTGTTGGTGCATCTGCCTCTGCAGGCCCTCCTGGGCCCAGATTTGTTGACTTTATTGGTCTCTTTGTGGAGCTCCTATCCTCTCTGGGTCCTTCTATCCTTCAATTCCTCCATAAGACTCTATGCTCTGACCAAAGTTTGGCTATGAGTCTCTGCATCTACTTAGAGCCCCTGCTGGGTAGAGTGTAATGGCCAATTAAACCTGACAGTGACACAGACTGGATCTACCCAAATGCCGTTTCCTTTGTGAAAAGATACCACGAAGAAGAGGCTTTTTGTGGAGTTTATCCCTGCTTATGAAGTAAAAGTATTGAAGTTTTCCTCAATAAAATGTTTTGACACTATGCACATGTCACATAGTCTTGATCTGCACTTCTTGAAGGCACACCTACAAAAATGGGCCTTCAGCGACATCACTAGGTCTGGAAGGCAGCTCTCCCATCAATGGTCATAAGTGGCCTCATAATTAGGCACAAGAAAGCTCATTTGTCTTTTTTTTTTTTTTTTTTTTTTTTTTTTTACTGTGGCAGGACACATTAAAAACATTCCAGTCCACAACCTGAAGAAAGACTGTCATCCTGATCTTGGGCTTTCTACCTCCCAAAATAAATTTATTTCATTTATAAATGACCCAGTTTATGGTATTTTTGTTATAGCAGCGGAATAGATTACAACCATGTGACCTGCTAGTTGAAATGTTTACTTTTGTCCTTGAAAGGAGACACACACACACACATATATTCACACATATATACATACATGTGTTTCTGTAAACATACACACACACACAGAAAAACATGTATATGTGCATGTCTTTTAGACATGTGGACAGACAGATGTATGTATACACACACATCTAATTTTACTAGCCACTCCATATCATTTCCTCTTGTTAGAGCCCATGAAGTTTGGAGTTCAGAACTCAGCAGAACACTTTTTAGGGAGAAAGAATAAACATCATGGATTTTACTGTTTACTCTTAAACTAGCATGGGGTTGATTGGTCATTGCAATGAATTACAATTTTTTGACAGATTTGATGATCTCATTAAATGTCACAGACTTAATGAAATTAAAGTTCTTTTCCTGATCAAGAAAAGCAAACAATGTAACGACCCTTGGGTGAAATAGAAAAAGCACTTATTGGAAATTAGATTAGGTTTCATTACTTTCCCAGGGCTACCATATCTAAGTATAACAAACTTGGGCAGTTTGAGAACACAGAACTTTAACCTACTTGGTTTGGGAGGCAGTAAATCCAAAATGAAGGTGTCAGGAGACCCAAATCTGCTATGAGGCTCCAGGTGGGAGCTTGCTTGCTTCCCTTCTCTCCTTCCTGTAGCGTGGCTCACACCCCTTGCTGTCCTTGGGTTTGCAACTGTGTTCCTTTAACCCTGCTTGTTCCGTATCCTCCTGTGCTGTCCTCCATGAGCACACCTCAGTCCTTAGAAAAAAAATTTCTTAGTTGTGTTTCTCCTTTGGAGTCTTTTTGCCTCCTCTTATGTCATAAGACTTGTGAGGTCGTCCTGGTCATTGGAAGTAGGGCACAGCGACTGCACACTCTGTTCCCATACAGGCTCACATTCACAGGAATGGGGGTTAGGGCCTCCATCCATGGTCCCACTCAGGGGGGAACATGCTGTCTGAGTGCGTATATGTGTACACGTGCACATGGGTGCCAGAGGTGAATGTCAGGCGTCTTCCTCAGCCATTCTCCACCTTGGTTTCTGAGGCAGTCTCTCATTAAAACCGAGCTCACTGATTGAGCTTTATTTGACCATAAGCTCCAGGGTTCTGCCTGTCTCCATTCTCACATAAGTGGGGTTACAGACACTACAATACCCAGCTTTTATGTGCATGCTGAAGATCAGAACACATGGCTTCTTCATGCTTGCATGTAGTACTTTATTGACTAAGACAGTCTTCCCAAACCAATTCATATTCTTACAACCTATATTCTTAACACCTATAAGGATTTTTTTTTTTTTTACCAATAGCCTGAAGACAGGGTATTGAACTCTTAGACTCAACATGAAAAATGAGTGGCAGTCCCTTTGAAGATGGCTTATATTCAAGCCTTAGCTTTGTTTTTGTTTTTGTTTTTGTTTTTGTTTTTCTTAGCTGTGCTCTGCCTAGAACCATTTCCCAAATTCCATGCTCAACAACCTTGCCAATTTGGTTGTCTTGCCTTAATAATCTCCTTCCATTCTGTTTGCATGAACATACCCAGTGCTCAGTGACAGCAAACTTTCCATAGATCCCAATGTTCTTGTCTTGTCTTCCCACCTCTATACCTAGCCCAGCACATTTAGTATAATATCATATCATGTTATCATATGATAATATGGTACAGGTTATATATCCACATCATATGATCATGTTTATCATATATCATTGATCATAATATCAATTATTATGCCCTTTATCACAATATCAGTTTCTCCTCAGCATCTGTGTCCACTTCCTGTTATGCCTGGATATATAACTTCTTTTTGCTGCTGGGAAATTAGTGAACACAATATAAGAAAGGCTTGAATGTGTTTGCACAACGGGACTTCCCCACCAGCCCTTCTGATATCATACTATCACCGTAAAACACATTGGTCCCTGAGTTGCTCACTTTTCTAAGGCAGATCAAAGATGCCTGTAGTAACATGGAAACTTACTGGCAATTGATAGCCAAGCTAAGTAGACCAGGCTAGATCAACTAGTCTCCAAACAGCATACAGAAGCCATTTAGAATGAATGGTATTTCAAGCCAATGGAACGTCGGGTGGGCCTCTGTGAAGTAGTAGCTTCTCATTATGTCCTGGGGATCCAGATTCATCTTTTAAAACTGACTTCACATGCCACTTTCTCTCTGTTACATCACTCTTTCTGAATTATCTCTTTTCTAAATGTCTTTATTATCTTATCTAGGTTTTCCCTAAACCAACTGTCTCCCTCCGACCCTTCATGAATTTTATTCTGTAACTTGTCTTTATTTCCCCCATTATACTGTTACTGGGAGACAAGATACATGCTTCATTTATATGTGCATTTACACACCATATTCAGTAAGATTTTATTTTGGTTGTAAATAACAACAGGAAGGAATTTTATTGGTCCTGGAGCCTTAGGAGACAAGGGGAAAAGCTACTTAATTAAAATTTTTTAAATTTGTAAAAATAAGCACATGGGAAAAAATGGAAGGCAATGCTAATCATGAATGTATCAGAGAGCATGACTAAGAAAGTCAATGCACAAGATGGGTTAAAAAACTATTTCTGTCCCCTCTATGTACTTCAAGCAGCCCAGGCTGGGCCATTATAGCCTTCCATCTCCTCTTTAAGCTTGCTTGCTAGTCTGCAGTCAGCTCAACATAAAACAATCAGGGTTGCTTTGTAATCATAAACTGTATCCTTGCTTGCAACTCCCTACTGTACCAAGAAGACAACCGAAGCCTCTCATGTGGCTTGTGTCATTTAGAACCTGCTCACCTGTCCTAGCTCATCTGGAACAACTTCATCCTTGCCATACTTAACACTCTGGTGACTGTGGTCTTGCCTCTGTTTCCAGAACATATCAAACATATTGCACTAGCTGTTGGTGTTCTCTTCCTTGGCATACTCTCCCTCCAGGCTTTGTAGAGATGGCTTCTTGTCAACATATTCTCAGCTCAAATGCAGTTTCCTTAGAGCGTCTTTCTCAAAAACAAAAGCTCAAGTTGTCCCAGTCTCCTAGCAAGCTACTCTCTTGAAATTAAGAAATTCAGCTAAGTAATCTTACTCTCTGGGCCACCAAATAGAAAGTGGCCTGCCATCTTTTGTCTCTTATTCTCACTTGAGCAGTAATGGACAGTGCTGAAGAACCACAGCAACATTCTGAGACCAATCCCTAGCAGAGAGCCAGACAGAGGCCGAGACAGAAAGACAGAGAGACAAAGGGACAGATACAAAGATAGATAGACAAAAACAGAGGGACAGAGACAGAGGGACAAAGGGACAGATGGACAGCAGAACAGAGAAACATAGACACAGAGGCAGAGAGAGTAGAGAGAGGTGGGGGAATGAACCAAAGAATTCCCTGGAGCAAAGATAGCCTTCAAAGGCACACTCCCAGAAACCTTCTTCCTCAAAGTCTGCTTCAAATCCCCAAGTTTTCTGCTAGTTCCCAATGACCCCCGAGCTATGCATGAGCGAGTAGATGACACTACTGGTGAGCTCAGAATATTCATTATCTAATTACTTTCCAAAGACCTCACCTGTGGGCATGGCCACCCTGGGTACCAAGCCTTCAACAAGCCCTGTTAAGGGATTTTCCCAGGTCTAAAAGATAACCACAAATCAGTGCCAACATGACTTAACACCTTTAAAGTTGAAATGGTAAGTGATGCATGTCTCTGTCCACAAAGGAAGAAAAACTAAAATGTGTACTTCACAGATAACATTTTACACAGTTTTTCTCCCTATAATATGGGCCCTCAACTTCTTTGTCTAAAAGAGAAAAGAATCATAGCCATGCCGTGTTAAAATCACCAGGAGTAGGGGCAACAGGAAAATCAAAACAGCCTCAGAGCTGTGTCTGGTTTGCCATTTGGCTATTGTAGATGTCTCAAGTTATAATGTAAGGCCACTGGCCATTAGTTTCTTTAAACATTACTAAGGTTTACATCTGGGAACCTGGTAACGACTCACCTCTGCCAGACACAGCATGAGTATGGCCGGGCTTCTCAATAACTGAGCATCGGAGCCCTTTGAACAAAGGCTGGAATCCTTTGCTAAATAGGGTGCCTGCATTGCCGGGACACAGCAGCGAAGGCACAGAAAGGACAGCATGGGACACGGAGACGCCCACCTCATGATTGCTAGCACACTGTCACCTCTGTCTGCAGTCTCATTATTTTAATGGAGGACAGGAGACTTTGAGAGCACTGTGACCCAACAGAGCTGAGCCTAGAAAGTCGTGGAGTCCTGTCACTTTCTCACAGTGACTTGCTTAAGGACTACAAGCAAGTCACTCACTTTGAACTGCTCCTGCTCCATTTGTCCTCACAGCAAAGAGAGAAATCCAACATAAACAACATGGACTGCCGACTCACGTGCTAAATCGGTACTTGTTTGGAGAGTGGTGCATACCAGAGATAACAAAGAAAATAATGAAATAATAAAAAATGCGTCTTTTAATGAATCCCTTGCATGCATGCTTAAGAAATTTATAGGGAGATGCTCATTTTCTAGCCCTAAGTCTAGCACTCACTAACACTAATTGGCATTAACTAGCTGTTACAAGCCAAAGGAAGCGTCTTAACTGTCTGAGACTTGGTTAGTTCCTCTCAAGTCTCTTTTCAAAATCTCTGTGGGCTTTTTGATCCTCACAGGAAGTTATATATCTGAAAGCCCTTTGCAAAAGTATAAAGTTTGAAGAAAATGCACAAGCGGTGACTAGTACCCAACCAAGATTCCAGAGCCCACCTTGACATCTCCCTTGACTGTGAGGCCAACTGAACTTCTTTTTCCCAAATCACAAATTATCAACACATGAAAAAAGCTTCAATGCTTTTAAAAAAAAACAGCTCTTACTTCAAACCCACCACCATGTGTGTGTGTTTTGTTTTGCTTCCCTTGAGATGCATAATAAAAAGTTCAACCTCTGGAGACTATGCTGTTATCAAAAATCAAAATGAAAACTCAAAGGAAAATAAAAGTGACAGGAACACTTCCCGTCGGCAGGTAAATAAGGCTTTGAAGGATCAGAGCTGGGAAGGGCTGTCTGGAGGACGAACATCTAGCAGGCATTGTTCTCGGTAAATAAGAGGGAAAGCAGATGCCACCCCACATTTGGTGAAATATTTATGACTGTAGCGCACATCCTTTTGGGGGAACAAATTGATGACTCCTGCATCCAGCACAATCACCTGGGGTGTGCCATGCACAGCCTCGATCAATCACACTGACATGATTTGTTTCCCCTTATTCAGAGAATGCCTCCCCTTCCATCCAGTGTTCAAGATGGAAAGGAGGAAAAAGACAGAGCAGCCAAAGCTTCTTTAATCCATTTTTTTGTAATACCAAGAATTATAGTGTTTTGACGATATTGCTGATGGATATGAAAGTGCTGTTTCCCTTAAATTGGGCAAAAAATCAAGGGACAGTATAAGTCCCATTTCAATCAAATGCCACTCATTCCGTATTTACAAGTACGTGGGTCACAAAGCAATGTACCCTTTTGTATAAGGTTTAAAAATCAGAATGCACGCGGCCTGACACTGGGCAGATGATGGAAATTTACAGCGAAAGGCAAGGGAAGTTGGTGCTGCCAGAATAAATGTAAGCAAACAATCAGACTTAAATGACCTCTTTGGAATGTGGTTGTTTCCTCCAAAGCATGCAGAGACCATCCCCAGACAGGTGTATGGTGGAGAGGTTTTCTCTCCTGGAGTGGCTCACAGACTCAAGGGAGTAAAGAATGGAAACGTACCAAGGGCCAAGCTAGACTGTGCATCACCAAGCCCACTGAGGACAGAAAGGCTGCTTCAGTTAAAGGAGCTGATGTTAGAAGATGATGGCCAAGTTGTCACCTGAAATCCAAGGTTTTCTTTAGGGAAGACAGGGCAGCATCTGCAAAGACTTGGAGATGTGGCCAAGCTCAGGATGTTCTTTTTGTGCAAGATGGAATAATATCAATAAAGCTAGATGTTAGGTTGAGAACAAGGGAGTTAGTCGACACGGCATAAGCTTTATGAGGTAGAGGACCTACCATATATGATTGCTTCTTTGTCCCTTGAACAGCATTGCTGAGCAGTTGCTATAGAGGCCATTGGACTTAGTAAGCCTAAAAGCCTAAAGGGTTTATCAACCCTAGGATTTCGATAGGAAAAGTATTAGATTTCAATGTGGGAGGAACTATTTATTGAGGGTAGAGAGGGGTGAGATCTTGAAGACCACAAAACCAACTTAAATTTTAAGCAGACTAAACAAAGGTCATTCCAAAGCTAGTCCTTGGATTAACATCACAAGCCCTACTTGGGAGCTTGTAGAAATGCAAACCTGACCCAAACATGGAGCTTAGTGGGACACCATGTCCTTAGTATTGAAAGGGTTAGGCTAACTTTGTAACCTATATGTCTTCTAAAGCCTATAGTTTTGAGTTTTAGGTCCAGTTTAAGCTAAAGCCTCTTAGTACCTTTCCAGAGAGTGAAGGAATATGACCCTATCTGTGAGGACGGACAGATATAAAAAAAGGGCAAGCAAGCAATGACCTTCACTCAGCAAAAGAATGACCAGACCCTTGTCCTTGAGATAGCGTTTCTTAGCAACAAACCTAGACTTCTTCTCAGTAGCTTTTGACCTTCAGCCAAGAGCCCGCAGCCCTAATCTTCAAGGATGAGCTAACCACCCCCACCTTAAAGTGCAGCTGCATCCACACTTGGCAGGACTGGCCAAGCTTGAGCACCTAAGACTAACCAATTATCTTACTTTATAGCTTCCTCATCCAATCCTAAATTGCCAAAACTAAAACTTCAAATTTCCCGCAATTTTTCTTTTAAAAACCTAAAGGTCTTTGTCTCCCGGTGCCACTCTTTGCTGACCAGCAAGGGTGACCCCTTTGTACAATGGTTAATAAACCTCTTGCTTTTGCAACGAGTCTTGGTCTGGGGGAGTTTCTGGGAAGAGCGCGATTGAACTCCTGAGCTGTGAGACCCCAGGTCTTACAGTATGAATGAGGTACTGGTTCTGAACTGAGGAGAAGAAAGGAGAAAGGAAGAAATGGGAAAAGAGAGGAAGGTAGAAGGGAATGCTGACTTCACCTAAAAATCGTGCTGCGTTTTTTTTGTTTGTTTAGTTGGTTGGTTGGGTTTGGTGTTGGCTTTTTGTTTGGTTTTGGTTTTGGATTTAGAGGACTGGGTTTCTCTGTGTAGCTCTGGCTGTACTGGAACTCTAGCAGCTCCTGCTTCAGTTTCACAAGTACTTGTATTACCAGCACATGCCACAAGATCTAGCTTCAACTTTTGATTATTAAAAATATTTCTTTAATTTTATATGTTTGGGTGTTTCACCTGCATATATGTCTCTACCCACCACATGTATGTGTGGAGTCCAGGGAGGTCATAAGTGGGTCCCAGATCTCCAGGTGTTATAAGGTAAACATTAAACTTCTATTCTCAGCAGGTACATGCCTTAATTTTTCAAGTCCATTAACTGAAGAACTTATTCTTTCTTCATTGAGCAGTCTTAGAAGCCATGTTGAAAATCATCTGGCCTGGATGCCAGATGGCCTGGAGCCCATAAAGAAATGCCTACCTCTGTCTCCCCAAGTTCTGGAATTAGAGGCATGTGCCACCACCGCCCTGGCTGTGATGCATACTTTAACAACACCACAGACTGACCCTAGGCTGAGAAGCCCTGGTCTGCATTACAGACTGTTTTGAGGAAGAGGGAGAAATATCAGAGATGTAAACGGGATCCATTTGATGGCTCCTGATTAATTGGATGGGACCAAAATGGAGGATGATCCTCACATTGAATCTTGGATGCCTGAGTAGAGGGCAATTGTCCCACTAATACAAGGGAGCAGAAGATGGGAAAGCACCTTGCTTTGACAGTCATATTTAGCTTCAGATGCTGGAAGTTTGTTTGGACAGAACTGCAAATGCAGGATTTTGAAAATCAAGCCAGTTAGGCTTTGGTTTTTCAGTGACTCAACATCATGCTGTGCAGGCTGAAGCATAGAAATATGTTCATTCACCCAGAGAGAATGGGAAGCATGAGCAGCCAGACTCCAATATGAGAAATAAGCATGAAAACATCACCTAATGCAGGGTGAGTTGACAAGCCCAACTGGCTGATTAAGTGAAACAATGGCTTCTACGTTCCAAACGGGCCAGAAAGATTCCTGCAATCTTACTCAAGAGAGCCACTGAGATTCTATTTTGGGCACAGAACAATGATGTCACTTCCTGGAAAATCTTCAGCAGCTCTTTGCTGTCTACCAAGTGGCATCAAGAGTCCTCTGTTTAGATCCTAGTCTTTCTCCAGCCTCCCGTTCTCTATGGCAACCTTCTTGAACTAGTCACTTGGTGCAACTTGAATGCACCTGCCTTTTTTCCATCCTGTACTTGCTCTTTTTTCTTATCCCTGTCCAAATTGTAACTTTCTTCAAGGCCCTGTTCACAGACTGCCTCCTCTATGAAGCCTTCCAAGGTTTTCCACCCCTCGTTAGGATCAAGCTCTCTTGTCCTGTCTTTTCATTTCACACATTGTGCCCTTCATAATAGCTCTTACTTCAGTGTGGTTCACTTTGAGGGTGATTCTCACCACATATGTCCTTAGCAGGGACTATGTTATTCAACTCTTTTATCCTTTATAAAAGATCTCATGTCTTATAGGTGACAGATTGTTATGAAGAACATAAAGTTGTGCACTATTTAAACAAAAATACTTCTCCCGGCCAGATGCAGTGGTGCACACGCCTCTAATCCCAACACTTGGGGAGGCAGAGGCAGGTGAATCTCTGTGAGTTTGAGGGCAGCCTGGTCTACAAAGTGAGTCCAGGTACACTGAGAAACCCTGTCTTGAAAAACTGAAAAACAAAACAACAGCAAAAGAAATGCTGCTCCCCCAAAGTCTCATCTTCCCCTCAAGAGAACCCTCCGGGGTATTAATTCACACTGCGGTGCCCAACCTTTCTCTTGCTATTATGGTTTATTTCTGTTGTCGCCCTCAGAAGGACTGGTAACATGACCCTGTCCACTCTCCACCAAGCTATGTGACATGGTGAAGAATCGCTCCTTAGGGGCCTGCCTGTTGCAGTCCCCTCCAGGAAAGAGAGACACTACCCATCCTCTCCCCTCCATTCACCACTCCTGGCTCATTCCCTGCTCAGATCACCATGGCCGTCAGAAATCTTCTTGCTCAAACATCTTCACATGCAGACATCTCACCACCTCGTCAGTACAAATGTTTGTTCATCACAACCAGAAGAGAGGGTGTTACAAAGGGTTCATGCCTTGATTTCTCTCTTCCTTGGGGCAAAAGAGAAGGAGCAGCCAGACTCTTATAAAAAAAATGGGATGAATCTAATGCTTTCACTTTAGAATGTGTGTTCCATGTGGTATGTGAAAAATCTGTTCAATAAAAGGAGAAGGGGGTGGCTCACCAGTAATAGAAAAACACAGACACCAATGTATCCCCGAAGCCAGTCATCTGCCATCGTCCAGGGCTATGAAAATACACATGGGTGGGACAGGGAAATGGGAAAGTAATTAACGAAGGCTGAAGCCACAAAGTATGACTTCTTGGTGTTAGCCCCTACCAGCAGAGGAAAAACTAAGCCTTCGGCGTGTGACAGCACTACCTAGAGATCTCCATCTATCCAATAAGCTACACTCTGGGATATACTGGTACACCTGTTCAGCCGAAAGAGATATTCGGTGGTAAGAAAACTGATTCATTATAATCATGGTGCAAGATCACCAGACCAGGAGAGCTAGACTGTGCCCTAGACACTGAAATTCACAGTGCTTTTATTTATGGGAAATTGTACTGTAGTCAACTGCTCTTCAACTCACATGAGGGAAGATGCTCCTACTCCTCAGAAAAGAGAAACCGAGGAAGCTGCAGTCCTTATTTATTCACTAAGCCCAAAGAAATACTATTGCTTAAAAGTTATGCGATTCCTAATTAAAAAGCATGCATTAATATTACAGTAGGGGTTTTCCTAGAAAAATTCACTTTTTATTAAAATTAAGAAATTTTTAGTTAGAATATTCTAGGTTGCTTTTTATTTTAATCCCAGTTGGAAAAAAATAATGAGATGTTCACATTTCCAAAGTCTAAAATTTCTACCATATTTTATACAGTCTCCATAGCTACTCTTGACAAGAATACTAGAATTTTAGGTGTTACAAGTTATCCATGACTTTGGTAAATCTGCTTGGACTTATTCCTATTTTCTCATCTGAATATAAGGTCAAAATGACATTTCATTTCATAGTCATAAAAATTAAAATACTTGATATATATATATATACTAAATATATATATTAAATATATAACATATATATTAAATAGGATAAGGTGTGAAACATATATCCATTCAGTAATGTTGGCTAATGCACAGAGAAGTTTGGGATCCAGGTCATAGGATCCCTTAACACTCCCTTGACGTACCCTGTACCCACGAACTACAACATCGGAAAAAAATGCCAACCCTTTACTCTTATTTCCTCTATTCTTTCATTTTGCCAATCATAATATTTGCCAATCAATATGTGTCAGTCAATGTCACATGTTGACAATAATGTATGCTTCAAAGTATTCATATGCAACTTTCAGGAAAAGAAAACAATTCCATCACTGTTGTCAAATTTTAAAGATAAAAGGACAGGCTCCTAGGGTTGACATCAGGAGAAATAGCAATGCTCCTTCAGCAACAGGACTCTGGGCTGGTCTCAGTGGAGATCAACAGCCCATAGCAGGCCTTGGCTCTGCAGGATCCCCATTCCTGGTCATATAGGTCATCATTACAGACTGCATGAAGATCTACTCAATGAAGCTTGTTGTTTCCACAAGATTCCAAACAACCACAAGGTACATAGCACACACATGAAAAGATGCTGACACAGGTGTTCAAATTCCAGTGCAATTCCCAAAACTGCAAACCCTAACTAACCATGCTTCACATAGCTACGCGAACAAGGTACACATTTCCATGGTGTCCACAAAACAGTAATACTAAGCACAAAACCATTACTGAGCAGTGACCTCCTAAGGCTTTTTGTTTTCACTGTTTGTAAATTACAAGTGTAATATATTCTCTATCTAGCCATCATCATTAAAAATATAACACTATGTGCAAGTATATTGTAGGTCCCTCCTAGATATTTTTTTAACCATAATGAGCTAAAATCTGGTATTACTATGAAACTTATTTTTTACCTAATTATGGCTTGAACTCATGCCATTAGAGATCTATCAAACTCATTTAATAGGTCATTGATAAAATGGTACAATTAAATTAATTATAGTTTAAAACTACATAATCTATATTATTGGTGCCCCACAAATCATTTGCCAACTTACTGAAATTCAGGACTTTCACTGTTCTTTTTTTTAAACGCGGCAAAAATCTATACATACCAATGTTTTCAAATGAGATAATTATCCGATGAAGGTAATATTTTAAAAGATATATTGGTATATAAACTCCTGCCGATTGGTGTATGTACTTTCTATAATCTTTGCCAGCAGTGGGTCATCCGTTTCTTTGAGCTTTGCTGTTCTAATGGAAGAAAATGGAGCTCATCTTTATTTTAATTTGTTTTTCCCAGTGAGAAGTTTCAGTGTGAAGTTGTAATTACCTTTGAACAATATCTAATCATGTTTCTGTAAATGAGGGCTTCTCAACACCTGTGTGTTAATATTTGTGAGGAAGAGATTCTCTATTAGGGGGCTATCTTTCACACTGCCCGGTGTTTGGTAGCCTTCCCCCTACCCCCCCCCCAGATGCTTGCAGCACCTTCCTCTGATTTGTGACAGATCATCTGCACACACGACGAGGATCATGTTTATCTGGGAACTTCTCCCAATGTTTAAATTAGGAAGATTATGATTTCTTAAACAAACTTATTAAATTTACCAAAGAGTAAGATCTTGGTAATTATCAGTAAAAATGTTTTTTAAGGTTTATAGATGTCCAACCCTGATGGATAATATCAATTAGCACATATTTCATTGGTGGGGCATGGTGAACACATCTTAGGTTAAAACAAACCCAGAAATACCAAGAACAGACATTTTGTTGGGCAAAGGGAAGTTATTCAAAACCTGAGCACTGTGCCCACCTTTGAATCAAAGTTAGTATCAGCTTGTTTCATTTCATTCCAGTTCCATCTTTATGAGTCATGAACAGGTAAAGATAAAAGGGTTGTTAAATATTTAAATACCTATTCACTGTGCCAAAATCGGAGCGGAAGCTGCTTCTTTGATTATTTCTTTTATTACAGTATTTTGATTTACTTTGAGTTTCCTCATCCAAAACAGACAGATGCTTTCCCCAGAACTGCCTATTACCTGGGAAAGACACACTTTTTTTAATAAGAAATAGGATTCTTAAGTATAATATTTTACCATTTTAATTCTCTTATACCAATAAATACACAAATTTCTTTCCTTGAGAATAAAAAGATACATTCTAATTGCTTTTACTATGGATCGTTTTTCTCATCTCAGAAGAGAAAAATACTGAGAACAGAAAACACAATGGAAAAGTTTAATTGAAATTCAAAACAAAGCAAGAACCCCCAAGAATGATTTCCCTTTGCCTGCTCTCACAGACGGTGGATTTGCTTCCTTATTTATAAAGCTGATAATGCCAGACACACAGAGAAACTCTTAGGAAGGAAACTGACCTTTATCAATTTATTCCAGGAGTAATTTTCTGCCTTTAATTAGTAGTCAATATTTCATTCTGATGAATTCATAAATGATAATTGAAAAGCGAGCAGCCATTCCCAGCTGGCTTCAAGACTTCAATGGTCTGTAACAGCAAAGAGGATGCTTTTTAAAAAGGCAAAATGCCAGTCATGGGATCTCTCCGACTATTGATAAAATACTGACAGCAGCATTACGCGGAATCAATCCACAATGCAAAGAGCTGACCAGAAGACAAACATGGGAACCTGGCCTTCTCTGCGGGGACAGAGGCTTTTGTGACTGAAATCACACGGCTTGGCAGCTTCTCTCTGCATTGTACAGCCTAGGCTCCCATCACAAACCATCCTTACTCAGGTCTACTTTAGAAGTGCAGACATTTTGAGCTTTAAAATCTTTCCAAAGTTTATGTATAGAAGAGAAAATTCAAGTTTCTAACTCTGCACTGTGAGAACTTTTAGCAGATTTTTTTTTTGTGCCCACAAAAAAAAAAGGATTTTCTCAAAAATCTGTAAAGATTCATTGATTGAACAGTTTGTTTCATAGCACAGTAAGTCAATTAGTAGCTTATTTTTCCATCTGGTTTTATCTCATTACCAACTACTTCAGGTATCTGTGTTTAATTATTTGAGTCCAAAAATGAGCTGAGAAATAAATCTCCTGACTAATGCTAATTGGTTTCTTTTTCATGCATTAAAAGAAATCTGTATAAATCACTGGATTAAATAACAAGCAATTGGTGCTGTTATTCCAATTACAGCACCCTTAGCAAAAATAAAAAAGAAAAAAAAGAAAAAAAAAACATTTCCACTATACAGAAGCAAGATGAATTCAGGTTAATTTATTAATGCATTTGGTACAACATATAATGAGCTTGTAGCTATTGAAGCCACTTAAATTCACTCAACTAATCAGAGTTCAGAGTCTTTAAAAAAATTAAACTAACTTTTAGCTGAAAAAACTCAAAATCAAAATCAGAAAAGAAGCAATCAGACAAGTCACGACTGGGCAGTCTACAGACGTAGTCAAGACAGTCTCTAGGGTTCTAGAAGTCACCAATCCTTGTTCCTCTTGCCATTCCTTGAGAAATGCTGATTCTGTCCAGCACAGTCATGGTTCTGATCAACTATCACAAAGTGAAATCTAAAATGAGGATACCATGGCGACTGGGGAGACCTCAGGGCTCACCAATGCAACAAAACTGACGCATTGTGCCTAGTTCCACTTTCCACCATCTCTGCTAGCTCTGATGCTGCCATTCACCTCTGAAGCAAACATCAGTGTGTGCTTCCACAATGGAAGAGAGTATTAAGCAGTTTTGTCATTTGTTTCCAGGAAAGGTTTTTACCATTGGTGTACTTAAAGCATTTATTTCTGAACTTGTAAATGGCTCCTTGAATTATTTTATTAATGAAGAAGAATATTAATGTGTCAAATCAAAAATAGTCACTAGATAGTCATGAAGAGAGATGGACATTTGGACTATTTTATCAGTTCCAGATTAAAATACCAAATGAGGGCTTAATCTGACTTCAATTAAATGTCATTCTGAATCTCATCCTCCTGTATTGCCCTTTGTGAGATGTAAGTGACTGTAGAATTTAAGGGTTCAAAGGAGAGACTGCAGAGTTGGCTCAGTGGTTAAAAGTGAGTACTGCTCTTGCAAAGAACTGTAGTTCAGCCCAGCACTCACATCAGGCTATTCACAACCACCTGTGACTCCAGCTGAAAGGGATCTGATGTCCCCTTCTGGACGCTACAGTCACCTGCATTCACACACACACACACACACACACACACACACTCATATATGTAAGACTAAGTACTTATAATTAAAAATAAATCTTTACAGAGAATCTGTAGATGGTGCATAAAGGGACATAATATAATTAACTACCTATAACTCTTAACTCCATGGGATTTGACTCACTCATCTGGCCTCTGTGAACATCTAAACTCATATACACATACACACAATTGAAGATAATTTTAAAGTATTTACATGGCTGCAATTATTTCTTACTATCTGTATATCTCTAGAAGCACATCTTATTCATAGCTTTACTCATCCACAGACAAGGATGATGCCTTGCACATAGTAGTAATTGCTTTTTAATAATTTTCAGTGATAGACACACACACATACACAAGAGTGAGAGAAAGAGAAAGAAAAATAGAGAGAAAGAGAGGGAGGTAGGGAGACCAGTGATATACCACCACTAGCCAAAAATAGAACAAATTTCCAGTGTACCAGGAGCATCTCCTATTGTGTATTTCTCATCATGGCTCCTTCTGCCTCTCAGATACAACCGCTTTTCTGCCTTTTCTTCATAATTTTATAGCCTATGTGTATATCTCTAAGCAACACCAAATAAACAACAAAAAGAAAAGCTGTTAGGAATTAATTCATATGAATGTTGTATATAGCATTTAAAAATATTTTAGTTATTATCAACCAGTAAGCCATTCTCTGCCATGAACATGTAAAGCATTTCTTTAATTCTCAATATTCAGAAGAACTCTAATTTGTGTATCCCTGTATTTTACATTACATTTAGAAATTAAGACACAGAGAAAATGATTCCATCATAAATGGAACATTATGTGACCCACTGAACCATGAAGTTAGACACACATAACAACATTTCACTCTCAAATAGACAAGGCATCAACAAAGCTGACCTTAGATTACATGTTACAGGCCAAAATCTTAGCACTCAGCAGCTTGAAGTGAGAGAATAGTGAGTTCAAGGCCAGCCAGAGATACTTAGCAAGTTCAAAGTCAGCACAAGCTATATGCCAGTCCTTGTCTCAAAACAAATTACACAAAAATGTGGCCACAACACTCCTTGTCCCTGTGTCTAGGACTACAACTGAATGCACTTGGGTACTCACCACAGTCACCTTACAGAAAAGGGGAAAATCTAAGTCTTGCTTGTTGATGGCTGTATTTCTAGACAGGCGCCACCCTGAGGTGGACAGCTGGAGCACACAGCCACTTTGCAGCGCATCTCTAAAAGGCAGAGGTGACAGATCTGGTTATTTAGCTTGCACAGACAGAAGAATAATCAGCTGTGCAATTAGATACTGTTTCACTTCATAGTTTGGCAAGACGGTCAGGAACCTGGTAGGAATTTGGTAAGAAAAAAATAAGAAAAGTTGAGGAAGAGGTGTGTATATAGGTCCCACTGAATGAACAAAACACATGGGGGAGGGGGGTTGATAATAACTTAACAATTGAGTGACTAGCACGGCACATGCTGTGGGTACCAGTCAGTCCTCTTCCTTGCGCATTACTGTCACTGAGGGGAGGCTCAGACAAATTCGTGGGTGTGGAATGAAAGGCCCAGGCATGGTACCTACATTTCTGGAGTTGAGTCCATGCCTATATGGCCTGTCCTGGGTATGTAAGGGCTACAATACGAAATACACACAGCTGCTTAAATTTGAAGTTCAGACAAATTATGGAATATTTTGGCCTACATGTATGCTAAATATTGCACAGGGCATTCCTGTAAAATATTCTTTATTTTTGATGTTCAGATTCAATTGGGTTTCTGTTTTATTTTTTCTTCTTTCTTTCTTTCTTCTCCTTATTTCTGTGTCTTGTTTGTTTCTTAGTGCACAAGACTGAAGCGGGTTGTTGCAAACATTGTTGCTGCCTGGGCAGCCCCAACACCACCGTGTCCTGCCTTCCCACCTGGCTGTTACACTTCACAGTTCTATGAAAAGATTTATTTTGTTATTTATTATGTGTGTGTGCGTGCATTTGAGCATGTGCACAGGTGTCTCTGGAGGCCAGAACAGAGCATCAGAATCCCCAGAATTGTAGTTTCAGGTAGGTGAGAGCTGCCTGGTGTCCGTGCTAGGAACCGAACTCTTATCCTGTGCAAGAGCAGAACTGAATCACCTGCATGCTTATTTCATCGTGTTTTCTTTTAACTTCTTCAGCTCAAAGAAATAAACTCAGACGTCCGGTAATTCATCAGTTCCTGTTCACTCATGCCTAGCACAAGTTTGTTACAGTGTACATTCTTGTGAGCATATGTGTGTGTGCATAAACATGATGACAGTTTCAGTAGCTTACAAGTTATTAATTGCAACAGCCCAAATGACTGCAATGACTAATGCCTACCTTATTCTACCCACATACACACCCGCCTTCTCCTCTTCCCTCAGACTATTTTAAGCCCCAGAAGGCATTTATTGCTTCTGTAAATATTTTATCATGTATTACTAAGACAGGACTGTGTTTAAAAACCTCATATACTTAGAAATTAATAATAATTCCCTAATAGCATTAACTATCTATTCAGTGTTTCCTGGTTGTCTCATTAAAATTTTTATACTTTCCTTGTTTGATAAGTAGTGGTGAACACAACAGATTTATGAGGTAACAATAAAGTATCTGAAAATCGCATAATCCTCATAATATTTAAAAAAAATAACATTTAACTCATTTGCAACATAAAAGACAAGTTCACAAATGCATGTCAATAACATTCTATTAATGAAAAAATACTAAAGCATGCGTAAGGATGAGGCATTAGAGCAGTGGTTCTCAGCCTTTCTAATGCTGTAACCCATTAACATAGGGACCTGGTTTTTAGGTGAAAATGGCCTTTGGAGCTGTTGAAACACTTTAGTTGGCAAGGTGCTTGCCCTGCAAGCGTGAAAACCTGTTTCAACAGCCAGACACCACATTAAAAAGTTTGAGTGCACTTGTGCACTTGTGTTCCAGTGCTGAGGAGGTTGGGACAGGGCATGTCCAGGGTTTTCTGACCAGCTAGTCTACCCAAATCAGTGAGTTTCAGGTTTACTGGGAGAAGACACACAATGCCAACCTCCAGACACACATGCATGTATGTACCCCCTCATACACACACAATAGAAAATATTCCTTACAGTCTCTGTAGTAACTGGATTCCTTTTAAAAAGCTTATTTATTGAAATGCTTCTAAGATGCTTACTTTCATTCACAGCCCAATAAATGGCTTCAGTAGCCCTTCTTGAATAAACCAGTATAATATTAAAGTATATGTGTGTAAGTATGAATGCATATGTGTGTGTACTCTTCTATGTGTATAAATCCATGTATACTGACAATGTGTGTATAAATATGTACAAGAATCATTTCCAGGCCTACAACACCAAGCCTATGGTCCTGGACAGAAAAGAAACAGAGCATTAAAGAGACTTACTCACACCAGCATGTTCGTGTAAGGCCATTTTCTTTGCATCAAATAAAGGGATTCAAACGGATGCGCAGATTTCCTCTGCTGAGGGAGGTAGGAGGTATATACATACAGAACTGTAGAAGTAGCTAAATCCGACTCAGGAAATGTCACGATAGTGCAATATTGATTAACCTAGGCTTAAAAAATCAATCCATTTGATCTTCCATGGTAACAAAATTAAAAGAAAAGTATCATATGACAATTAAACAAAAAAGATCGGACAAAACTTGGTAGCTTGAAGAGAATGGCCCCTTTAGGCTCATATGTTTGAATGCTTGTTCCACGGTTGGTGAAACTTTTAGGGAAGATTAGGTGGTGAGGCCTGGTTGGAGGAGGTGTGTCACCGTGAGTGGTGGGCTTTAAAGTTTCAGAAGACTTGGGTGAAAATATTTAACTGGAGGCCTCCTTAAACTTTCGGAGAATGAGTCCATGACCGTCATCTGGGAAAGCTGGCAGCAGGTAGGCAGGTGTGGTAATTGGAGCAGCACCTGAGAGTTTGCATCTGGTCCACAAGCATGCAGGAGGCAGATGGTATGTGTGAGAGAGAGAGAGACAGAGAGAGAGAACAAACTGAGGATGGATGGCTTGGGCTGCCTTGCTCCCTGCCATGAGGGTCATGCACTGTACCCTTCTAAACCTGTAAGCTGGCATTAAACACTTTCTTTCTTAAGTTGCTCAGGTCAAGGTGTCTTCTCATAGCAACAGAAAAACAACCAAGACAGTCCTCATTCATAATTAACTATTAATGCCAACACAACACAAGGAAATGCTTTCAACCTATTAAAAATGATTTACAGAAATCCTACCATTAAGGACGTACTGGGCAATAAGGCTCTGGGTGATTTTAATCTGTCATCAAGAACAGTGTGACACTTACCCTTCATAACCATTATTGTATTGCTAGTAAGAACAAACAAAAGGACGAACCCTTTATATCAAAGTCAGAAATATTTTTGTTCTATTTTTGGTTTGACATTGACATGTAACAATTTCCAAAGAATCTAAAAAAAAAAAAACTATTAGAATAAGTGAGTTTAGCAGAATACAAGTTTATATATACAGAGCTTATATATATATATGAAAGTAGAATTCAAACACCAAATAAAGTAGTGTGAGAAGAATAAAATATTAGAAAATATTTACCAAAATCAAAATAATATACTGCCTAGTAATGCCAAAGCTGTCACACAGAAACCCTTTCTCAAAAGTCTCAAACCAACAAAAAAACAAAAAAACCCACAAAAAGCAGTAACAATGAATATTAAAATAAAATACAGATTTAAAAATAATTGGCATTATCATACTTAAAATCTTCTATTTCAAAGGATATATCATACAAGTTAAAAAAAACAAATGAAAGCTAGGATTTTATTGATACCAAAACTAGACCAATATATTCCCAAGAAAATGAATACAAGAAGTAATAATATCATCAATAAATACTAGCAAAAATAGCTACCATAATAAAACAACTCATAATATAACAACTCTTTTTTTATTTTTTTCTTTATTAATTACACTTTATTCACTTTGTATCCCCCCCGTGGTTCCCTCTCTACTCCCGTCCCAATCCCTCCCTTCCTCCACCCTCTGCATGCATGCCCCTCCCTAAGTCCACTGATAGGGGAGGACTTCTTTTCCTTCCTTCTGATCCTAGTCAATTAGGTCTCATCAGGAGTGGCTGCAGTGGGTTCCATTGTAATAGGAACAACTCTTTAATAACATTAGCATTAAATATCCAAACTAAAGTCACAGAAAAATACTATCATATATTCACTAAAATGTCCACATTGGAAATATTACACATTTGAAATATTTCCAGGCAAGGGAGCAGCTGAAACACTCATACATTGCTGGCTGGGAACAGTGAAATGTCATGACTACTTTGAAAGGGGTTTTGAAAGTTTCTGAAAATTTAATCACGTGCCTGTTATATTACTCATTTCTCTCTTAGTTCTGACTTGAGAACTGACAACTATAGGCAGGCACAAAAGAGAAATTATTTAAGAATGTGCATAGCAGCCTTATTCAAAATATCCCTAAATTAAAATACCCTAGTACCCAACAATATCATAATAAGAAAATTGTAATATATTCACAAGAATACTATAACTGAGGAATGAAAAGGAGCACAGTGGGTCAGCATAATGGTTTGGCTAGTAAAAGAACTTGCTGCCAAGCCTGACATGCTCAATCCCAGAATCCACATCATGGAAAGAGATGAGTGATGCTCCCAAGTTATCTTGTGACCTTCACATGCACATGGGGGCATGTGCCTCACCCCCCCCCCACATAAATACAATAAAATATTCAAACCCACAAAATTCCTGTATATAAAACTTGTGAATCTCAGAAAATGCGCTGAGTGAGAATGGTGGGCAGACAGAGAGGCAGACTGTACATTAGAGGATTTGGTTTATATGCACTTGTATATAAGAAGAAAAATAAACTATTGCCAAAATGGGACAATGATTGCCTTCAGGGGAGTAGCAGCAGTGATTAGAAAGTGTATAGAGAGCTTGGGATGGTGTAAATGTTTGTTTTGATGACAGTATGGGTTCTACAGGCATATATATTCTTTAAGAAAGTCTATATGTTTACAAGAGCTGAGAATTTCAGAGTGCATGAATGACAATTTTTTAAAAACTAGATCCTAAGTTTCTGCCATTAGGTTCAGCTGCAAGCTAAGAATAAACCCAAAATATTTCACCATTTAAACTCTATATCCTTCACTCTCCTCATTTCTTTCAGTAGCTTAATCTTCTTTGCTGCTCATGTCAAAAATTCAGAGGTTCTGGTTGGTTTCTTTCTATCCTCCCCCTTTCCTCCCTCAGGTAGCACATTGTCAGTCCTACTGGTCTACCCCCCCCAATCTCTCTATCACTTTTCTTCTGCAGTCATTATTGGTACAAGTCAGCAACTTCTACTGCTAGAACACCACTCTACTTCGCAATAAGATCCCTTACTCTGTGTGTGCCCACTTCAATCCTGTGCATGATCCACAGTACTCTGACCACTCTCCTGTGCTGTCCCTTGACAACTGGAATAAAGTCCAAGTTCTTCAGTAGCATCATGTCACATGACATCGGCTTGCTCTTGCACATGTCCCAAGTCATCCCATTGTTTAGGTCAGCATCTACATTAAGCCTGATATTCTACTCTTTGAGCTGTCCACAATTAATTTATGTGGTGGGGTTATGCATACATGTACACAATAAAATCAGGGCAGAATGTCCAGTGTCCTGTTCAATCTCACTAGCTCATTATAGTTAGAGTGACAACCAGAAAGCCTGGCCATCCTCCTGTCTCTGCACCCCGCAGAATTGCTGTCATAGGTATGTGAGGCTACACTAGGCTTTTTACATGAATACTGGGGATTTGAATTCAGCAACAACAACAAACTAGTTCCCACCAATAGATCACTCTATCTGTTCTACAACCTACAGAAATTGCCCTTGCACATTCTTTCACTGGACCAATTCTATCCTTAGCTCTTCTTCTTACCTTTCTTGTTTCAATGCCACCTCCCAACCTATATTATAGATCTTTGATGATACACCCTCATTTTCTATTTCCCTGCTTGGACCAGAGATGCAGTGATTCAGCAGCCTGGGCTATCTTGCTCATGTTGCTAATTTCAGGACTCAGTATAAGAATTTCAGAAGCTCTCAATTACTATCTCTTGAATGGAAACAATAGATATTTCCCAGATACTTAAAATCTGCTGGGTAGAGAACTTGTAGTGTGCATCTTTTTCTAGTTGAATCATTACTTATTTCTTTCCTGTTTGAAACTTCCCTAAGGGCATTTATGTCACAGTCATACTATCACTGATACATTGAATAGTGCTGAATGGAATATCATCCATCAATTTTATTACTATATTGTTTACTGTCTACTAAAGAGCATTAACAAAGATGTTGAAGGAGGCAGCAGCAATAGTCAATGTCTTACAGTAGGAGAGATAATCATTTAGCATACTTTGAAACAAGTTTTCTTTCACACCCTACTACCTTACTATTTGACACTCCCCATGGCTTCAAAGTCTTGGATCTCGGGAGGGACTCTTTAACACAGTCTAACTGTGTTCTCTTTCCCTTTCCTCCCCTCACCATCAACAAGAAGTAGCAAGCCAGCGCTTTACTGTAAGTAAAAATTTAGGCTAAATATTTTTCATCTAGTTTATGTATTCATCTATATGAATATCCAAAACATTCACTGAAGCTGTAAGGTCATTGAATTGGAAAAATTCAACAAGTTAAATAGTGCCAAGTTCCTAATTGCCCAATGTGTTAATTTTCTTAAAAACACACACAATTATTATTCTCTAATTCTATCCTTGTGAATTCTTTTATTGGCTAAAAATTTATCTGCAACCTCAAAACTAATGTCCATGGTACTTCTATGGTTGCTCCTACATACATGGCATAGAATGGGATCCCTGAGTTGCCTAATGAGCACATCCTAGCTGAGGTGGAGAAAGGCATTGTTCCTCCTTCTTGTTTCAGTTTTCATACTGTAAATTTGTCCTTTTTGAGATTTATCCAGTGCCATGTTTTTTTCACTTTTGAGTTTTGGTGAGCGTCTTGCTATTTAAATGGATCCAAACTCCAAATGTAGTGCTGAGGTGCCAGAAGTCTAGAACAATCCCTACCAAAAGTTACCTGTGCTAGATAAAATTCAAAAAAACGTAAGTTTTACTGTTGTTGGTTGTGTTTTTAAGGCTAATGATTTAATAAACTTGTAAAATAAGGTGTTCTTAGAAATAAATACTCATAAAACATGATTGTGTGTTGATAACTCTGCAAAAATGATATGACCCAAAGCAGCTCAGAACACTGAATCAGTCAGTATTCATCAATCAGTGTTTCAAGGACTATGACTCATAACACCATGAATAACAAGAAAAGATTGCATGTATAATGTAATATGCAATAATGAAAGAAATACTTATATAGACATTTGAAAAAAATAGAAAAATTTTAAGATGAAGTTGAGATATAGACAATGAAGAGAAAAGAGCATTTGAGAAAGAGAACAATACCCATAAAGGCTTCAAATGGGTTTTTAATAAACTAGAGTTTCCAAGTCAAATCAATCTTTAATTTTATAAATAAATGTTCATTTAAAAACAGATATATCCAATTATTGATTGGTACATTGTCATAGCACAGAGGAAACAAAGACATACTATCTCAACAAAGCAAGAAGATGTGTATCTACACAGGAAAAGGGCAGTTGAAGATAGATAGCTGGCAGAAGCCAGATACAGAATGATCCAATAAGCTAGACAAAAGGATCCACATAGAGGAATGTTTGTTGGGTAATTGGATGTAGTACAAAGAGCATAGTAAAGAGGCTGAGAGGTCAGTAAAGAGCTTATAGAAATGGCAGAAGAGAAAGATTATGAAAATTTTTGGTCCCTATGATGATTCGAATGAAGTATGGAAGACAATTTGAAGGTAAGTTACTAAAGCTTCATCAGTAATTGGTTTAGAGAATGATGAAAAAGGAAGAACAAAGACATCTGGAAATCAGAGTCAAGCTAACTGGCAAAGGATCCGACCATTCTCTGAGGCTCAGATTATAGAGGGAGAGTTTTGAGAACATATGATTTGGCTTCCGACATTTTGGACCTGAGATGACATTGAGTTGTCTAGATGGGCCAGGACCTATGACCACTGGAATATGCAGGTTTGCAGAAGCAGGCATGGATTGCTGGCTGAAGTAAACAGAGGTAAAAACTCACTGGATAATAAGACAAATCCTGCCATGGTTGACTAGCCTGAGGAAAGCAAAGATGCTAGGAGACATAGAGCTCGTGGAAGAAGGATGCAAGAACTGGCCTAGTCAAAGACAGCAGGCATGCAAGTGCAGTGCAGATAATCCAGCCAATCATTTGCAATGGTGTTTAAATATGGAAACAACAAATGGCTTCTCAAGAGTCTTGTGTATTTAAATTAACTGATAAAGATGACTCAAACTCTACATGTATGCCTTCAGAAGATTCCTTAATTGGCAGGACTAGGTCGATGCCACAACTTTAAGCCAGAATGCGTGCTCTTACTCTGCACAAGTCTGAGTCAAGAACCAAACCAGACGTCACTGAGGGCTGCTACACTATGGCATTGTGGAGTAGACAGGAAGGACCAAAGCATAAGATCACATTGAATGGGTAGGTAGGTTTTTAAATCTCTTACTGTTATGAAAAGTTTAGGTTATTATACTTGTCATGAGTTGGGCAGAGTGCTTGCTACAGTTACAGGACAAGCTAAGGGTCTCTTGATGGCGCCTTGCTACAAACAAAGTCATTCAAAAGTCCCAGGAACAGCCCTGCCATCTACTTAGCAACCTCACTTTTGTATTTATTCCAGACAAGAGGAAGATTGCATTTCTTTAGCTCCTTTGTGGTTATGTACAATAAGTTCTACTTGTGGACCTGGACCAAAAGGCCTAATGTGGATTATTATTGCTTTTCCCATGTTTTAGCTCTGGCCAAACCACCACAAGTACTCTAGACAGCCTAATGTTGAAGGCGACAGAGATTCTGTCTACTGGAGTCTCAGAGTGAACATCTAAACAGATATTCTGCTCCCAATATTGACTCTTGGAACAGAGTACCTTCATGTAAGAAAAAAGCACCTGTTATATCACTAAAAGTCACAGACATTTGTCATGGTATCAATATCTAAAGTCATTCATTCCCCATCTTAATACAAACAGCAGAATATTTATAATCTATTTTTACATAAATGATTCCACATAGTCATATACTTAAGAAGGAAAGTTCTTATGTCAGTAATGCTATGGAAGAGTGGTCTAGAAATTATGAATATACATTAAAGGTAGGACAAACATTTTGTCAAGGTGCCCACTCACTCTACCTAAATGGAAGTCTTCCTCCCCCAAAAAAATTTTTTGATAGTGCCACTAGATTTGAACACCAAGAAAGATGAGACAAAAGTGAGTATGATTTTTTAATCTACCTATACATCCACCTTGAAAGGGAAGCAAGGAAGAACTAATATGATAAGTAAATAGCCTAATCTTCTCTTACCTTAGCATTTTCTAAGTACTCAGAGTTCTCTGAGCTTTTCTGCTGGTTTAGAGCATGGTCCTTACAGAAGGAAATTGTGTTTGGGGTCCTATTTCACAAATGTAAACAGTTATTTGAAAGTAGTTAAATTTATTTAACATCCAAGAGCTACTTAATCAAATGCCAACTTTATAAGTATCTGGCACTATATTATTTCTTGGGAATGTAGCAATGAATAATAGCTCTTGCCCTCTATGGAGAAGTCAGATTGACTTATAATACAGCATTGTAACATAAAAGAACAATGCAGAATAATATAGTAATATGAAATAATGAGATTAATGTTATCAGGCATATGAAAAATTATTGGAGTACCAAAGGCGAAACAACTATTTGATTCCATTGGTTTCATATAACTGAATATCATGTAAAGTCTTGCATAGTTCAAAGATGCTTCATTAATCAGCTAGGAATAAAACACAACAGGTTGGCAAATGAGTCTTTTATATGTAACTTTCTGCCAAAACTTTCACATTGGTAGTGCCCAGCAGCACTGATGAATTTTCACTTTTGAATGGCAAAAAAGATCAACACTATAGGAGGTGCTTTCTCAGGGAGCTACAAAGGACGAGCCAACCTCCAGAGTGAAAATACTTGTGGATTCTGCTGGTTTCTGTTATACCAGAGAGAGGTGATGAATCTCTGTACTTTGTCTATTGTTGGGAGAGAAAAGAATAATAGAATCTTGGAGATGGAAAGGACCTTAGAGATCACCTAATCCAGCAAGATGAATAAACTTTTCTTTTCCATGGCCAATAAACTGGCAAAATGTGATGAATCCGACTCCTCTGAGTTATAGATGGTCTGATGAATTGAGACGGCCATGGTTCAGCCTAAAACACTGGAGTTTCTCCGCACAGCAAAAAAAATAAAACTAAACTTTTTCCATATACAAAGTCAATTTAAGTTAGGTGGCTTTCATCACTTCTATGAATATAAAATCAATGTGAGAGGGAGAGAAAAAGATAAACCTTGAGAGGAAAATAGATGAGTGTTTATGTGGCTTCCCTGTGGAACTGTAACAGGTATTGAGTGTTGCAATTTCCTTCTCACTCTGTTTTTAAAAGAAATTATTTTCTGAGATGACTGTGACATATTTTCAAGAAGCAGAATGAAGTGCATTTAAGAAACAAAAGTTCCTCAGTGGTTGACATCATTTGTCTAATCATCAGACATTGATCAGATTTTTAAAATTATTTCTGAAATATCTAGTTTAGAGGGAAGCTAGTTGCATATAAGCTGAGTCGAGTTCACCCAATACACTCAAATGTGGCTTTATCACATTCTTTCTCTGTTTCCATCTCTCTGTGTCTTCTCTCTGTCTGTCTGTCTGTCTGTCTGTTTCTACCCAGAAATGGCTTTTGAAAAACACAGATCACCACTCCCACTTTCTTCCCCACTGCTGCCTCAAACTTTTTTTGAACATTTCTCTTTTTTCTTAATTTTATATTAGTTTATTTACTTCATATCCCAAGGGTGCGCCCTTCCTCCCCTCCTCCCAGTCCCCCTAACTTCCCATCCTTCCCCCTTTCCCTCTCCCTTTTCCCCCAGAAAAGGGGAGCCCATCCCCCATATTAACCTTCCCCAGAACATCAAGTAACACCAGGACTGCTCATATCTTCATCCCCTGAGGTCAGGCAAAGCAGCCCTGCCAGGAGGAAGTGATCCAAAAGCAAGCAATAGAGTCCATGTTAGAAAAAGCACCCGCCCTCCATTCACCAGGTGCCCTTTTTGAAGACTAAGTCTCCCATCAGCTACATGTGTTCAGGGGGCCTAGTTCCAGATCATACATGCTCCTTGATTGGTATCTCAGTCTGTGAAAGCCCCCATGTGACTGGGTTAGTTGTCTCTGTTGGTCTTCTTATGAGGTTCCTGTCCCCTCCAGGTCCTTCCATCTTTCCCCCAACACTTCCACAGGAGCTCCAGAGCTTCACCCATGCTTGGCTGCAAGTCCTAGTATCTGTGTCTATCTGCTGTTGGCTGGAGCCTCGCAGACAGTAGTCAAGTTAGGTTCCTGTCAGACAGAAGCGCAGAGTATCATTATTAGTGTCAGGGGTTGGCTCTCTAGTGTGGGGTGGGTCTCAGGTTGGGCCAATTATTGTTTGGACTTTCCCTTTAGCTTTGTATTCATAATAGCTAGAAACTAGGAACAACCTAGATTTCCCTCAGCCGAAGAATGGATACAGAAATTCTGGTATACTTGCACAATGGAATACTACTCAGCTATTAAAAACAAAAACAAAAAAAAAAAATCATGATATTTGCAGGCAAATGGATGGAACTAGAAAGATCATCCTAAGTGATGTAACCTAGATCCAGAAATATGCACATAGTATGTATTCATTCATAGTGGATATTAGATCTATAGTACAGGATAAACATACTACAATCCACAGACCCAAAGAAGCTAAGTAACAAGGAGGGCCCAAGGGAGGGTGCCTGAGTGTCACTCAGAAGGAGAAATAGAATAGACAGAAGTGGATGAAGAGAGGGAACTGGGCAGAGATGGAATGGGGAGGGAAAGAAGGATGAGGATCACATGTGGGGAGAATGAAGGTTGGAGGTGAGAGGGCTTGGAACAGGAAGGGAAACTGAAGAGGGACATCTCTTGGTCAAGCTGGAGGCCTGCTACAGGGTAGGAGCCTGCTACATGGGTGTGTGTCTAGCTGAGACTCCTAAGAGGGAAAGACATGAAGCCTGAAGTGACCACCTCCTAGCTAGGCAGGACTAGTGGAAGGAGGGAATCAACAACCTACTGACAAAACCTGTGAACTAAAAACAACCCTGCCTACAAGAAGGGTAGGAATAATGAGGGAACAAAGATAGAGGGAAATTCCCCAAAATTCTGGTTGCCTTGGTCATATATGAGATCAAGGAACATGGTTCAGTTTTTTTTTTCCTTTTGTATACAACTTCATATAGACTCAGAAATGCAAATTATCAAATAATTTGTTATTAAAAAATATTTACATGGGCTGAAAAGACAGCTCAGAGGTTAGGAGTGTGCAATTCTTTTGCAGAAAACTTGAGTTTGGTTCTTCGCAACCTCTTGGGGTGGTTCACAACTGCCTCTAATTTCAGCTCCATCACTCCAGGGAATCCAACAATTTCTAGACTTTGTGGTCATCTGCACTCATACATGAACATACACTATGCACATACACATATCCAGATAACTAAAAATAATTGCTGAGTAGTATTCCATTGTGTAAAAATGCCACAATTTCTGTATCCATTCCTTCGTTGATGGACATCTGGGTTGTTTCCAGGTTCTGGCTATTACAAATAAAGCTGCTACAAACATGGTTGAGCAAATGTCCTTGTTGTGTACTTGAGCAACTTTTGGATATATGCCTAGGAGTGGTATCGCTGGGTCTTGAGGAAGCACTATTCCTAATTGTCTGAGAAAGCACCAGACTCATTTCCAAAATGGTTGTACCAGTTTACATCCCCACCAGCAGTGGAGGAGGGTTCCCCTTTCTCCACAACCTCTCAAGTACATGTTGTCATTTTACTTTTTGATTTTAGCCATTTTGATGGGTGTGAGGTGAAATCTCAGGGTCGTTTTGCTTTGCAACTCTTTGATGGCTAAGAATGTTGAGCATCTCTTTAAGTGTATCTCTGCCATTCTATATTCTTCTACAAAGAATTCTCTGTTTAGCTCCATACCCCATTTTTTAAGTGGATTGCTTGATTTATTGCCTTTTAAAGTACTTATATGCTTTTCTTGGATATAAAGTTTATGAAGACATGATTTATCAACAAATACAGCTTTTTTAAAGTAATAATGTAAAACAGAAGGTGTGGACCCCAAATATCTTTAAATTAAAAGGAACCAATCACTAGCTTGATGAGGTGAAAACCACATACTTTATTACTCTACTCTCTACACCACTGCTAGAATCTAGTACAATTTTGATACAGTCTGCAAAACTAAGAATAAAAAGATTCATCTACATTATATTTTGGTTGTGCTAATAATCATCTTCCTTATTTTTATTAATTTAATGCCACAGACTAGAGGGTATCAGCTCTTTTTGTGCTAGGCATGGTGTTTTGCTAACTATCTTTTCAGAGACTCTTCCTTATTATATTTTTGGTGAATTGCACCATTTTTCTGGCCATGGGCATACTTGTAAAGAACCCTATAAATTGCTTTTATAACTAGAGCTCTGAGGGAATATTCAACAAGGCTTTCTGTATGTAATTACCAAACTGGAAATTAGCCAAATTCCCAGCCCTGCAACACTGATTCTGGTGAACAGGACTGTGTAATCATTAATAATCACACCCGCTCAGCATCCTGGTTTTTAGAAATCCTTAAAAAGAGACTCAATGCTCCTTGAAAAAGCCATGGCAGATCCCAAGAGAAGGAGAAAAATCCATGGAACCACCAACCAGTCCTGAGGAAGGGGTCGCAGCAGCTGATAATACAGTTATGTCTATTCAAAGTCCCCTGGCTTTGCATCCAAGCTGGACCAGATGTGTAAGCCTTTGAATCACCTCCAAACTCATTTTGGTGAGAATTCCACACCTTTCACACGGGTTTATTTTTCACCTGTTCTGTGTGTTGTTCTTCTTCCTTTTCAATGACAGTGATGTTAACAGTGCAGCTGTCCGAGAGCGTGAAAGTGGCCCAAGATGTCAAAATGTGCTCTGATGATTTTTCACATTGAATGCATTTGATTAGTTACACGGGATAGCCATTGACACTGCTTGTTGTCATTTGCCACTCTATTATTTCTTTAATTGCATAGACTTAATTCTCTCTTTTTTTTCTGCTAGTCATGCTCTGCAACTGGCCTTTATTGAGATCTGAGCACATTGGGCTTTGACAGTTTTTCAACAACACTGTTAAATTTATTGTTAAAAGTTATTTGTGTGTGTGTGTGTGTGTGTGTGTGTGTGCACATGGACATGTGTGAGCATGTGCACATTTGTAGGAGCACACATAGAGGCCAGAGGTGTTAGATACCTGGAGTGATAGGCAATTATTAGCTTCCATGGTTGTTGTGAACCAAGCTCTGGTCCTTTCTGCAAGACAGAGAAGAACTCCTCTTCACCAAGTCATTTCCCCAGCTCCCTTGATTTAGAGGTTTTCTATTTACTATTATTAACTTGCGTGTGCATGCATACATGTACACATGGCATGGAGCATGCAGTATGAGGACTTCTAGGAGTCGGTTCTCTTCTCTTACAGTGGTTCCTGGGGATGAAACATCAGTTGTCAGGCCTATGTGCCAAACAATCTCACTTGCTAAGCCATCTCAGCTGCCCTCCAGCATCATTATTAAGGCATGAGGCTGCCATGACTCTCACGCCAAACATCTAATTATAACTAAAATGCCTTCAGTAAAGCTCTGTCCTCAGTGTCCCTCAAAATAGATTCTGGTCATCCTTCACCTATTGGCTTTGCTTCTTTCTACTTAAAGATTTCTCAAGAGAGTTGAGCAATTTAGGAATTAGAAATCTGGAGTCTCTACTCTCGTACCTTGGCTTAGACACTTTCAAGCTCAGCATACTGGGATAACTTGCTTAGCAAACTCTCTGGATGTTTATTGTCTTGAAACATGAGGCTACTCTAAAAACTTAACTGATTGGGTTATTGGGAGGATTAAGTGGAATTATTGCACACTCGCACTCAGACACACACACAGGCATGCATGCACACACACACCTCCTATCAGCATCCTCATTCTGCTTGTTTCAGCCCACATAAATCCTCCAAGGCAATTCTAGACCACATAGTGAGTAAATTATGTTTATATTTAATATGCAAAGCACCTGATGAACCATACATACAGGAGCACATGCTGGACATTGCCACATCTCCCTTGTCAGAGGTAGCCAGATTCTTAGGCTTCTATGCTAAGAAACATCTTGAAACATGGTAGGTACATTGAGATGCTCTTAATCCGTCTTTTTTAGTTAGTGATTCTGAGCTTATTAAACACTTACAAAATATGTAAGAATGTGGGACGTCCACCGCCTCAATAAAAAAAGGAAGAAAGAGAATTCTGAAATACAATTGTGACTCAAAAAGAAACAATGTATCCTAAATAAACATTTTAATTCCCCCAAGATGCTCAGGTTTGAAAATGGAATTGTTCAAAAGATGGAAAGAAGGGCCTTCACAGATGAAGGAGACATGACTGGTAAGAAGAGTGTTGGGATAAAGAAAATCCACTTGAGCGGAGGCGAGACTGGAAGTTAGAAGGGGCCAGAAAACTAGGAGACACTTGTTAATTGATTCAGAACTCGATGCTGATGGGAATATGCAGCTTTCTGCCCCATTCAGTTCATAACTAAGAGAAAGATCCTGGCTTCTTAGTTATATGGAGGATTTTCATATCAAAAGAATATCAGGAAAGGATAAAATCAGTATAGCCTGATGGTAAGTAATAGAATGTGAATTCTGGGTTTGGACCTGGCTCTGGCAGCCAGTCAAGAGCTCTGTGGCCTTGATCAAGTTACTTAACAGAGTTTCCAAAACTGATATAAAATGCTTTCTTTATATAAAAAATTTTGAAGTGCTTTTAAGATAATGTGTATTCAACATAATAAGGTCCAATAGAGTTGCTGAAAAAAAAATTGCAGTAGAGGTCATTGCCAATAAAAGTGATAAAACAGGGATAAGATCATGAATTAGTCAGTAAGATACTTGCTATGTAGTCATGAAGACCTGAGTTTTAATCTCTAGTATCCATGTAAAAGTCCAGCACTGAGCATAGACATGTAATCCTAGCACTGGAGAGGCAGAGAGAGGGAGACACAAGAGGCATGCTGGCCAGCGAACTCAGCCAAAAGGGTGAGCTCCAGGTTCAAAGAGAATCCTTTCTCCTCCATCAAATAAAAGTGAAGAGCAAGTGGACCAGCATGCATACATGTACACACACATAAACAGAGTGTGTGTTGTGTGGGGTAGTCATCAAAGTGGGTCTCAGGTTTCTCTAAAGGTATTTGGGTCTGTTTTCTTGTGTGACTATTATCCCCTAAAAATTGTCTAACTTCCACAGAAAGAATATGAAAAGCCAGAACAATTTAAATGTTTACCCATTAGGAAGGAGACAATACATTTGCTTATTTCCAGTTCTCAAACAAGAAAAGGAGAAAGGGAATGCTGGATGGACTGAAACACCTAGAAACAGTGCTGGCCAGGTTACATGATGGGCTAGCCTCACTTCACTTCCCCAAACATACATTCTTAGATTCTAAATCAAATAGCTAGGACAGGAGATGAGCAGCTATGAGCATCACTGGCATAAAAAGGAACAGCACCTTCGATTTACTACCAACTTGGTGTAGTATTCAAAAGGCACTCACAGATTCCATTTAGAGAGACAAAGAAAGAACGAATCAACAAATACATGAATTGAGATGAGGCTACTATATATATATTTTTTTCTTTATTTGATCAACAAAATATAATATCCTTATATCTAATATAGAAAGGTGGCAATATCTTGAGAGAGGTTCATAATTAGGGAGTGTCTCCCATCATTTCCAAAGGGAATCAAGCAACTGATCTTGATTCTGCCATGCGTAATCAATCCTCCATGGGATTGGGACCCCAGGCCTCCTAGCTCTCCCTGTGGCTTTTGTAATCACTATACTCTAAATCAGTGACTAGGATAGACACACGGAAGACAAATTCAGCAGGCTTTCTAATGACTTGGATTTTGAAAAGCCACGAATCCTCTAGAAATTGTCAGGCTGTGCTTAACCATTTGTAAGAAGGCTGGGACAAGTGACTGGGCGGGCGTGAGAAGAAGAAATGCTGCGACACAGTACCCACATGTGAATGTTACATGACATAGTACAAAAAGCATCTAGACTCCTTCCTTGCTCTCTATATTCATCACAACCATGCTATAGTGGGTTGGATGGTGGCCCACGTGAAAACATGGTGGGAGTAGGGTACATTTTCAGAGGTAGTTAAATTAGGGGTATGAAACAACATAATTCCAGGAGAGGGAGAGTAGACCCTGAAGCCAGGGAAAATGTTCTGAACATGGGAATGAATGGGAACCTATAGCAGCAAGGTGATGCGAACAGCCCGACTTGAGTGATGTGTCTGTACGTCATGGGTTGGGATAGGTCAGCCACCTCCAGAAGGCATGGGGTGGGGCCCTCCCAGAGCCTCCAGCAAGAGCAGGCCTGGATTTAAGATATTTCAGGCTTAAAAACTATGAGCGAATAAATTTTTAACCTCTCACATTATAAAGTTTGTGAAACATTGTTATTTGACTAGAAAACTAATGTAGACTTTTTTTTTATTACCTAACCATCAGACCAAAATATAAAAGGTTTCTGAGAATTCTATCATTAATAATTACTTGTACGTATACTATGTGCCAGGTAACACTACAGAGGTTCAGGCTTCAAGAAACTTCTGTAGTAACTGAATAAGACCTCTAAGAAGTAATGAGGACAAGCCTCTCTGTAATGCTGAAGAAGGTGGTAGGTGTCTCATAGGAAAAGGAAGCAGACCATGCAAGGACTAGCACACTGTTTTATTCTTCTAAGTTGAGGACACACACCTCTGCCGAGGACTTGTGCAAAAGCCTGAAATTGAGAACGTGACCCACGATGGAATATGGTGGAAGCACATTTCAAGTGGAAGGATTCTGAGGGGAGAGGTGGGTTAGTGTATTGGAGGAGCATCGGTGTGGATGGACTTAGACAAGGCGGTGGCACAGTGAGTGACATGGTGGGGGTGGGGCTGGAAGGTGAGAGGGAAAGAAGAGAATTTGTGTGGTAGTTTAGATGTTACAAGTACCAGGACAAACAAAACACTTGGGAGAGAGGGAAAATGCCACATATGTTTAAAGGTATCATTCTTTGCAAGGCTGTATGTGTAGCTCAGTAGCCTTAGACAGCCCCTTATCACTATCACTGTCAGTAACAATAATAAAAATAACCCTGGATATAAAGAATGAACTATAGGGATTGGGATACAGCTCAGTTCATATATAGAACTCGCTTTGCAAACAGGAGTGTCTACATTCGATCCCGAGAACCCATGTTAAAAAAAATTACAGGCATGGGATACATATCTACAATCCCAACTCTGGCAACGTGGTGACAAGACTCAGGGGACTGTCTGTCTATCCTAATGAGTGACTTCCAGACCAGTGAGGAACCTTCTCTTAAAAAAAGTTAGGTAGCATTCTTGGGCTTGACACCCAAGGCTTGACCTCTGCTCTTCCATACATACCCACATAAATATACCCCTGCACACATATGCATAGCCATGCATTTTTTAAAAAGGAAGAATAGGCTGTGGATGTATTCATGTAGAATGAAGACACTAGTTAAGAAATCCTGACAGCACCCTAGTCAAGAATTTACTGCATGTGACCCTAAAAGCTAATGCTCACAGGGATGAAAAGTGGTCAGCTTCTAGAATGGTCTGAAGGAAAAACTGGCAGGAATTTTAAGAGAGAATTTATGGATAACTCCGTAGTTCTGGGCTGAGCAGCTGGAAAGATGAGTCGCCTGTCACTGAGCTTGACAGACAATAGGTTGGCAGTAGAGCAGAAAGCGGGACTCCGGTCCTGTTTGCCCTTGGGCTATTTCATTCACTTCCAGATCACAAAGGACAGTACTCGTCTAGAATTAAAACTCAAGCCCTAGAACTTTTCTGAGGCAGCCAAGACCGGCAGGAGCTGATTAGGATGCAGTGCAGTAGAGAGCATCCTGGTCCTGTGGACATGACCTTTCGTGCCTTCAGGGTCACTGCTCATCCTGTCCCACGGATTCCATCTCATCATCTGAAGTTTTAGGTTCCATGAAAGGCTTTGAAGATTCATGTGTGAATAAAACAAATGAGGTACCCACTCTTGAGAAACTGTTAGTGTTATACGGTGCTGGGGGAGATAAATCAGTCCCAAAGTGCTACTGTGTAAGCATGGAACACCTGAGTTTGATCCCCAGGAACCACATTTTAAAAGACAGGAATGGTGGCATGTGCTTGTAAGCCCTGAGCTGGGGAGTTGGAGAAAGGCAGATCCCTGAGTCTTGTTGTCCAGCTAGCTTAGCCTATTTGGTGAGTTTCAGACCAATGAGAGGCCAGATCTTGAAACCAGAAAAGGTAGAGAGCACCTGAGGTGGTCCTGTGGCCTCTATGGGCACACATACATACAATACACACATACACACATGTGCACAAAAATGCATGTGCATGCACACATACAACTAAAATACATTACAGACACAAATACAAACACACGTGCACAAAAATGAGTGTGCCCACAACATGCACACACATGTGCATGCACTCACAAAACTAAAATACCCTACAGATACTCACACAAATACACACAGCTTAATGGAATAAAAAATTTTTACAGAAGAACATGACCTAGCAGAAAGATGACTAAAACTCCTAACAGTTCCAGGCAAGCCTGGAGAAATTCTTGCCAGAATGACACCAATGAAAATGACATCACAGTGTCATATCACCTTAGAGAACACTCTTGGACCAAAGTAGGTTGAACGAGCGTTTGTGATGACTGGACATAAAGTGGCACATTTAGCTTTCAGTGTTAGATGCTTTCTTTTTTTATTTTTTTTCACAGTTTATTCATTATATATTCCAATTGAAGCCCCCTCTCTCAACTTCCCCAGTCTCATCCTTCCTCCCTCTCCCTCCCCCCCCAGTCCACTGAAAGGGGGAGTTCTTCACTGTTGCCATCTCTCCATAGCTTGTTAAGTCTCATCAGGACTGCTTGGATCCTCTTCCTCCCTGGCCTGGCAAGGCTGCATCATCAGGGGCAAATGAACAAAAAGCAGTCAACTGAGTTCATGATAGAGGCAGCCCCTTCTCCCCTCACTCAGAGATCCGCATGGAGACTGAGCTGCTAATCAGCTGCATCTGAGCAGGTCTAGGTCCTCTTCATGCATGGTCCTCCATTGATGCATCAGTCTCTGTAGGACCCCTGGGCTCAGGTCTTTTAGTTTTGTGGGCTTGTGGGCTTCTGTCCCCTCATGTCTCTCTAATCCCATCTCTCTCTTCCTCCATAAGACTGTCTGTTCTCTACTCAAAGTTTGGCCCTGAGTCTCAGCATCCATTTCAATCCCCTGTTGGGTGGATCCTTTCAGAGGATCCTCTATACTAGACTTCCACCCTGTTTCCTCTCTGTCACTGCTTGTGGTGTCTATCTTGTTTGCCATTCTGAATGATATTTAAGCATTCTCCCTAGAGTCTTCCTTAGTGTTTAGCTTCTTTAGGTCTGTAGATGGCTGTCCTGTGTTATATGGCTAATATCTGTTTTTAAGTGAGTGTATGCCATGCTTGTCTTTCTGTTTCTGGGTTACCTCACTCAGGATGATCTTGTCTAGCTCCATTCATTTGCCTGCAAATTTTATGATTCCCTTGTTTTAAATAGCTGAGTAGTATACAACAATCCTCTATAATAAAAGATCTTCTTGAGGTATCTCAATCCCTGATCTCAAACTGTACTATACAGCATGGCACTGGCATAGAAACAAACTGGTGGATCAATGGAATCAAATAAAAGACCTAGAAATAAACCCACACACTTATGGACACCTCATTTTTGACAAAGATGCCAAAGCCATACAAAGAAAAAAATAGAGAGCATCTTCAACAAATGGTGCTGGTCTAACCGGCAGTCCACGTGTAGAAAAATGCAAATAGACCCATATCTATCACCCTGCACAAAATTAAAGTCCAGGTGGATCAAAGATATCAACATAAAACCAGACACACTAAATCTGTTGGAAGAAAAATTGGGGAAGAGCCTTTAACTCATTGGCACAGGAGATAATTTCCTGAACAGAACACCAACAGCTCAGGCTCTAGGATCTACAATTAATAAATGGGACCTTATGAAACTGAAAATCTTCTGTAAAGCAAAGGACACTGTCATCAGAACAAAACGACAGCCTACAGACTAGGAATAGATCTTCACCAACCCTACATCTGATCGAGGACTAATATCCAGAATATATAAAGAACTCAAGAAATTAAACCCCAACAAATCAAATAATTCAATTAAAAATGGGGTGCACAGCTAATCAGAAAATTCTCAAAAGAGGAATATTGAATGGTGAGAAACACTTAAAGAAATGCTCAACATCCTTAGTAATCAGGAAGATGCGAATCTTACACTTCTCAGAATGGTTAAGATCAAAAACTCAAGTGACAACAATATGCTGGAGAGGATGTGGAGAAAGGGGAACCCTCCTCCACTCCTGGTTGGAGTGCAAACTTGTAAAACCACTTTGGAAATCAATCTGGCTCTTTCTCAGAAAATTAGAAACAGTGCTACCTCAAGATCCAGCTGTACCACTCCTGGGCATACACCTGAATGATGCTCCACCAAACAACAAGGACATCAGCCATGTTCATAGCAGCTTTATTTGTAATAGCCAGAATCTGGAAACAGCCTAGATGTCCCTCAACAGAGGAGTGTTAGATATTTTTTAAAACAAAAAATTGCAGACATGAGAAAGGGCTTGGGGAGCACAGCCAGAACAGAGAGCATTTCAAGACTGTGAGTTTGAGGGAGATGTCTGCGGAAGGCAGAGGTGAGACAGTGTGAGGTGGAGGAAAGCCACGCCTCTTCCATGCGACCATGGAGATGATGAAAGGCCTTAATAGCCATGAGAGCACTCTGCAAGCTAGGCAGTGCTCTACTAATTCTAGGCTTTGCTATTAAAACTGAAGGTCTGATACCCAGGGCAGGTTTCACATGTGTTCTATACTGTCCCAAGAGATGGAGGGGAGGTTGAGAGTTGGATGGACTATCTTTGACAATCAAGATAGGCTTTCCATAGAGCAAAGGACCTTTTTAGTTAGGTAACTTCTCAAATCTGGAATTCAAAGGCTGGCCAGGTGAAGGTATAATGAGGATGCTGAAAAGAAATTTCCTCATTTAATGATGGCCCTTTTCTTTTGTTGTGTGATCATCTTTACTATTTGGAGGCTCTCTCATGTGATCAGTTTTTTTTTCTCATCCCTCTGTGTGATATCCTTAACTGCATTCATCCCATGAAAACATAACTCAATTCTCCCAGTTAATCAGGAAAGCCACAGTACCTTTCCTCCAGTGACTGAGTTACAATTATGTCACTTAAATGAGTCACCTGGTAGAATTCAGAGAACAGCTTAGACAATGATGTTCTGTTCCCTCTGACTCCTCAAAGGGCCTGCGATCAAATAATAGCCAACAATAATAATTATGGATCTCACTAAACCACAGTGTATGTTTAAGCCCATGAAACTTTCTTTTAAAGAACCTGCAAACAATATTAATTATCATTAGATAACTGATAAACAGCACAATGATGAACTGTTCTTGCTGTGGTAAAATAATTGAGATTATAATTAGGCATAATTAGCGCTATTATGAGTCAATCACATTTTCATGAAAAGAAAACATATTTGGCTAAGAGGATATAATTTTGTCGTTGGTACTGTACAAATTTTTTCTGGTTCAGCTAGGTCACCCATTGTATTTGCCAATCAATTATTTTAGAGATGACTGGAGATTTCCATTTTAACAAAAGCCCATTTTAGCAAACAGCAGAGCTTTTAGAAGCCTTTCTCCTTGATGCATCCAAAATCTTTTCACTGGCTCTTGTCACTGTCGCACTAATCCACATACCTTATGACTGTTTGCCAATGTCACAATGAAGACCACCGCCCGAAATGGCAGTTCCAATGACAGTATGATGACAGCAGGCAGAAGAACGTGCCCTTCACCGTCTCGATTTATTATACTGCTGTCCTATACATGGCAGGCGAGGGCTTGAGGGTGCTGTTTTATCATAAAAAAACCCTATCTTTTGCATTTTCTTACATTATCCATCATTTTTAATTGCATTTATTTATTCATTAGCTCAAATTCTTTTCTACACTCACCCTCCTCCTGAAACTTTTGATGTTTTTTTTTTCCAAAGTATTTTACAAAGGAAATCTTAAGCTCTTGGTAGAAAAAGAAAGGGCGGCCTATGACCTAGAAGTAAAAACAGGAAGCAAGCATACACATGGAGACACTCAACTCTGTGATTTAAGTCCTGGGTATCTATGAAGCCACACTGACATAAAGCCAAAGAAAGCAAACGTGATGTCTTTAAAATGTAAAACAGAATAGAGTTTTCCACAAAGACATAGAGGGGGCTTCTTCAAAAATATTCCTGATGTGCTGAAGACTGAAAGGGGGAAATAGAAGCCACTAGCCGTGGTTACAATCACAATACTTTCTGTGACATAAAAAGCATAAAGCAATGACAAGTGTCTGAACAATTATAAGAAATTGGACTGTTAGGTCCCTTGAAAATATTTTTATCCTGTGGTAGGATTAAAGTTTCATTAAAAAGCAAACCTTAGGTAGGAAAAAATAAAATGCCATATACATTAAAAACCACTTGAGTACCTCCTTGAAAACCAATGTTTTCTATAGAAACTTCAAGAGACAAAAAAAAAAAGTCCTCAGATGTAAATTTTAATGAAGACAGCATTTTCACACTTCAAATGATCAAAAACAATATGGTAATAGTTGGCACACACACACACATACACACACACACACACACACACAAACCCAGGTACTTAAGGTTGGATAAGAGCAGTTGTGTGGCTCTTTACAGATCTCAGCGTGTTTATCAATAATTTATTATGAAAATGTCAAAATGTCCTTGTCAGGAAGGTACATGGGATAATGGTACTTGTTTGTGCAAGAGGCTGCAAAATGATAGTCAGGTGTTGGCGGCACACTTCCAGCCTTCCATCTAGCCTCATACTTAATGACTGTGGAACAGGACTTTAAGGGAGTGACAGCTAAAAACAACTTCGGTCAATGGGTACCCCTCTACCATGACATGCAGATGAGATCCAGTCCTGTGACTGACAAGCTTTGGCCTTGTCCTGTGGCTAAAGGCTCTAAACACTATTTTGCAGCTCCTTTACACCATCAAGCCTCCCCAACCCCCAGATGATCATCGTATTGTCTCATTAGTCCAATGAAGTTAATATTTTTACCTCTGTCATCTCTTGTTTTTTGAGCTGTCATCTTTTTCCCTTAATGAACTGTGAGGATGTGACTATGACATAATGGGAATGACTCCTAATACACACTGGAAAGTAACGTGGCAAGAGAGATATCTTCCTGAAAGAAACTGAAGAAACTGGTGGGCTCCAGTAGAAATTAGAGCTTAATTTAAAAGCCTGCCTCTTCGTGTGTGAAGGACCCGATCCCACTGGAAATAGAATTCTTAGAATGGATGGTTAAAAATACGTGTTTTCTTTACTTTCCCTTGTGTTTCCAGTCATCAGTACTGTCAGTAATTTGGGGAGACTATTTCTTCGTTGCCACACAGAGAAATCCTATCTCTAAAAATCAAACAAAAAACAAAAAGATTTGATGCTTAATTTTTTAAACAAATAGTTAACTGAGTTAAAAATTCTCATCTTTAGACCAGTGCTTATCTTTGCTCATGTGAAACAGAAAATGAAGAAACCTTAGAATTGACTAATTTCTCATTATAATCTGCATTCCTGGAGTGCTATTGACTGTTGAGGTCAGGAGCAGACTAACACTATAAAAGTACTTACGGCTCTAATTTTAAATGGAGAAAAAATTGCATTCATTCTCAAATATATCATGGAAAGTATGAATCAGTAGAAAGCACAATGGGACTGAGGTTCGGTCAGTGACAGGGTGTGTACCTAGGGTTTATGAGGCCCTGAGTTAAATCCCCATCAAACCCCACCCTCTAAATTAAGCCTATAACAGGGAAGCATGGAAAATAAAAAGATATGAACTGGAGATGAAAATGATTTCCTGTTTTATGGTGGTCAGGATATCTCTGCACCCTGTGAATACTGGTAGCTGCCACTATTTTCCCCTTAACTAGTCTGATGCTATCCACGAAAGTTATTCAGTATTTCTATGACCCAAGAACCTGCAAAGTCATGCGAATCAAATCTTTGTGTTTGCAGTGTGAAACATGTTACAGTTTAGAGCTCCTGTGTTGAGGGCCTTACCGCCCAGCTGGTCATGGTGAGAGGTGGTGGAATGCTTAAGAGCGGGCCTTCTAGAAGGTCATTTAGGTTCATTTACCATGGGTATTTTGTCACAGGGACAGTCATGTGACTAGCACACAAATCCATGACATTGTCTAGGCTCTAGCATATGTGTGACTAAAATGCAGTTAGAGGAAGCTATGTATGACTAACATCGAATCAACAGAATAGCAGAGTTGGTGGTGTTTCCAGGCCACATTAGTCTGGATACAGGGTTGGTGACCCAAAAAAGAGCGCCACATTTTAGTTGTAGGTGGTTAAAATGTCCTGATGAACGCTTTAGAATTTGTTGTGTTTTGACATTGTGACATGAAGTTGATACACTATAGAGTTCACACTACAGAGCTACGTAGTGTGTTTATAGAAAATAAAGAGTTCCATAATATTTAAAGTATATTTATACTTTTGTGTTGGAATACCTTTGTGGTTATCTTTGGATAATGCTGCCCATGGGTTTCAGGGTGGACACATCTGCTAGATATAGGTTTATATGTGGAAACTCTCTGGTTACTAAGCAGCCAGTTGAACAATGTACCCACAATAGACCGTGGCACTTACAAAGCTCATGGTTGGACTGGTCTGTGCCATTACATTGGGACAATCCTCACTAAAAAGGAATGCGTTGTTTCTAAAGCAGAAGAGGAGAGAAACAAAAGAAAATGACATCCCAGAAGGAGCTGAAGAAACTGAAAGATGAAGCAGCAATAAATTCAGCGCAAAATAAACAGAGATTAAACAAAAACAAAAACAACTTTTATTGTAGTCCTTAGTACAAACTAAGCACTGTTCTGGGTGTTGAGGACATAAAAACTGATGTTTTTTTGAGACAGGGTCTCACTGTGGATCTCTTACTAACCTATAATTTGCTATGCAAATCATACTGTCCTTGAACTCACGGTGATCTCTCTGCCTCTGCCTCAGGAATGCTGAGATAAAAGGTGCATTCCACTACACCCAGATTAATAAAACTTTTTAATTAATCTCCCTGAATTCAAAGGCCATAGTAATAATAATTTAAATGATAAAATTAGTGTAGTAGAATATACTGAAAATGGAGTTTCTGACATATTTTAAGATAGAATATATGTACATATAAATAACACTAAGTGAACTAAGTGGGTTGTGTGTGTGTATATACAAACACACACAAAACCACATATGCATATATGTGTAACAATAATTATAGAAGAAGAGGTCATGGATTGGAGAAAGAGTTGGGGAAGAGAGGGAGGAGTTGGAATGAGGAGAGGAGGGTAGAGTGATGTAAAAAACATTAATCATATATAAATTTATCAATGAAACAAAATAAATTTAAAACATGTTACACTTACAATCTCAAGAGAATATTGCAACGTTACCCTGAACAAGGAAGATATATTGTCACTGTGCTTTTTCCATTAAACACGTTCATGCTCTATAAATATACACAAACATTCTTTTTACCAAAAAAAAAAAAGGCTTTTTTTTATAGCCACTAAATGAATATTATATGCTGGGAAGATAAATATTTTAAATCAAACATCTGATTAATTCATGCCGAAAGAGAGTTCAGTTTGGTACAGAAACTACAGTGTATGTCAAAGCTAAATGCTGCCTCTTCGCTGAAGCAAAAATGAAGAGAAATGTACACCGATGAGCTTGATTAGCCAGCTTTAACCTGATCACCACATGGAGCATACCAACATGAGTCTGGAAAAAAGGAGTAGTGAAGAGCTAAGAGCCATCTCGCGGTATGGTCTGATCACTGACACGAGATTCAAGCTCTCATAGCTGCCACCATCTTTATAGTTCAGGGGAGGTCAAGCCTTGGTTTGCAATAGACCAGAGTCTGGTAAGGTGACTCGTGCCTGTAATCCCAGCACTCCAGAAGCAGAGGCAGTAGGTTCATGTGTGTGAGGCCACTTTGGGCTACATGATCAGTTAGTTTCAGGCTGAGGCAAGCTACATGACAGGACCCTGTTTTCTAGAGCATGTTTTGACTTTTCACTCCCTCCTCAGAAAAGTCTTTAGTGTTAGCCAAGCAACCTGCTCAGGCCAACGGACTAAGCAGAAATGATGCGCCAGTAAGGACTTAGAATTCAAGACTCCATGAGCTTGTCCTCTTACCTCAGGTGCAGCTACCTCACCATGAAAACCAGCAACAGCTCCCCAGGCTCACCGGCTGGCCCCACAGGGGGGTGAGAGCTATGCAGAAGGGGGCCGCCTGGGTACGCTGCCCCACCGAGCTGAGAGGCCAGCATAGCTCAGAAGAATACACACGCTACGTCACTTTGTATATGCCGAGGAGCAGAGAAGAGACATCTCTAGCCCAGTGCTCTATGAGCAAGAGTGCTGAGATGCCCCTGACCCGACATCCCTTTGTGTGCCGGAACCAGGAGAGAACCAACAGGAAATGCTCTAGCTTTCAGGCGAGAAGAGTAGAAGGCAAAAATCACCAAATTCCCTGAACCCTTTTCTAGTATTTTGGACTAGGAAAGAGACGAGAAAGGGGGAAACCAGGAGGGCCAACTGGAGTACGAGCAGTTTGCGCCTTTTTATGTCACATGACACATCTTTTTCTCACACTGGCCCCAGACACTCAAAGTCTCTGTTTCTTAACCTCTGCCAAACAGTTTTTCATTAACGCCTACAAATGTACTTATTTGAATTATCAGTATCCATTTGGAGCTCTCAAGATTTTTTTAAAGACAAACAAAAGTATAAAGAGACAAGGAAACAAAGGGAGCATGGATGCCACCATTTATTCCGGAGTCACCACAGCAGCCTTCCATCTGCAACCTGAGAGCCACCTGCTCCGCATCTGCTCTGCCAACAGAGAAACAGCGTACTGACAAAAAGAGAGATAGAGAGAGAGAAAAAAATCCATTCTAAGTGGATCTGAGACAATATAGGGCAAGGAGGTCTTGAAATCCACCAAGAGTTTTAATCAATAAGACTGACAGCACAGAACATGCCAGAAACCAGGCAAAGAGGAGCCTGTGAAAAGCATTTAGGAAACAGCCTCGCTGTACTGTTCTGGCAATGAACTAGGAACCAAGGAAGCAGAGGGGCAGACCGACGCTCTCGTCTGAGAAGTGAGGGAGATGGAAGGGCTAATTAGTTCAGCAAGTGGTTTTTGTTTGCCGCTTTCGGAGTCCAACTTTCCAGATCTGGGGAGAATTCTGAAACCCATTGTCTAATTTCAAAAGTTGGGTTTGAACAACACGACCAGCCTTTTCTTCGTTCTACCCAATTCTCAGCTGCAACCTGAAACTCCGTGAGTGCGCATGCTTCGTGGAAGGCAAAGGGACTTAATTAAATTTTGCACGCGGCTTCTAAGTGAATTGCTGGGGTAATACCGAGATTAATTAGTTTCGTGTTGTTAATTCAATTCAAAGGTTGCTGATAAACTGAGACCATCAAACTCCATTAGAAGAAACAAAAACTTCTTAATTATGACAGCGTCTTTGGGGGTGTAGATGTCTGTGAGCTCCATTCTTGATTTCTCCCACTTGTTATGGGGGCCCTACAGTAGTCAGACCTCGATGAATGACAAAAGTTAAAAAGCTTTAACCTTTCATATTTGACATATTTGGGATGTGGGGGTTAACAGAAGGGACTTTCTGAACCATGAGGTGTGTGGGGGTTAAAGGACACTTGTAGAAACCGGTTTCCTCCTCCCACCATGTGGGTCCTGGGATTGAATTCAGACCATCAGCCTTGGAGGTAACTGCTTTAACCTGCTAAGCCATGCCCTTCACCCCAAGTTCAGCACCTTAAAAAAAATCTCATTTTAATGATTCTTTCTGTCCTCTAGAATATGACATTCTATTTCCTTGACAGAAGTATTCCAGGCTTTCTGGGATATGTGTGTAAAATCTTTATCTCCAGCATACGCTCTCCTTTCGTAACTCTTTACGCAGTGTGCGTGTGTGTGTGTGTGTTAGTATGATGTAGGTACACAGACCCATGCATGCAGAGACCACACAAGGAACTCCCACTGAGCTTGGAGCTAGGCTGATGGAGAGCAAGCCTAAGCAATCCTCCTGTCTCCAAGCCCCACAAGCTCTGAGGTTACAAGTATGTGGCCATGGTTGGATTTTTACATGGGTAGTGGGGATTTGATCTCAGGTCCTTGTGTTTGTGCAGCAAGCACCCTTACTCCATGAGCCTTTTTCTTATTCCCATACATTCCTCTTGTTACAGAGAATTTCTAACATAGACACATACAAACCTGGTAATAAAAGGAAACCCTCATAGTCCTCAGCTTGCCATAATGATCATCAGCTATGGGCTGATGATTTGAGTTTTTTTTTCTATCCAAATCAGTCATTTTTCTTTTAATCATATTATTTTAAAACAAATCTAAAACATTGTTTCATAGTTTTATAATTACACAGAAACCTGTGTTTCTCGTTTTTATCACATCTTTATACATTCTTAGTTTTGTCTTCTTCACCCCTCCTCTCCTCCATCTTCTTGCCCTCTCTCCCACTTATACCATTACTCCCTCTTTCCCCCAGGTACTCCTGCTTCTCTTGCACACCACATCATACTCTATGTTCTGCAGAAAAACTAACTACGTAGCCTTGCAAATGACTGCTTCTGCCTTCTTACCCCAAACTAAGCCCTGCCAGCGAGCATGCATGCTGTCTATGCCCACATGCTCACTGGGTCACCACTTGGTTGAAAAGCAAGTGCGTGCTCTGGTTTCGCAGATGGTAGGCTAGCTGTTCAATCTGCCATATCCCCCTCAGCCCCACTGTTTAGTGAGCTCAAGGCTCTGCTTTGTACCTGGAACCTTCCTCTGGATTGCTCGGGTGCGTACCCACAAGTGTGAACACATGAATGCACATGCTTTCTCCTAGCTTGCAGCACACACCCCTCACCCCATCTAGAAAGTCTCACAAAAAAAGTTAATTTCCTGAGTGGCAGGAATGTTCCTTACTCATTAAGTCACTCAATGAGTGACTTTACACACAGAAGGAATTTTGTTCACATCTACGTGCTATTTATTTATCAATTTACTTATTTTTAGTGCTGGGGTTTGAGTTGGGGGCCTTGTGCCTGCCAGGCAAGCACTCTGCCTGAGTTACATCCTCATTCGCATCTTTTGAAGAAATAAAGAAATGGTGGCTGACTAACAACAGAATTAGTGAATCTGTGCACTGTTCTGTCCTAGGTTGCTGAACTGTAGATCTCCAGAGCTTTCTCCTAACAAACAGCCTGGCATCACATGGACAGATAAACCCCTTGCAACTCCTCTGATAGATGTTTAGTTGCCTCCCAGTCTTTCATTTTCCTCTTGTGAAAAGAACACTTGCATTCAGTTGAAAATACACAGAGTGGGGTTAGGGAAGCATTTTCCATACTCCAGAAAACTAGCCGTAGAATGAGCTACAGGCATTAAAGTATAGAAGTAAACACTACGGGGGATGTCCTGGAAGTCTTGAAAGAAAAACCAGTATACATCTTTCCAGTCCTTCCTTTTCTGTCCTACTGAGGTATAGAAGCAACGGCTAACCATTTAATAACCATCACCTCCACAACGCTATGAGCCAAGGCTCAGCCTCTGGGAGTTCTGGGGCATCACTAGACTAGCCACATTCCACACTTCTGACTGCAACCTACTCACATATGAGAGAAATTAAATAGATCTCAGAAAACCCTTTGCTATCCCAGGCATTATTTTAGATGCGACAGTTCCGTCTTATCCTAAACGTGACAATGGCTTCAGCCAGGTGTCTGCATCTCTTTGCCATTTCTGGTCCTCACTTAGAGCACAGCAATTAGTCCATGTGACAAGTGTTCTCATGTTTCCCTGGGCGTAGGCTCCCCTGACCAATCTCTTGCCAATTATAATTGGACTTTTATTTTCTTTTTAAAAAATAATTATAGCTAGGAATGGTGGCACATGGATTTAACCCCAGCACTCAGGAAGGCAGAGGCAGGTGGATCGTCTTGAGTTTGAGGCCAGCCTCTACTAAGTGAGTCCAGGACAGCCAAGGCTACACAGTTAAACTTTGTCTCAAAAAAATAAATAATAATAAAAATGATAATAATAACAGTTATTTAAAAAACAAACAAACAAACAAAAAACCCCTCAACTTCAAGCTTCATCAGGGAAGGAAACACATCTTCTTGCATGTCTTACCTGTTTGCACATATGCCTTTCACCCCTCAGTACATTTTTTGAGTAAGAGACTGCTGTATGCTGTACATTTTATTGTTAACATTGTTAAACATACTCTCAATATTAAGCAAGAACGATGACTTCATTCGTTTAATTTTGTTAAACTTTTTAACATAATTTCCATATGATGGGGAGGGTCCTCGAAGAGTTGGGAGAGGAAAAGAATATGGTCAAAATACATTGCACAAGAAATTAATTAAAATTAAAAACAGGAATTTACAATTAGGAAGAGTAATTCTTCACTCTCAAAGATCCCCTTCCTATGGAGGACCTAGACCAGCTCTCCCCATCCATTACTCTGTCCATTTGTCCTACCGTATCCTTTTTCGCAGTGCTTCCCACTGCCTGGCAATTCACTTGTGAGTGTTTTGGGCTGATGCTTGTCTTCATGTTCTATGGTACAAGGTCTATGAAAGCTTGGGCAAACTCGTTTCTCTTTGTGCATGGATACAAGGTCAAGACAAGAATGCCCAGCCATTAAAAAAAAGAAAGGAAGAAAGAAAAGATTGCATGCTCAAGAAGCCCACCTGAGGAATCACAGCTTCAGTTGCCCCAGAGGTACCAGGCACCTGTGTGCACCTGTGCACACACGAATACACATTCAAAGTAAATAAATTGAAAAGTAAACAAAAACCGTACAAAATAAACAAATATGTTTTATTGTGTATAGGCACTTAGGTCATCTCTTTTAAAAAGTGAAATCCCTTTCACTTGTTATTTACTATACAAATTCTAAAACGTTGGTCTTGTTGATTTGGGTTTTTGTCACTGGTAGCCCACAGCAAGGGTTTCCAGCTTTTTTTTTTTAGCGGCACAGCCCTCTTTTACACAAAGTTACAGGAGGGCTGACTTGCACAAAAGCAACCGGTGTGGCCCTACATGAGCCGGGCATGCTTCTTCCTTTCTGTGTCTGCCTTGTCATGGCCTTGGGGTCCATAAGACAACTTCTGGAAGACCAGGCTCCCTGAGAGTGACTCTGGAAACTGCCTCTCAATGCCTGCAGGGAAACTCCCAGCTAAGCATTGTTTTTTATTTTCCTTGTATTTATTTATCTATCTATCTACTTATCTATTTATTATTACAGTTTATTCACTTTGTATCCCAGCTATAGCTTCTTCCCTCGATCCCCTCCCATTCCCACCCTCCCTCCCTCTTCTCCTCCATGCATTATTATTCAGATGAGATTTTCTCTCTAAAATGACTGAGGCCTAAAAAGGTGTGAAGTCTCCATAGAAGCTGATGTGTACTGATCTCACAGAGACGCAGGGCAGCAGTGTGGGGCCCAAGGTCAGGTAGCATCCCTAGGCAGTTAGATTACAGTGGAACCAGGGGCCCAGCCGTGAGCAGCCTGGAACTGGAGACTGACTCAAGCTGAGAAAACCTAATTGCTTTCTCCCTTTCTTTCTCTCTGTCATTTTTTTAAGAGTATGAGGACCACATGATTAATAAAAAAAAAAGAGGGAAAAGGAAGGTGTAACACAACCTAATCTCAGTGAAGTACTTAATACATATCTAATAAAGTCTTACAAAATGAGTTCATATTGGATTGGCTTTAGATTCCATAAAATTTTATAGATTCTCTAAAAGCTCAGAGGTAAGGCTGGTGACACAGAAACCAAGACCAGGCGGAACAGATCACATTAGAGAGGTGTCTGCTAACCATGCCCCAGGAAGCCACTCCACTCCACTCGTGTTAATGATCTACATGATGAGACAAAGGAGTATCCGAATGAATGTTCTTAATAAACTGTGGGGAGACGCCGCGAATCCCATTCTCCACAGAGAGGTTTTCAATAAGAAAATAGCACACAGAAACACCTGAAAGCAAAGGTCTTAAAACCCAGTATTTGCGGGGAGGAATGGTGTGCAAGCTTTAGACAAAATGCATTTCTTAAGTCTTATAAAACAGCAGTTTTTAAAGAATGGAACAAAAGAAAGTACTCAATCTAATCCTGAGATGAAATGCTAGCCTACATATCCAGGACAATTGTTTCCCTAACAAAGCAAATGCACAAATAAATAAATAACCACAGGACATTAGACAGCAGCAGAAATCATGACCTTCTCTGCATTTTCTTTGTTCCTTACATGCTCATTAATAGGCGAATGCCAGCGCAGAATACGAAGAGCTACAGAAACGAATTTATTTAAAAAAAAATAGAGAGAGAAGAAATAAGCAGATAGAGGCAACAAATTGTTTTGTGTTTGTGTTTACCCATTTATGCGTGCACTTATTGACTGCGTGTGTATGTACTTACGTGTGCAGATGTGCATGTGGAGACTAGAGGACAACCTCAGATATGGTCCCCTTTTAGGAAGGTAGGTCTCTCATTGGCTGGGAGCTCACCAAACAGGTCAGGCAAGCTGGTCAGCAAGCTCCAAGAGGCCTCCTGTCCCATGTTTGGGATTACAAATTCATATCACAATACCTGGCTTTTTGAAAGTGTTTACATGGGTTCTGGGGTAGAGGGTGAATTTATGTCCTCATGCTTACAAGCTAATCCCTTTCCCATCTGAGCTATATCCTCAGTCATTTATTTATGTATCATTCATTGGCTCATTGATTCATTCATTCAATGGTGATGTTACACAAGAAGAAAAGCAAAGCCTTTATCCCAGCAAACACACAGTCGGGTGGTCAGGGGCAGCACAAACCGTGACACCTAGAAAACAAGTGTTGCGGTCTCTAACCCCAGGAATAAGAAGAGAAGCCCCCCAACATTACCCCATCTATGAACTGCTGGAGTGTGTAAAGTGGCTGGCCATACAGATCTAAAACCACAGGATCTCCATGACACAAGGCAACAGCAGGATATCTGAAAGGAGTCCCAATAAGGTTTCAGTATTGATAGTGCAGCAAAAGCCAGCGCCCTCATACCAGAACAACGACTCGTTGCAATCAACCTTTGCAAGCTAAGAAGTACAGACAAAACAGTATTCTGCGGGGCACACTGTGGCACACTTCAGTTTCCACAATGAGATTTTTTTCTCTGTTGTGGAGGAGGCTGCAAGGAAGGGTACGAGAGGACATGAAGATGAGTGGAACTGTGGTGCATGTTGTGAAATTCACAAAGAACCAATAAAAAGTTAATTAAAAAAGAAGAAAAGTCATTATGGAGGAGGCAGCATTCCACTGTGATCTGCAGACTGAAGAGGCAGACTGCCCTTTGCAAGCCAGTGAGTGGGGAGGGGTAGCAAGTGTAGCAAGACATCCAGCCAGTGGTAAAAGGCACCAGAGGATGGCTAACCTTAGAAGCTGCTCAGATTCACACGGGGAAGCCACCAGAGAGTTCTGCTTTGGAGGATGACATTATCAGTGGCCTCCGAACAGCCTCTCTCTTCTTTATCCTCCTACAGTCCAGCCTCAGCCCAGCTGCCTGTCTGCTCTCGTTAAAATGTAACTTAGATCACGACATTTGTTCAGAATCACCAAAGGCCTCGCATCTCAGAGAAGCAGAAGTCGGGGCCTTGATGTACCGTCCTTCTGACATAAGCTGGCTCCCAGAAGTTCTCTTACACTTCAGCTACTGCTTTGCCTTTCTATTCCACTATGCTCTAACTACTAGGAAATAGCAGGGAGAGATTCACTTCGGGGTCTTTCTGCCTAAGCTTCTTCTGAGTGACACTTGCCTTTCAGAATCTGCATATTTCACAATGTACATCTTTCAAGACTCAGCAAGACTGTGCGTCTACAATATGGTCATCCCAAACTAAAGTATCAAAAAAAAAAAAGCCCATTTTTCTCTGCCATGTGCTCACCTCGCTCCTCTGCTTTGCTTACAGTACCATACCACTTTGTAATAAAACTAACAGCTAACCTCAGTAATGCATCTCTTGTCTTCTATTACTACAAGATGAAGCCCATGAGGGCAAGATATTTTTTTTCTTTTTTCCATGACAAGTATTTTGAGTCTTTTCTTTTGTCTGTTTTATTGACTGCTGTAATCCTCACACCCCAAACAATTTCTGAGCATAGTAGATCTCTAGTGAATTCTTTAATGGATTTCGTTAGATGGTGAATATCTATTGCATGAGTGACAGAACTCATGAGCTAATAGAGATGAGAGGGCACCAGACTCGCTGTGGCAGGACCAGTTACTCCACAATGACAACCACCTCCTGACTAGCCCTGCCTCAGCAAGTCTCATGCATTCCAATCTTCACACAAAGGCAATAGGTGTCGGAGGAGAAAAGAGAATGTTGGTGCTGGAGTAGTGGCTATTGCTTTGACCACTGTCTTTTGACTTCTCTTCTGGTTGCCTGAAATACTAATCCTGAAAAAAAGCTGCATGTGCTTAAACGATTGGACGATAATTGCTAAATAATCTTTCTATGTATGACCGCTAGAACATGTAGGACTCTCAGATAACATCTGAAGGCAGAACTCCCTTCTGCTTCTAGTCACACAGATCAACTAATGAAGCCTGTAAATTACTGTGAGATTTAATGTGCACAAAAAATGTTCTGATTATCTAAAGAATTCTAAGGATGGGCACTAAGAGGTCAAGGTTGGATGTCATCTTCTAGCCAAAGGGAGAAGAGCAGAGATGCAGACCCTTGGATGATAAAAACCCTCAGTGAGCACATTGTCTTCCTGCTCATTGTCTCATTGTAACTCCTTTCCCTCTCTATTAAACCCACTTTTGTGCACTCTAGATTTCCCATGATGGTAAAAGATTGATCATAGCCCCTGATGCATCATCTCAGGATCCCAGACTCTGAATAAACATGACTTTCTTCACACTGACTCATCTCCTGGGCATCGGCTGTGAACACAGAGAAGATAGTCTTACATACTTACCACTTCCTTGTAGTGTGCCATCAACAGAAGGCAAATTACAGAAGGGATGAAGAAGCAAGCATGGGTTCAAAACGTTTTGGCTATGGCAATTAAAAGTATAGTAATGATGTTTCCTAGATAGGGAATGCAATGAAGAAGTACAGAGAAGGAGGCTGAGGGATTCAGGTCCTGACATTCTGAGTTCAAACAATCTGATGGAAACTTCACTGGCTCTAATCGTTGCTGTGAGATGCTCATATCTTGGAATGAGGATACAAAGCGTGCAGCTTTGTTTTCCTCGGGAGTCTTCTCTGTGCAGATGAAATTCCAAGCAAAGCCATTCTGGCTCTTGTAACTACCCAGAGCACCCATAAAGGAAAACTGTTCTCCTCTACCCACAAAACTTCTCAAACGTGTGGTGCTCTCACACCAAGCAATCCTCCGGTTTCCTAAGGACAACTGGGTATCCTACAGTTTAACTCAATCCTGACATTAATTACCTAAAACTAGTGTACATAGCACAGGTCAGGCACACAGTCCCACAAGACTGCTCTCTGCTTCAGACACCAGCAGCACATCCCAGGCTGTTGCGTAGACTTCTGACAGACTGGCTACGAAGAAAAGATTATCAGAACGCTTCTTGGTGTTTAAATTTTAGCTATAATGATTCAGGAAACTCAAGGAAACCTTTGTTTACATGTATTAGCTTATTAGGGAGGTTATTGCAAAGGATGGGAATGGACAGTCAAAGAGGCGCACAGGGCCCTGTGCAAAGGAGGGACACAATGTCTGTGCTATCCATCTCCATGCACACTTTCTCCCACGACCTCAACTTGTTCACCAACCAGACACACCCTAAGTCCCATTATTCGGGGTCCTTAGAAGTTCTGGTTACAGAGTAACTGAGTCATTGGCTTCTGCAGATTGAACTCAATCTACAGCCCCTTTTCTCTTTCTTAGAGGTCGGAACTTGGAGCTGAACATTCTCATCTGCTAACCACGTGTTCACTGCCTTGACTACCCTCTGGCCTCCAGTCTAAGGTACAGCTGAAAAGGGAACGGCTTGCTATAAACCACCAAGGAGCCTTTTTTTGCCCCCGTCACTCATGAAATTGCATTTGTTTAGGAATTCTGCAGTGGGAATTGGGGGCCAAATGGGAGGCCCAGCTGGTAAAGGTGAATGGAAGCAGAAAAGGACAGTCCCCCACAAAGCATGTGTGGAGGATGAGCCGTCCATTCATCTGAAAAGATTGCAGGTGCAGTGGGGCAAAGATCCTGTTGCATCTAGGCTATCAAATAGCCAGTGGTGAAGGCAGGAACACTGATAACTTATTCCTAACCCGGGAACTCAGCACTGAAATAGTGTTTATAGTTTTTACTTACTTTGATATGCATTAAGACAACCCTTATGGTTGAGAAGTGTATGTATCTTTGAGCCTGTTGAGATGGCTCTACAGTTGTGGCGTGTGTTTACAGAAGACTGGAGTTCAGTTTCCAGCATTCACATTGGATAGTTAACAATTACCTGTAACTTGAGCTCCAATGAATCCTCTTCTGGCCTCTTAGGACACATGCACCCACATGCACATACCCACAGAGATACACAGAGAGACAGACACATACACACACAAACTCAAACACAAAGACTTTTTAAAAATTTGAAAATAGGCTGGAGAGATGGCGGAGAACTCTGGCTGTTGTTCCAGAGGACCCAAGTTCAATTCCTAGTACCCACATGGCCATCTTTAACTCCAGTTCCAGGGGATCTGACACCCTCACATAGACATACATGCAGAAGAAAACACCAATGTCCCCCCCCAAAAAAATAAAAATAAATAATAAAAATCTGAAAATAAGTAAATCTCTAGAGATGTGACTGTTACAGCTCTTAGGAGAAAGGTTTCCCGAGTGCAAGTGTTGCATCTCTGAGGGGGAAGTTCACCCCAATGCAAGTGCTGTAGCTCTGAAGGAAAAGGTATCATGGTGGTTGGGAGCCAGAGAATACCAGAAAGTCACACTGAACAGCAAACTCACACAGGAGGTTTGTTGTGAAACACCCAAGGAGTTGGCTGCTTCTGCTCGGATGAAAAAAAGCGAAGAACTGAGAAGGAGGTGGGCTTGGATAGGGTTTTTTGGGGGTTTTCAGGATGGAGATTGGTGGGTTTTCAAAACTCTAAAGTGAGCTCAGACATTTCATTCTGTAAGGCACATGTCTGGAACATCCTCCCTATCTTAGGAGAAGGCTTTTAAGTGTTGCTAGAATCATCTGAGATGATGGGGTTGGAATATACCACTTGGGCACAAGGATTATCTTGAGTTGATTGATTTGAGAAACTGCAGAAAATCTCTAAAAATAGAGTAGGGTTACTATGTTGTAAGATAAAATTATAACTATAAATAAAATCTTGGTTTCTAAGGGGATCTCCCTCCAGGCATAAAAAGGAGCATTGCATTGCTAGGATTTCTTTTTGGTGGGAAATACAGGATTTAAGTTTGCATAGCAACCTCACCTCAGCTTGTGGTGTTTTTCCTGGCTGCCTCTCCCATAACTGAGACTTCCCTTTAAATTCTTTGTTGTGTTTAATATAAACTTCTTTTGTCTCTCTTTTTCATATATTACATCCTGACTAGAATTCCCGCCATCCTTTCCCAGTCTTTCCCCCCTTCTTCCTCTCTTCCCCAGTTCTACACCCCACAGACACCAACCAAAGTACAACCAAGCTACAGTAAAACGAGGCACATACCATAACATCAAGGGTGAATGAAACAACACAGGAGGAGGAAAAGGCTACCACAAGCAGGCAAAAGAGTCAAAGACAGCCCCTATTCCCTCTGCTAGGATTCCTACAAGAACACCAAGCTACTCAGCCATAATGTATATTCAGAGGATCTAGGTCAGACCCCTCCAGGCTTCTCTGATCTCTGCGAACCCCCACAACCCCCAATCAGTTGATTCTGTGGGCTATGTTCTCAAGTGGTGTCCCTGACCCCTCTGGTGCCTCCGATCCTTTCTCTCCTTCTTCCAGAAGACTCCCCCAATGTTTGGCTGTGGGCACTCTGTATCTGCTCCCATCAGTTGCTGGATGAAGTCTCTCTGGTCTCTTTAATGACAATTGTGTTAGGTTTTGGTCCCAAAATACTCTGCAGGCAGGACAAGCTGTAGGTGGAAGATTCATAGCTGGATTGGTATCCCAATCCCATTACTTGAGGCCTTGCCTGCCTACAGAGGATAGACAGCCTTTAATACTAACTCTTGAGATTTATAATTGGGATGCTACATTGAGGTTTCCAAGTATCTCCCATCTGTACAATAGGCAATATGTTATCAACTTCCATTTAAGTTTTCTTAAGTAATATGTCTTCTGTAACAGAGAAGCACACACACACACACACACACACACACATATACATACACACCACTCATACTTTTCTGAGTCAGTTAAAAATAGATTGAACAAGCGAATTCGAGCAAATATGCTTTCACTATTTACCCAGGATTTTATGCATACCAGGATTATAAGCATGCACATTACAGCTTCAAGTCAAAGACCTTGAACAACTATCACAAGTACTTCTTTTTTTCTTGTCTATGTTCATTTTTATCCACATACCAACTAACGGTGAGAATAGCTGCTCTGAAGCTCTAGTTCTTGGTAAAGATGGACCTACCAAAGTGTCCTGCACAGCAGTTCACTTAAAATAGCATCTGAAACGGATCGTGTAGCACAGTACATTTGGATAAACTTCAAGCTCTCATATTCCAGGTGAGGGAATGATGAGGAAGAACTTCCTATGGTTTTCCGCTCTGCTGTGTATGATCTCTGCATTCTAAAATTCAGATTTAGCTTGTTTTTTTTATCCAAAAGTTGTGCATTTTTCTTAATGTATGATCACTTTGTTTCCACACAACTTGATATTAGGAAACTTAAAACTCTCACAAAAAAAAAAATTGATCGGAAACTTGTCATCTGACACTCCACCATCTTCCTGATGCTCATTTCCTGCCTCCTTCAATCCATCTTCTCCCTTGCTGCATGAGTATCTTTCATTAAAATAAACTTCCATTACCTGTATCTGCTTTGTAGAAACAGTACTCATTTCAAATTGTTCATTAGTAATACTTCTTCATATTGCTCAATTGATAATATTTTTCTACTTATGAATATTGTTTGCAGTGATTTCAGTTGGGTGGAATGCATCACAACTTTTTCCAATTAAAATTAATGGAAAAATTGTTTTTATTTAATGGCTTTTCACTAAGTGACAGGGTTTTCAGAAACAAATTAAAATCATTCAGTGAGGGATAGGAATATCTAACTTTCCCTTCTAGCTTTCTTTTTTTTAAAAAAATAAAAAATCTGGTTAGTTTTGTAAAGCAACTAGCTACCTCCAATTAAATAAAATAATATTAGCATCTTGGTCCTTGCTTATTTATCTTAATGAATGAATAGTATTTTTTGATTTCTCCTCAGGATGCCTCTTTATGTAAGTACTGCCAGCTCTGACCTCAAATCTCTTGTTCCTCCCAGAAGCCCCTCCTTTCTAAATAGATCTTCCCTTGCTGCAGGCTCAGAGGCAGCAGGGTGGCCATAACTGGGTTAATGCATGCTCTACTGATCATCAGCAGATTCAATCTCCTCTACCAAGTCCCAACCTGAACTGAGCTAAGTGCCAGGAGGCCAGACCATGAGGACTGCTTGAACATTTAAAGACTGACTGCAAGTTCCTAACTAAATGAAGGCAAGAGGAGCAGAGGGGGAAAAGAGAAATGAGAGAGGAAGGGAAGGAGGGAAAGAGGGAGAAAAGGAGAGAGGGGGAACCTTTGAAGGAGACATGGACACACCTACACATGCACAAACACATGTACACCCAGACTATATGTATGGAAATTAATGGATTCTTTTAGGAAAAAAAAATCTTAAAATTAAGGCTCATGAGAAAGTTATGAAATTAAATATTTACCCTCTTTATAACTGAAATACTTGTCACAGCTTGTTTTCCTTTCCCATGAATTTCCAGATAAAGTTGTTCTAGTACCAAACTCATTATTTAAAAAAATAAAAATAAAAGGATATACTTCTTCATGCCCAACATAGAGTATCATAACTCAAATGCACGAGGTTTAAGCAAGCTTTCTTTGAAAGGAATGTATTTATTCATTTGGGTCCTAGTGAGGGGACAAGACATGTGTAGGCTTAGATTTTTCACCAAACCTACTGTATTTAGGGTTCTTAAACACCTTTAACTCTCTTCTGACATTAGGTAGGAGATTAGTAGGGTAAAGGGCTGTAGACCTCTTTTATCTACTTCCTGCTGATTAGGGTCGATGGGGCTTTATGGGAATTACCAAAGTCGGTCATCAGGATACCAGCAGTCCAGTCCAAAGGCCAACACCAAGCAGCAATTTGAAGTCAGAGAAAGCTGCAAGACTCAGTTGGATTGTCCCGAGAAGTTCCATGGAACATTTCTCTCTGTGTACTCAAGTGCTGAAGCACGAAGATCAGAGCAACAAAGTCAATCCAAAAGTTACATCTCACTGTGCATGGGCCATATCTCTTCTCCTCAGAGTTCACCCTTGATGTTCTCAGCTGGCGAAAGTCATGCCCCTCGCAGGAGAGCGCTCACAGAAAAACATCACATGCTTTCTAACAAGCCAGCCTATAGCAAAACATCACATGACAAAACTTTGTCTTCAAAAAAAGCAGAAATTTACACTTCAGACACTTTCATACTTAATCAGTGGCAAAACAAGAGCTAGCCTGGTTTTTATATTCAGAAATAAGAGAAAAGTAACAAAATACAAACCAGTATTCCTTAAGCACAGATTTCTGCACAGCTCGCCTGCCTGAAAATAACTATGGGAAGTAAAGAACTAAAGCCACTGTATTACTTGTTCATAGAAGTCTCCACCTTTAGTTGTATAGTTAATGTGATTTACATTGGCTGAAATGTAATAGAAGAACCAATTAATAATATGCTTTTTTTTTTACAATCACTACAATTACTAAAAATTGCAAGTGTTTTTCCAACTTTTCTTTGTTAAAAATATCAAACCTACTGAATGATTAAAAGAATTATGCATAATGGTTATTAGTTCACCCATCAACTAATTGTGTTTATTAATAGTTTCCTTAGTTGCTATGCTTAAACATGTGAATATGCATGTGAATATCTGTCTTCATGCCTATATATCTATGTATCCATGTAGTTACAGACATATGTGTGTGTATGATGCATACATGTCTTCAGGCACAAATTCACGTATAAATATATATGTATATAGATATATTCTATTTATATATGGATATGTATGTACATATAATATATGGACATATGGATTTGTGGATATATATATCTATGTATGCATGTAGATATGTATATTTGTATGTATTGATATACATGTATGTATATGTGTATAAATTTAAATATGTATGTGTCTTAGTTAGGGTTTCTGATGCTGTGAAGAGACATTCCAACCCTTATAGGAAAACATTTATTTGGGGCTGTCTTAGTTCATTTTTGTCATAGCAGGAAACATGGTGACATGCAGACAGACATGGTTCTAGAGAGGGAGCAGAAAGCTCTGAATCTTGATCTGTGTGGATTGGCAGGCAACAGAAACAGAGGGTGACACTGGGTCTTCCTTGAGCATTTGAAACCTCAAAGACCACCCGCAGTGACACACTTCCTCCAGTAAGGTCCATACCTACTCCAACAAGGCCATGCCACCTAATAGCGCCACTCTCTTTGAGCCTATGGTGCCATATTCTTTCAAATCACAGCAGTATGTATGCATGTCCATTTGTATATGTGAATGTTTGTGTGTACATACATGTGTATGCTAGTGTGTAGGTATTATGAATATATATATGTGTATGTGTATTATATATTTGTAGCTTCTTTTTGCAACACCATTTCTACCTCAACTGTAAATTACTACTAAATATTTCAGCATGTAGCTCCTTAATAAAAATGTTCTTCCACAATCCTTACAATTGCACAATCACACTTAAGAGAATTAAAAACTCCATCACAATATCTATGACTCAGTGCATATATAACCCCCCAATAAGAATGACTTCAAAATCACCTGACAAAGAAGATAAAAGCCATATTTCTCCAGTTGAACCTGTCTGTCCATTTTTCTCATTATTCATTCTGGAACAGCTCACCAATTTTTATATTTTTCTCATAACACTGAACTTTTGATGAGATCTGGCCATTTCTTTGGTTAGAATGGTTCATATGTTAGGTTTAACTTATAGTGTTAGCTGACTCCCTACGATGGCTCTTATTGGTTGTCAATTTGACTAAATCTGGAATGAACTACAATCCAAAAATTAAGAGCACACCTGTGAGAGATTTTTGGCTTGGTTTGAAGTGCACAAATCCATTTCTAGTCTGGACCTTTAAGGTAGAAAGACACATGCCTTTAATCCAGATGTTGAGGCTGGAAGATTCACCCTTAATCTGGGCCGTCATGCCTTCTGCTGGAGGTCTATATATGGATGTAAAAGAAGGAAGTTTTTGTTTTTTTGCCTGTGTGCCTTTGCCTTGCTAGCACATCTATTCCTTCACTGACACTGGAGCCCACGTCTTCAGAATTCCAGCATATACGAAAGACCAGCTCAGTCACTGGAATGTCCAGCTTCATGGGCTAAGCCCTTGGCTTAGGCTCTTAGACTTTCCATTCACAGCCAACTATTGTTGGATTAGCTGGACCACAGCCTCTAAGTCATTCTAATAAGTCTCCTTACATATAGAGAGAGTCATTCTGTAAGTTCTCTTGGGTTGTTGTTCTGTGTCTATTATCACAGACATCCTATTTATAACACCCTGTCCTACCTTAGCATTAGCAGTTAACTAACTGTGATATGACCTCTTGACTCCATCTGAGAATCCCAGCTCCCGAAATCCTCTCATCCAGTGATTTCCAAATCCATTTTGATCCCAGGCTAAACCCAAAGTTTCATAAGTGGCTTCAGAAAGTGGTATTCTACACCCATTATCCTTCTGTATTCAGATTTAAAATTGGTTGGAGTGGATTAAGGAAAAATTTTTCCTCAAGAAGAAACCAATGATAGTTCCTCCCCCAAATAAAATCAATTCTCTATTTTGTTGTTTGCTTTACATAATTATCACATATCAAAGAGCTAATGCTGCTATCTATCACCACAGGTCGTGCCAAAGACTCTCTCTGATTCCCTCGAAACAAATTCATAATTTTTATCTATTCAGTGTTTTATTTTATTTTACTTTATTTTAGTTTTGTTTTTTTCAGATGGGCTTTCACTGTAAAAACAAGCCAGCTTGAAACTCCCTATGTAGCCCAGGCTAGCCTCACATGGCATACACTAATTAATCATTAGAAGCTGAATTATGATTCTTCCTCTGGTACTGAATTGCCATGAACACATGTAGAGGAGCCTACTGTAGCGGCTTCTGAGTCTCTTTGCCATGGTTTTGCTAGTTTTTATCTGCTTCTTGCTCTCTCGACTTAGACGTAGCTTGTATTTATTGTCTCTTGGTCCAAATCTGGAATTTCTCCAATGAGCCCTGGATATCTGTGGGGAAAATGCATTTAGGAACCAAAAGGCAGTGCACATGTGCCATTGTTGCTATGGTTTGATTGTTTCTAAGCTTATCCGCCGTTTAAAAATAATACTGATAGTTACCAAATTTAATTTATAGGATTGTTTTCCTTAATATCTTTAATCTTGTTTTCTATGATAACATATGGTTAATAGCAATAGCATTAACAATGGGATTAGCTTTTGATATGATTGACATTGTCATTTTAATTTGGCATTTATATTGTAACATTTCAGGTTTTGATAGAATTAACATACATAAAATTATTTTCAAACTGCACAAATGAGATTATTTCTTACAGTAAAATCCCTGACTAAAGTTTAAGATTCCTTTGTGGTGGTTGTTAAATATCCATCTAGCAAAGAGTCAGAGCATCATCTCAAAATACTGCTGCTGTCAGCCTCTTTTTGTATATTTCTGTTATCATTCTGACTTAGAATCAAGTCAGCTGGGGCTAGGGGTGTGTCTCAATGATAGATAACATCCTTAGCATAATCGAGGCTCTGGCTTCTTTCCCCAGCACCAAAACAGAGAAATTAGAAGCAAAGTAGATCCCTTTCCCCTTGGTTCCCATTTAAAGACTGTCTTTTTATCATTTGAATTAAATTTGTCTTTCAAATGAGGCATTTTTGTGATAAAAAAAATTAAAGGTATATTCTCAAAGAACTTGAGTTTTCTTCCTCCCTGACCATAAAGGCATCCATTTAATGTAAACTAACTTCTTTTTCTACTGTGTCTTATGTTGAAAATAAGTAAATATCTATAACATGTTTTATTTTATCTTTTTATTATCTAAGATAGCATACCATATATTTGGATCTGTACCATATTTGTTTTTTGCTTCCTGTGGCTTTGCACTCCTAACACTCTTAACATTTAACACTTTACACTTAACACTCCTACAAATGCAAATCTGTACTTCCTAACTCCTAACCTCCTCATGTCATAACTTTCTAGTTAACTCTGTCGTATGATCAACAAAATTGTTGATATATGATATACAATTTTGGCCATTCGTGCAATGACAGTTCCTACTATTTAAGCACAAAGAAAATCTCATTTCATGATAAAATATGTAATGCACATAAACATTTATTAATTTACCTTCTGGTATATAATATTCTCTCTTATTTATATTTTTATAGAAAACCAAATAGCTGATAGATTCTTTGCAAACAGACTCTAAAATTCCTTTAATAAAAGGTTTTTCTTCCATCTCCTGATGTCTGCACATTACTAGATAGTCGCTGATATGCACTGACTGTTCACTGTGCTTATGTTACTATTTTAAGGGTTTACTTATGCGTGTTATACATGGTAGCTCAATTATTCCATCAACAACCCCAGGATATAGATATTATTTCTATTTTCATTTTACAGCAGATCTGAGTATAGTCTGTTTCTTGACGTAGATTCAGGGTATCAGAGCCACAGTACAAATGAAGACAGCTTGAATTCTGGATATGTGGTCATAATATTGAGACTGTATGACTAAATAAAATGGTCCTATAACCTGAACCCTTTCTTGCTTCAAACAGCGCTTGATGGTGTTGCCTTTCAACTCTTAAATAGACTTAACTCTTAAATCAGGGTAAAAGCGTCTAAAATCCCATGTGCCTAGCCTCCTCTTTATCCCTGTTCTAGGTACACTTGGGTATGAAAGATGGTTCATGTTGATTGTCAAGTTAACAGGCTATGGGATCATCTACGACGAAGCCTCTGGCCACATACCTGAGTGATTAAGTTAGCTTCTCCCTCTATGAGGGAACACACTGTTTAGACTAACTGAGATGGGAAGAAGACCAATCCTAAAGGTGGGCAGCAGCGTTTTCTGGGCTTGGGTCCTGTACAATATAAAATTTAAAAAGCTTTTTTATCAGGGCATTCACAATCCCATTTTCCTGACTGCAAAGGAAATAGAACCAACTGTTTTGGGGTCCTGCTACCTTGACCTCCCCAACCATGACACACTGTACCCTTGTACTGTGAGCTGAGATAAGCCCTTCCTTCCTTGAGTAGCTTTTGTTATCATAGTTCATCACAGAAACAAGAAGTAAAAGAGTCAATTTTCTTTTGTCTCCATTAGGGTTAAACAGCTCACAGTCTTGCTTGTCTCACTCTCTCTCTCTTGTGAAGGATAAGCAGGACAATAGACCTCATTTGTCTTAATCATACATGCTCCACAACTGAGCATTACCTGGGTTTAATTTTAATGATGATCATAGCTTGACAAGGACTTCTTTTTTCTCCACCACATGGTCCGGGATTACCTACAATAGACATTTTCCATACAAAGAGATTCAAATAAAATAGGTCCATGTCCAATAAGGAGGCAGAGAAAGACAAGTGTTTTCCAAAAGCAAATATTTAAAATAAATATAAAAGATATAGGTGAAGTAACTTTCAAGTTTACCCACCTTAAAGGAATCCCCGAAACTAGCCAGTTAGAAGACTTACTAAGCCATAGCAACAAAGGAAAAGGAATTAGACCAAGAGAATGTTCACCAAGGACACAGACTAGCCCCGAAGATTCATCCCACCTGGGTCATGTAGCAGATGAGATTAGATTATAAACTATAATGTTCAAAGTTCATCCAGTTACTAATTTTTTAACATATAGTTCTATGTACTGCTCATATACAGCCTAGTATTTTCTAAGTTACTTTTCATGTCCTATCAGTTTACCTGTCATTTTGAAGAAGTGAAATCACATAACATTTTTATATCCAATCTAAAATATATGCCCCAATTTACTCCCAAATTGTGTTCCAGTTCTGCAGATCCTGAGATGTGGTTCTAAGTGACTTGTTCCTTTCTATGACTCTCATTTTCTTTACTGGCAAAAATGGAGGTGACAAATGATCCCTTGCTCAATACACACTTTGATGTGGGAATCAAAGTCAAAACAGATTAGGTACACAGTGCTAGAGAAGCAGAAGAAATTGTTATTGAAGAAATCTCTTACCACTCATTCTACTGTGTCACATTTGTTGGTGCTACCTCCCAGCCACCTGTGTTCCTCAGACTATGCATCTAGCATTCAGCCATACAAGTTGTCTCACTCAGTCTGCTCACGCCACAGATCCATCTGTGAATCATCTTAGGACATGCAAGTTGCTCCTGGCTGGTGGCAGCTGTGTCTGCTAATGGCCTCCTAAGCACAAGAGCCACTTTAATGCAGCAATTATTTGCATTAATCAAAGGCTTCAAGCAAATCTTCCATGTGTGCCTGAATAGTAAAAGTGTATATTCATGCTGTGCTCAAATTAGAGATGTCACAGAAAAAGGCTGGCTTCAGTCAGCTGTTGCTCCCGAGCTTCTAGCCAATGTCTCATTCACAGAGAGTCAGCCCACTTGAGGATATTACCCATATACAGGCTTACTTATGAAGAGAATGTGGGGATATAAGGAAATAGACATTCTTGATAATTAAACCATACTTGAGTGGGTTCTGCTGTCTCTTATTAATTCTGGGGGGCTAAGCATGGAAATGGGAGATAATCAGCATATGCAGACACCTGTTTGAGCAGGTGGGATGTGAAGCAAAGCATTCTTAACTCTTTCTAGTTGATCTAATATTGTGGGTAGTGGATTGGAACCTAAAGAAAGCAAGCCACTTTCATCTTGAAGGTACGGATGGTGTCTATGTTTTAAATGTATCATGGGCACTCAAGTAGGAAATCAAAGAAAACACTGCCCTCTGGTCATCTGAGTCATTCCTTTCTCCCTCAAAGATAACAAAATATACCTTATAGAACAACAGACTTGGAAAAGTAAAAAATAACATGTCAGAGCACTTAAGAGCTTGAGAACACTTCTATCAAGCAATTTAAATCATTTTAAACTAACTCTGTGTTCACTGGTATTTCATTAATATAACAACGATCTGAGACAATCAACTCCTAAAGAGAACAGGTTTCTTTTAGTTCACAATATTAGAGGCTTCTGTTGACTACTATGGCCAGGTTCTTTGGGACCTGTGATGAGGCATTATACCGTGGCAGAAATATGGGATGGAATAAGGCTAATTGACCATATGGCCAGGGGTGTGTGTGTGTGTGTGTGTGTGTGTGTGTGTGTATCACACATGAGAGAAAGAGAGCATGAGAGAATGACAGAGAGAGAAAGGGTCCACCATCTACCTCAAGAGAACATCGCAATAGCTTACCTTCCTCCCACTAGGCTCCACCTCTTTAGGGTTCTACCTCCACCCCCACCCCGCCCCCAGTAGTAAGAAGTCTTTAACACATGGGCCTCTGGCAACATTCAAGATGCCAACTACAGCAAAACAGATAGAAAAGTGGGACTAGAAACTGCTTGAGCGGTGTGTGGTGACTTGTTCTCTGTAGGATGGGGATTAAAAGAATGGGAAGGAAATCTCGCAACAATCAAATGCTAAGAAAGCCTCTGCAAGAGGCAAAAGTCATTGAGGAACACAGTGGGTGAGATATAGGGAGGGGCATCTCCTCAGAGCTTGATGGAATCCATCTCTTCAAGAGGCCTCCCCCTGTGCGTCCTGAGTTCTCTGGTTATTGCTTTAAAATTTCACCCTGTATTATTTCTCTAAAATAATAGGAACTAACATTTTAATGAAAGGCTGATTATCATATTCAAGCATACTCTCTCCCACAGGACTTTATTCTTTGCATATTTATGACTCTTCTGGCCTACAGCTGAAAGGAATTCACAAATGAACAAAGGAGAACGCCGACTTCTGAGAGGTTTGTTGTAAAATGCCCTGTGCAGAGATTATTTGTGTGTGTGCCGTCCACATCCGTTCAACCCTCTTTGGGTTAACGTACCTCAGTCTTGCTTCAGAGTTTCCCTTTCTTCCTTACTCTGTAGCTGCTGGGAGAATCGTGTTCTTGGCTCCAAGGGCAGAAATGGGACTCAGACTTTTCCAGGGAAAACATCTCATCTCTGTGGACCATCATTTGTAAAAGGACATGTCACCTCCAAACTAGGCCAAATGATAATTCAGCCTGGCAGGGAAGAAGCAGGTTCTTTCTTACCTTAGATTTGAATTCACATGTTCAAATCTAATCCTGGCACAGTGGGCAGCCATCCGTTAAGCCATATAAGAGGAGACCTGAGTCCAGAAATAAGAGCAAGCTTGGCTAGTATTGAGGCAGAGGCTTTGAAGGCACATGAGCTTCTAAAGACTACTCCCACTGAGGCTCATTCACCTGGGCTTTTTGTGCATGCTTGCCAAATGAACCACCCCAAAGGTTCAGAACCCTTTGGCATATTTCACCCTCCAAAGAACACACCATATATCAGTCTGTTCATGCTGCTATACAAAATTTAACAGGTGGTGGAAATATCAACAACAGAAGTCTATCTCTCACTCTTCCAGAATCTAGAAAGTTCAAGGCCAAGCATTTCCATGCCTAACTTAGCTAGTGTAAGGACAGATGGAACTATGGTCAGAAATGGGGACACCAACTTGTTGGCTGCACTTGACCCTGTGAGATGTGAAGAAGTCACTGACCTAGGGTGGAGGCCTGGGGATTTTCCTGCAGAACGTGATGGGACCAAAATAGAGGATTCCTAAGTGCTTTCCGGTGATCGAATTCTACTGTGACAACTTGCTCAACTACCCTGCCAAGGAAGTTTGAGGAAAGAATACTGTTGTCTACTCAACAGAGTGCTCACTCCCAGGAACAGAGGTTTTGTGTTCTTCCATCATCTGTCAGAGACCTTAAGCCTTATGTCAAAACACATGTGTTAAAAATAAAGGAATCTAAGAAATGTGTGCCTTAGACATGTGCTTCCTCACCTGCTCTCCAGAGTTGGCCTGGGAACCAGATTAAGCATTTTTCTAATTTTCAAACCAGGCCAGCTGGGCAAAGCTACACGGTCTTTGATAAACGGAAAGGAAAGCATCATTAAAGAGACCCTCCATGCTTTGATTTTTGTTTTCTTTCTTCCTCCGCCTCCTCCCTGCCACCTCCATCAAGACTTCCTGAAAGCCACAGTTAAGGACTGGAGCAGTCTGCAGACTGCATTTAACAATCCACACCATGTTTGGGCCTCTGCTGAACTTGTTTATTTGCATTTAAAAGGGATTTGGAACTGGATGTAAACACTTTGATGGGATTTATGGCAGAGACAAAGAAGGGTTAGCATTTTTGTTCCAGTGGACAAGAAACTAAAAAGCCATCATTAAATTGGGAACCAATGGCATTGAAGTCACCTTTTGAAATCGCTGATTGGATATTGGGAACAGGAGGGATCAAAACAGAAAGGAGGATTCAGAAAGAAAAGGCAGGGAAAACACTTTTGTTTAGGGAATTTAAATGTGTTTATTTTGAAATCATAAAATAAACAGAAGTGTCTGTATAAATAGATCCACAAATCAATGCATGCGGGAATGGGGACACATGCCTGCAATCCCCGGCTGTCTCAAAGGTTGAAATGGGAGACCACATGAGCCCAGATGTTCAAGATCACCATGAAGTCTTGTCTCAGAACTATACAGTACTGGTCAGTGTGTCAAATATTTGGAATAGAAATACAGTCAGAGTCCAAAAAAAATTTGGCCAATGATGGATCACATATGTGACATTGGTCCCATAAGCTAACAACTTCCTGTCACCTTGTAGCATTATAGCCATGCTAGGATGACCAAACATTGAATGTTCGTGAGATGTTGTTATGAACACATCTACCTCACCATCAGCTGATAAAAGTGGGGTGCATACCGTGACAAATGCTACTCAATAGTTGATAATCATAATGAATGCCTATGCTGTTCTTAGTTGGTGGCTATGTTATCAGCCTCTGTATTAACTATAACACCTTTTTTGCTATTTTTGATTTTACTTCTTATTAAAAGGCTTACTGTGTAAAAGAGTACCATGCCCTACCTATGACAGCATCATCAAAGCAAATGCTGCCTTTACTTGTTTCTTGATTGTATCACTTTTTCTTATGTTTGCTCTTAATATTTGAGTATTTTGTTCATCACAGCCTTAGGGAACAACAAAGAATGAATATATAGGTAATTTATGTACACATACATATATATGTATATACAAGAATATACAAATACACCAAATAATTCCATATAGCATGATTATGTCCAGGCTATACCATTTGGGTTTATGTATATATGGTGTTGATTACAACAACAAAACTGCCTAATTATTGTTCCCAGCATTTATATGATACATGTGTATATTATTCATACTCTTTGCCTTCAGGATAATTACTAAGAAACAAAGGATTGTCTTCCTGGAAGTGCTTCTTCAGATCAGAGACCACACTTTTCAGAACTGCTTTCATCAGAATGCTTGCAGTATTTCCAGAGTTCCCCACCCCTCTTCTCCAGGAAACAATGACCTAGGTCAAGAGATCCTGAATTTCTCTTTGTTCATCTAGCCAAATGAATAGAATAATGCTTGCCATTCAGTTTCTGCAAAGATATAACATTTTCTCTGTGACCATTTCCCTGACTCTGCCGAGCGAGAGTCAATGCTTTGTTCCTGTACTACCACCTACGCAGCTTTCTCACTAGGGCAAAGCTCTATTGATTGATTGCTATTGATCAAGTATCCATTATGTGATTGGAAGCTTCTTGAGTGCTCAGAATCATCACTAAGTAAGAATGGCACCTGCCCTCGAGGACTTGTCTGGTGATGGCAGATGAAGCTCAGACAGGGTACTTTAGACATATAAAACATCTTAGATCCTATATTATCTGCTGAAAGATAATAAAAGTGGATTGTTGAAGAGACGGCTGTGTTGGTGAAGTACTTCTAACTAGGAAGACCCAAGTTCTATCCCTAGCACACACATGAAAACTGGTATGTGACCTCATACACATTTAATACCAGCACTGTGGAGGCAGGAACAGGAGGATCCCTTGGATTTGCAGGCCATCCAGTCTAGCCTCAGCAAACCTGAAGTTTTCTGACAGACTGTTTCAAAAGTAGGTTGAAATGGACTCAAGGAAGACACAGGGTGCCAACTTCTGGACACCACACGCAAGTGCACAAACCCATGTGTACATGTGCATTTGTACACAAACACAGACACACACACAAAAAAAACAACAGTGACTAAAAATAATCACTGTTCACTCTCTGCCTTGTAGAGCCATGTGGAGCCATATAGCACTTAATAAAACTTGCAGAAACAGAGGATAAGGGACATTAGCAACAACACACTCCTATTTGGCAGATGATCATTTTTCACATTACCTACCACTTTGTTTTAAAAATTTAGAATTGTTAGAGTGTCTCTATTTAAAATTCAGTCTCAGCATAGGGGAAAAACTGTGTCTCAGCTCTTCTGGTGCAACGGGGACCCTTGATCTATAAAACAATGCTCCTACTGGGAATCCGATGGCATCTGGGGTAGGCTGGCTACTGAACAATATTAGTGCCTTCTTTTGATTTGTATTTAAACTTTCTTCAAAGCTTCATATTCTTCAGTAACTTCTAGGAGTGATAATTGTATCTCTCAGGAGGTAATGTCTAATGTTTAAAAAGGATCTTGGACTTCTAAGACAATGAAGGAGCTATTTACACTTACCAGAGTAGACAGATCTATTTATCAATAGCCTGTCTCTCCTAAACGAATTAATAGAACTACTCATAGGACCAGAGCTATTGATGTTCAGTGTATCTCAGGCTTTTGGAATTAATTTTCCCACTGCTGGATGGCAACAAAATGCAACAAAAGACTTTGTCTTTTTTTTTTTTTCCGGTAATGGAGATGGACCCTAGGGCCATCCTAGTTGGCCCAGCTATGCACACGTAAGATGAGTGCTCTACCACTGAACCACACATCCACAGCCTCAACATGTCAGGCTTCCACTCTTGAACAAGGAGGACTGCAATAGATTGCACCCTGCTCTGCTGGCCCCGAGTGTTCAAAATCAAGTAAAAACTCTCCCTACTGTCTCTTGTTTGTTTTTTTTTACATGAAATCATCCCATCTCTCTAAGCCTCCATTTATTGTAAAGCAAAACTATAGAACTGAAGAAAATCAGTTAAAGTCCTGGGCAGTCCTGAGATTTCTACAGTCCTACTCTTCCTATAGAATCAATATGAGAAGTGGGAATGCCAAGTCTTTGGGCTCAGAGACTCATTTACCCTGAGATAGGAATTAAACTCCTAATGGCTTCGTGGTGGTCTAACATGGGGAAGCACCAACTACCTCTCGTCACAGTTTCTATTGGACCTCCAAATGTATCAAAACCTATGAGGGGACCTACTAGTTAAGTCTGGTGGCACTGGCCTGTTCTTTCAGGAGTCTGAGACATGTGCTTTGAAAGTTTGTTTTCTCAGTCTCACACTTGTCAAAATGACAGTGGTCATTGCCACAACATCTACCAGCCGATAAATAAACAAACAAACAAATAAATAAAGCTAGATGTAGTGGCATACCTGTTATCCTAGCACTTGAGAGGTAGAGACAGAAACATCAGGAGTTCTAGGCCAGCCTCAGCTACATTGTGAGGTGAATGGAGGTCATCCTAGGCTACATGAGGCTCTGTCCCAAAGACAAGTAAGCTAGATAACCAAAAGGACTGGGAGGCCACTGTGATGGTGCACATCTTTAATCCCAGTAATCTGGAAGCAGAGGCAGGAGGATCTCTGAGTCATAGTTTGAGGCCAGCCTGGTTTATAGTGCAAGTTTCAAGACAGCCTGTCTCAAAAGCAACAACAATAAAAAGGGGCTGAGGCTATAGCTCAGTGGTAGAGTGCTTTTCTAGCATATAGGAGTCCCTAGATTCAAATGTTCACTACTGGAGAGGGGTGAGGGAGAGTGAGAAAATGAAGGAAGGAGGGGAGGAAGGAGGAAGGGAGAGGGTGAGGGAAGAAGGGAAGAAAGGAAGAAATAAAAGAAATATGCTTGCTATGGAGAGAAAACTTCATGGAAAAATAAGGGGCTCACAATCACTCAAATGCATGCCCAGAGCTTCCTAATACATAAACACACACACACACACACACACACACACACACAAACAAACAACAACAACAAAAACACAAGGTTGTTCAGCTCCATGTATGCAAATGTCTTCAATTCTAGTCTAAACAGGAAAAAGAGAGTGAAACAGAGCTGACTCAAGTGCACACATGAGAGGGGGAAAGCCTTTGATAAAATATAGGCTCTGACTCACATCTATTTTATAAGAACCAGTGCTCTAGTCCCTGAGCTCTGAAGCTCTCACCTTGAATCACGTACATGTTGAGAAACAAATTTTTCTTTCAACCACAGCACACATTAACCTAGTGGTTCTCAACCTGTAGGTCGCAAGCCCTTTGCAGAGGCACAACAATTATTTACATTATGATTCATAATAGTAGCGAAATTACAGTTCTGAGGTAGCAATAAAGTAGTTCTATGGTTGGGAGTCACCACAATGTGAGGGACTGTATTAAAGGCTCACAGCAGCATTTGGAAGGCCGAGAACCACTGCCTTAACCAAACAAAAGTCAAGGAAAGAGACAAGGGTGAGACTGAGAAAATAGTTTCATTCAGTCTCCTACATTACAATGCAAGCGGCACAAAATTCAAAAGTAAAGTAAAAATAGGAAAGAAAGTTAAATGTAGTTTAAGAAAATAAAACAGTATATATCACAACTCATAGACTCCTGGGAGAATTTCTTTGGGGAATATAACATGGCCAGTTAACTTAAGGACTCAGCCATAAATCCAATGGTGAACAATAGAAACAAATGTCTTTCCTCTCCTATGAAAGCAAAATGACAGTGGTCATTGCCACAACATCTAGCAAAGTTATACATGGCTGTGGGGAGGACTATGAGGGAAAACATTGAGGCTCCTTGCCATAGCCTTCTTTAACATGCAAGCCACATGACTGAGTCATCTTTTAGCCACAGTCCTTCACTATACATATACATATACACATACAACACACACATACATATTACAACATAGCATACATATATGCATACACATGTGCATACATATACGTATAATGTATATATGCATGTAAATGACAGAAATCAAGCCAACCATATTCTAATTTCATGAGAGAGCCCTGAGAAGAGTGGAGTTGTCTCCATTATTCCCAAAGGTCTATCACCTGGTACCTACGATGTGACTTGGAAATGTGGCCTTTGCAGATGTAATCCTTTTAAGATTTCATTAGAATGTGCTATAGCCATAGCCAACCAGTGCCTGGCCCAAATTGAGACCCATCTCATGGGAGAGAGCCAACCTCTGACACTATTAAGGATACTCTGCTATTGTGTACAGGAGCCTACATAACTGTCTTCTGAGAAGCTTCATCCAGCAGCTGATGGAAACAGATGCAGGGACCCACAGCCAAACAACAGGCAGAACTCAGGGAGTTTTTGGAAGAGTAAGAGAAGGGATTGAGGGGGCCAGAGGAGTGAAGGAGATCACAGGAAGACCTACAGAGTCAACTAACCTGAGTCATGATCTCTTTGTGGGTTGATTGATCCTTTCATAGGGAGGGTATATCAGATACCCTGTGTATAAGATATTTACATTACAGTTCTTAACAGTAGCAAAATTATAGTCATGAAGTAGCAAAATGAAAATAATTTTATGGTTGGGGGTTACCACAATATGAGGAAATGTATTGAAGGGTCCCGACATTAGGAAGGTTGAGAACCACTGCTCCACAGATTTCAAAGGGACCTGCTCCTATCAGCATCTTGGTTTAGACGCCTGGCATTCAGAAGTATGAGACAATATTGTTTTTGAGCCATGTCTAGACTATGGTATTTTACTATTACATCCCTAGAAAACTAATACAACCAGAAACTTCCAGATAATCTGCCTTTGCACACCTGACCTTCAGATACATATAAGTTCATATAGGCTTATTGTTCCAAGATATTACATTTTGGCAGAATATGAACCTTCAACAATGATTAACCAGTTTTCTGTTACACTGGAACCAATATCTCACCTTAAGTCCAATAATCTGGTCTTCTACAAATTGTTGATTATCACGTTGGAAGATAAAAGAAGAGACATGGCTATTTAACATAGATGACTGATAATATAAAACCTTAGCCCTACGCGGCAACAGTATTATGAAAACAAAAGCAGATACCACTCAACAGTGAGACAATCTCATGAGGTTGGCAGCTGTTCCTATTAGTTTTCTACATTTCTATAGAAAGGACAATTAATCAACAATGCTCACTGATAAAAATCAACAAGACTTGGGACTACAAAAAGCATCATTCATTTTCTCCTCAGAGAAGATAGATAGATAGATAGATAGATAGATAGATAGATAGATAGATAGATGATAGATAGATAGAAAACTGGATGAAGATATAGAGAAAATCATTAAGAAAAAACCTACAAAATATATAGAATTCCATGTGCCAGAAAGGTATAATTACGGTTTCCCAAATTATTGCAGTTTTTGACAATTATTTTCTCTGCTTTCTACATCTCATTGGTTCTTTTTTTTCATTCTACCCTCAACCAATACATCTTGACTGCAGTTTCCCCTCCCTCCACTCCTCCCTGTTAAAGTAATTTTCTGGTTTTGTTCATTGTGTATGTACAGGGGACTGAACCCAGGGTCTCCTGCATGCGTTGCTAAGCAAGCACTCTATCATCAGCCTTCACCTGGTCCTGTGTCCATAGATAAATGATTTACCTAGTCTGACTACTGAAAGTTTGGAAATCTTCTGTTTAACCTCATTAACTAAACCAATTATAACTGGATCTTGGTAAGGTCACTTCAAAGTATTTAAAGTATAGAGAGGAAAAGGAAAAGTAGCTACAAAAATCCTTACCATATAGCTTCCTTCTCAGGCTGCAACTAGGTTTACTACAACCTGACCCATGAGCCAAGATCTGCTTGCTGGGGCCAGCCTTGTCCTGATAATTCCAGGAATATAATTCTTTCTAATACCGCAAAGAAGTTTCTCTTTGCAGAAGAAACAATCATTTCAGAGACCATTAGCACAACATGCCGAAATGCAGAGAACTACAATCATTAGTTCCCAATCCCAATGGCTACAGCCACAACACAAGTGCATCTAAGGCTCAGGAAGTGTCACGGAAGAGGGAGTGGAAAGATTACCAGACCAGGAAGGCTGCTGTGAGAATGTGTCTCCTAAAAACGTCAGGGAAGCTTCACCCACGATGCCTAACAACACAAGTGCCTAAAGGATTAAAAATGTTTTTAAAAGAAAGTCTCAATTCAACCCTCTCTCACCTACCACCAACTGATGACCTGATGGATATTTTTTTCTTTTTGTTAGTACCACAGAGTTCTCCTGTAAACAGAAAACCTCCTTTTTACAGTAGGAACTGGAAAATCTAAACCCTTTTACATGTGACCTGAGGATCTTATTTTCAAGTTTGTTTTCTTGGTCACCGTTACTTCCACGAAGTGACATATAGAGTCAGTGTGTCACACATATGCACGTACTCATGTGATCATGTAATCAGTGTTCAAAGACACCAACTTCATCATTTTATTCTGCTCCAGAACAGCTGAAGGAAATACTTTTCTTAAAGTTTGGTTTTCTTTTTAATCAAAGAAAACAGCAAAGAAAAATAATTTCCTTAGGACCATCCATATGTGTTTGTGTGTGTTTGTAAGTTTTTAAGCAACTATTGTGTGTGATTAAGTGAAGACAAAACTTCATGCTGTGGTAGTTGAAATACTTGTGGAATTTATTAACTTCAGCATACATGCTAAGGCCAAATGAGCTTCTTTAATTTCCATAATGAAATTGTTTTTGTAAAGTTAAAAATACTGTAATGAGGCCAAAACGGTGTGCTTTCAGGGGGCTCCCATGGCGAAACAAATGAGATTTTAGCTTCTCTAATTGGGCGTACTGCAAGCTGGCTTGATGCTGTCCTCAACACAGGCTGTTTGTTATCCTAACAAAAAAGGGGTCTACAGCTGTCAGCAAATGCTAGCTGTTTTCAGAAGCCTGGCTGTCAGGAGGAAGACTGGGGCTCTCCGGCGGGGACCACCCAAAGAGAAGACCAAGTAGAGAACTGGGTTTCTCTTCCCTGATTAAGAAGTTATTCCTAAAGCAATTTGTTTACAGGTATCAAAGTGGAGCTTTGCAAGCAGCCAGGGACAGTCTCCAGAATCCTCAGGAAGAATTTTATTTGATTAAACAATGAATATGGATATTTTCTCTCTCTCTCTCTCAATTTTTTTCCTCTTATGAATTAAATCTCATTACTTGTCAACACAGGCCTTTGGAGTCTTACTGCTCCTGTAGAAAACACAAGTTAGGCCGGTTTTGCCCAGGCAGCTCTGCCAAGCTCATCCGGCAAGCCCCATGGGGGCTCCACGGTAACAGCCTATACCCTTCTTTGAGCTTTGGAATGGTTTTGATGTAATATTGTCTTCATTTATTTTTAATCGTGACTTTCATCTACAAAGAGAAGAGAAGTAGAAGGTTACCATCAAATTAATTATTAGCCACCGCGATAGGTAAGTGAGAACAGAGTTTGCCTCGTTTGTAGCAGGTGTGCTATGTTAGACATAAATATTCAACGGGATCCAAGAAGAGGAATACGTTTGCTGTAAACTCGCATTCTGTTGCATTTACTTGGTGGTAGATAAATGAGCGATTGGTATACAATCAAAATATATGAAAAATTAATAGCACATTCGCCAGACAAATTCACTTCTCCTAAATCCAATTATTCAAGGGGATAAATATTTAAAGGATAATATAAGCTGCTATAGTAGGCTATAATTATACATTACAGTAAGACATGTACTTCCAGCAGCGCAACTCCAAATGCTCTTTTCGGGTTGTTCTAGAAGACAACAGCATAAATCACCATGGAAGAATTAGATGAAATGGATTTTATTATATCAAAACCTTCCTCCCCCTTGCCTTTAATTAATAGCTTCTACTTCACACTAATCTGATTGTTGTTTCTTATTTGTTCAAAACATAAAGCAATCTCACTTTAATAAAACAAAAGGATGCGAGTACCCTTTCTTTTCACTGGGACTTTGAGAGTATAGCCAATTCTATAGACATGCACAAGATTAATGTAAATATAAAAGAGACTACTGAGAGGGAAGGGAGAATCTGCCATTTAAAATTTTGTAAATGTAAAATCTAAGTTCAAGTGAACTGCTTACTTACGCACATCAGGTTTGCTAATAAATGTGACAAACTAAAGCCTGTTTGGGGTAAGTTGTTCAGTTAATGTATATAACAGCAATGACATGGTTGTGATGGGAAATAGAGGCTGAAGAATGAATCATCGGGATTCCCATACAAAAGGAGCTGGTTTGCAGAGGAAAATTGTCAGTCCTTGCTCAGCTAGGCTTCTTCTAAGAGCATGCTCAGGAAAAGCCCTCCCCCGTATATAAACTTGGGTGTTATGTCTTGGAAAATGTGATCCAGTGTTTTGGGGGGCCTCTCCTCAGTTCACTAGGGCACCTCTATTCTTGGCAGTGACTGTTTGCTTGCTTGTTGTTTTTTCTTTCTTAATAAGCTGTCTGTACTGACTAGTTTTATGACATCCTGACATAGGCTAGGGTCATCAGAGGAGGGAGCCTCTCTTAATGAGTGATTGATGAAGGAGAGCCCTGCCCTTTGCAGTTAGTGCTGTCCCTGGTTTGGTGGTCCTGGTGGGGGGTGAGAGGGCTGGGAGAGAGAAGGGAAACCAATGGTGGGGGCAGCTCTGAGACAAACTGGAGACTTGGGACAGGGTAGGCTCCTGGGTGGATATACGGGTGACAATAGCTGAGACTCCTAATCAGCAGAGAATATGGAAATTGAAGAGACCACCTTATAGCCAGGCAGAACTTCCAGTAGAAGGAGAAGGACACCAACTCAACCACAAAACCTTCCGCCTAAAATTTACCCTGTCTACAAGGTATGCAGAGATAAAAGATGGAACAGAGATTGAGGGAATGGCCCACCAATGACTGGCCCAACTTGAGACCAACCCCATGGGAGAGAGCCAATCCCTGAAACTATTAATGATACTCTGCTATGCTTGCAGACAGGAGACTAGCATAATTGTTCTCTGAGAGGCTCCACCTAGCAGCAGATCAAAACAGATGCTGAGACCCACAGCCAAACATTTGGCAAAGCCCGGGGAGTCTTGTGGAAGTATTGGGGGAAGGATAGAGAGACCAGAGGGTACAAAAACTTCACAAGAAGACCTAAAGACTCAACTAGACTGAACCAGCAACCAAAGAGCATACATAGACTGGTGTCAGGCCCTCTATACATATGTAGCCGATGGGCAACTTGGTCTTCATGTGGATCCCCTACCACGTGGAGCAGGGGCTGTGTCTGACATGGACTTTTTTGCCTTCTTTTGGATGTTCCCCTAGCTGGGCTGCCTTGTTAGGCCTCAGTGAAAAAGGATGTGCTTAGTTCTGATGAGACTTGATGTGCGGTTGCAGGGGGTAGGGTGTGGAGCTCTCCTTTTCTGAGGAGAAGGGGAGGGGAGAAAAGGAGAAGAAGGTGGATGGAGAGGAGGGCGGGAGCTATGATAGGGATGTGAAGTGAATATATAAATTTAAAAAGGAAAAAGAAAGAAAGCAGGCTGCACAACCCACGGGGAGCAACCCAGTAAGCAGCACCCTTCCATGCCCTTGGCCTCAGCTCCTGCCTCCAGGTTCCTGTCCTGCCTGAGTTCCTGTCCTGACTTCCTTTGATGATGAACTGTGATGTGGAAGTGGAATAAATCCTTTCTTCCCCGAGTTGCTTTGTTCATAGTGTGTCATCACAGCAATAGAAACTCTAACTAAGATACTATCCCTGGGGCTGGAGAGGCAGCTCAGCTGTTAAAAGAACCCTGTAGAGAACCTGAGTTCAATTTCCAGCACACAACCACTTCTAACTCCAAGTCCACTGACGCTTCTGGCCTCCAAGGGCCCTTGCACACACATGGCCTATACTCAACACATACACATAAAAGAGAAAAGAGGTTTAATAACTTATTTCCCTCTACTTGTGTTTTCTAATTATAAGTTCTGTGGGCATTCCCACCTGAGGCATCTTCTGTGGACTTTGGAAGTAGTTGGGCCAAAAGTACATGACCCGACTTTGGAGAGTCTGTCCTGAGATGAACATCCATTGGCTGGCTCAGAGATTGTGTGGAGGAAACTGATTGATTTCCCAAAGCTGTGTAACATGCTGTGTCTTTCAGAATAAATGAGTCTGCAGCTGCTATTCCTTGCTTTGCTCTCACCCAACTCCTGGTGTCCGTGTGGTGACTCTTCCCCTCTGCTTGAGCCCACTGCTCTCACCCAGGGGTTGGACCCTCAGGAGGAGGAGCAACAAAATTTCCTGTGACAACTTTTGTCCTGGGACAGAAGAGCTTGGAATGTGGTGCCCTCTAAACTCAGACACTCAGCTGGCCACTCCTGAGCTTGTTTACCTACACCTAGGGCATTCTCACTGTTTCTCTGACGTACATGCCAAAATTAAAAATGATCTGAAGCTCACCTTAAGTAATGTAAAAATAGAGAGTGTTGTTGCATTGTTTGATACAAAATAAAGTCTTTTAGGTCAGTGGATTGCTAATGTAGACCAAGGACCAAAGAACGAGACGGTTATTTCACTGGGAAGGGGAACAAACAATGGCAGAGACACAGAAGGCTCAGACTCTATAGTAGGGCTCCCAGTGTTGACCATAACCAGAAGCGGAACTTGCATTGAATGGCAGTAACCAAACAAAGAACTCCAAAGACCAGAGCCTCAACTCATAGTATAGCAACTCTCCAACTGGAAACATATGCCTCTATGTTTCCTAGAGCAACCAAAGCCCTCAGGAAAAAAAATCTGAGTGATTTGTTAGTAGAAGGTCACCCTGGCATGGGTCTTCTTGCAAACATGCTCCAAATTGCTAGTTTTCTGAGTTTCAGGTGCTTCCATGAATGCCAGCAATGGATGGTATCAGCCCACCAGCGTCAGCTTCCTATCTCTACCAACCCAACAGGAGAGAAACCTGTAAAGAGAAAAGAGTTGTTTCCACTCATGGCTTAAGAGGCTGTAGCTCACCATCAGTGGAATAAACTGCATCTCAGCCTCTGAGGGGAGTGCCAGTGGGCAAAGACAAACACACACACAGCAGAGTAAAGTGACAAGAACCCACAGAGGAAGGAGGAGGAGCAAAGACCACAAGGTCCTCTCTGAAGGCACCCTGTGATGGTAGGTCTTGACTGTCAACTTGGTGAGATTTTGAATCACTGTGGAAACAAACCCCTGAACAGGTCTGTGAGTGAGCATCTAGATTGTGTTAAGTATGAAGATGTACCATGAACATAGCCATGGCTCCTGCATGCTTAGGGTTGTGGTTCTGCACCAAACAAACAGGGAGAAGCGAGCTGAGCACCAAAGTCCGATACTCTGCTCCTGACTGGGAACACAGTGCACCCTGCTACCTCAGTCTCCTGTTGTCACGACTCTTTAACATGAAGAGCTCTAACGTCCTTTCCTCTCTTTTAGGTTGCCTTTGTCTGGTATTTTGTCACAGCATTGAGAAAACTGACTGAGTCACACTCTTTACACGACTGAGCTCCCTATAGGTCCCACTACTTAATGCGTCCACCACATCCAAGTAATTCTTAACACAGATCCACTGGAAACTCTCCGTCAGTGCTCTCTCTTTGCTTTGTCTCCCACATGACCCTCCCTAAGAATTTCTGCTAAATAGAAGCCCTTCCTGAGATTCGGACTAAACAGGTACAAGAGGCAAAATCTGTTGTGATGGTTCTTCAGAGGTAAGAAAATAAGACACAACATTAGATGACAAGGATCCCAGCCAATACATGGATTCTCTCTGGACATGCTCCCTCCTCCATTTTCATTTTTTTCTCACTCCCATAAAAACTTTTTTGTGCCCTAAGACTTCCCCAAAATACAGATTTTTCTAGCTTCCTCTAGCTCAGTGGTTCTCAACTTTCCTAATGCTGCAAACTTTTAATTCAGTTCTTCAAGTTGAGGTGACCTCAAACCACAACCATAAAATTATTTTTGTTGCTACTTCACTACTGTGTTTTGGCTACCATTATGAATCACAGCGTTCATATGTAGATATGAATCTATACTCATATCCACATGTTTTCTTGTGGTCTTAGACCACCCCTGTGAAAAGGTCATTCAACCCCAAAAAGGTTAACTCACAGGTGGAGAAGTGCTGCTCTAGCCAGTTCCTTCCGCCAACTTCTTTCCCCCAGGGATTCTGCTGAGCGGTGAGCAGTTAGAACCTCAAATTCCTGTAATAGTAGCGCCCTGGGGACCACAGGGAAGTCCTATGGTAACTTCAAAACATAAACTATAGTCTTCCTATAGCTAAAATATCTGTCATTTGGATCTTCTGCTAGGGTTAGTGTGTGTGTGTGTGTGTGTCTGTGTGTGTGTGTGTGTGTGTGTGTTTCTAGGCTACTTGAGACAGGCTCTAATTATGTCGCCTAGGTTGGCCTGACACTTAAAATAGTCCTCCCTTATCCTCCCAGGTGCTGGGATTCAGATGTGCATCCTTATGCCTGGTCTTTCTGCTTTACATAATATTTAACTAAGTGTTTATTCTTGATAAATATATCCACTAGGAAGAACTTGCTTTCTGAGAGGACTTTTTAAAAGCAAGATACATATGTAGAGGTTAGGTTGAAATATGGTAATGAAAACATGATAGATAGCTCATGAATAGCATTGATTCACATGTTACCCAGGCACTAAAAGTCACTGTTGAGTATTAGATTGAAGGATTCATTTTAAAGCCATTGGAATAGTTTTCTCCACTGTTTATATCAATAGATCTTCATCAGCTTATCTTTATAGTCTCAAATCCATTAAGGCATATGAACCCCTCAATTCACTAATATCCCATTGTGTTTTCAAATATAAAACATATGTGTACATGTTTATGTGATAAACATACACTTAAGAAAGAGCTTGGACCCATTTATAGTTTCAGATTGGGAGTTTTCAATTGTGCGAAGCCCTCTGCGACATCTCCAGTCATTCAGACATGAGCACTGTAACATGTATGGGCATAGCTGAGGCAAATTTATCATGACAGCAACCAAATAATAAATCTGTAGCTCTATAACCAGTTCCATTTCCGAATAATTTCTCTGTCGCACATTATTTTAGGCTGCCAGATTGCTCCATTCTTTTTTCGTCCCCTTCCTTTTACTTTGGGGTTAAACTGCACTTTCAAATTCACATTATTTTGCAGATAGCGTGTCACCTTCACTTAAGTTGCTAGCTGGCATTTCTCTTCCATCAGCTGGAGCAGTTAATTTACTCGCATTGACCAGCCAACAGTATAATCTACCACCAATTGTGTTCTTCTTGGGCCCTGGAGTCTTAAAAGACAAAGGAAAGTTAATTTTTTTTTTCTCATAGATTTGGTTTTAAATTCTTTGAATTGTTAAGGCATCCCATAACTAGGTACGGTGTTTGTGGTTTTTTGTGTTTTTTTGTTTTTTCTTTTAAAAATCTTTTTCCCCAAATCTCATTCATCCATCTATGTTGTGTTTAATATAGGAGCACAGGCCCTCCTGGAATGGACAAAGCCACAAAGGAAATACACACAGTAAAATATAAGGAGAATTCACACTCAAAGACTAATGGATAAATTGTTTGTAAGCGGATTATTCTGAAAAAGAAAATTCTGTCACTGGCGTCATTCATATAAGGGGAGAGAAAAAGAATGTTACAATAAGCCAACAGGCGTCTTCTAAGATGTTCACACACTAGCCCTTAGATAACATAAAGCAGGGATAGAAATGCTTTTAGTTTTAAACCCACTAAGTCATACCGAAAGTAAATATTTCTGTTAATCCAAAAAACATGAGACCATTAAAACCTGCCAGGGATGAATTTCACAGCTATTTTAATCTTCTGTAAATAATTACTATTTCCACTTCTCTCCAGACTATTATAATACCAGAAAATGCTAATTCATACTTATCAAGAGAAGACAAAGCTGGAAGCCAGAAGCATGGCCTGTTCAGTCTGCTACATTATTTTGGGCTGAGAGACTGCAGTTTTGACAGTGGGGCCATCTGCTACTAACTTGTCTCCTCATCTTCATGCCAGTCCAGTCAAAAGCAATTAAAGCTGTTTTGCCATTCTAATATGTAGATAATGATGATAAATTATAGCTTTAAAATGAGTCTCAGGTTACGCCCAAGCTAGGTATTTTCCTCACAGCTACAAACGTAAGAGCTATCCCCGTATGTGTAAAAAAACTCAGCTATCTTATTAATGATGTTACCTCTATAATGAGCTACCTACCAGGGTATTTTGCGGGCACGGAGCCTTGCCGTCATTATAAATCTATTTATATCTCAGCAAGATGTTTCAAGTGGCGCATGTAGCCCTAACATTCTGCATTCGCTGTTGAGCAAAATATATAGCACATACAGCCCCAACTTGCTATGTTTTATTATGGCACATAATCAATAAAACACATAAATACCACCAATAAAAAGTAGCAGGAAGAAAATTCTATGGCTCCAGCACAACATGGGGTTATGCAGCAGAGAGAAGATGAGGCTTAATGATTTCTAGGGACAGACACAAACTCATCATTCCTGAGGCAAGCCACACATTACTTCTGATTTTCATCAAAAATGTTAGGACTTTTTTCAATGTGAAAACTATAAATAAGCCCGTGTTTGAAAATAATAACCAACAGCAGTCCTTTTTTTAATTATTTTTTTATTTTTTTAAGGAATCTCAGTGAGATGCCCCATACAAGACAATGGTTCAATGTGTTTGGTTGTAGTAATGCCTTGTATGTCCCCTCCTCCTTACCATCATTCAGGACATGCCCTCTCTACATGAGGTGATTGACATGATTTTACCCAATTGAACGTCACAGGAGGTGGGAAATGCTCTCTGCACAAGCATCTGGACTGACTTTCGATCCCAGCATCTACTTTAAAGCCAGTTACCATTACACTGCTCAACCGTAACTCCAGAGCTGAGGTGAAGAAGACAGGGGTATCCAGAGCTCCCCACTAGCCTGTCTAGCCCTACTCTCTGAGCCCCAGTGTCTGTGAGAGAATGTTTCCAAACAGTAAGGTAGAGGAGCAGACCGGTGAGAGCGCTGGCCACACAAGCCTGATGAGCTGAGCTTGGCTCCCGGACCCCAGGTGAAAGTGAAAAGAGAGAACAGAGTCCTCTTATCTCTATAGTCCTGTCATGTCACATATGTGCTCACAACCCACTTCCCACATACATGCGCGCTAATAAAATGGAGAGAAAGAGAGGACTATGCCTGTTGAGCACTTCTTGCCTCCACACTCACATCCATACATACATACACAGAACATAATTAGAGCGTACACACACACACACACACCATACATGTGCATGTGCATGAAGAATATTAAAGAAAAGCAACAGAGCTGAGTGCCCCTCCCTACTGTTTCTCACAATTATCCTCTTTTGCAAGAAACCATTTGCCAGGGTAAACATGTATTAATTATGGATAGCCAACTTTCCAATTCTGTTTTATCATCACAACACAGACTAATGATTATGGGGAGAAGGAACGAAACAATTTTATCAGAAAGAAGAGAAACTCAGCTACACTGGGAAGTGGGTCTGGCAGTGGTTCATTACAGCCTATCTTTTCATTACTCTGTACCGCTCATAAATAAGTCAGGGAATGGAGAAACATGGAAAAATGAGACACTCGCCAATTATAGCCACCACAACACTATATAAATGGAGGCAGTTTATTGATATTTTAATAGGTCTTCTCCCAAACTATATTAGAAACAGGAATCTCAATTACAACGAATCATCTATTTGCAGACAGAAGCGTTATTCATCATGACTTACACAAGGATGCACTTTCACTTCACACCATTTTTTAAGTCATAGTTTTAGGTCAGACCCTTAGCCGCCCTTGGGTTTCTCCAGACAAAGTGTGGGTAACAGGACTTAGCCATAGCTGGAAAACTGCCAGTGTTGGACATGAACTGTGTGGCTCCTTCGCTTTTTATTTACTCCTCTTTGGTCTTGATTTATAGGAAAGATCCTTTAGGAATTTGTACAGTTTAACTATACAGAAGATTGGTGGCCACATTCTTATACTGAGGAAATATTTCAAACCCTAGATAAACAATGATACTGCTCCACATTTGTTTCTCTGTGTGCACTTAGTGAAATACATGTTGTGAGTTGAATGTACACAAATAATGGTTATAAACAAAAGCACTTATTGTACCTGGAAATAGCATTCAAGTGAACAATGTAAACATTTTAATATTGGCCTTAGCATTGAAAGTTAAGGGGTGGTTAAACTATATAGGAAGAATAACTACCAAGGAAGAACATGGGGACAAATAAAGAATACAGGATGGCCTCATTCTCCTGCTCTGGGAGAGAGCTACAAATAGAGGAAGTAAAGGACGCTGAAGCTTCTCTTACAAGTGAGGTCATAGGAAGAGCAGGGAATTTGATGAGAATGGTGGAATCTCACCGTGATAAGAATTTATCCTAGCTGTGTTATGTTATTCAGAGACCATTTCTTCTTTTCTCTTTTTTTAAATTAATTTGTTTATTCATGTCACATGCCTACCATAGGCTCTTCCCTCCTCTCCTCCTGTTCCCACCTCTCCTCCCTCTTCCCCCACCCCCTTTCCCCTATTCCTCAGATAAGGAGAACCCCTCCACTAACCACCTACCATAAGTCTCATCAGGAGTGAGCTCATTTTCTTCCCCTGTGGCCTGGCAAGGCAGTCCCACGGGAGAGTAATCAAAAAGCAGGCAACAAAGTCCATGTTAGAAATAGCGCTTGCTCCCCCTACTAAGCAACCCACACGAAGCCTGAGCTACCCATCTGATACATCTGTGCAGGGAGCCTGGAGGTGCCGGGAACTCCACAAGAAGACCAATCGAACAACTAACCAGGGCCCAGAGGGGCCTGTGGAAACTGAAACACCAACCAAGGACCATGCATAGACTGGCCCCAGAGACCGTTTCTTAATTTGCCAATGAAATAAAAGCATCTCTCCTCGTGATCGTTATGAAGATGAAGAGCTATGCCACAGAAGGGTTTTTTACTAAGATGCTAGGGAGATGACTCAGTTAGTAAAGTTCTTAGCCTACAAGCATGAGCACCTGAGGCCCCAGCACTCGCTTCAAAAACCAGTGCTATGGTGCATGTTTGTAGTCCTGTGTTGCACAGACAGAGACTGGTAGATCTCTGGAATAGGCCAGAAAGGCTGCTTAGTCTCAGCAGTGAGCCCAAATCCCAGTGAAAGGCCCTGCCTTGGGGAAAAAAAATGTTGATAGATCCTTGAGAACAACATCGAAGGCGCGCGCACGCGCACACACACACACACACACACACACACACCTCCGTCCATTGTCAAAGATAAGTTGTTAATAAATGCCATTTGTCTTGTTCACCTGCTATGCCCAGCATTTATTTCAGTTAATTTTTTTTCCTTGACTATGAAAGTACACAGTAGCATCATGGAAAGCATTTCTCTGTTGTTCCCTACATCATAAAATTCACTTTCCCCTTGCTGCTATTTCATTCTCCACACAAAAAGACCCTCTGCTCTCCTGCTCCTTCTGGGCAGCCAGATTCCACACCACCTGGGGCACTTTTGAAAGAATGCTGGAGGCCCTGACTAATTTATCTGCTCGGCTGTACTTGAAGATTCCTGAGAACTACACAGGGATTTCTAGTGTGAGGCCGACCTGGAGCCCATGCCTTCATCTTAAGTGTGGGTGAAGCTGGGCTGCTGAGCAGAGGTGAGCTGAGTCATCCTTGAATCTAATTTCCTAGTGAACATGGATTCCTCAGCTCTTAATAACTATATTTAAAGAATCTCCTTACAAATAAAATATTCTATCAGTAAAGCTGAGTGGTATTTAATACATGGTATCTTTAACAGCAGTGTCAAACCAGCTAGCTAAATATAAATATACTCCATTTTCCCACTTGGCTCCTTCATCCTCATTAGCACCTGCCAGTGTGTTGCTGTATTTTTACTCCCTTTGGTGGAGAAGATAAAGTGCTCCTTGAAGGCTCCATGTCCATCAAGACGATGACTAAGTTAATGAGCAGGCTATGCGTATCCTTGCCTCTACCCTCCCAAGGTGCAGCAGCCCTGCTTCTGGTCTCATGTCCACGCCTGTGCTGGCCTTTTGAGAACTCAGACATTAGTCTGCCTTATATAGCCACAGTTTTAATTCTTCACTCCAGAATCCTGGGAAGGCAACATGTTATCTCTTATTATTTAACAGGAAACGTGTAGCAGTGTAGTACTTCATTAAACATGGCCCCTTCAACACCTTCGAACCAAGTCCTGGCCTAGAAATTAAAAGATGACTTGACTGAAATCAGACCCAGCCCTGCTCTACCTTTAAAAAAGAAAAAGCTGTGCCATGATCTTCAAGCCTGCTAGTTCTTCTAAATCTCCATTCAGCAGGGAAGGAACTAAACTGCCCACCGACTCTTCTTCAACTTGGGAATATCACCTTATGCCCCTGTCTCTGTGTGCTCAATAGCAGCAGTTAGGCCAAAAGCACCAATCCATTCACCAGTTGTGTTGATATCTGTCAATTATGTCCATACCAAACAACAACAAAAATAGTGACCCATGAAAATAAGCTGTATGAATTGCTATTATATCAAAATATCTATATTGATTTTTCAACTCCATGTTACAAAGAAAAACACAAAATATTTTTTTTGAAGCAGTAGACAAGAAAGAAAGATGCAAGGGAGAATTTCCTAGATTTGTTTGTTTGTTTTTGCTTTGTTTTGTTTTGTTTTAAAAATCTTAGCCTCAGAGTACATCACACCAATTTAGAACAGATAGCTGGATCTCATCCTCCTTTTAATACAATTTAAATAAAAATTAAGAACCAATTTCTACAGGTAGGGAAGGTCTGTTGGTCTGTTACTGTGATAACAGGCATCCCCAAGACACACAAACAGTAAGTTCAGTAGATGCACCTTGTCCTGACCAGCCACCTAGGCCATCTCACTAAACTGCTTCAAATCACTGGCAACTTTGTGGAGGGAGGGCTGGTGCAAGCAAGTACACCAGGGAAGCCGATAATCCAATTTAGAAGTGCAGCTTCTCATTTCAGTTTCATTGGCATGCTCATTTCGAACTAAAGGGATCTGAGCAGTAATTCTATAAACAACCGGCATTTAGAAATCAGAGGCAGCAAGATCCTCCCAGGGTATAATTGCTTTTAAACCAGGCAACCTGAAATTGTGTCTGTCTTGTATTGCAGCAAGGAGGGGAAAGAAACCTCAGCTGGGAGATGAGGAGCTGGCCTTAGCCTCCAGCCAGCTGAGCACCGCTGGGAGGTCTCCAGGCACCCAACAACAGAAGGCTATCCAGTAAGTCCCAATGGGGATTCTTCAAAGCACCTGCTGCTGCGCTAGGCACCAATACGCTTTACATCAACTAAATTTTTAAATTCAAACCGTAGATTTTCGTGTCAAGAGGACTGCTAGATAAATAAGACCAACCTGGTTCAAATCACCAGTCTGCAACCTCACTATCAGGGAGAGGTGACATCACCTGGCTGATCCTACCCACATCACCTCATCTCAGTCTTAAGCACCAAGTGGAACCAACCATGTATTTACCACAGCTCCCAGTGAGGGCCAGCCCTCAAAAATGCATTCATCTTTTGAATAAGAAAAGGAGAATTCTATTGGTTATAACAATAGGAACAGGTTTTGTTATCAAAAAAAAAAAAAAAAAAGAAAAGAAAAGAAAAAAAAAAGACTGCTCTAACAGAAAAAGAGAACAAAAAATTAATCTTTTTTCCCCTCTTAGTTCTTTTAGTCAAAGTTAGTTTCTCATCTTCTCCCTATCCTTAATAATTTTCTGTGCCTTCGGGCTCAGTCCTTTCCGCCAACTAGTCTCCTTAGGTATGTTAGTTGGGCTTGCAAATTTAAGTGTAATAAGTATGCTGGCATCCCTCCCGTTTATAGATCCATCCTTGGCTTCTGTGAACAGAAAGATCCACTCCATGCTTCCACTGTGGCAGCTAAAAGGAACGTGTCAGGGCTAGAGACAGGATTCAGTGGTGAAGAGCATTTGTTCTTGCAGAGGACTAGGGTGGCGTTCCCAGCCTCCCCCCACACACCCATGGTGCCTCACAACCCTCTAGATCCCCAGATCAAGGAGATCTGATGCCTTCTTCTGACCTACATGGACACTAGGCACAAGCACAGTATACATATATGCATACAAGCAAAACACTTATATCCATAAAACAAAATAAAATAAATAGATCCCTCCCCCCCCCAAAAGGTTAAAGGACATATCAGATTTCATATGCCTAAGCAAAACAGAACCTCCAAATGTGTCCTGGAACTAGTTCTGAGTTGTTTCCACTACACCTCAAGGAAATTCCAGCTTTACTTTAAGGGACATTCTTACTTCCACTTTCTTTCACATTCCACATCAATTCTTTCAAAATTATTGAGGCTCTGCATTCAAAACGCACCCAGAATCTCTTCACCTCTTTCTGCTTCTATGGCTGGCACCTGCCGTGAGCCTCAGCCCTCTTGTCCTGATCCCTGTATTGACTTTCTGATAGATCTTTCAGTATTTCTCCTCGTACGTCTATACTCGTTTCAATCTTAACCACTCAGGAGTCCTCCTGGGATGCACCAGGTGATATGGTCTACCAGATAGGACCCCTATAACTTTCTAGCTTTCCCCCTAATTCATTTTGCTCTGGGAACTCAGAGAATATGCGGTGGGTGGGCTGTTGAGCAGCCCCTGTGAGATACCCCTGGAACACTGGCCTGTTTGACTCTCTTTGTGCACCTGGAGTCTCAGGCCAGACCGGATAGCTGTGCTATCCATCTGATTTATGGTGGATGCCCACCACTGTTGTCCTGAGCCCTGGACCACACAGTTTGGCCTCAGAGAGGTCAAGGCTGGGCACCAAAAACCTAAGGTCAGTTATCTAGAAGCCCTTCACGTAAAAGCCTGGCATCCAATAAAAACGTGAACATGAAGACATGGTGGATTTTCTTGGTTGGGAACACTTCATGACTCCACTGACAGGGGAACAATGGGGAGCTTGGTTTGGTCTTCCTTGCTCTTGGCTTATTTTAATCTTTATTCTTTCATTACAGCAACCCTACACTTGAACAGAACATCTTTTCTCAGCTCCCGAGCCTTTCTAGTAAATCGCCAACGCTGAGAGGAGCCTCGGGGACCACTGACACACCCAGAATTTACCACAGTGTCTGGCATATAATGAGCTGGCAATAAAAACTGACTGGTGAATTGAAGGATAGAATGAATAAGAGGCATTAATGCCATGCTAATCTCATCTAAATATTTTCCTCTCCTCTCTCCCTCTGCATCTTCCATGACTCATTTCCTTTTTCATCCATTCTAATTTCAAATATCAGGTCTGACCACTGCCTAGTAAAACAGCAGCCCTTAAAACTGTCACTAAACCCAGTTACGGCTGACAGAGCAGTAGGATTTAGAGATCAAGATCATTTGAGTAAACAGGGCTTTGCTTCTGCAGGTCATCTTCTGAGATGAATAATTTGTTTTGCTACCTGACTCCCGCCCTTCAACCTGGCATGAACCCAGCTTAGAGATGCAGGCATCAAAATTGAGCTCCAACCATTCCTGGATGCTCTGAGCTGAACTGGTAACAAAGAAAATTTATTTGCTTGAGATTTGACAGCCAGTGACAGACAGGACAGGGAGGTGGCCAGGGCCTTAGTTTGGCTGCACAGAGCTGATGTATAATGACATGTGCATGTGTGAGATTTAACAGCAGCGCATAACACTCAAGGTGCTGAGGTTTCCTCTAGCCCGCTGCACTGACATGTATCATTTTAATAGCTACTGAGGAAGAAAAATGTGCTTCTCATTAATACCCTGAATCTGACCTTCTACTTGTCTTGATTTGAAGTTCAGTCATAGCTGGGAAGGCAACTGTGCCTATTAAAAGAGTGGAGAGGCCTTTCCAAGGATCTGCTTTCTCATGGAGTCAGATGTAACAGAATGGAAGCCAGGGCTGAGGTGAACAGGGTTACAGGAAAAGAAACCATTTGTGTCTGAGGAGTTCAAATAAAGGAAAATAGGAGATATCTTTCCATCCAGAAACCAAGGTAACTTTCTTTAAAAATCACTTATCTATGGAGAGAAAAGAAAAACAACACAGACACTGAAAAGTGAAAACATAGTAAAAATTCACCTAATTTAATAGTAAGTTTATTGATAATATTATCTACCTGGCAATCTGATTAAATATTGGAAAGAGTTCTTGTAACCAGAGAATTTTAAGTAATCAACACATTACACTCTTGTGTTAAAGGCCCTAGTCTGTAATATATCAGTGGATGTATATCAGTGGATCTATAGCAGTAGTTTTCAACCTTTCTAATGCTGCAACAGTTCCTCACATTTTGGTGACTCCCAAGCATAAAATGATTTTTGTTGCTACTCTATAGCTGTAATTTTGCTACCATTAGGAATCATTATATAAACATCTGTGTTTTCTGATGGTCTTAAATGATCTCTGTAAACAGGTCATTTGACACCCCCCCCCAAAGGAGTCTCAACCCACAGTTGAGACCCACTGCTTTTTAGGGTTCCCCAGATGATTTTGAAACTCCCCAGCTTATCAGCAGTGATCATAGTGAAACAATCACCACAGTGGCATTTGCCTTCCTCCCGTGTGTGCTCAGAAGTAGGACAATGTATTTGTTGTCGAACAAACAAGCAGTACAAACAAAGGAGTGATTTCATCTCCTTAAGCACAGAGGCCAGCCCACTCTGAAACACTCATGAGACAATTCTCCTTAGCAGGGGACAGGCACATGGAGGGAATGAGAAAGCCCTTGTTGTTTCTTGTATTAAGCTAAGTTGTCATATAAAACTGTATATTTCTGACTGTATACGTTTAAAAAATGGACCACAAGACCAGTTTGATGCTACGTAGGACTGATTTAGTTAAGCATATATCTAGCACTTGTTCACGATGTTTTCCCCAAAGGTGTGAACGTGAAGCAATCACCCTGACCTTTTAAAATATATTTATTAAACATTTGCTTCAGATACAGGAGACTGCGACACCATATGAAACATGTTCTCCACTCTAGGGAGTTTCTATTCCACTTGAAATATGAACAAATCCATGAAAAGTTAAGTTTAAAGGCAAAGTAACAATAAGACCCAAGAGATTAACTAAGCAGAAATCTGAACATGATCTGTGTTTTGTCACACAGCTAAATGAAGAGACAGTTAAAAACAGGTCTATTAGAGAAGAGAGCACTTGGTGTGTTTGTGTCATAGCCACGTCATAGCCATGGCGGGGGTGCTGTGGCTAGAGAGATGATTCAACTGCTAAGAAAGAAAGGAAGGAAGGAAGGAAGGAAGGAAGGAAGGAAGGAAGGAAGAAAGAAAGAAAGAAAGAAAGAAAGAAAGAAAGAAAGAAAGAAAGAAAGAAAGAAAGAAAGAAAGAAAGAAAGAAAAGAAAAAATTTTAAGGCCATCTGGGAAGATGGAGAAGGGAGGAATTAATTGTATCTCCTTTTCTGAAGCCACCAGAGAGTAAGTTATAACCAACAGGGAGTGTGTAAGGATCCGGGGGCTCCTGGACAGAGTCGGCTGAGCCCATGTTGGTAGGCTTGTTAGGTAGTCCTTGCCTGAAAGGCTTGAGTGAGACCAGAAGTGTTCTCAATTTCAGACATTTTTTCCAGATGTTCGGGTATTTTCACATACAATATTATATATCTCAGTGATGGGACCCAACCCAAAATGCAAAATTCAAGTGTGTTTCATATAGATAATATACACACTGTACTCAAGTCATTTCGTACAATCTGTGTTTTCATTCTGACCCATCCCATGAGGCCGCATGTGGAATTTTCCACTCAAGGCGTTGCACTGATGCCCAGGAAGTTCCGGGTCTGAGAGAATGCCACCTTTCAGAGTTCTGGATTAGGGAACCTTGATTTGTCTTTTAACAAGGTGAGTGAATGACTGAACAGCTGGTGTTTCAACAGGAGCGTGGTCTGATGAGTGTTTTAGGGAGGGAATTCCAGCAAGCGCGTACAAGTTGTGTTGAAAAGGGAAGACAACAGGAGAGAGACCCTTCCCAGTCACCCAAGTGCCCATCCGCAGGCTGCCCAACAGTGGCCGCTGGAGTTTGGCTCCTTAGAATAAAGCTTGCAAACGCCTAAATCCAGGACAGCTCTGATCGATAACTGTGGAGCACATCTGTATTTTGTTTGTTTGTCTTTTAAGATAACTAAAAGGATTTCTCATACAAATTGATACTTTTATATTTTCTTTAAAAACTAAGATCTGGCTGAACTGATTCCATATTCCAGCTGATGCTGAGCAGTGGAGAAACCTCTAAATTAGTACTTCTCAACATGTGGGTCACGATCCCTTTGACAAACCTCTGTCTACAAAAATATTTACAGTACAATTCATAAGAGTGGCGAAATTACAGTCATGAAGTAGTAATGAAAATAATTGTAGTAATGAAAATATTGCTGGGGTGTCACCGCAGCATGAAGAACTGTTTTAAAGGTCAGAGCTCCCGGAAGGGTGAGAACCACTGCCCTCACCACGAAGCGTAATAGCCAGTTTCCGTAAGTCTCATTCTCTGTAGCGTTGCTGATGCTGAAACCAAGCGCTGGTGGCCACAGTTGCGATTCAGTCCTCGTGCTCACTTACAGCAGAGGGCCTAGTGTTTGATCTTGTGCAGTTGTGGAAAGCAGGGAGGTGGGACATAGATGGAGAGGAGCTGTCACTTCGGGAAGAACAGGAGAGAACAAAGCCCTGCACCGTGGCACAGTCCTATGACCTAAGCTCTCGAGGCAAAAATGGGAGGACTGCCTAGAGTTGAGGCCAGCGTGGGCTACATGGCTCTGGTAATTTCATCGAATTCATGATGTTACTCTTATAAAATGCCCTAACAGAAGCAAGAAGGGGCTTAGTTAGACTTACAGTTCCAGAGGGGTTACAGTCATGGTGGGGAAAGCATGACACAGGACCGTGAGGCCATCGCATCCAGAAACGAAGAGAGAACAGGAAGTGTTCGAAGCTGCAAAATCTCAAAACCCTCCCCGAGTGATGCTGAAGGCTCCACTTCCTTCCTAACGGCACCATAACCTTTCTGCACAGCACCACCAGGAAGCCCACAGGTGTTTAAACACGTCACCCTGGGGAACCTTCTCATATTCAAACACAATAGCAAAAACCCTGTATGACAGGCCACCCTGAAATTATGCCCAAAATGGAAAAATGAGGAGAGGGGCTGGGAGATGGCTTATCTGCTAAAGGTGTTTGCCTCTGAAGGCCTGGAGTTGATCCCTTGGACCCGCATGGCCAACGGCAATAGCCAACTACAGGTTGTCCTCTCTCTGAGAATGCACACACCTACAGATAAATAAAGTGATTTAATTTTCAAAGTGAGAACAGAGACTATTTCTTTGTGGAAACCATTATCCACTCCATATTTTGGATACAAGTACAATACATTTGTTGGAAGAACGTTACTATTCATCCCATCACAGCCAACTGTGGTCATCATTTTATGTATAAATTTCCAGCTTAGGACAAGGAGAGAGGTTTAGAGTGGGTCTTCCTGCAGCAAAGAAACTGGGCTGGGAACAAAATATGACTCAGCGCTCACTCTCTGGAGCTTCTATGCTGCTTGGAATAGTAGTCCCTGTTCTCGAGTAAAACCGTGTCAACTCTGAATTTCTAATGTAAGTTGTTTCTAGCCTGCTAATGATTGGGCTACCAGGACAATAGGGCTTGGGACAAGCCACTCATCCATTTAGCCAAAATCTAATCACTTCTCAGGTTCATGGCTTTCGGCTAGATTTGGGAGGCATGGTACTGCTTGAGAAAGTTGTCGAGGTTAACATACTAGCTAAAGACATTTACAGCTAAATGATGTCATAATAAAATGTGGGTGGTCTATGTGGAGAGCGGGCAACTTAGAACGCATGAAGGGCACTGTGCCAGTTAGGAATGCTTGCGGCAGCGATTGAGACAAGGTGTGGATGAATTAATAGGGGTTGTTAAAAAAAAAAGAATCAGGTATGAAGTTGCCGGTTCTTTAGTAGTGGTTCTGACGGGATGGTATTTGTGGTTTCCAAACCACATTTTTGTGGTTACACAGAATTTGGTCTTGGATGTGGGTAGAAGGGGAAGGAAGAGTGAAAGGAGATACAGACTCTGATCTCTAACTTCTTAAACTATTTCTGCCTATGATGCCCTTTGGTGTAAGAAAATTATGTATGACCCTAAGAATATTGGTATATAAAATAGGTCTACAGATTAAATATATACTGTTAATAAATAGTAAAGAAACCTACTTTTAAATGTATATGTGTATATAAAAGTCATGGAATTTTATAATAAAATCTCAAATTACATATATATACATATATAATATATGTTGTATATATGATTTCAGCCTCTATTAAAAACTAAATCAAATTTTTGTACTAAGGAGACAGTTTGTCTAAAACAATACAACTCAAAGACACATAAATTGGATGCTTAATGCTTTGGAATAACAGTAGGAAAATGTTTAAACCCTTTGTTTCCTGTAACTGAACCAGTGTTTCTGGAAGAACTAAAACATTGACTATATAGCACAAGCACTGCAACCCTAACATGAAATGGTCTGGGATCTGGGCCAAGGCATTTTAGGCAGAGTTCTTTGGTGTTGTATGATGTGACTCTGTACAGAGTGCAAAATAAGTGTGTGTGAGTTCACAACCAACATGCTACAGCATTGATGATCACTGCCAGAAATACCTCACAGTCAGTACATGCCTGATTTTGAACTAAAGTTTAGTCATTTTGTATTCAGAAACCTTCTACTGCTGTATATATATATATATATATATATATATATATATATATATATATAATATAAAATATGTGATACAACATATATACAATGTATATATATGTATATATGTGTGTGTGTATGTATATTACAACCTCACATTCAGTTTGTCCCATGATCACAAAAGGAGCTGTGATCTTTGATCTCAGCAGCTTTGGTCTAGACAGGTGCATACAAAGGAAGCCACTTCCACAGATGATGGCAGGGGAAGGAAAAGGAGGTCTGTGAAGAAGGGTGAGTGAAGGTAAACCTGAGATGTACTACAAGAGGCATCAAGAGGGTGGCTCGGTAGGTAGAAACTTTGCCTGTGAAAGGCCAAAGATGAAATTAAAGGCTTAGGAGCCGTTTTGAACACAGATGGCCTCCCCCATTCATTATGACCCTCCCTTTCTAGATAACAGAACCATTTTATCTGCAGACGATCTATTTTGTATGGTTTGGATGAGCTAATAATATCACCTCTTGCTTTGACTTTCACATGAGTACTGGGCCTGGCTCACCAGAGTATTTATCACTGTCATCACGGAGATTGCTTTAAAGATAAATCAGTCTGAGTCATTATTATTGTTGTTGTTTTTATTTTGGTGGGAAAAGAAAAATACACTCTTTGCTTGGATTGCTATGTGGCAAAAAACACTCTGACCCAGAGACAGACAGTTGGTGCTTGAACACCATTCTTTGAGCACACATGTACAGCCAGAGATGATTCAAATCAAACACTGTATGCTCTCAATATCTAACCACCATGATGTTCTTTTTTCTTTATAAACATGAGCCACTTTGTACTAGACTCCTGTCTTTTCAAACCCAAAGGGTGCTGATCAATACAGGATCATCCATTTTAAGATGGTGATTAACACCACTGGAATAGATCAGATCATTCAGGGAGTTGGCACGTAGTGAGAAAAACAGCTGGCAAAGAGTTTTGAGTTCCTAACCACTGAAAATCTACAGGAGATGACGAAGGGCAGGCACAGAGGCAGGAAGTGTACCAGGGGAGTGACATCGTTCTGGGAGCCAAATGTCAAGGAACAGATAAAGTAATAGTAGCCTCGGGCCCTAATTCTATAAGAAGAGAATTCCTCTGGGACAATGCCAGTGGGGTCTGGAGTGAGATGGGCAGCGACCACAGCTATACAGTGGAAGCAGGGACAGTGTGATAGCTACTGTAAGCTCATCAAGAATTTTGTGTATGAGACAGGAAAGGATAGCAGCTGACAGCACGTCACACATTCAAGAAATGGTTGTTCTAAAACTAGTAGTAAACATACTTAAGGTTAATTAGGCTCTGGATTGGTCGGGACTGGCAATGGGAATGCCCAAGGCAAACCCAATGTAGGAAAGAGGGGTTTATTGTGACCCAGTCATGTCAGAGGGGACACAGCAGCAGCTGGGCACCTTGGGAATCTTCTCCTAGCCTGTTCAGCTCTGTTTTCAGACAGGCTCTGACCAGGTGTTGGTAACAGTCAAAAACAACTCTAACTTTGTGACCTGTTGAGGGAAGTCGCTTGTATCAGTGGTCCTTCAAGGTTTGTGGCCTAAAATGCAAAAGACGAGGAAGCAAGCTGGATCCATTCCATCTGAAACATATCCATGTGACTAAAAACATTCTCGTTTCTCACCAGAAGATTGCTGGCTGTGGTCAGATGTTAGACCGAGAAACAAGAGGGAGGGGGATGGAGACATTAAAAAAAAATGATGGCCATTGAGTTGCTAGAATTTGTAACAGCTGCACTGGGGCCCCTGAGGGAACAGATAAAAGAAGAAACAAAGCCTAAGATGTCTTTGAACTTCATAGATTGGCTATCTGAGGAAGGCTGAAGCCATATACTGTAAAGTCTAAAAGAGAAAGGTGAGTGCTAGCAAAGCAAAAATTCTATGATTCATTGCCCCTCTTTAAACCGAATTTAAAATTCTACAATCCTAGGAAGAGAAGAAATTGCCAAGGCCCTGAAGAATAAACAGGAATAAGAGGAGCATTCAGGTGGGTGGCTCTCCAGACCCACAGAGAGCAAAAACATTGAGATCCTGTGTGCCATGAGGAGACTATAGAGGACTTCTCTGTGGCTGAGTTTGACTAGTCACATGTAAGTCCTATGTAAGGGTCAGGGAACGTTCGGAACAGGGTTTCAACAATGAGAGGAATGTGTGACACACAGGCCATCAGGATAGCATTCTGTGAAAAGAACAGGAGTTTAGATCTTGTTTAGTTAACAGGGATCCATGGTGTTCACATGGAAAACTGAATGATGAGGCTCAGGATAACTGTGAAAGTTCATTCTTAGATAACCCTTTCTTAAACGGGATTTCCATTTGCAAGGAAGGAAATGGTATCTGGAGAGGGGGGTAAGGCTACAGTCTCCCCTGCCTTGCTTTCTTCTTACTGTAAATATGATTTAATATGAGAATACAGCAATATGAATGGACAAAAGCTCTTCCACGGGGCCAATATCAACTGCATTAAAAATGTATGACACACTGTATATTCTCCTAGGAGCTCCATCCAAGACCTTTACACAGATAAGATGACATAAAAATGTGATTAAAAATATTATAAATCCTGTTGATTGGAAAACTCAGGGACCTATGACAGATTGATCTGACTCTCAGACTTGAGCCAATATCACAAAAATAACCTTTCAGGTCTTGAGAAAAATAATGTCTTGCCTGCAGGAGAGAACACAACCTGAGAAAACGCAGTTGTCTTCCAAGGTTTGTTTTCATACATTAAATGCCCTCAAAACCTTTTTATATTTGAAACTCTATGTCTAGGTACCCAGCTGCTAGCCAAGAACTGCCACAATTTCATTAACCCCTGTAAGCCATTCATAAAATATTCAATGCAAAGTAAGAAAGGGAATACTCCATGATGCTATCTGAGAAAACTTTGAGGTAATGAGTTTGACTGATTTTTCTACTTTTTAGTATTTCACAAGGTTTTGTTTGTTTGTTTGTTTGTTTTATTTTGGGTAGTTTTCTTCTTTTTTTTTACAGAAATATGTAGTTGGGAAAAAATGAAGCAAATGTTTCCATTAAAAAATAAAGGAGTTCAAAACTTTACAAATAAATAGGCTATGCTTATCATCAGACTCACACCAAAGAACCACTTAGACATAAATGACCAAGAAACAATCAGTATTTTGTAGAATAGCCGATATAACCTACACTGTCACCTTTAGTCACAAGGCATGTCCTGGATGAGCTTCTTCATTTGGACTCTGGTATAGTCCAGGAAATACCCTTCAACTCAGTGTTTTAGCTGACTCTTTCTCTTTTGGTTAGCTACATCTACCTCCAAAGCAGACACATTCCTTGCAGTGTATTTTCTTTCTACATCTGTATCTTAGCACTCTCCTGAGAAACCCCTCCTCCTCACCCATCTTAGATTCTAAGTTTCTGGTGGAGCTGACTCCACACCTGGCTCCAAGCATGGGTGTGTGATTCTCTTTAAACTAACCAGGTTATATGTTTTTGGGCTATGGTTATTGGTTCAGAATTGGGAATATGACTGACCAAAGTAATGTAGCTAATAGGAGGAAGAAGCATGTGCTCTTCTCTGATAGACTTGAACTTGGGTACCCAAGTGATATCATTAGAGTTGTTTCACAGGCATTGAATACCAGAAAGTGAAACTCCTCTAGAGAAAGAGATCTTCTTTGCATCATTTGAGACTTGAATACAGACAATTGCAAGGTTCTCCATGCTTATGGATTTTTCTCTTATTTATGTGTTTAAAGCAGTTTAACTTTAGCTTTTCCTCTTGCAACTGAATGAGTTCCAATTGAGAGAATATTTTCTGTACTTAATCTTTTATTCACAGGAACTGTTCCCTGGAAGCTATCACTGTTCTTCTAGGATAAGGCCAACAGAGGTAGGTAAGAAAATTCTGGAACTCTGTTTTTTTTTTTTCCAGTTTTAAAAACTGCATTAATTTCAGATCTTTCTGTAGCATTCTCTTTTAGAGCTCAGTTTGCCAACTACATACGTAAGTACAACTGCCAAAGCCTTTAGTGCAAATAAATTTATCTAAAATTAAATAAGGTGTGATAATGTCAACATACCCAAGTCCAATAAATAAATCATACTCTAGAGCATTCTTTACAGTCCACAATAACAGTTTGTAGGTTTTGACAAAGATACTGGATGCAACAGTTAGTGTTCATTATCAACTTGGCGGAATCTAGACTAGCCTTAGAGATGTCCTCTGGGCATGTCTGTGGGGGATTCTCTTGATTTCTTTAACTGAGAAAGCCCCACCCACGGTGCATGGTACCACAATTTCCTGCGGGGGCTCCTGAACAGATTAAGTAGAGAAAAGGAACTGAGCAACAGCATATATTATGGTTTTCTTCTTCTTGACTGTAGATATAATGTGACCAGCGGTTGTAAACTCCTGCTGCCTTTACTTCCCCTGTCCTAATGAACTATACCCTGAAGAGTGAGGCAAAAATAAACCTGTTATCTCTTAAATTGGTTTTGTCAAGAGTGGTCTATACAACAGGAGAAGTAACTCAGATCTGGACTATAAACACAAGTAAAATGTCTTAGTCTGCTTGAGTTTCTCATCCTTCATTGTGCTAGCTAGTTTTATGTCAACCTGACACAACATAAGCTAGAATGTGAGAAGAGGGAAGCCCAGTTGAGCAAAAGGTCTGTGAGCACATCTGTAGGGCATCTTCCTGATTGATGGTTGACATGGGAGGGTCCAACCCACCGGGTGTCCCGAGGCTTCATGAGTTAGTAGACCTGTATGCTACGATAAAGCTATGGGGAGCAAGCCAGCAAGTAGCAGTCTTCCATGGATTTGGCCTCAGGCCCTTCCTCCAGCTTCTGCCCTGACTTCCTTCAGTGATGGATTACGACGTGGATGCGTACTCGAAAATGAGCCCTTTCCTCTCAGTTGCTTTGCGACAGCAACAAAAACCCTAACTAAAATACCCAGAGTCCAAACAGTTTGAAGGTCAAGGACTTTGTATCTGAAGGTCTAAAATTTCTGCCTAGCTTAAACTAAAGTACATACTACTTGGTAACTCACCACAAAGCTGGAATTATAACCAAGCCTCCATCTTGGCTTCTAAAAGTGACAATAAATCTCCTCAAGAAGACTAGAAAAGAAGCCACTACACTGTCCTGTTTTTCACCTTTCTCTTACAAAAATAAGATTTAGCAACATCTACCAGTATGTCCACGACAGTGAGCAGGTGTCAGCGGAAAGCAGAGATAGGCTCTGCCATCATTGATGAGGACAATTATTTCTGTAGCGGTAAGCCCTGTGCTGCTGTACTCATGTCCTTCATTTATATTCATAATCATTTTGTCAGAACAGATCACATTTTAGCTTCCAGACTATGACAAATGCATGAACTTACTGTGTTTGTGATTTAAACATAGACTTTAGATGTGATATTGTTATTCAGTGCTCAGCCAAGTAACTATATATAGCAGCCTTGTGAGCAAAGATTATGGGAAGAAAAATGCCCCCAAGAATTGGCATCCCCATACACACTAGCCTGTTTTAACGCAGTCCAAGTGTTTTCTGACAAAGAGGGATACTTGCACTGATATCAGACATGTTAAACAGGCTTAAACAGACCTCCCGTGTCTAGGTCAACAAATCACAAAATTCCAGATACAGAAAGAAAATAACTTGTTTTCAGTACTTGTCACATGCCAAAAATATAAAAATATTATTGTGTAATATTTTTCAAATTATTTATGTGTTTTTGAATAATTATTTATTTTATATTATTTATATAAGCTTTCTACATGAACCTAAGTACAAATGTGTGCGCAGTGCACATGAAGGCCAGAAGAGAGCATCAGATCCACCAGAGCTGGAGGTAGAGATGGTTGTGAGCTGTAACATGGAGGCAAGGAATTGAAAAGAATTGTGGTCTTCTGCAACAGCCACAAGTCTTTTATTTATTTGCTTATTTATTTATTTGCTTATTTATTTATTTATTTATTTTGCTTGTCTTAGAGGGGGTTTCTCCGTGTAGTCTTGGCTGTCCTGGGTTCACTTTATAGACCTGGTTAGATTCAAACTCACAGAGTTTTCACCTGCTTCTGCCTCCCCAAGTGCTGAGATTACAGACAGGCACCATTACACCTGGCTATCCGAGCTGTTTTTTCTAAGACACACACATATTAATTAGTCCCATAGAGTCTCATCCCAAAGCACTGGGCATCTTCTGGGCTCATATAGCTATGAGCAGAAGGGAGGTATCTCAGTGAAGACTTCTTTCTGAACCTTTCCCTTCAGATCAACCAACACATGGATTACAAAAACTGACTCCTATTTGACCTGTCTCAAAAAACCAAAAGAGAAAAAAAAAAACCAAAAAAAGTTCTGTTCTGAGTTTAGAAAGCATGTTTTGTAAATAAGCCACGACCTCTATATTCTTCTGAGAAAGAGGTGTTCAGCAGTTCAAGCTCTCTTATAAATCAGGGAAACTGGTTAGGTGGCTTGGGGCCGGTTAGAAAAAGAAGCTTCGGACTCACCAGGGGAAGCCAAAGGATATCCACTCACCACCAGAGCCTGAGATTTCCATGGAAGGTGTTTTGTGAGCTAGAGAATAACAGTGCAAACTGATAATGTCTACATCCCCTTGGAACAAACCTAGCCCACCATTGTATCCAGATGGAAGCGTCCCACCAGCCGCCTAGTCACGGTACCAGGTTCACCGGAAACAAGGAATGAAAAGTAAGAAGCACATCGAGACTGTTGAGTGACCTGTGATGGCACACCCTGATGCTAGGAGCTGGACTGACCATCCTCCTTGCGTTGCCTGTGGTTTTAGGTCAGATGGACACGTGAGCAATTAGTAGGGAAGATGAGAGTGATGCATTCATCCGTGGACCAAGTTAGTGAAACATATCCAGCTGGCTATACATAGCCTATTACATATTTTAAGTGTTCATGTATACCGTGTATATACACATGTATATGAATATGTGATGTAATCATCCCTTGTAATCTATGGGATGTTAGTTCAGGAATGCTTGAGGATACTAAAATTTTTGGATGCGCAAATCTTTTACATAACGTAGCTTAATATTTGCATATAGCCTACACATGTTTGCCTAATTCAATACAAATGACATACATAGTTAGGTACTTTGTATAGATAATAAAAACAAGAGCAAACACCCATCCATGTTCAGTACAAATGCAATTTTTTTTCCATTTTTATCTTCTGTTACAGAGTCCACATGTGTTTACAATCCCTATCATATGCTATTCTTCAGAGAACTATTTAATTTAATAATATATTGGGCAATTTCTATATTTGCATATCTAATTCATTCATTTAAATGAGTATATGTAACCTTATACAGATTTATTGCGAACGATTTAATTAGTTCCTCACCAAAAGACTTCAACTCCTCTTAGTTTTCACTACAAACAGTGGAGTAGTATGTATTCTTGCATGTTTATTTTTACATGTCACTGAGATAAACTCTTAGAAGTATACTGAATTGTCAAAAGAATATAAGAAGAAAGCATATGCTGCCATGTTGGCCTTCAGAAATGACTTAGTTTATGCTCCTATGAATATAATAAGAAACATTTTCTAAAGTACACAGAATTAACTATAAGTGTTCTTTTTGTACTTCACTGGTGAAAAATATCATTTTATCTGATGTTGCAGAAGGTTTATTTCCAATTATGAAACCAATGTGGGAAATGATGATATGAGTTACTATATTTCTAGAGAAAAAAGGTCCTGGAGAGGTGGCGCTGCTGTTAAAAAGCCCTTGCTGCTCTTGTAAAGAATCCAAGTTCGGTTCCCGGCACCCACGCAGTAGCACACACTCATCAGTAACTTCAATTCCAGGGAATCTAGCCTCTCTTCTGGCTTGTCTGGGCACAGTGTAAGAACGTGGTACACAGACTGACAGGCAGTCAAAACACTCATACATACAGAATACAATTTTTCAAATTTTTCAAAAATATAGAAGAACAAACAGACTGATGTGTTTGATTTTAAACATTCATTCATGATTGACTCTTTTACTGAGCTCTGCGGCTTTTCAGCACTGTTCTTACAGTACTACAGATGCTTACTTTATCTTTACATCAAGTCTTTAAGGCATATTCAACTGACAGCCTCACCTCAAAATGAGGTGACTGTGGCAATAAGAAGTTACTGGCTTCAAGGTAAATACCTAGCAAGCGGCAAGGTTGTGACTAGATCCTCAGCTGTGTGACTTCAGTTTGTCTTCAACTCATCAACAAACTCATAAAACTTTACTTAGCAAAAAGGAAAACACGGTTCTCCAAAGTTCTCAGGCTGCATTCCTGTGCTCATGGCGTGAGAAATACATGTGGATCAAGGACAACCACCTCAATGTGTTTGAAAAGGCCACACATTTTGATATTTACCCATTTCCATCCTTCTCTGTTTCCATCCCAGTCCCAAAATGAGACACAAACTCCTTAGTTGTGTGTGTGTGTGTGTGTGTGTGTGTGTGAGAGAGAGAGAGAGAGAGATATGTTCATGTGTGTGTGAGTGCAGGACAACACACACCATAAAGCACATGTAGATGTTGGGCGAAAGACAACATCCCCCTTGTTGACTGGTCCAGGCTAGCTGGACCTTGAGCTTCTGGTGACTCTGTGTCTCTGACTCCCATCTCCTGTTAGGGTGTTCTGGGAATGTATACATGTGAGCTTCTATGTCTGGCATTTTACATAGGTTCTGGACATCCGTACACATGTCATCAGGTTTGCACAGCAAATACTTTATCCGCTGAATCAGCTCCCTACTCATCGCACAGTCCCATCTAGTACAAAGGATCTTACTAGGTTTGTCATCTTTGAGTATATTCTACATCCATATCCACTGCAGTAGTGAACAGATATGATCCCAGCACTTGAGAGGTTGAGGCATAAGGAGAATTATCAAGTTGGAGTCCATCCTAGGCTGTGGAAACTTTGCTTCAAAGAACAATGTCAGTCAGGCCTGCATATCATCACCAGTCAAGAAAGTGCTTGCATACAAGCATAAGGACTTAAGTTTAGTCCCCAGCACCAATGTAAAATAGCCAGCCATGACAGCATGTGCTTGTAGCTCAGTCCTGGGGAGACAAAAACAGGAGCTTCCTGGAGCATCCCAGCTAGCCTGTCAGCGTAGCCAAACCAGTGAGCTCCAAACCAGTAAGAGATCCTCTCTGTGAGAAGCCACAAGATGGATGGTTTCTGAGGAAAAACATTTGAGAATGAAATCTGGGTTGCACACACACACTCACACATGCATGCACACGTGCACCAGCACCTGTACACACACACACACACACACACACACACACACACACTGCAAATCATTTACATAGCTGATGTTAACAGGCATCGTGTCTAACATTCGCAGCCTGAAAACTCAGGCAGTTCTGAAGTCCTTTGCCCTGGGTAAGGGCAAGCTCTGCCCATGTTCACATTTTGCTCTTCCTAGCATTTTCTATTGTTACAAAGCCCCAAACAATGACAAAGAGCTGCCTCATTACATCTGAAGTGGGATGTCATTAATTAGGCTTCTTAATTGACTTCAGTACCCAGAAACTATTTTCACGGGCTTTTGGGAGCAGTCTCTTTACTGAGACAACTTTTCTTTGTTGGCTATGGCTTGTGATAAATCTTATTACAGCTTTCTTCAGTCAATAATGCCAATGATTGTTCAGATGAAACTTTGTTCTGGTCCCTTTTATAATACTCTCATTTTTGAAATGATAATTTAACTAGTATCTTCTAGGACTTAAACTTTGTAATAATTTTTTCACAAATTGAAATGCACCTTGGATATAACAAAAGCTCAGTGAAACTGCTTGACACTAGTTATGGGGGAAATTCACATAATGATATTTTCAACTACCTTCCTCTCTCCTTGCATCTTTCTGTCTTTCCCTCTCTGACACCTAGGCTATCCTTCTATATTTCTATGTATCAAGACACAGATAGGGGCTCAGAAACATAATGGAGTATCAATAATTTTAGAGGCAATTTGATAAAGAAGCATGCAATTCAATATCGATAGTTCTGATTCCCATGAAGCTTAAAGTAATTACTCTTAAGACTTGGAGGACAGGGCTGACAGAACTCTGTCATATACTTTTAAATATACATTACATCATGCTATTAAGCTCTATTACAGAAAGAAACACTCCAGTTAGTTGTTAAGAGGTACAGTAATCAAATAGGCATTGCACTCTGGTCCAAACAATAGGAAATATTCATCCATCTGTCTGTTCATAAACCCACTCATTCACTTATTTGGTGGCAGATATCTGATCAGTTGGCTCCCTGCTAATTCTTTAGGAATACAGCAGAGGCATCTCACTTTATAGTGGTGAAGACCTTCAATCACCATACTAATGAACAAAACAAAAGTAGGTCACAAGACGGTAAGTGTTGCAATGATTAAAGCAAAGTTGGGGAGGCCAGGAGAAGACAATGCAAATCCAAGCATCACAGAGGGGCTCCAAGAAGGTGGATTTAGCTAAATGTGTACACAAGGGAAGGAAGACAGCTATGGACATGGATGTGGAGAAGTGTCATGGTAGAAGCGATACTAGGTGCTTAGTGGGTCAGCATGTTTGTGGCCCAGCTAGGACAGTGTGGGCAGAGCAGAGTGGTGCTGGAGAAAAGGAAGGGTGGAGGTCCACTAAAGAGTCCTAGGTGGAGTGGACTAATTCTAAGCTGTTTGGCTTCTCCTTTGAATGAGATGAAGAGCTGAGGTTAGCAAAGGGTCCATTAGCTATGCTGAGAAGTCTGGAGGCTGCTAGGATCATCCCAAGAGAAGGCAGCAGATTGAACTCCATGGTAGCCACACAGGTGGTGAGAGAAGGTCATATTCTGGAGTCCTTGCAGGCAACAAGTGGATATGTTACTCGTTGGAGTTTGGATTGAGAGCAAACAAAGAACTGGAGACAAAACCAAGGTCTTTGGCTAAGGAAATGGGAGGGTAGGACAAAAAAAAGTCAAAAGAGCAGGGAGGCCCCCAAAAGCAAATGCAACATTGGAAAATGCCACTGGCCAAATAGGAGAGAATCTATTGCTATCCCTTTGTTAATTGGACACAATATCAAACTGTCTTATAGCTACACTTGTCTCTCCCCATAGACCAGTGCAGCTCACTCAGTCTTCATCATAGAAACTTCCTTTGGCAGGTAATACAAAGATTCACCACTGGTCAACATGTAGAGAAGAGATGTCTGAGAAGTGCTCATTCATAAACAGACCTTCTACGTCACAACCTTCCTCCTCCTTCCCCTGAGGCTCAGGGAACTTTGCAGAGGAAGAGGCAGAAAAATTGAAAGCATAAGAGCTCAGAGGGGATGGCTGGAAAACAGGACCTTCTGGACATGATGGGGCCGTGACTCTCATGAACTCACAGCAGCCATGGTTGCAGGTTGTACCTGCAGACTTGCAGGTACAAGATCAAGCCAGTGAAAAGTTCAGCATGCAAGGGGAGGGGGCAGATGGACTCCTACACATAGCTGAGGAGCTATTGACAGTTGATGACTGCTGCAGGAGCGAGAGTCAGTTTCCTTCGGAGATATTCCTCTGCTAAATTAAATTGACCATATTCCAGAGGATGCCTCACACTCTTGCACACATTCATACACACACAGGCAGCACTGCTTAGGCTCAATAGGGCCGCTTTTTATAAACTGGGCGTGAAAATCTGAGGGAGTCCTCCAGGGGTCCAGAAAGAGTTGAAACAGAGGAAGAAGGGGTGAATACGGTCAAAAGTCATTGTATCTATGCATGAAATTCTCAAAGAATTAGTGAAAACATATTTCTTCCTACAATTTCTAAAATGCCTCTAGCCAAATTGAGAAAAGAAATGATTCTTATCACCTCTAATCACCCATAGTCAGCAAGGACCAAACAAAAACGGCCCCTAATTGGAGATCAGTTTTCTTGTTATGGAATACTTCTTACATACAGATTGTAAATGTCTTTGGATCCACAGATTGCAAATAAATTTTGCTCCAAGAATACATTTCAAGCTTAAAACATGATTCTAAAAACTTGGGTTTTGTTCATTTTGGACATTGGTACTCCATCGCATAAACAAAATTGTTCACTTGAGAGAAAAATACCTAGTCAACACCTATTATAGACCAGACAAGATGCCTGGCAACATCATTGAAAATATTAGACATTGGGAGTATAATTATGAACAGCTCACACTCCCTCCTTGTCTTTCCATCTTTTTCTAGCATTTTGATAATGCACCTCTCTTATAAAATAGGCTATCAGGAGGCAAATAGTCTTGTGCTGTCCCAATCTGGAGACTGATTAAGCCAGAAACATCTGGCAAGAATCCTGACCTGAAAGCACCAAGCGGGGAGAATGAAGGGGGTCACTGCTTGTGAAATAGATGTTAAATATGAGTGTGACCTAGGAGAGAGAGAGAGGCCATTCATATTTACTATGTAAAATGTTTTCCATTACAGAAACACTTCAGCTTCAGCATCTCCTAGTTTAGGAAAATCAGACATGCCACATTAGCGATTTCTCTGGGGCTGTGAGGCTCAGCAGCTTGGGGCAACCATACATCAAAGTAATACGGCTATGCTAACATTAGACCGGTGGAGAAGGAGGAAAACACTGGAGATGGATTGAAAATGTCACTAAATCAAAATGGCCAAGGCAGCACGCTAAATTGGCAGAATTAATCAAAGGGTAACTTTGAGGGGGCTCACAGGGTTGAAGAGAATGGCATCTGATTGCCAGTGGGAATCCTGGAGGCACGGAAACCAGGCTGAACACACCTGTTCACACCTGACACAGAATTGTCAGCAGCCCATCAGAGTGAGGCACAGTGGACTGTGTCTTGGCGATTCCCAATCTGAGTCTGCTTTTCTTGAGCACATTCAACCCTGTGCTAGTATTTCCCTCCTTTTTAATTTTAATTTTGATTTTGATTTTTTTCTGATAGGGAAATAAATTTCATATTTGAGATCCAAAGACATGGGAGAGCCCCAAATCTCCAATTTGCATTATCAGAAAGCATTCATGCCCACACTAACTCTCATGTGCTACTGGACACTGTTCCTTGTCTTTGTTTTACAACTTTTTCACAGTTTAATGTTTTATGTGGTTTGGGTTGAAATGCTATTGAGAGTATGCATTTGTATTAATCCTTTTGAAGTAATAGGCATGTTTACTTTTGCATTAATATTAATTTGAAGCTATTTTCCTCTTTGTCTTTAAAGATTTGTTTCTATTTTTTATGGACGAGGTACATAGCCACAGAGGTAAAGTCCCAGGAAATCACCCAGAGCTGGACATTAAATCTGTCATGCCTTTCTCCTGCCCCCTCCTGACCTTTAGATCTATCGAATTTTACTTTTGAATGCTTTCAAGCCTCAATGAGAATCCAATAAGGGAGTTAGGAGGCACCCTGCCCCTTCAGTCCAAAGCCAGCCCAGAGACAAAGAGGCTGGCCTTTCTGTGTGCCTTTTAATCAGACCTCTCCCAGCTCCTCGGCTGAGCACAGGGAATCTCAAGTTTTCAGCCGGCCTGGCCTTCAATTTCCCAATCCCAGCCTCCAGTGCCCTGGGGCCTTTCTGTTTAACCTGGCCATCTCTGCCTAGCAGACTGGTCTGGGCAGGCTGGAAGCCTCCTGTGTCATGGCATTGAGGGGGATCTGAAGGGAGCCTGGCTGCTCTGGCTCTGGAAAGCCCATGGTGGCCTGACAAATACTTAGCATGTTGCCCTTCTTCCCAACTTGTTCAATGAAGCTAGATCTTTTTCTCTCTCATTCTTCTCTCACCTTTAGTTATGTTTTTGTTACCATTTTGTTGGGGGGGTGGTGGTTGGATTTTATTTTGGCCACTAGCTGATAAGTTAGATAAAAGTTCCCTTGTGGGGAACCTCACTCTGATTGACTTTTCAAAACAATTTCCATTTGACTTTCACAATGGCTACAACATAAAAGTGATTTGTTGGGTGTCACTAATGACCTTTCTCTGGAAAGCTTGATTCAGATTTCTGACGACGGTAAACAACATCTATCAAAATCTTCCTGCGGCACCTTGGAGCCAACAACCGTCTCGACATTGCCTCTTAGTCCTTCTAAATTAACCACATCCTGTGCGCCGCATATGTGTGTGCACACACACAAGGCTGATTGATTTACATGTGTATTTTTGGCATTTACAGTTGATGAAGATGAAAATCGGGAGCATTCTCCAGGCAGAGGCAACTCATCTAAAGTTCTGGAAGAATCATCGATCCTCATTTGTAACTTTGGTACCCACAGATTTGAGAGCTAATTAGCATCTGCCTATCATTGGAAAGAAGGGGTCATCACGTATTGTCTCTTCCTTAAGGCTAGAGGAGGCAGCTGAAGCCACAGACCAGGGAGCATTACAAAAGAATCTTTCAGCCCCTCATAAGAACAACACAGCTTTATACCATCATTTGGAGCACCAGTTGTTCCTACAAAGAAATCTATATAAAGGTCTATTCTTCAAATGCTGCTTTATTTTCTATTTCAATGAGAAAAACTTTGCATCCAAACTGACTAGCATTTATGTAAAAATGTCAAATCTCAAAGGCCGAGTGGAGTCCTGAGACTCTGCAAATGTGAAGACCCGATTTCAAATCCCCAACCCTCTGGTAAAAAGCTAGGTGGTGCTGCGTGTGCCTGTGCTTCTAACCTCACAACTGAGGATAGAGGTAGATAGAGTCCAAGAACTCACTGTCTAGACAACTTAGCTGAGGCAACAAAGCTCTGCTTGCTGAGAAGAGAGAAGATCTCCTCAGTGAGAAGAGATCTGCACCAAAGCAGTGAGGCAGACAGGAGCAATGGAAGACACCTCAAGCCCTGCTCCGACCCACGTACACATGCATGAGCACATGTACCACAAATTCACACAAGTGTACCATAGACATACACCAGCAAACACACACACAAAGATCTTAAAGTGAAAACAAAAGACCAAATCACATTAAGACTGGTTCACCTAGCTCTGAGGTTAACGTTCATATTCATGGTGTGATCTCACAAGATAGGTCTCTTCATTAATCACTACATGGAACAATTTGCTCTTTCTTTTAAAAGTCCTTTTTAGAACTCTTTCCTATTTTAGAATGGGGAAGCAAGGCAATGTTCATAGAAAGATAAAGCAGTGATACTTAGTTATGCAATTTAACCTTTAATGCTTAAAGGATAAACACTATAGGAATAACAGAAGTAATAAAAAAATCAATGTAGGCAAGTTTACATTAAGTAAATTAAAAAGATAAAAAGACCTTTAAAAAAAGGACCACCGGCACTGACAGGAGACCTCTGTTGATCCTCACAAATGTGAAGATGGTCGATCTCTCCCAGTATACTAAGGGACTTAAAAAGTAGGAAATTCATATGGGTTGCTGGAAGCATAGGCAGAAATGCCTCCAAAGGCAAAGCACCAGGGAAAAAGTGTTGAAAGAAATACAGTACGAAGGGAGGTCTTCAGATTCCAAGAGGCCAATGTTAATGCCAAAACAGAGAGGGAAGACAAGGGGAAAGTTTGGGTAGCAAATTGGATTTGTCCCAGGAATGTTTGATAGATAATACACTGATACACATTGAGTATGATCATGTAACTTCTTAAAGCTCACACACAGAATAAACAGTAATTCCTGGGGAATCTGTGTTAAAAGTATGTTTAGATGTATGGGTCCCCTGCCCACAAATTTAAACACAGGCACAAAGTTTTGCTTATAATTCCTGATGTGTGGAAATTGACTAAAATTCAGCACCTAAAATTTACTGAAGTAACTCCCTGACGAACCCATGCTCTTGAAAAATAGATGATCTATGCCCCACGGCTTCTTCTCTCTGCTGGGTCACCATTATCTCTGCAGTGGCTCATAGCTACTGAATAGAACCAAAATCCCTCTTCTGGGAGCGTAGGAGCTACCTACAAGGGGTTGATCAGCTTCTGAACATACCCTGTTAACACCTTCTGTGAGAAATTTTAACCTTAAACTCCAGCTGCTTCAGGGAGTGAATTTCACGCGAAGTCCCACCTCTTCGGGCCATCCCTTAAAGAAATCACAGACTTGCCTCAATTTCTGTGAAAACGAAAAAGTCTAGAAATCAGATCTATCTTAAATGTATTTATCACTAATCTGTACTCCTTAGACTAAATTTTGATGATATATTTGTTGGTCCCCAATGTTTCATATGTCCCCAAATGTTTCACAAGACCTGTTTTGCTCATGTGATTGCTTCAGACGTTGAGTGTCTCCTGAGCTAATTTGCACATAGTAATGTAAACAGGCTGATAAACTCAGAATCCTGGTAAGGATGAGAAGAAATGCATGCGATGGTGCACTCTGGGTATGTGCTCATTAGAGATCTTATCTGGTCATCCAGCATGTATGCCTTCTGTGTACATGTGTGACCGTAATGATTTTCTTCTAATTTTGCTGTTGTGTCAGAGGTTACATGTGCCAATCTGCACCTGCAGATGTCACAGGTCAACTTTATGGCATGTCTTCTCTCCTTCAGCCTTTCAGTGGGCTCCAGAGAGCTCAGATTGCCAGGCTTGTGTGGCAGCAACTTACCCATGGAGCCATCTTGCAAGACCCCCAGCAGTCATTACATTCTATTCGAGAATGTGACAGTACTGAGGAGCATTCTCTGTTGGGTTTTGTATTCTCTTTCCTTGGACAGTTTTTCAATGTTAAAGTGCTTTACTTTAGCTTTACTTTCATGGCCCATTGGGGCTTTGTTTAAGGGGGACTTGCGACTCTAAAAAGGAAGTGTTGGAAACTGAAAGGGTTTAGATGAAAGGATGAGAACGAAGAAGTCAAACTAGAGAAGAGAAAAAGCAGAAATGAGACTCTAGGGCAGGAATACAAATCCAGAGCCAGGAAAGAACTCTTGATGACAGAGACAGAAGAGCTGAGAAAGAGGAGGCAGAGATGAGGTGGCATAGGGAGGCCAAAGATGGTGTCCGGCATGTAGAAATAGCTTAGTAAATGTTAGTTGCTGAAGCTGTTGTTCAAGACACTTCTTAAACAATGTAGCTTGTTAATAATTTAATTAGTCTCTGTGTATTTGTATGTGTGAGAATGTGTGCACACAGGCAGGCGTGCGTGTTTACTTATGTGTAAGCTTATGGTTGGGGAGTATAAGAGCTTCCAAGTGTTCTCTTTATACTGACACTTTTGATATTCAGCAACGAATCTTCAAACTCAGAACAGTTTGAAAGAAAAAAAAATAGAAGAGAAGCACCTTTCTTTAGAAGTTCAAAGCTTGGCCTTTGAGGTCTCAGCCGCACAGGCACAGAGGATGCAGGCAAGAAGATTTCGTGAGATAAAGGAGATCTCATCCTTCTCTCTAAGAGCCACTGGATTCCCTGGGTCCTAGGGCTGTGGGTGGACAGCGATTGGTGGTTAACTGAAGGGAATGGCAGCAGGGATAAAGAGGCTATCCATATGGGTGGTCAGACCAGAGACAGTATGGAGGGAAGCCAGCACAGGGATGGCATGGATATCTGCCAACACATTAGTGACAGGCACTAATCATGGTCCTAAGAGAAGGGATAGCTTCCATAACAGTAACAGATGCTAACGACAGTCACAGCATATCTGCAAAACCTTGTTGAATGCTTAATGTAAGCCTTTTGAAGCAGCTTATATAAATTAAATCTCATCAACTCAATTACCCTAAGAGGTAGATATTAGGTATGAATTCCATATAGTTAAATTCTCACGAAGTAGTTAACTCACTATGGAAGACAATATAGCTAGTAAGTATTGAGTACAAATTAATTATTTGAGAAAAGTTTTACCTGAAGCTTACAGGATAAACTAGATGTGTGCTCAGACTGGAATTACAGAAAGGAAAAAACCAGGCAGGGATATGGAAGGGTACACACAAGGGGTCTGGGGCCTGAGAAGAGATGTTTTCGGGTATCAAAGATGACATCAACATTTCTGGTCACTGTGTCTGGGAAATACAGAAATACAAAGAAGCACCAGATTGAGGGTGGAGAGATAAGTCATATCAGAGAAAATCCTGGGCAAACATTGCAGCACAGCAGAAACCATCATGATACAATCATCCATAATCAATAAGTAATTCAACTGCAATTTCTCATCTCATCATATGGCTGATAATCAATGCCTGTGTCTAATTGCTTAAGTCACAAAATTGAGAGTATTATGACATAGCACTAAACCAAGACCCATGAAGACAGTAGAAAGATATAACATCCAGGATTCCTTCTTAAAATATTTTATTGACAAAAGCAGATAATAAGATTTTGGCCCTGGAATTAACAAAATCAAATTTTAAAAGACTTGTGCCAGGCAGAATAATGGCCCCTCAAAAACATGTCTTAGTTCCAGGCTGCTATATAACAGCTTATAGACATGGTATCTTAAACAATACACTTCAGATAAATGTGGACATCCAAGAGCAAAGCATCATCAGATCAAGTGTTTTATGGAGGCTCTCTTCTCCAACATTACCATCTCACTGCATCCTCACATCATTGGGAGCCAACAAGATTGCCAAGGAGTACTAGCATGAGGCTATAGATCCCCACACAAACATGCTCCACCCATGAGAATAAATCACTTGTCAAAGGCTCTACCTTCTAACATGATAACACTGGGAGTTACAGCCAATAAATTTAGAAAAACACAATCAGTCCAATATAGATGCCCACAACCCTATTTCCAAAACTTGTGAATAGTTCAGGTTATTTGATAAAGGGGCAATCACAGTTGCTAATGAAAATGTGAGTGTTAATCAACCTTAAGTCTGACTTTAACTAAGGGAATTGCCTTAGTTTATCCAAGGTAGGCTATGTGATCACAAGGGTATTTTTAAAAGGTGGGGAGGGAGACAGAAGATACCTGGAGAGATGGCAACATCAGAAAGATGCTCAGACACTGTTTATTTTAATGATGGAAGAAAACAACTTTTTGTTTTTTTAAATTCACTTTACATCCTTTTTGTAGCTGCATTCCTCTTCCCTTCCTAGTCCCTTCTTCTCCTCTCCCTTCTCCTGTCCCACCCCGCCAAAAAAAGAAGTTCCCTTTCCCATCTACCCCAGTTCATCAATTTGCATCAGGACTAAGTGTGTCCTCTTTCCCTGTGGCCCGGTAAGGCAGTCCCATCAGGGGGAAACAAAAAAGCTGGCAAGTGAGTCAGTGTCTGATGCAGTCCCCACTTTTCTTCCAAGACTACCAACTTGAAGCCTAAGCTGCCCATCTGCTATATCTTTGTAGGGAGCCTAGATCCAGTTCATGCATGGTCCTTGGTTGATGCTTCAGTCTCAGCAAGCCCCTCTGGGCCCTGGCTACTTGGCTTTGTTGGTCTTGTGGAGCTTCTGTCACCTCCAGGTCCTTTTCTCTTTCTTCCCACTTTTCCATAAAACTCTCTATGCATTGCCCAATGTTTGGCTGTGAGTCCCAGCATCTGTTTTGAAGACAACTCTGACAGGCTCCTTCCTGTCTGCTAGCTTAACAGAATATCGTTCCTAGTGTCAGGAGTTGCCACTCAAGTCCCTCAACGGAAGAATGGATAAAGAAACTGGCAATTTACACAATGGAATACCAATCAGCTATTAAAAACAAAGAAATCATGATATTTTCAGACAAATAGATAGAACTAGAAAAGATCATCCTGAGGGATGGTAACCCAAACCTTGAAAGACACACAAGTTATATACTCACTTATAAGTGGATTTTAGCCATATAGTACAAGATAAGCACACTGCACAGACCTGAAGAAGATAAATAACATAGAGGATCCAAGGGAAGATATATAATTCTCATTCAACTCAAAAGGGAAATAGAATAGACAGAGGTAGTGGCTGAAAAGAAGAAACAAGGTAGAAGAGGGGGTGTAGAGAGTTAAGAGGGTGGAGATCAGATCTAGGGAGAGCGAGGATGAGAGGACAGAAGGCCTATAGAGAAAAGAGAAACTGAGGGTGGGCACATATCTGTGACAAGCTGGAGACCTAAGTCAGGGTAGGCTCTGGGAAGTATATAAGGGAGACTCAAGCAGAGACTCCTAGTAGCAGGGGCCATAGAGACTGAAGAGGAGACCCTCTAACTTGACTAGTCTCCTAGTGGAGGGAGGGGAACAACAACCTACACACAAAAACTTCAATATAAAATTTATCCTGCCTATAAGATGTGCAGGGTTAAGGATAGAGCAGATAGAGCAAAGGTTGAGTGAATGCCAAACCAATGCCTGGTCCAACCAAAGACCCACCCTATCGGAGAGTGTTGAAAGAAAAAGTTTTTAGTAGAAGGCTTACATATATTCTCTAGAATCTGGGCAAAGTTTGAAAACACATTTCCCTTAGAGCTTCTGGAAAAGAATGCACCTAGCCAGAATCTTGAGTTTAGTCCAGTGGGAGCCATTTTGTACTTCTGACATCCAGATGGTTAGATGATGCATGTCCAGTATCTTAAGCCACTAAATTTGCACTCATTTGTTACAGCTGTCATAAAGAACTAATATGGTACATCGGAAAACAAACCATTTCTTCAGACAGTGCTGATTTTTATTTCAGCAACAGATCTGTGAAATGATACTTGCTTACATGAAAGAAACAAATACTAACAATCATTGATTTCTATTTGTGTTCCTGGCAGTGTGAACAGCCACCTATAAACTGAGCATCAAAATGTCTAAGTTACCAGTAACTAGGGTTACCGTCTAGTCAACATTTACACTGGGGACAAGTCTAGCATCCTCTGAGAGAAAACCTCTTCCTTTTACCTGGGCGTATCTTCTTGAAAGCCAAAGGTGGCCAAAATATTAATTTGTGTAAAAAAAAATAAAGAAACATGAACCTTTATTTTAGAAGCATAATGTAAGGGGAGAAAGCCCTGCTTCAGGGAAAGCTTCTTAAACTATGTCAGTAGTTGACATAAAAAGATTGTTGTCTCATCTCCTTACAGTCAGGTTCCTCCCTGACATTCTCTGTGCCAAGTGGTGTGGCTCTTCCCGCTAAGACTTCAGGTTCCTCTCAGCAGAATGTAGGGTTAAGAGTGATGTGGTCTTTTTCAGATCAGTGCAACCCCTAACTTTAGTAAGAAACAAGACAAGAGAATTCTAAGCAGTATGAGAGGTTGCAGTCCCATTAAACTTGCTTTAACCAGGTCTCCAATGGAGTCAGTTGGCACAAGGGATGCTGCCGTGGAATGTAGAATGAAACCTGCCTTGTTCAGGTGTTCAGGGGTCAGAAAGTAGGGAAGAGCTCAGCTTGGTTAAAAGAGCCCTTTAGTTCATTTTGTACAACTTACTGCTTGGGGGCTTCTGAGGTGGAACCAGCTTTGTGCTAACTCAACATTATCACCTGCACAGGAAACTGCTCTACCCACCTGCCTAACTCAAGTCCATTACAGAAAACTGCACCTCTGACCTCCGTTTCAAACTTTGAATTTCATGAGAGAACACAGATTCTCTAATAGAATCAATTGACCTCTTTCCACATCATAAGCCAATGTCGAAAACATGAGCATTTTCCTAAGAGGAAAAGAACAAAAGTGGTAACCAAATAAAAGTCCGTATCACTAATGGAAATTCCTTCTGCCAACAAGTGCTCAGACCTCAGCTTCTTCCTCCTGTCCAGATGGTCAGATGATTAATGATCAACCAAGAATTACTTAGAGTTCAACCAAGCATGGTAGACAGGCCCAACAAGTACAAGGCATGCTTAATGCTGTCTAGAAATTTGTAATTAAGTTAGAGAAATCACCCAGGGATAGTTACAAGGAATATTATATGCTTCTTTGTGTATTTATTGGTCTTGCCTCTATACCATGGGCACAAGAATGTGTGCACTATCTTATTATAGTACAGTACCATGCACAGGTGTGCATTCAACATTGTATGTACATGTGTTTAAAACTTTTATATAGTATATATATTTATATAACTTTATAAATAAACTTTACATATATAAAGTATACATATAGCTATATATTAGTATATACATGTATATTATACATATATATATATTAAATGGAAGCCATAAACATAGGAACAGTAGCACCAAAATTTGTATCAGGATATTAAAATGTAAAAGCTATTTTTGTGGCTCCTCCTGGGTGAGTGATTGGCCATGTCAAGATGAATCTGAGTATCTCCTTCCCAGCCACTTGTTGTCATAAATGCATGAATGTAGATGGTGAACGCAAACTGATTACTTTCTATGAGAAGTGTATGGCTACAGAAGTAGCTGCTGAAGCTGTGGGTGAAAAGTGGAAAGGTCTTGTGGTCTGAATCAGTGGTGGGAATGACAAGGTGTTCCCATAAAGCAAGGTGTCTGGACCCAGTGGAAACTATGCCTGTCATCAAGTAAAGGACATTTGTGTTATGGAGAACCAAGGAGAACTTGAGAGAAACGCATGTTTATAGATGCCAACTTGCAATGTTCCCAACATGGTTCTGGAAAAAAAAAAGAGGCTATTCCTGGGCTAATGGATACTCCTGTGCCTCTAGGTTGGAACCCAAAAGAGCAGGATCGGAAAGCTTCTCCGTCTCTCTGTAAAAATGATGCTTGCTAATATATTGTCAGAGAGATAATGTTTAATTACCTTAAACAAAGAAAGTAGGAATCCCAGGACCAAGGCACCAAAGATTCAACATTTTGTTACTCCACATGCTCTGCAACACAAATGCAGAGGAAGACAATGCAGCCAGTCCTGATGAGACCTGATAGACTAGGATCAGAAGGAAGGGGAGGAGGACCTCCCCTATCAGTGGACTGGGGCAGGGCATGGGTGAAGAAGGGAGAGGAAGGGTGGGATTGGGAGGGGAGGAGGGAGGGAGCTACAGGGGAGACACAAAGTGAATAAGTTGCAATTAATAAAGAAAAATTTAAAGAGGCAAAAGGAGGGGACTCCAGGGCAATCTGGCTAGTTGGACTGTCCAGTTTGTGAGCTCTAGGTTGTGCTGAGAGACCTTGTCTCAATAAGTTAAATGAAAAATTGCAGAGTGATGAGGAAGATACCTGGAATCAACTGCAGTCTTATTCTCTCTCTCTCTCTCTCTCTCTCTCTCTCTCTCTCTCTCTCTCTCCCTTTCTGTTGCTCTCTCTATCTCTCTTGATCTCTCTCTAACACACACTTTCTCATATATGCTTGAACACACACATATATATGCACATAGATCACACTAACACATACACAGAGGTGGCCCACACACATGTGAATACATATACAAACACAGGCACACCACGTACATATACCTGTATGAAAAAGACTTATTTTTTCACTTGTTCATTTTCCAAAAAGTAGTAGAAGGCACATTCATTTCAACACTTCTTAGCACCTTACTTCAAGAAGAAGCATAAAGAGATCTTCACCATGTATGGGCAAGAAAAGGGGCTCTGGGAAGGGGAATATTCAAAGCAAGTTGACCACTCTTTCATCTTCATGAAATATAGTATAGTTTCAAGCACCCAAACCATTGACCTTGTCCTGGGTCTCACATGCTGTGGGACCTGAAGAAAAGTTTGTATCTCACAAATGCCCATCTGTGGGGTAAAGGTTAGTAGCACTAACTACATTACAGGCTAAGGCAGAATGGCAGAGACAACAATACAGTATTCTATATGTTTTGTTACATCCCTTATTCTCCTTTCAGACTTTCTGATAGTAGGCTGTGAGTAAAACTAACAGGTATCACCTCTTGACCACCAAAGAATTCAGGAGCTGACACACAATTATCCATGTTACTTTTTATTTTTGTTATGGGGAACCAACTGAAAATCTTCATTCTAGCCAGCTAGGACTACACTCAGGTATTTGGGTCCCAAATATAGCCTCAAGGATTTGGAGCAAGGTTTTTAAAGACAAAAACCACATTCTGGTGTCTTACTCGGGAACTGCAGGAGGAGGTTTTGCAGGAGCAAGCAGTTTAACAGAAGCTGAGATAAGCTAGCTGGGACATCTTGACCTCAGGTTCCTAGAATAGAGCTGGGTAATTTTTCTACAGGATTCTCCATCAAGAAGATCAATTTCTGGTTAAACCTAAAATGATCTCAGCAAGCATATAAGATCAAGGAACTTCTACATGACTTTGCCCATTCTCATTCCCCAGTCAAATTATTGACTCTTTGGGTTCTAGAAAAGCATAGTTTGTCCCAAAGACCAGTAGTTTAACTGAATTTATTCTCTGTTTGATGTAGATGGTCACTCAGTCAAGGATGCAGGGTCCCATAATTAGCCTGATCAGAATAATAATCAACAGTCCAGCTAATGCTGACAATAAGGTCATGGGGACCAGCTAAACAGAGACTGACACCAATTATCTGATTTGTGTCTACTTTCTTTTCTTTACTTGAGGTTTTCTCGGACCATGGTAAGGTTTTGTTTTTGTTTTTGTTTTTTTTCTGGTTACCACTGATTTGTTTGTATTGAAACAGCAAGTTTCTCCTAAAGTCATACAAAGTCCCCCCTGTTTAATAAAAATGGGGTCCAGCCTCCTTGAGTTTCATAGTACTATCTCTGCAAGGGAGTAAACTTGGCTCTCCTGCCTGAAAATAAAATTCCACACAAATAGCCTCTGTCTATGTCTATCTGAGAACTGGATTCCCTAAAGTTTTGTTTCCCAACAATGAAGGCTGAGGTGCCTAAGGTAGTTGTACCAACTATGATTGCCCCTATTGGAACAGGGACTAGAACTGGAACTCATTTGACCTGTGTTAACACTGAGTTAAGGACAATATGAGATCTACCTTTTTCTCTACTATGGGTGCATACCTGGTAGATAAGAGACCAATATATAGAGAGTGGGAATATGACTTCCCAGTAAGTCAAAGGAGGCACATTTAGTCAAACCATTAGTATAAGCAAGCCAGGTAATTTGAGGAAATGATGCAGGTACCTTGTCCTTGAAAGACAACCCACCATTGTCAGGAAATGCATAAAATTGTAATCCCAGAAGACTTTTATCTACTTAGTCTTCTCCACAATCTGGTTTACTGATCCCATCCTTCCTCTGAATCTATATTGTTCCAACCCTGGAAGGGATATAAGAGAACAGTGACCTACACAAAAGATAGCTTCCCATCCCGTTTTTCTGAATTTCAATGTACATATTTAAGGCTAATGTGGATTGTGTATCCCAGGTTAATAAACTCTAGTCAGTATTATCTTTAAAAGTGATGGTCCATCTCTCCTCAGTGGCCCTTTTCCCCCAAAGGATAACACCAGCTATTTTGACAGCAGCAGGTGGTAAGGAGAAATAGGCAGCATCCCTTTCAGACAGGTTCCAGTGACCAGGCAAGAATCCTCTTTAGCACAACAAGTCTTTTGGCTGAAAATGATGGATGGGTTCAGAGGTGTGAGACGGCAGGATTCCCTTCACAGTCATGTCAGTGGCCTGGAAATCTTTATTGAAAACCCAGAAAAGACTTGAGAGAAAGATGATTAGACATTTTTGCCTAGGGAATATCTCAGAGGTGGTCTCACAAACATAATTTCTAAAGGTGTAAGCTCCTCACAGTAAGGAGAATATTGGGCCCTGAGCAGGGCAGAGAGGAGAAGACTGCCTTAATTTCTCATTGGTTTCCATGAACAATTTGGTCAGAGTCTCCTTAAGCGTTCTTTTCATCCTTTCTGTGTGACCTGAGCTCTGTGGCCTATACAACCAATAAAAAGTTCGATTAATATTTAATACCTTTGTCAGAACTTGAGACACTCTGGCCATGAAGGCCAGACCATTGTCAGATCCCAAAGCTAAGGTCAATCCAAACCTAGGAATTATTTCCTGAAGATGTTTCTTAGTAACTATTAGAACAGTCTCTATTTGGGTGGGGTAGGCTTCTACCCATCCTGAGAAGGTATCTACAAACACCAATAAATATTTACAGCCAAAAACAGTAGGCCAGATTCCAGTAAAGTCCAACTCCCAATGTCCCCAAGCCCATTTTCTTGCGCCAGGATGCCTTTTAGAATCTTCCTTCATACTGTGGGGTTTACCTGAGTATAGGCAGCACATCTAAAAGTTGTGTCTTTAATTGGGCTTTCCAAAATTGGAGCATAATAACCTGGATCTGCAGAGTTTAGCAGTTTTCGGGGTTCTTAGGTAAGTTGCTTGGTGAAAATCCAAAACCAGTTTCCCTCCTAGACCCTAGACCCATGGGAAGGGCAGGTCTTCTGTCTGGAATCATCCACTCTCCTTGTTTATCCTGTGTTGCCTGTTCTTGTTTCACCCAGTCAATGTCACCTAAGGTGTAGTGTTGGCATTCTAGTAAGCTGGGCTCTGCAGGCTATACCAAAACTTGGAGATTCCACTCATTCTAGAGCCACTTCCCAGATGGCCAAGTCAGCTGCTCTGTTGATTCCGAGGACTCCCCTCTTTGGTGTCCTTTGTAACAGAGAATAACTACCCTCTTGGGTAATCAGATAACTTAAAGCAGGGCTAAGATATCCTCTCTACTTTTAACTTCTTTTCCTGCTGAGGTCAGAAATTCTCTTTCTGGATAACCCCATGGATATGTGCTCTGGCAAAAGCATATCGACTATCATGTACATTTATATGTCAAGAACCTTACCTTTCTCCCAGTGGAGTGCTTGAGTCAAAGCTAAAATCTTAGCCTATTGCACTGATGTTCCTCTGCCAAAGACTGTGCCCAGGTAGTCTTATCTTGGGTCACCACCACTGCCCCTGCATACCTGGTCCCGTGGCGAGCAGAGCTGCTCCCTCAGTGGTTGTGTGTATGAGGAGGCCATTTACATACTAGAGCAGAGTGCTTTGTAGATGTTTTTTGGCAGTGGCCATATGGCATCTGCAGGGAACGGTGCATGCGTGCTTCACTGGCTGCACTCTCTGGTGGCAAGACCCATGGAAACCCACTTGGCAAGGACCTGTGGTGAATTTTGGTGGCCTCTATGCTTATTACCTAGATTCATGCACCACAATCTCTCACTGCTTTCACTATGCTGTTTATAGTTTCACTTTGTCGGTCACAGGCAAGGCTGGGACCACACAAGCCAAAAGCCCCTGGATAATTCTATGGGTTTTTTTTATTATTATTATCGTTTATTATAATTTGTTTAATTTGTATCCCGGATGTGGCCCCCTCCCTCATCTCCTCCCAATCCTACCCTCCCTCCCTCTTTTCTTCCCATGCCCCTCCCCTAGTTCACTGATAAGAGAGGTCCTCCTCCCCTTCTATCTGACCCTAGCCTATCAGGTCTCGTCAATACTGGTTGCGTTGTCTTCCTCTGATAATTCTATAGTTTTCTTAAAACTTTTTCGAGGGATAAAACCCTCCTCACTTGTCTCTACCTCTATCCATCCTCTAGATGTGATCATTAATCCTGGGTAATTCGGGACACGTAATCATGCTCTTAAACAGCTCCAGTCACCGTGAGTAAGTGTGTTGTAGAGTGCAATGGGTCCTGCTTGCATCACTGTTCTACACTGTGTATAACTAACAGAGACTGAAAAACAGGGAAGTTATGTCTAATCAGCAGAGACTTAAATGAAAAAGATGGTGTTAGGAATGATGGGTACATATCATGGAGGTTGCTTGGTATACTGAATACATCTCTGTCTGCCATTAAAGAGTATGATGACAAGGGGTGCCATTTGATGACTGGGGGAAAAAACTAAATTTAAATTGTAATTTCAAAGATAGAGGGGGTGGACTTACACCCATAAAGGGTTAATCTATCTCTCACCTTGTATAATTGTGTAACCACACTTGCTCCCGGCTGGGTATGAGCTCATGTCCACAGGACCTGCCTGAGTAGACATTTATTTTTGACTTGCTGAAATTGTGCTTTGTAGTGCAAAATAAGGTTAGGGGGAGATTGGCCTACTGGGAGAGGGAAAAGGAAGGGAAATTATTGGGGGCTTTTACAATGACAGGACTTTTATTATGCTGATATTTTGATTTCCTTAAATAAAATAACCAGTAATATCACTGCTCAGATGAACAGGCTTGTGATTGTATAAATAAAGACAGCCTGAGCTGTTTGGGACCACTTGCTTGACCATCAACAGTTGGTCAGTGTCCTCATTTGCACCAATGCCTATTTCCAGTCCCAGGATCTGAACCCATTGGATCAGGTGTCTGGCATTTTTCCCCCTTGGATAAGTTGATGTTTTCTGATGGCCACTTTCAATGCCCCTAACAATGTTTGGTGAAGAAGTCTCCAACACGATCTTAAATTATATCGTTTCCAACAGGCTGATGAAGGCCTGTCGTTTCTCCAAAGAAAGAGAAGGGTTAAGACCTTCCAGTTATGCAAGTCACTGGTAGAGAGGGCCGTAAACTATGAATGGAAAAGGAATTGAACATCCACTTTCCCCCCTGGGGACCACTGGGGAAACTATTTTCCCCTTCTCTGAGCACAAGTAGCTGTTTAGAGTAGGCAGAGAGGAAACAGAGAGAGAGAGAGAAAGAAAGAGAGAAAGAGAGAGAGGACAAACACGGCTTAGGGAACTATTTCCTCCTTCTGAATGTGGAGGGCCTGAGTTAAAAGGAAAAAGTAGTTTGGGGTTTTTCCGGGCAATCCAGGCAGAATTCAGATACCCAAGAAAAGGACACAGATCTTAGGCTAAAGAGAGGTCTCACCCCAGACAAAGCCATTGGTTATTTCAGGGATACCAGAAGTTATCACTGCCACTCCAGTCACTGGTGCAGCCATAACTATAGCCTCAGCCAGAGGCCATCGACATGAGCACTATAGCTGCTGGAAGAGAAGTGCCAAAGCACAGGTGAACACCCAGCATGGCCCATGGGTCTGTAGGAAATCATACCTCATCTTAGGGACAACAGTGGCTGCATTCTCACAACAGCTCCTTCCTCCTTCCATTTTAGATTTGTTTCTTCAGCCAATTAAATCGACAGAGACACATAACAAGATATAGCCATACAGACAGAACACACAGTAAAGATAACCAGGGTGGCCATTCATATGCCTGAACAGACCAGAGAAGTCTGGTGATGTCTCAACAGTATCTACCATCGTGTCTGACCTTCCCTCTGAGATGATGTCTCCTATAGACCAAACTTACCTTTGGAGGTGTTCAGACCAGGTGACTTTTGGGGGGTGGGTTGCAGTGTTGCAGTGCCTCTGGAACACTTGACAGCAATGAGTCAGAAAAAATTTTCCCATGGCCCTGGGATGTCTCAGGTTGTGGATCTCCTAGGGGTTCTCTCTAGCCATCACACTGTTCCCTACTCCGGAGGGGGTCCCAAGGCACTTACGTGTCAAGGTTCAGTTTCCACAGAACTCTCTGGAAGCCTACAAAATATTATAGGGAGGCCACCGGAGATAACCGCTCAGACACAGTTTGTAGCCAGTTGAAAGTCTCTCTTCCAACCAGCTGGGACAGCATTCAGGTACTCAAGGTCCTGAGCATTTAGAGCAAGGGGCTTCTGAAAGCAAATACTGCGTCCTGGTGTGTTACTGGGCAGTTGAAGCGGGGAGGGTTGAACAGGCAAGCAGTTTAACGGAAGCTAAGTTAAGTTAGCTAGAGAATCCTGACTTCAGATTCCTAGAATACAATTGGATGGTTTTCTAAGAGATTCTTCATCAAGGAGATGAAACTCTAGTTGAACCCAAAATGGCCTCAGGAAGAATACAAGATGGAGGAACCTTTGCATTTTTCCCTGTCACACATTTGTAACTATGATGTTGGTTTCTGAGATAGTAGAGCCTCTGCCATCTTGAGTGCCTGAGTGACAACATGGAGAGAACATCCTTATTACTACACACATTGGACATGTTACACTAAATTTAAATCAACCTATGGCTAAGATTTCAGGGTGAAGTCATTACTGGAACTTAATCTCATCCCTGTGAACCAACACAGATGTCACTACACTCGAAGCAATAAATGGATAGCCAGGTATGATGTCTCATGCCTTTAATCCTGTCATTTGGGAGGGTGATGCAAAAGAAATTCAAGGCCCAATGTGTTGGCGCACATCTGTAATCCCAGCACTCTGGGAGTCAAAGGCAGGAGGAGCTCTGAAAGTTCAAGGCCAGCCTGGTCTACAGCAAAAGTTATACCATGACACCTGTCTTGAAAAATGAGAGAGAGAGAGACAGAGACAGAGACAGAGACTGAGAGATTGATTCAAGGTTTGAGGCCAGCATGGGCTACGTAATGAGTTCAAGGCTATCCTGGACTAAAAGTTTGAGGGCCTGTCTCAAAAATCCAAAACCAGGTAAATAGAAGAACACTAATCTTTTAAAGAAATGATGCAAGAATTATGCTAATTGACTTCCATATAGCTAATATGAAAATAAAGGCTTTGTATGGAGTAAATGAACACATGGCAAATATTAAACATGACCTTCAGGTTCAAGATGAACTTTCTTAAAATAAACCTCTTTATTTCATTGTCAGAGGGATTCCAAGACACTGAAAGGCTTAGAAGTTCCAGCATTATCTTAGTCACTGTTCTCTCTGTTGCTGTGAAGAGACACTATGACCAAAGCAATTTTTATAAAATAAACCATTTAACGGGGACTAGCTTACACTTTCAGAGTATTAGTCCATTGTCATCATGGTAGGGAGCATGGCATCACACAAGCAGTCATGGCACTGGAGAAGTAACTGAGAGCTACACTCTGATCCATAGGCAGCGAAGAGGAGGGGCTACCAAGGGCTTTAGAAAGCTCCAAGCCCACTTCTAGCAACACACCTACTCCAATAAGGCTGCACATCCTAAGCCTTCCTGCAAAGCTCATCAACTGGGGACTAATCTTGCAAAAATATGAGGCTATGTGAAGCAATCTCATTCAAGCCACCACAAGTGTCACTATTTCTATTAACTTTGTTTTGGCCCATGATTACCTTTTTTCTATTCTTAGGCTTGTTTCAGTTTGCCTAAATATATATATATATATATATGAATTCTAGCTAAGAAATGTTTCTAAGACCCCTAACTGAACATGTAAGATACTATAAGCATCACTGAAAACAAAGTACTTTTTGAAAGCATACCTCTTCTGACGTGCTGTCTCTCAGCCTCCATGCTTCTGCTTTCTCTGCTGTCCACAGCATCTTCCAGCCATTCTTCTCACTTCTGAAGACAAGGGATATATAGAGCAACACACCAATAACCAGGTATCGCAAGCCACGTGACTTTGAACAGCAGAAGCTTTCAAACAAACATGTCTTGTTTTGGAGACATGTAGGAGGTAATTTTTTCTTTACATCCAGCAACATCAGTTGCTGTCGATCCTCAACATAAAGATGCATCACTCCAGTTTGTCTCCATCTCTTCAGAGCATTCTTCCCATGTCTTTGTGCCCTCACATGATGAAGTTCATATAAGAGCAGCAATATATTGGATTAGCATCCACCAAAAAACTTCCATGTGATCTCGTCTTAGCCGGCCGTACTATCCATAACCATATTTCCTAACAAGACCCATTAGGAGGCACTGAGGATGTACCTCTGTATGTGTTTTCAGAGGAAGAAACATAACTTAACCTCCATCATATTATATTCCTGGAGAAACAGAATCAGCTCCCATGAGTATATGAACTTTATTATGTATTTATTCTCCATGCCTTATCCAGTGTCCAATGAATCTCAGCTCTTGGTGCCAAAAGTCCTTTTTCTACAGAAGATATCCACTGTGATTTCAACCAAGAATAACTGGAAGTTAAAGACTTCAATATTAAAATGTATCAGCAAACTGGAGACACCCAGAATGAGAGGAAATAAAATTCTGGAAAGAGAGCGGCACTAAACAAAAACATACTGACATTGTGTAACTATTTTGATGATTCTGAATTCAGAGCGAGGGCATGGAAATTTAGATTGTAAGCAGAAGGCAGGTTAGGGGTAAAAAAGAGAAAAATTTCTGCTATGTTTTGGGCAGAAAGACACAAAATTTAAGGCTTTATGAGCCAAGATCTTGGTAACAAGGAAAAGGTACAGCTAAGCCTGACTATGCATTTCGCCGTTCGTTCCCTTAAGCACATGCTAAACAATAAAGCTTGGCCACGCAGCTTAAAACTAAGCAGATAAACCGAAAAGCAGAGCTGAGTTTTTATGGTTTTGAGTCGTAAGGAGAAAAGCATGAGAGTTTAGGTCCTGGCACAGTGTGAGACTGGGAAAACTCCCCTGGCTCTTCAGAGCATTTGGCCGTAGAAGCAAAGGGAGCCAACAAACTGAGACATAGCCAAATTGAAGCATAATTTTTATTAAGCTTAAGGAACAGAAGGATAAGCCAGGTGTGGTGGCACACACCTTTAATCCCAGTGCTCCTCAGCGAGGCAGAGGAAGATGGATCTCTGTGAGTTCGAGGCCAGCCTGGTTTACGAAGTAAGTCCAGGACAGCCAAGGCTACACAGAGAAACCCTGTCTTGAAAAGGAAAAATAAATAAATAAATACAAGAGAGGAAAAAAGAAAAGAAAGGGAAAGGAAAAAAATATCAGGATAAAAGGAATCAACTCTGAGTTGGAGAACATAACATTATCTAGAGACATTATAACTTTCTATTTATAATAGGAGAAAAATAACAAAAATATTATTAGGTGGGTCAAGAGACAGGGCATGTTCAAATAGATGAAAAGATGAGGAATTTTAACAAAATAAACTGAAATGTAGAAGCAATGAGTCAAATGAGAACTCTAGAACTGAAACCTATAATTACTAAAAAATAAACTAATTAGAAATTAAGACTAATTACTAAATTAGGAACTTAATACACAAAAAATAACAGAAGATACAATTTTTTTTTGAAGATATGATTCTTGAACAGAAGGTAATGCAGTAAAAATGCTGATAGAAAGGGGGAATTCAAAAATTACAAAGGAGAACAGAAACACAGAGAAAGTAATGAAAACTCTAACATATGTAATTAATGTATCAAAAATAAAGAAGCAGAATAAGAGATTGATACTTGAAAGGATGCCTGACATTTTTCCAATCTCATGAACATGGTAACACAAAGTTTGGGGATTTCTCAGGACCTTCAACAAAGTCAGTATCTTCCCATATGCACCCCAAAAGACTAAATCTACTCATATCGTATAAGACTGCTGAAAACCACAGTTAATAGAACAAAGCATTTCAACGAGAGGTGAGGAAAGATGTTATCTTTAGAAAGCAGCAATAGCTAAATTCTTGTCAGAGATGATGATCAGAAGACAATGGGGGGCCATCTTTAAAGTGCAAAGAGAAAACTGCCCTTCAAGATTTCTATGCTCGAAAATGAAGGTGAGTCTTCAATAGTGACATCAACAAAGTCCCTCAATGGAAAGAACACATTGCTAGCACATCTAAGCTAAACAATAAACTTGCTAAAAGGATTTTTTTTTCATACAGAAGAAAAACATTTTCAAATAGCAACACCAAAACACTGAAAGCAATGGAGAGTCAACCTTTTCCACAATCCCCCAGGAGCCTGCATTTCAGCCACACCCTCAGCTCCTTGTAGCTGGACCCCCACAAGCTGTTGTTCTCACAGTACGTTCTTAATGGTTAAAATCATGTTATCTCATCTTTACTCTAAAGGTTTCCTTTTTTAAAAAAAATTGTGAATTATTGTCTTTTGGGTTTTACTGTTGTTTTTGAGACTGTATCTCACTAAGTAGCCCGGAAAAGACCAGGACCCTCTATGTAGACTAGGCTGGCCTCAAACTCACATAGATCTGCCTTCCTTTGCCCATACCTTCCAACCCAGTGCTGGCATTAAAGGTATGACCTACCACACTACATTCAAATGAACATTTTCTTCAATCCCATCCTCATCTGACTCAAAGAAGTCACATATCTTTATAAAGTCAGTATAAAGTTTATTATTATTGGATCCACAAGGAACCCTTCTCTTCTCATTCTAATCCCTGCCATAAAAGCTTAAGTCTTACAGTACTAGAGACCCCAGAATTCCCTCCCTCTTACTGCCTTCCCTTCTGAAGAGAGAATGATTAATTACCTCGCAGATCAGCTGGGTTTTCTTACACACCAGTAGTAAAGACCACAAGCCTTTTCTTTATTACTCTTAACTTACAAGTTTATTTCCTTTGATTTCATTGAGCAGAGACTTAGCAAGGACCAAATATATCTGGGCACAGGGGTATTTTCTGAGACTTTCTCCAACTAAGGACCATGCATGGATATAACCTAGAACCCCTGCTCAGATGTAACCCATGTCAGCTCAGTACACAAGTGGGTTCCCTAGTTAGGGGAACAGAGACTATCTCTGACATGAACTCAATGACTCTATGACGCCCCCCCCCCCGAAGGAGGAGTAGCCTTGCTAGGCCACAGAGGACATTGCAGACAGTCCTGAAGAGACCTGAGAAGCTAGGATCAGAGGGAAGGGGAGGAGGACCTCCCCCATCAGTGGACTTAGAGTGGGTCAGGGAGGAGATAAAGGAGGAAAGGTGAGAATGGGAGGGAATGAAGGAGTGGGCTACAGCTGGGATACAAAGTAAATAAACTGTAACTAATATAAAAAATAAAAATTTAATTAAAAAAGAGAAAGAAGAAAACCCTGAGAAAAAGGGAGAAAAAGGAAATCAAACTGATCCCAAGCCCATCACAATGCTTTTGCTTCAGTCTCACTAGTCTGGCATGACAGATATCGGCCAGCATGCTGGATCCCTCTCGAACTTTATCTATGATCCAGGAAGCTGAGGGGAAGATGGTATAGGAGTCATCTTTTGGATTCCTTCCTTTCATTACTCACTGGCCACCAAAAGGTCTCTGTGAATCATTAAAGGTTTAAGTCCCCCAAGATGTAATGAAATAGCTAATTCTCTTCTCTACCCCTTGAAAGAAGCAGCGGTTTAGTGATAGAAGAAAAAAAAAAAAAAAAAACAGGCTGCAACCAGTAAGATAATGCCACCTGCCTTCTTTTTATTCTAAAGACTCAGCGGTGCAGCCGCTGGCTTTCTTGACCACTCTCCTTTGAGACAGAGCACATTGCCCAGCTTTCTCCAAGGCTCAGAAATAGCCTGCAGTGAAAGTGCCCTCCTGATGGGGCATCTCATCACTACCACTTCCTCCTGTCTTATTTGCAGCTCTCGGCAATAAGCCCTTTCCCACACAAATACATATTTTCCTTATCTTATTTTTAGAAATGCAATTTGAAGAAGGGAAACTGGGGACGTGATCTGACATTCTAATTGTACTACATTCTTCCATCTGAGTCTCTCCAGGATCTGGCTGTAAAGATAGCAAGCAGCTCACCAATGACCCTCAGCATTCCAGGCAAGCAGTCCTGCTCATCCTCCTTGCAAAACATGTGCATTGCAAGTACAGAAAGGCCTTTCCATGCGTTCATTAATGAAAGTCCATCCTGCAATATTATTATTCCTTATTGCACTGTTGTCTGTTATGGACTGTGAGTGTAGGAAATGAGTTTGGGCCTCTGTGATCCAATGAACTGAATTTTCTGGCTTAAATTAGCTGCAATTCCAGTAAGCCACAAATGTTTCTTCTGTGTATTTCACCAATGCTTTTCACATCAAGACTTGGAAGAGGTCTCCATTAGCAAGATTCTTGCTTTGCGAGCATGAGAACCTGAGTCCACCCCCAGAGCCCACATAATAGAAAAGGCCTGCAGTAACCCCAGCTCACCTGATCCCAGATCTGAAGATGTAAAGACAAGCGGTCCCTGTGGCTAGGAGGTCAGCCACCCTGCTACTTAGTGAGTTACATGCCAGAAGAATACTGTATCTGAAAATAAAGAGAAAGAAAAAGGAGGAGGGAAAGGAGGAGGAGGTGGGGAGGTGCAGGGGAAGAGGGAGTGGGAGGAAGAGGAGGAGGAGAAGGAGAAGAGAGGAGGAAGCAGGAAGAGGAGTAGAAGAAGGGACTCTGAGGAATGACAGATTGTGCTCTGGCCTCCACACGATACACACGTATAGACATGTGTACCTGCATACGTATGAACACAAACACACAATATATGTTTAATACCAATAAGGTTTTTAAAATAATTAATGTATGTGCTCATAGAAACTTTATTACCTGACTCATATACATTCTTAGAGAGCAGGGATTGCCTTTTAACCTAGGAAGTTCTTTCTCTAACCATTTCCTCTTTCACGTTTTCCTTTACTCCATCTCTCTTGCCTTTTTCCTTTGTTTCCTCCTTCTAGCCATTCTTTCCCCTATGAATAATTATCTCAGCATCTAAGATTCTCTAGACACTACTAGAGGAAACAAAAGGGCAAAGAAAAATCAGTCATGGCCTCATTCGTGTTGGCGAATATAAGCAAGAAAAAAAAATCATTACACTGCTAAGTAAGATAGATGAACAGGGTTCTGATGTGTGGGAAGTGAGCAGGTCAGGGAAGGAGACAAATTTGAATCAGAGAACAAAAAGATAAGCAGTCCTGTTCCCTAAAGCGGTACTCTCACTGGGGCTGATCCTGTTGGTGGAAGCACGACTGGTGTTTAGATTTGGGGGTCTAGGGAAAGTAGTCAGTAGAGGGGCCAGTAGGAAGAGTCTGTCTCAATGTGCCAAATATTGCTCCTGTACTTACTGCATGGTAGGTACTCTGGGGGTTACTGGAAAACACACGGCCATGCAAAGAAAACACACGGCCGTGGGTCTCCTGGCCCCTATGAAGCTGCAGGCGAGAATGCAGATCTTTGCCGTAATTTCTTTCTTATTGAGTAGTGTGGAGTGAAGAACCATAGGAAGATGTTAGGGAAGCAGTGTCCATGTTAGTTTCAAGGGAACTGTGTGACAGGAAGGTGTGGACAGAGTTGCATAGGACTCAAGTGACAAAGTACAGAGGTAAAGGAAAGAGACCTTCCCCTGTAGAGATAGCATGGCACTTTGGAAAGTCAAGAACTGGAAATCCTCCAGTGACACTTGGTAGAGGAACCTGAATCAGTCAGTTGGAACTAGAGAAACAGAACTGAAATATTAGTTATATATAGAGAGATTGCTTTTGAAGAATTTAGTTTATAGGACTGTTAGTGACTTGACAGCCTTAAGTCCATAAGAAAGTTGGAAATTCAGGATGTTTTGGTTCCCTATATTACATATGTGAAGAATCCCTACTTCTCTGGGAAAAAACTAGTGTTGCTCTGAAGGCCTTCAACCCACTGAATAAGAACTTCTGTGTACCTTATTTTAAATTAATAAATGTCACCCACCAAACAAAATCATTCAGTAGCATCATGGTGACTAGTATTCAACCAAGTGGCTGGGTACCGTAGCACAGAGTGATGGAGGCACTTGAGATTAATCATCACTGCATCAAATAGAGAATTCTTATCAGACAGTACAGACATAGCTGTTCCCTATCATGGACTCAAGCCAGCAGCAAGTGTGGCAGTGATGGTCAATGGTGATGGGTATAGAACAAAATTTGAGCACTCTCATGAGCAAATATGATGTCCTCTGTGTACTCCCCAAATCATCAGGCTAAAAAGCAATCTGCTGGTGAATGCTAAAGTGCAGAATTATACACACACACACAGACACACACACATGCACATACACACTGGACTCCATTAACTTAAATGAGAGTCTTGGTAGCTTTGTCAAAAGGATGGGTTTTGAAAATGGCAGAATGTTACACTCTAGCCCATGGGTGGAAAGAACCCCAGATGAAAGTCTTTTTGTTCCAAAAGGGCCATAAGAATAGAGAAGAAGAAATGGGTAGGCTGGGTAGGTGCTCTGTGTTAGTTTGGGATGGAAGACCCTAAGTGTGGAAGCTAAAGTTAGAATCCCACGTGGTTATAGTGTTCAGGAGTGACATGACCATTGTTCCACTAATCTACGGTTTAAGTAAGCAGTACTGTTATCTTGTTTCCCCAGTGTGCAAGCCTAAGTGCCTAGAGCTGATGAAACAGTATGGTGGAGATCTGGTCACTTATAATCTTTCTTGCCAAGCCTGCTTCTACTGCTATCGTCCAGTCCATTTGTGTGCAGGCAGATAACATTCCGCCATCTATTCACCCAGAGCAAGACTTTAGCGAATACACACACACACACACAGAGAGAGAGAGAGAGAGAGAGAGAGAGAGAGAGAGAGAGAGAGAGAGAGAAAGAGAGTTCTTTCTACTACTTAATCACCTGGGTCTACCTACTGCATCTAACTCTCAGCCACCTCTAACCCAGATTTTCCAATGCTGCTAGTAGCAGATGCTGACTCTAACCCATCAATATTATTATCTCTGTTTCCAAAGCCATCAGGATGAAAACAAGAAACTCAGCTTGAGAAACAAAACCTTTGTCACCTGCCCCTTGCTGGCTGGCTTCTCCAGTTTTACCCACACTCAGTGAGATCAACTAGCCACATTCCTTTCTCCTTGCAAATGTCTATAAGGTCATATTTCCTTCTTTCTCTCCTAATTCCATGTCCACTCCTGACTTAGACACATTTTTTTTCGGACCATACCTGCAGATTTTCATCTTATACACAGACAGGGGTGAGTTCATCTAATCCCACCCTATCCCCAATCCTATCAGTCCAGTTCTGCTTCAGTTCTAGACTCAGTACTAATGTCTTGTCAACCGTAAACATAAGATGGGATCTCTGCAAAGGAGGCTCAGGGAGTGCTCAGTCCCTGCTATTTCTGGTACAAGGATAGTGATGCACAGCGCTTCTTGGAGCCATGTGTTTTGTCACTACACAACATAAACAAAGGACAAAGCCACACAAAGAGAAGCGATGAACAGTCACTCTCTGGGTCCCCTGCTTTGAGAGTCACAGCAGCATCTCAGCAGCCTCCACAGCAGGGTTACTCGGCCTGGGATTCAGACAGGTATTGGTTTATTGGCATTCTTTCTCCATCACTCAACAATGAGTAGCTCCTCCAAAAACAGGAAAATAAAAGCAAGTCAAAAGAGCAATAATTTCTATTACTCTCCAGCCAAGGGCTGAGATGGCAAAGAGGATGTATCTTTTTGGGTTTGTGGTGTCTGGCTTGGGATTCAGTGTCCTAAAAGCAAGGCTGAAAGAAACATTGCATTGTCTGTTGACAATCTAGGTGGATGGCAGGTAAGGTCATTCACCTGCCAGGTGACATTTGGTGCTATCAAGACAGCCACTTACAGAACGACAGTGAATTAAAGGAATCCTTTGAAAGAAAAAGACATCTGACAGTGCAGGGGCAATTGAGGAATTAACTCCATAAAGAGTCAGCTCCAGCTGGAAAACCAAACACAGAGAACAGAACAAGGACAACCTCTCCTACACCCAATCCCCCACCCTTACACACACACACACACACACACACACACACACATACAATCACATACAACCACAATATTTTATTTGGTCATTGCTGCATTTTCGAGTGTACACTGACCAAAGAAACGATTCTTCTGAAGATAAGAAAACGTCAGTTATTTAAAGTAACAAATTAATTCAAGACTCAAATAAGCCTCACACTAATTCATAAAGCTGATACAACAGTGTCTGATATAATGACTGAGGTGTAATTATTATCTCTTAAATAAAATTTAAAAAATAAATTCACATTTGTGTGATCCAGAGGGTGATGGTGAGTACATGCTTTGTTCATTGTTTCATTCGTAAAGAACTCACTCATTCATTATTCATTACTGAAGCAACCACGTAATGATACTATATACATCAGCAAAATAACAGTAGCCACCATAATGTTAAGGTACAAAACTTCAAAGCCCAGTTATTAACTCAGAGATCTCAGATACATTCTTAGATGACTGCATATTGACCTCTCAACTTTAACATGGGGACACAGGAACAAATATCTTTGTCCCATAAGACAGTTGTGAAAAATAAGTAAGTTTGTAAATGTGAAATCTCTGTTGTAATTGCCTTCTGAGCGAGCCATGGAAGTATAACAATGACAAAGAACCACAAACCTATGCAACTCATCTTAACTGAGCATCTACCACATAGGATAAGCCAGATATCTTCATCAACATCATCATCACTATTATTCATAGAAGTAAGTAGGAGTATTTAGAATTATTACTTGGATCTTTTACTTTTGTATTCTATTTTATGGTGTGTGTAGATATTTGTGTGTGTCATGTATGCTCCTATGTAAATTGTCACGTGCCTGTGTGCAAGCACAGAGACCCTAGGAAGATACTGCGCATCCCACTTTATCAGTTTTTGCTGTCTTCATTTGACATAATGGAACTTGGATGGTGGTAAGCAAGACTCATAGATCCTCTTGTCATCTCTGGCCCCCACAGCACTAAGATGATAAGCACACTTGGCTTTTTATAGGGTGTTGCAACACAAATCCCCATGCTGAGGCAGCAAGCACTCTTACTCACCAAGTCTTCTCTCCAACCTCCACTTTGATATTTTAATTTTAAAAGTAGAACATATCTTGATTTCTATAATTGCAGGGACATGTAGGTTGCTAACCCTTGCAGGTTTCTAATGCAATCTCAGTAGGAAATTAGATAAAACAAACCAATGTCCAACATGATCCAATAGAGGTCTCCTGACTGTATGGAAGTCTAGAATACAGAAGGCAAAAGTCTCCTGACTATGTGAAAGTCTAGCACACAGAAAGCTAAAAGAGTCAAAGAATAGTTCTAAAGGTATGTGTGTGCCTGCACACATAAACATTTGCCCAAAATGTAGCATACTCTACATACCTAATAGAAAACACTATGCTCAAGGCCAAGGAGAAACCATGTCTTCCTGAATCTTGTTCAACAGAGCAAAGCAATAATGGAAGTATATGTCAAAAGAGCAGTAGAAACCACCACCTAAGATAATAATGGTAGGGTTCTGGGTGGGGGGGGCATATTATTTTGTTCAGAAAACTCAGAGAGGACCAAGGAAGTTCTATGAGTCAAGGTAGATGAGAAAGACTATGCCATCAATATGCTGGGGCAAAGAACTAAGACACAACAGAAAAAAAAATGGGTCAAAAGTCAGAATAGCTAATCATGAATAGCTAAAACAAGGGTCAAGTTTGTCTAAGGCAGCAGTTCTCAACCCATAGGTCATGACCCCTTTGGGGGGTTAAACAAACCTTTCACAGCTACCTATCATGTAGCTTGCATATCAGATGTGTGCATTATGATTCATAACAGTAGCAAAATTACAGCTATGAAGTGGCAACCATGAAAATAATTTTATGGTTGGGGTCACCACAACATGAGAAACTCTATTAAAGGGTCGCAGCATTAGGAAGGCTGAGAAGCACTGCTCTAAGGACAGGTGATGGTCCTCATCTTTTTCTCACTGCCCTGGTCATGTGTGGCACCCAAACAGTGTTGCTCTGGCTGCTGTATTTTTGTGTGTTTGTTTTTTCTCTGTGGAATGATTCACATGTTGCCTGGCAGACCACGCTTGCATTCACACTCTTTTCCTGGGCTGAGTTTGTAACTACCTGAAAAGCTGCAACTACTTCCTCAACTTGGCAGTTGCAGAGAAACTTTCACATTACAGATATTCAGCAAACATTTCCTGAATGAATGAAGACCTACCAGGGGCAAATTAGCAGACACCAGGGGAGACTGAGCCTGAGCCAACTGCCTTCTGAGAGAAGCCTTCCTTACATCCTCCCCCATCCAGAGCAAAATGGTTTCAGGGTGTGGGGACATCTGTTAGTGATGCCTGCCAAGAATCAGCAGTGCCATCTTCTGAGAAGAACAAATCAGTTTTGCTTTGGGGAGCTACCCTGCCCCCAACCCCCTCCTGGCTATGAGTATTCTAAGAATGTAGCCAAGTCTCTCTCCACCCTTGAAATGTGAACCTTAAGCAAAAGCTAAGAGGCCAGGAAGTGGCTGGCCATGATTCAACACAGCAGTGACAGAAAGTCTGTCCATTAGGCTCTGCTACCTTGGTTTGCATCTATCCATTTTCTCAGAGACCTGGTAATGTGGCTCTTAGTTCCACTTAACTCCCTTGATCCTTCTGTTTCCTCCTTTAAGATAGCAAGTTTCTTACAAGTGACTTAGTAAGTTAGTCCATTTCAAGAGCTCTAAACTAAGAATCTACCAGACATGATGGGACATGTTTGTAACCACATGAGTCAGGAAGCTGAGACAGGAGGATCAAGGTGGCAAAGTCGATGATCTTGTCTCATCATACCAAGCTAATGATAAACTAAGGATTCAGCTGATGGTGCACACCGACGCTTGACTCTCCAACAGGTATTTCTCAGTCCCAGCTCACATTTGAATCTTCAGAGAGTTTTTTACACAACAGCATTCAGGCCAGACCTCACACCTATTAAACAGGACTGCTTGTTCCATTAGTACCTCCTAAAGCCTCCCTGGGGGATTCTAATGTGCAGCCACAGTGGAGGATCACTGCTCTCAGGGTTTGTGTGAATCTGCCCACCTGCCTACTCTAAGGAAACGAGAAAGCAAGGGCAAATTGACAAGTAGCATACTTTTAATGGGAAATGTACCCCTACTCAGAGCTCATGCTTTCCCCCTGAATTCAAGGTCTAGAGCTAGATTTTCATCTTTAGTTACCTTGTGCGTGCATGAGTGTGTACATGTGTCAGGGCGTGCATTGGGTTGGTGCCCGTGGAGACTAGAAGAGGGCCTCAGGTTTCATGGAGCTGAATCAGTGTGAGTGCTGGGAACCAGAACCAAACTGTGGTCCTCTAAAAGAGGAGCGGACCCTGGCCACCTTGCCAGCCTGCTGAAATGCTCTGCTTTCCCACCAGCTAAAATGAAAGAGCTGTGAGCACCTTCTAACCTTGTCAGCAGATCAACGTAGCACGGCATCGGGGAAGAAACTCTTCCAGCTGAGTTGCATTTCAGACAGCCACAATCTGTTCCAAGCCTGGAAATAGTTCTACTGAGGAACTGAGTTTAAAGGGACGCTGCTAGAATGTGATCCTGACAGGGAAAGAAACTAAACAGATCAACAACTTGCCCCCCCCCCCCAACTCATGTTGTTTTGGGAACACTATATTTCAATGATACCGGAAAAGACTGGCCAAGAAGCAAAGCAATTAAATTCCACACACACAAAACCAATAAATGTGTCAGCAACCAGAAAGACAACCTTGAAATACCTGACATTTCATTTCCTAAAGCAAGGACTTGCCGTGTCATATGAATGATTTTTATACAGGGGCAGCATGGTGACCATCCTAAAATCCAGCTTTGGGAACACACAGTGCACAGGGAAGACAATAGTCACTGGAGGACTTGGAAGGCAATGTCTTGGGTGGCCAGGCACCCAAGGCTGACTCTCTGTCGCTCACCTTGCTTTCTCTTTTTTTTTTCCTTCATTTTCCTTTATTAATTACACTTTATTTACTTTGTATCTCCCCTGTGGTTCCCTCCCTCCTCCCGTCACAACCCCTCCCTTCCTTCACCCTCTGCATGCATGCCCACTCCCCAAGTCCACTGATAGGGGAGGACTTCTTTTCCTTCCTTGTGATCCTAGTCAATTAGGTCTCATCAGGAGTAGCTGTGTTGTCTTCTTCTGTGGCCTGGTAATACTGTTTCCCAGTCAGGGGGAGGTAATTAAAGAGCAGGCCAATCAGTTCATGTGTTTTCTCTTAACGAGTACTCTTTCCCAAGGCATGGAGACTTGAGCCATATGCGTGGGTTATTTTGAGCTCTGACAGAACTCACAGAACAACCTTGTGTCTGTAGACTCCACTGGGCTTCTAATACCTTTGAGGTGAAACCCAAAGGAAATTATATAGACAGGAAGAGGAGCTGTGCCCACAGGAACATACCAAGGATGACAAAAGAATCATTAACACATGGACATGTTTGGTTTTATTTCACTTAACTGTTAATCTCAAGATTTACATCAGAACACATTTTAAAACATTACAAGGATAAAAATAGGATCAAATAAATTTAAAATTAGTGACGCTATTGTTTGCCTTTGTTTGTATTTGACCAACATAAGAGGAAATGACTCCTAAGCAGAAACTGATCACATCCAAACCAATTTAGTGGTTCTCAGGCTTCCCAAATCTGTGACCCTTTAAAACAGTTCCTCATGTTTTGGTGACCCCAACCATAAAATCATTTTCATGGCTACTTCATAACAGTAACTTTGCTACTGCTGTGGATCTTAATGTAAATATCTGTGTTTTCTGATGGTCTTAGGTGACCTCTCACCCCCAAGGAGTCTTAACCCACAGGCTAAGAAACATTCTCATGTCAAGTACTTTGTTATAAATGAGAATTGCAGTCAAGAAATCTCGGAGGCTCTAATATGTGCTAAGCACATATGATCAAACAATAAAACTCCCACCTCCATGATTGCAATACATTGGCTTTTTAAATTTAAATAAGTGTAAATAATTGACTTCATTCACCAAAGTATAAAAACAATAAAAATATAAAATAGGATGAAAAGAAAGGAAAAACAAAATACTATATCCATTGGCTTTTTTACTGTTGACTCATTAAATCCTACTTGCAGCATATTTCTAAGCAACTGATAGAAATGATCTTTGGTCAGACACCGTCTGTCCTTAATTGGGAGTCTGGGATTGGAGAGATGGCTCAGTGAGCAAAGCACCCACTGCGCAAGTGTGATAGTACGGGTTTGGGGTCTGTAGAAGCCATGCAAAGCCAGGTACCATAGTGTGCATCTGCAACCCAGTACACCTGTGACAAGATGGGAGGTCACGGGAAACAGGAAAGTCCCTCAGCACCCACAGGCCAGCAAGCCTGGCATAATGTGGCAATGAAAAAGAGAGAGACTTCTCATCCAAGGTAAAAGCTGTGGACCAAGAGGAAGGTGTGGACCAACATCTCAGTGTGTCTGTTGTCCTCCACCTGTACACTGGCATGTGTGCCACCTGCACACACATACATTCACGCACTGAGAGGATAATATGTGTTGTCCCTCTATCTAAAGCATAGATGTGAATACCCACCCTCAGAGTATATAATCTGTGGTGAAACTGTACCTTATTCTGTTATTGACAGTCCAGAGTACAACACATAACACAAGCCAAAAGCACAACACCATGAAAGAAAGCCACACTTGTGAATCTAAATACCCAAGTTCCAATCCTGACCTCTCCTGTCATAAGCTGCAAAGCCCCATGCTGTCTTGCTAGTTCCAGCCACTGTCAAAGGGGAATGAAAATGATAGCTGCCTCCCTAAAAGTTAATGTGGATGAATCAGTAATATGCACTTGAAGTCCAAGTTTAGTCAGCCATGCTCAGAAAATTGTTGAACTTGATCATCCTCTGCGTGAAGCAATGACTACCGTGAGTGTCCTTCCCTTTATCACGTATAACCCAAGAATGGGTGCGGAGGGTTATATGTGACTTTTATCTTCTCCAAGCCTTTCTAATAGTTGCCAGTTGTTCTGATGTGATTATGCACAGCTTGCTGTGTTAGGCATTTTTCCCCATTACTATAAAGAAATCCCTGAGGCTGGTTAATTATGCATATCTCATCATTTTAGAGTTTGGAAGCATGGTGTCAGCCTCACTTCAGGTCTTGTGCAAGTCTTAAGGCAGATGGCACCTCTCGGTATCCAGCTTGGCATGACCAGAGTTATCTTCAGTCAAAACCACCATGAAGAACCCCCACCTCTTTTCCCTGTATAGTCAGTCTCCTTGCATGCATAGCACCGACAAATAGTCAGAGTAATGTATTTGTTACCTTTTCTGTTGCTGTTACAAAACACTCTTATGAATGCAACTTAAGGGAGAAAGGGCTTATTTTATTTAGCCATAATTCAGGGTGTAGTCCACCATGGTGGGGAAGTCAAGGCAGCAGGAACTTAAAAAAAGCTGGTCATATGATGCCTGCAGTTGGAAGAAGAAAGCAAAGAATGCCTCTTCTCAGCTTATTCTTTCTCATGCAGTTCAGGATCTCTGCCAGGGAACGGAGCTGCCCACAGTGCATGGGTGTCCCCATCTTATTTCTGTCTCTGTGATCCCACACAGGCACGAACCAAGGCACATCTTCCAGATGATTCTACATTCTGTCAAATGACAGGACTAACCACCCAAAGTGGCACGTGAACCTTCACAGTTGTGCCTGGCACGTTCCTCAGCCTGGATGAGTATCACTTTAGTCATGACCGTTACCTAAGCTCCCCCTCCCTAGGATCAAAGTCGTAAAGATCCAAAGGTGGCTCTTGTTGCCACCTTTGACCACACTTCTATCAGCAGGTCTCGTGTTAGTTGTACTGTGCAATCCACCGTGGCTGGGGCTTCCTAAAACAAGAGCAAAATACCTAGAACACAGGCAGAATAAAAGAGTGAACCACAACACAGAAAGCCAGGAAGAAGCTCATGGGGCCAGGCTCTTGAGAAAGCTGACTGAGGGTCCCAAGAGAAATGCCTTCCCCTAGGCTTTACCTCTTAAAGGTCTTCCAGCATCAATGCTTCCACAGCAACACTTGTCAACCTTTAGGTCACAGCTCCCAAAGACCAGAGAATACCAATATTTACATTACAGTTTATAGCAATAGCAAAATTACAGTTATGAAGTCACAACAAAAATAATTTTATGGTCGGGGGTCACCCCAACACAAGGAACAGTATTAAAGGGGCAGCACTAGGAAGGTTGAGAACCACTGCTCTACACTAAAGATCAAGCCTCCAGCATGGGAACCCTTGGAGGATAATCAAAACAGAGCCATGCCACAGCCCTTATATAGCTATAATGGTATTTCATGCGAAAGAGAGAGAGAGAGAGAGAGAGAGAGAGAGAGAGAGAGAGAGAGAGAGAGAGGAGAGAGAGAGATGGGACTCTCTTAGAATTCACAATCAAGCCTAAGGTACTGCACACATGTGGACTAAAACTACTTTCATGTTAGTATGAAGTGAGTGAAGGACAGAATTCATCAAATTATAGCACTGAAATTACTAAGGTAAGGATCTGTCTCTGTGCATCTTTTCCTTGTGATTTTAAGTGTAAGGAAAAGTTTCTTCTATGTTGTCAATGTATATTTATACAGTAAAAGCACTTGTACAGGGGTCTGGTAATAAAAACATAACAGCTATGTTTGAAGTACTTGTGTGGGAGGTAGTTCACAAATAGCACCAAAACAGTATTAAATATACTTTTTCCCCATTTTATCGATAGTAGGCTCAATGTGATTCATCCAAGGTTGTGGCCGGTGGGTAGTCATGCAGGTTCTGGCAGTGTCCCAACTTAACTCCTCTCTGTACCTCCTGGAGAGCTACAGTTTTCAGCCTCTTTTGTTCTATCTGTGAACTGTTTTCTTGCAGGCTGTTCAACCACAGAAGACCAGGAAGGCAGACACGAGCAGCACATGGAAGTGGGGGATTCCTGGGCACAGAGTCCTGCCTTTGGCTGAGGCAGGGGAATTGCATTGTGTAGGAGGCAAGCTGTAGCCAGACTTGGCAGTGGGGTCTGGCCTCAAGCAATCCCTTACTATTTCGGAGTGTTTCTCCTAGCAGGATTATTTCCGTCTCTGTGAAACATACTTTATTCCCGGACCTTGGAAGTCTGTAAATTATCCATTGTCCTGCAATAAAGTGATTTTGCTTAAACTAACTAGAATGAACTGGGATCAAATCAATGATCTTTTAAACCCTGTGATTGTTAAACTATATCTATGTGAGCCTCACTATTAAAAGCGTGGGTGGTGAGGTGGTTGTTGGTTTGTTTCTTGTTGTTGTTCTGTTTTTGTTTTTGTTTTTATTGCCAGAAATTAACTAAAAATAAAAGCAAGCAAAATTGCATCATCATCATTATCATCATCATCAAAAACAATGACAAAAAAAACTAAATTTGAGCTTCTTAAAACAACATAGATGACTAACAATGACAGAAAATAATTGATTGCTAGAGGAAAGAACAAAACTAGCTCTGAGAACTAAGTGCTTTGGGTGTGGACTCTGAAAAGGACGCCATCAACAAAAGTGTGGGGAAAGTAGACCCCCCTTTTCAACTAGGGTGAGAGAGAAATTGAAAGAATTGGATGGTTCAGGATAGGTCAAGAGTAGCACTCTGCTGGGAGCAAAACACAGCAGTCTGACCTGAACTCCATCATAGAAACGATGCTGGCAACCAGTCCCCCCCTTACTGGTTCAAAGACTGTGGGCTTGAAAAAGCAGGTGCAGTCCTAGCTACTAGCTCACAAAGTAGAATTCAGAAACAAATTCTCAGCCACTGGCTTTTTTTTTTTATCAAGCTGTATTGAAATATCTCTATGCCCACCATTTGCATACTGCCTACAGCTGCTTTCAGGCCACAAAGGCCATCTAGCCTACAAAGCTTGTGATGTTTGCTAGCCTACCCTTTTCCAGAAATGCCTGCCGACCCTCAGTCTAGGTGTATGGGAGGGCAAAGTCATTTGAAATCGATGTTTGTTTTATATCTGTGACAATGAGAAAGTGGGTGGGGGCCAGGATATGAGCAAACAGAGTCCTAGGTTGCTTCCTAATGGGAAGAAAAGTTTTGACCCCTATGGTGGAAACAGCATCCATGTGTGGGTGGAGCAGGGACTGGAGATGAGGGACACTGCAGAGACTAAAGCAAGGAGGTAACCAACGGAGCTTGAAAGCAATGAAACAGCAAGCCAGAGGGCAAAGATGATAAATCAGGAAGGAAAGAAACCAGATAGAGATGAAAAGTATAAAAACTCCAGATAACACTCTTCAAGGTATTCAAGGGAGAAAGGGGAAGTACAGAGGGGTTATCAGAGGAATGACAGGTTCCCCATGCCACAGAGGCCCAGACAAGAGTACTTAATTGCTCTGTGAGCTTCTATCATGTACCAAGACATCATCGTCTGTGAAGTTGGGGGAAAAGGGTAGGTCATGGCCGAGAAACAGGGCAGTAGCTGCCAGAGCTGACTTTGGGTGAGACAGGGACTATTGCCTTCAGCACTGTTTGTTGGTGCATGGCATGAGCTCTGGATCACTCCTGGTAATTTAGAAACACGGGCTTTTCTGAAAGAGGACTCTGGGAATCGCAAACAGTGAGATGGAATACTGCTCCTGAAGTGATTAAGATGAAAGGGAGGAGATGAAAAGCGAGCCGGAAGGCGAAAATGGGTCTCATGATGCTTTCTGAAAGATGGGTGCTATGACCAAAAGCTTTTTTAGCCACAGAGATGGTAGCTGGGCAGCATTCTTTGTGATAGGATTTGACCTGTAGGTGAGGACTTTCCATTTTCTCTGGCAAAAAAAAAGGGGGGGGGGGTGTCCTTAGCTGTGTTTTAGAAAAATAGAAAGGAATAGCAACTCTACTGAAAATCACTATCAATACTGCTCACCTCATGCCTGAGGCAAATTTACCTCAGATTAATGCAGGGTGAATGGAGGAAAGAAACTCCCTGCCCTTTTTTAGCTGCAGTAGGGGCTGCCATGGAGGAAGTACAGAGCCCATCAATAGGGAAGAAGCACAAGAGAAAAGCATGTTAAATAATCAGCAAAACCGGACCTCCTGGAAGCTTGAGGCTGTAGTTGTGTTTGTCTTCCAGGGAAAGTGAGAAAGCTGCTCAGATAAATAGGACATTGCAGAAGCTAGAGCTAGCAAGGAAGAGAATTCTTCTACGTAAATTGTGAAGAGACTATGAAGGAAAGCTGGGTCCTTTATCTCCTGGCTACTTTCTGCGTCTCCTCTGGAGACTCACAAATTGGGAGACATTACAGCATTCTCCAGTCACTCTTTTCTTGTCGCTAAGAATAGTTGGTAAGCCTCTCGCCTCCAGGCTTCACATCTATGTGATTTTAGCGTTCAAGCTTTGGCAACAGTCAGGTGAGACTGATATTCTGCTACGTCCACTTCCTTCCTGGCTGGAAAAACTTTGCCATACGATGTGATTTTTCTGAACTTTAGTTTTTTCCTCTATAAAATGGGGCACACTTTGTTTGTGCTGAGGCTTCCCAAGAAGACATTATGGGATGACATTTATGTCTAACTGTATCCCATGGCAACACACATCATGAACCCAATGTTTATTAATTCAAAAAATTAATCTGTCGCTCCTTAGCAAATTTGAACCACTGATACAGCTGCTGATATAATAATGTTTAAGAAAACAAAATGATTATGGGAAAGCAGAAGTGCTAAGTTCTAGTACTTTTTCCTCCATTTCTGGAAAGTATCAAATGGTAATATTTGGAAGCCAAGGGTGCATGAATGAAGAGCCACTCCTATGTCTGGAAAAACTTATTTGCCAAGTGACAGCCCTATGGAGCTCATCACTCGATGTGGCACTTCTGACCAAAGGGTCAGTGCAGTCAGGGAAAGGAAAACTTGCAGAACACTTGGAGTAGAATCCCAGTTCCTTCGTTTTTGACATGTGATCCTTTAGAAACTTCTCAGTCCCTCTAAACTCACTTATGGAGTATAACACACACACACAAATATAATTATAATATAAACAGGCATCACTCCTTGCCTCCCCAGTTTATTATACTCTTCTTTCAGAGACAAGACTAAAAAACAAAAATGATGATGGAAAATGAGAAATACTGGTGGATTAGTGGGAAGCCTGCTGGTATCCCAGGGTGGGAAGTAGGAAGTGATGATATTAGATGGAAAGATCCAATTATAGAAAAATCCGGCTTTGCATTTTCTAGCTAGGAAAGCTGGGGTCCTCAGAAGATGCTGTGAGATAGTGGGGTCCTCCATCAGGAGACCTGGTACATCATCATTCAGGGAACAGCTCTGGTTAAGGACCAAAACTCATGAGCCACAGAGACTTGGACTTTGCAGTTCACCTAATGTCAAATGTATGGTGGATAGAAGGATAAACAATGATCTCAAGGGATTCTTTTCGTTGTTTTCATTGGTGAGTATGAAGCCCAGAGCCTCACACATGTTAAGTATAATAAGTTACATACTCAAGAGACTGAGTTATATCTCAAGCCCCTTGACAGACTGTTGCTAATCAGGGCATTCAACTCTTTTCTGGCTACAAAATACTATCAAAAAGTAAATCAGTAAGGTAGGCCAATCAGGAAGCCAGGAAACCCCTGCTTGTATTGTTTGGTGGTGTGTCCCAAGCATTAGCTAAACATAGCCTTTGTTTTCTGTTTGCAGTTACTTGACAAAGTCAAATATTACTTTCAAGGCAATGAGAAAATAAAAACAATATTAGAAACCTTTTCCAAACTAAATTATATGGCCTGCTCTTTAGATTCAGCAAACATCTTTCTTCCCGCCATGTTGTCCTTTATTAAAATCTGATACTAATGTGGGGCTAATGTGACAGCCCAGAGCACACAGATGAAGTTATAAAGGAAATAAGCTTTTATTACTTTTCTAAAGACAAAGCAATAACTTAGAATAACAGAATAATGTTAAACTTTCTGCCATGTGTCACCCTCAAATTTCCTCTTTATCTTTCTCCATATCTCAGGGATATTTTCTTAAAAAAAAAAAAAAAAGAACAAGAAAAAGAAAAGAAAAGAAAGTTCCATTTCCAAGTTCACACTAGATTGGTAAGCAAGCATACCATATCTTTTGTGGCATTCCAGTCTACAAATTCCACTGCTTTTGTTTTTGATTCTCAGGTATCACAAATAAACTAATATGATTGGAACCTGGGTCCTCTCCCTGTCGCTCATGCCATACATCTAAATTAGTCACAAATTTTGTTTAATTTCCTGGTTAGCAATCCTTCAGCCCTCCTTGGATTTTAGACACGGGTTTTCTTGAATGTGTTCTTCTGGAACCCGGATTGGGCTATTTTCAAAGAGTGCATCTCACCCCCTGCTCTTCTTTTTAAAAGTTCAAGGATTTCACCCCAATTAACCTGACACATCGTATTCCCACTCTTTGAGACACTTGGCAGCTCTCTCCTCAATCTTTTCTGCACCCCACCTGTTCTCCACATCTGACTGCTCCACTCACACCCTCATTGTCACTGCCACCCACCAACAGTGATGCAGCCCCTACAGTCCTCAAAATCCTATGGTGCTCTCATCCACCATGCAATACTCATCTCTGTTCTTCACATTCTGAGTCTAGTGTGCCATCCTATGTCCCTACTTGTTGTATTTCATAAATAATGATAGCACACATGCCCTCAGCTATGACCTATACCGTAAGCTTTATGAATGCTGACATTGAAGCATGGCAATAAGCTTGTAGGAAAGGTATTACCCTCCTCAGTTAATAGACCAGATCAGGTTATAAAACTAACTCAAATCCCACAGAATAGAGGAAACATGATTCCAGCAGAGGTGGTGTAGCTCCCGAGTTTGAGCCCTTGTCCACACACTTCACTAAATCTCCCTGGTCAGTCCAATCCAGGCAGCGTCACTGAACAGCCCCCTCTGTCCACAACCCTCAGTTGCTAACCAGTCCTTCCTGAGAACTTCAGGAAGAGGCTTATTATATGCTTTCACAGCTCTTCTCCTCATTTTAGACCATGAGCTACTAGATGGCAGACACCACAATTCATCATGGTATCCTCAGCACAGGTACTCAATACTTGCTTGATGAATGGCCCAATAAGGATAATAGATAGCCTTATTACACACCCCATAGTTGGCATAAGGAGAACTTCAGAGGAAGTACACACAAAGGAGTGTTTGTTTCTTTTGGACTGCCATGCTTCTAGCTAACATTATAACTAAAGCACAAATCATGGGGAAACTTTACATGTCCTCACCATGCCCAACATGTAAATCCAGTAGTTGTGTTGTGTAGACCAACACTATCATCAAGAATGTTCTAAGATCCTACTAATGTTCTGTGTCTGCATTATCCAATAGAGGGAGTCGTTGAGTGCAAGCCTGGAGACTAAGAAACTAAATCTTTTGCTGTATTTAATTTTAATTATTTACATTTCAAATAGGTTCATGTAACTAAATTTTATAAAACACAACACATTTTTGAATCACTAGCAATGTGAACAGAAGTGGTGATAGAAATAGCTGGAAATCAGAAACAAGCTTAGGTGCTGGGTTTGTCTGGACCCAGCTCCTGGAGAATCACCTGGGGTTGTTAGTGTTAAAACTGTAACAGGCAGACAGGGACAGTAAATCATGCTATTCAGTGCCTAGGGAGTCCTAAACAGAGGTTCAGCAGAGGAACTATAGTCCAACCAGCAGCTGGAGAAAGCCTGGGAGTAGCCAAGGTTGAAGACTTAGATGCATGGCAGAGGAGGGGATAGCCATCCCAGAAGCAACTGTTTCTTCTCTCTTGATGTCTCAATGTATCTACACATCCTAACACCTGGCTTCCAACATAGAGATTTCAAACAAACATATGTGACTCTCTTTGATGCCTGCTCCTTTTCAAATACATGCACTTTGTTTTATTCATCTGCCTCTTAGCTGGAGAAGTCAAGACAGCCTACTCAACGTTCTTTGATCTGCCATTTAAATTTCCATTTTCATCCCATAATCTGTTAATCTTTCCAGCATCTTGGTGCAAGGTTGAATTAAATTCCCATATTGAATCCCAACATGAAAGGCATTTCTTTGTGAGAGCCTCAGTAAAATGCTCTTCGAAATGACATTTAAAATGTTAGGCTCCATAATGGAATGATAAAACAGGGCTCCTAGTGTTAGTACACACTGGTAAAAAGAACATTTTTTTTTATTAGTCAGAAACTAAAAATGATAGAACAGGATAATTTTTTAAAAGTTTATTTCTGTTAGACTGCCATGGTGGTATTATGACTCAAAATATAATAGTCACTGAATTCCTGTAGGAATCTAACTTCTTAAAGAGACATCAGACATCAAAGCCTGAGTCACACCACATTAACCACCAGTGGTCAGAGAAAAGTTTGAATGCCACTGGAAAAGTTAAATATTAGATTTTCCCTGAAACACTTAAACCCAAAGAAGCCAGCCCTGCAGTTGTCACACAGACTTGTGTGCATTCTTTATAGGCCTACAGACAGATCATTGCATACCCCTTCTGTTGCTATGGTGACCCAAATAAATTCTCTCCTGAGATCCATTTCTCTCAGATGCCAATGCGTCGGGTCAAGAAGGCAGGCAGGCTAGCAAATAACACGCTGGCCCTCAACATTCTCACATTCTCCAGGCAACTACAAAGAACCATTTCTTCCACACATCACACCCAATCTCAACATATCTGCAATTCTAATTGCACTATAGCCAGTAAAAATAAATAAATAAATAAGACAAAATAAAATAAAAAGACTTCTTGCTTTGCTAATTTCTTTTATTTGTTCAACCATCAAAATGAGTGTTTGCAAAAGGCAGAAAGGAAGAGAAGGGAAGATAAATTTTTTCTACCATCTTCCATTATCTTTTTGTTCACCATCAAGACTACTCAGAATGCTTAAAGCTAGGGACTCTTTCTGTCTTCCCTCATAGCATTTTCTCTCCCTCCCTTTCTCCCCCTCCCTCCCTCCCTCCCTCCCTCCCTATCTCTGTCTCTCTGTGTGTCTTTCTATCTCTCTATATATATGTGTTTCTCTCTGTCTCTCTCTACCTCCCTCCCTCTCCCTCTCCACCTCCCTCTCTTCTTTCTCTTTCTGTGTCTCTGTCTGTTTCTGTGTCTGTCTCTCTCTATCGGTGTGTGTGTGTGTGTTTGAATTCAGCGGCGAAAGTCCCTGAAGATTAACCTTTAGAATTTTTGTTCTCCAGCTTGTGGCATTAATTTAGGAGTCTGTGCAACATATGTGGGAAATGACCTAGCTGAAGAAGTAGGTCACTGTGTGTAGACACTTGAGGGTTACACCTAGGCTCCCAGTTCCTCTGTGATATGAAGAATTGCTGCTATGGTCTCACCAAGCCTCCCTGGGAGTGACAAACTGAAACTCTTAAGCCAGGAGCCAAAATAAGTCCTTCCTTTCTTAAATTGTTCCTGTGAATTATTGTGTCCATAGCAATACAGAAGAACCAATATAACCTACACACATACTACAAACACTTCTCCCAGTGCCCTCCATGTTACAATACCATCAAGCAGAGAGACTTCAGCATATGGGACCAAAATCCATCTTTCAACCAACTTTGTGGTCCAGGACTAAGTGAATGCAGGGAACGGCCTGAGGTGATCATCACCATCACCCTAGAACTATTATTCTGGGAAAACAACAAAGACAGGAAGGTAAAAGGCAACACCCGGTCTGAACACAGCAATTATGTCTATGCCCTGGCTTTCCAAGAAAGCCAACAAAGGAGTGGTCCGCTTGCTCCTGAGAACCACCTGCACTGTGAGGTGCTTCCTTCCCAGGCTCAGGCGGAGCAAGCTGGGAAGGTGTAAGAAAACAAACAGGAAGTGAATATGGCTAAAGGTATCCAAAAATGGAGGAAGGCGGAGAGAGGAGCATGACAATGGGCAGCTAGCCATACCAACATTAGGCTCCCACAAGCACTGGGTCCCCACAATGAGCTCTAACTTCTCAGCAGCCTTCCGTGCACCCACCCCCCCGCCTTGCTGTTCAGGTCTGATTCCTTTCTCTCCAGCAGTGGCTTAAACAGGGTTTGGTATTGGGGGTCAGCCTGCAGATCTCTCAGTGAGTTTTTTTATACTACTAACTTTTTTCTTCATAAACCAGTATCAACTTCTTACTAGGATTTCAAAAACGCATATGCTTGAGAATCTTGGGTCTTGAAATGTCAGTTGGATTATTTAATGGCTGACAGGGCAAAGTGGGACAGAGGACGTGAAATTTGCCTTAAGGGCAACAAACTTTGGAAGGGTAATATATCTATTCTCGGTATCAGGAGACATCTGTTCTAGAGATCAACAGGACCCTGAGCTCTTCGTATTCCTCCCCAGAGGATACCTGAGGATCCTCACAGAGAATCCACGCTCTCCTCATTTGTTACCGTTTTTCTGCCCTGGGCACAAAATGGCTCATCAACCAGACTTGGGGTTTCAATAACAACCTCGTAAGAGGATTCAGCTCTTAACCTGGGATTCCTTTTTGCTTCTTCATTTCCAATGATTTAATTTCTCAAGAATCAAATTATGGTGTTTTTTTTTTCTGAGTTCCTCCAAATTAAATGAAGAGTAAATAAAAAGGCCTCAGACAAAAACGGCGTAATTTTATTAGGAATATGATAAATGTGATAGGTTACAGTAGCCCGAAAATGCCATTATAGGCAATTAAGGAGCTACATTAATGTAATTGTAGACTTTGTAGCATTTTAGCCCAGCGCTGCATACAGTATTTACAGATAATTGCATAGTAAGAGGAAATGCAAGCTGTGAGTCTGCTGTGCACGTGACTAACATTGTCAAATTAAAACCTGGTTGGGTTTCCCTTTGAGTTATTAGTCTTTAAAAAAAAAAAAAAAAGCTTAATTTTATCTTTTCAAGATTTTGGAAAATGCACCAGCATGCACAGTGAAATCTCTTCTGTTAGGATGCATATTCATCATGGCGAAATAACAGACACCATTACATACCACAGCAGGCATTTGGGTAACACTCATTCCAAATATGTATTTGTTTGACCCCATTTTACAGAACAAAAAATTCTAAAGCAAGTCAATATTGTAAACATGCTGGAGATATAGCTCAGTGGTGAATCACTTGCCCCAATACAGAGAAAAGAAACACACATACATACTATATACACACATACATACACATATGTATATATATATATTATGTATATATTTATGTACATATAACTTACAGTTACCACAAAAATTATTTTTATATCTATAAACTTTCCCAATATATGCTTTTCTGACAGAAAAAAAAATGCTACAAAAATACAGAAGAATCTATGAAAGGAGATCTAATAGAAAAAAAAATCTCAACTTAATTAGAAGAAACCTGAGTTCATACTCTACTATGTGGATACAATTACATAATTCCAAAATAAAAGATCTGTTTTCTTAATCATTAAGTTCAGAGGTTGAATTAGTTCAGCCACAAGGGCTCTTTGGTGTTTAGAGAGTATCTGGTCACTGAAACAGCCTCATGGGACAAATATTTCTCAGTCATCAGTTTGCATCATTAGAACAAACAATTCTGTATTTCTTCGTTTTAATGCACTGTCATTAGAGGAAGCAGTTTCGATTCACAGAAAAACCGAGCAGAAGATACCAAGATCGCCCTTAGATGCCCTGCTCCCACACAGGCATAGCGTTCCCCATGACACAGAGACTATGCAGGGGGCTTGGACAGGAATGTCCCGCATAGACTCCTGTATTGGAACACTTGATCCTCAGTTGGTAGTTCTGTGTTGGGAGGTTGTGGAACTTCAGGGGAAGGGCCTTGGGGGGGAAAGTATGTCACTGGGAGTTGGCCTTGAAAGTTGATATCATTGACCCACTGCTAGTTTGCTCTCTCTGCTTCCTAAGTGAGGTGGAGACGTGATCTCTCAGTTCTGGACTGGTTGCCTGTTGGTGTGTCCATACTTCCATACTTCCCTGATAGTATGGACTTCCTCTCTCTGAAACTGTAAGCCAAGAAAACCTTTTTTCTTGAGTTGGTTTTGGTAATGACATTTTATCACTACAGAACAATAACTAGGACACTCAGCTCGACATCCTCCACCACAGTGCTACCTTGGGTCATACAGATGGCCTCACACTGACAGCTCACTACTGAAAGTCCATGGCTAACACTAAAGTTCACCTTTGATGGCTCATGGTAAAACCTCCTGAAGCAGAGATAGGAGCTAGTGCAAGATGAGTTGAAGTATATAAATGCAGGTTTATGGGAAGTAGCTCTCAGCCGCCATGATGTGTGGGGGGGGGCAAAGAGAGAGATACTCACATAAATAGAAAGAGAAGAGAGGGAGAGAGAAGAGAGGGAGCTAGAAGACAGGGAGAGAGGAAACACAGAAGGAAAGGAGAGTGAGCGAGAGAAGGGGGAGGGGAACAACCACTAAGGTTTCAACAGTTGGTGGTAGTCAATACATTTTGCATATGTTTAAAATGTATTCACTATTGGGAGGATTATTGAGGACATTTCATATTAAAATATTTGTATTGATTAATTTCAGTTTAAAAGAGATGATGATCATTTCAAGGTTGGTGGACGTAAATGTATTTCTAAGCTCATTATGGTCATGGTGGTCGATGTGCCAGTATTTGCTGGGTACTGAACACTGCACTGAGACTACTGGGTCTTTGGTCCTCCTAAACATCCCCCAGGGAAGGCGCTATTATTATACCTACAAAAGATGATCAAAGAAAGCCTTGGAGATCTGGAGCAGTCGCCATGGCCAGGCAAGTCAGCATATTCAGGAGTTAGGACTAGACCTCCGGTCAGATTACAAATATAAAGTCACATGAATATTGGTTCATAGGTGGACTCCAAAAGAGATGCAATTCCTCTGTTTCTGCTCTCTCATCGTTAAAAAGATTGGCAGGAAGTAGATATATAATAAACACCCTCCATCTAATTTCTCCTTCCAAACTTGTGAAGAATAAGTAACTAATTCAGGCATAGTCCCTGCACTGGCCCCTGAACAATACAAAACAAATGTTCTTGCTAACAGGCTTAGATGGAAGCTATCAACAGGAATGAAATCTCAAATGATAGCTGCCTAGAACCATGTGGCAATACATTATCACACATATCCTTCATGGAACATCCTTTCACTTTTCTTAACACCAAGTTTAACTTTGCAGGAGGCAAGTTGTGTTATAAAACTGGAGAAAAAAAGGAGTTTGAAAATGTTGATATGATTGTCTATCTCACAGAAGGGAGACAATTTGCAGGGAAATAATTGGTACATTTCCTACTGCATTATGTTTCTCAAAACATGTTACTGTGGGTAGAGATTAGCTTCCCCTTTCTTCGGGAAGAAAATGACTTGTCTCCCATAGTGAATAGAACTGTCATTCTGAGAGCTGACAAATGCCAACAACCTTTGGAGGTGTAGTGTGCCAGCATCTAAATAGCAAATAAAATAAAATGAAGAAACCAGTAACCAAGGAAAGGAAAGTCATAAAAGGGAAAAGTGGGATAGGACCCTAATAGTGCTAAAACACAAAACAAAAAAAGAAGAAAGACTTCATAATGCTAGAAATAACAGAGTAGTACACCAAAAAGAGCAAAAACAAGAATAAATCATTTTAAATTAAAGACATTGCGTTACCTTTCTATGCTAGGCTCTGCAACTTCATCTTAAATATAATGATTTCTATTCTTCTTTGCTCAAAACTCAGTTTTACTAAGAAGACAATTTGTAGAGCTGACCACTTATTAGAGTGACAGACATTCAGTCCAACAGTGCACACAGCCAGAGGTAGGCTCATTGGCCACAGCAGCACCTGCTCCACCATGCATCTGTACCCTTGATCCTGTGGTGAAATAGAATAAGGTGTGTGACCAACAAAACAGAAAGAATGATGCCGAGTACATAAAGAATTCTGCATGGCAGCTATGACAAAACCCACTAAAGGTTTCAAAAGTTGGTGGCAGTCAAGAGAAGATTCGGGTCAATCAAGGTCATCTTTTTTACCTGTCAGGAAAAAAAAAAAAAAAGCTCTAAAATAATAGCATTTTTATGGCTGCATTTTCTTTCTGATGTTTTTCCTTACCAAATATGAATCTACAACTGATGAAACTCAAATGTCTGTTCTGTCACGACATAGCACTTAAATCCCTATTATTCTCCATCTATCCCTGCTATTGTTAGCATAAAATTGGGCAAGAGATCAGTTTCCTGTGTCTTAGGAATCTCACTTTAAACAATGGCAGGTGCTTTTCTACACCCCACAGATACATAGATGTCAGAGGTAGAAGGGCTTTCAGCAAATGCCCTGAAGGTTTGTGTAAGAAATGTGATTCCCCTCAAGTAACTGTAAGAGTAATTTACCTGTGATGTCTATTGAGTACTTTAGATAAGCCACAGCTATGGGGAGGACTCAATACGTTATTTACTTATCACAGTTCTGTGAAATATGCCATTATCAGTCTTATTTTAAAGACTTAGAAATATAGTTAGAGAGCCTGAATCCTTATTCAAGATTCTGCTGCCTTGTGGTCAACTTTAGTTCCTATAGGGTTTTTGTGTGTGTGTGTGTGTGTGTGTGTGCATGAGAGAGAGAGAGAGAGGGAAAGAGGTGGAGAGAGAAAGAGAGAGAGAGAGAGAAAATTGAGGGATAATGTGATTCTGTCAGATATTGCTACCACACTTTGATAGCCAGGATGCTGTTTTCATGACTAATTATTAACTACTACTTGTAGCATCTTCAGAATGTATTGCTTAATGTCTATGAATTATAAGACTTTTCTCCTCTCTCTGAAGAAACAGGAATCATTTCCACCCCTATATAGGCTATTAGCATAAGTCTTTCTTTCAGGATTTTCTTTTTCCCATCCGAGTAGAGACCTTATGTTAATACACTGATCAACACTAAACTATGAGTTCAAGGTGTGGCTCCACCATAGATCTTCAGTGTCTTTTGGCCATATAGCTCTCATCTTTCCATCACTCTACCACAGAAACTCTAGCTGGGGTCTAGCTGAGTCAGCCTTGTCTTCTCAGTGCAGATGAGTACCTCAGCCTGGAAATTTCTTCTGGGCAGTATGTGAGGGAACTCACAGGGTTCATGGTCTGATGTCAATTGTCTTTCAATCTATCCAATCCTATCCAATACAGGCTGACCAGTTTTCTGGTGGTTTCTGGACAGAAAACAAATCTAGTACCTGTCATTTCACTTTGGCCAAAGGCAAATCATCTCAAGTTCAAATGTTACGTTAACCATTTAGATTACAGAACCTAAGCCTACCATGTCTACTTGGCTTTTCATGAAGAAATTGAGACCAGAAAGATAAGAGTATACTATATAGAACCAAAAATCATTTTCCTTACTACACGTTGTTTCCAATATCATTCTCTGTGCAAGAATATTAGGAGAAGGAAGATGAAAGACTCAGGTCTAATGGTTAATAGTCTTTTAAATTTTCCTCTTTCACCACTCAGCTCAGCTACTAAATATTCTTCTAAAGAACTTTTTCTTAGATGAACATTTAGAAGTAGAAGAAATTTCATGAGTCCTGGAAAAGCATCTATGGGTTATGAGCCTTCACATGCATGTGCACACACATGCATATACATACACACCCCAACAAAAACACCCACACACTGTGAAAATACATACACATTCATGCAAACCACACACATGCAAAAACCTCTAATTTTCACTAATGAACTATACAGGAAACTGTAGGAGTACAAAAGTCAGAGGAGGGGCTTGTTGTGTCCAGTTCATGAGACTCCAAAAGACCAGGAATAGACTCTGCTGTAAATATATGAGGTTTCTTTTTTTTATTATTGTATATATGTTCAAACACAGGACATAAACTTCCTACAGAAACAGGAGAGGAATGTGGCCCCGAGGTCTAGGGGAACAGGGTTTTTAAAGGGAAAACAAAACAAAACAACAACAACAAATGCAAGCAGGGACTTACATGCTTTGACATTACATGATTGGGTAAGGGAAATTGACTTTTGAAATGATTGGTCCATTTTAGGCTCCAAGACTACAGACAATTCTGGCCTGGCTGTATGGGCAGGTTTCCTAGCAACTGTATAACTAGTGGGCGGGGAAAGAATTCAGTAAGGCTAGTTCTTCCCTGCAGGTGCCTGGACATATCTCTACCTAGCAGGCCTTAGTTCAGGCTTGTGCTTTAAACTTTAAAATAATAGCCACTGATTTTTAATCCTTTGGTCTCTCAGGCTGAAGAGTTCGCTCATTGGAGAAGAGCACTTGCTGTTCTTGCACAGGACCTTGGTTCTGTTCCTGGAAAACATAGCTGTCCACAGCTATCTGCAACTCTAGCTCAAGATGATCCAGTTCCATCTTCTGGCCTCCTTGGTCATCAGGCACACATGTGCAGGCAAACACATAAATCTATCTATCTATATACACAGATATGTATGTATGTATATGTACATATATATTTACATATATAAATAAATCCTTTTTAAAGTCAGCAGAAATGACATACAAAAAGTTGTAATCTCTAATTATAAGAACTTCCATCAATAAATTTAGATATATTAAAAGTTAGACTGCCCAACATTTTCTTAGAGTTCTGTAATTAATGTAGTTTATACTTGATATCATGCTTTCTCAATTTTCGCTTACTGAGTGTCATTAATTAATAATTTCAGACCATTGTAACCCTCTGAAATGCTGCGAATTATTAACTATATCAACATATCACAGTCCTTCAGTTTTCATTTCAATCAACTACATGTTTCTTTCAGGATTTTCAAGAACACAAATCAAATCCTTTACTTCCAAACACTCTTATCATTTTCCACAAATAACATTAAAAAAAAAAACATTAGTAACTCAGCTAGCACTGCCTTAAAAATTATTATAGAAAAGAAAATTTTGACCTTCTTTTCAAACTTCTATTGTTTATTCCTTCTCCAACAGCCCTACTTAAATAGCCATTGAGCATCTCAGGCCAGTTATTTATTTCAATTCAATTAATTGACAGAAATCTTACAACAATCAAAATAACACTTGATTTAAAAGATCTCTAATGCATTTTCCAAAATTATGATGTCAAGTATTTTTTGTTTAGTTTGTTTTTTTTTTTTTTTAAACAGCACCTCACTATATAGCTGAGACTGGCCTTGAACTCATGAACTTCCTGCCTCCACCTCCAGAATGTAGAAAAGGGGGCAACACCACAGCTTGCTGTATTTTCACTTAAAGATTTTGGCACCCCAAGTGCCAAATTTGAAATAGGCATATGCTTATATTTTCACAATGTCTAGAAAAGGCTATATGTTAACATAACTGTGCAAGTTGGTAGACTATTTTAAAACTTGAAGTCTGTCAATGGTATAAGATATGAATGTTTATGATACTGGAAAGCTCTATATACAATTTCTCTTCCTGGTGATACCAAGAAGTTTTAACACAAGACAAATATAAACTGTCACCAACTTCTTTAAACACCAGGAACTGAGATGGTAAATAAAGACAACCCTAATCCTATTTGTCTTTGGATGTGTGATTCCATGGTACAAGTGACTTGGAGCTGTCTAGCAGACAATAAGAAGTGCATACCAAAGCCAATTTCAATTAATTCAAGATAGAAAATTTCATGTGACACTATCATACACTTTAGCAAAATTGAGATAGATTGCATCTACAACTTCACATTACTTTTATCTACTGATCTTGTAGCTCTATCAAAAAAACCAATCAAGTTTGTCTGGCCTGATTTGCTCTGTTTAAATTTCTGTTTCATAATGTCCAATATCATTATCTTTATACATTGCACCAATGCTTGCAGAATTTCTCTTAATATTCATTCTACTCTTTTAATACAGACTGACTTTGCTTTTGGAGATAATCATCTCCACATTGTTCATTTAAAGAACAACAATAATCATTATCATTAGAGTAATGCTCCAGCAATTATTTCTCATATTTGGGTTGATAAAGGGACTCAGATCAATTCTAAAATACTTACTGTGCATTTACTAATTGCTTATTACTCTGATGAGTGGTATGGGAAAGTAGTCTGGAAAAGGAGAGAGCACTCTGAGACCCTTAATCTCACTAAGGAGATATATGTTGACTTGGAAGGATTCAAGTTTCAGAGGTACCCAGTATTTGGAAAATCCTAACAGGCCAAAAGCATCTCATTATTAAAATTCACTTTCATTTCCTACTCAGAAATTCTGAGTGAACATTTACATTGTTAACAAGCACCTTCGGGTGGCTTCAGCATTAGTATTTCTTAAACTGAACTTCAAATCAACTGGTGTAGACCGTCAAGCTATACAGGCGCAGCGTGGCGCTCTCAGCAGATACACACTCACACCAAATAAAAGAATTCTTCTGACAATCCTAGAAGAATGTGACTTTTAACATGACAGTAGCAGAGTTCTGAGGGTGTTGCCTGAGAATATGCTAGAATTGCTTTGAATTGTACTTAATTCACAAAGGTAGACTTTGGCCAAACCAATTCTGCCATAAAAGTGAGATAACTAAGCAATGTTGATAAAGGCAATAAGGCATTAATAAAATGGATAAACTCACACTGATTGATGCCTGCAAAAATAAACATTCACATCTGTGAAAAGAAAAATATCAAGTTATCCTTTATATTAACACCAAGATGTATATATCTGGATTGTTTCATATTATGTATTCTAAATATATTCCAGAACTGGAAAAGTCATCAACTTTCTAAATGACAATCCAAAAGCTGTACTTATCAATTATTTCAGTGTCCAGGAGGTTTTTATCCTGAAAGTAAGTTATGAGGCATTCCTGTGAAATTCTAGATTCATTAACTATCAAATGAACATTCTTCCTTTCTCCAAATATGTAAGATGGTTCTACCTGATCTTTTCACTCCTTATATTATTTAAGTAAGAGAATTCTATTTGTCCTGGCTCAAGCAAGAAAATAGACATTAAAACAGGAGGAAATAATCGTGAGTGATAAGGAGATAGGGAAGTAGCAGGGGAAAGTTTTACCACACAGGAAGAAGCTGCTCATAGAGTGAAGGGCAATACAAGAGTTGGTGACCCCAGAGCCCAGGTGTGCTCACCCAAGGAGGCCAGAAAAACAGATGCTTGTGGGGAAATAGAAGTGAAGTATCAAGGTGACGGGGCTGGAGGGCAGAGAGGCATACTGGGCTTCTTCATTCCTCCCGTCTCCAGTGTCCATGTGCCTTTAAGGGCTGAATGTGAACCTGAGGTGACAGAGACTCTGTGGAGCAGATTGGAGACTGCCAAGCATGGTCCAGGAAGGTGACAGTGGTGAGAGAAATCTTTCTCTTTTTTTACAGTATTTCTTGAAAATGAGGAAAATTTAGATTGCATAAGGATTTTTAACGTTTTATAAATTCTTCAATTATTTAATAATTCATAACATATATTACATTTGATCTTCCAAACATATTACATTTTATTCTCTTACATTTTACTACCCTGGTTTTATATGAGTTAAAATCCAAGATTTAAATGGGCTTCATTATCCTTTTTTATTGTCACTAAATGCAAATCTTTTGTCCCTATTCATCTTTTTTACCTATACATGGGAAGATACTCTTAATTCATTCCTAATAGCTGTTAAATGTCCATTCATCTTTATTTCATGTCTCTTTTTTTTAGTGTGCATTTCTAAAGGATTATTTGCTACTCAACCCATTTAGTTATTATAATTTTGTTCCTGTCTGTACCCACCAGTGAAATCTTTGTATCTAATAACTTCTGTTCTCCTTACACAGAGCCATATTTTAGTCTCCTTAGCCATTTATCTAGTAGGAAGATGTGTAAACAAGGAAAATTTGGTATCTCCCACACCCTCAAAAATCTGTCATATTAATTAAGCATTTCAATAGAGATTAGTGTGTTTATGTGTATATCTGTATGTGGATGTCTGTATGTGCCTCTATATGCATGTGTATATGTGTGTATATGGGCATGAGTGTGTATATTCATATGTACATGTGGAGTGTCTTTGTGTGTGAGTATATGTGCAAATTAAAATGTGGAACAAAGAAATATAATTAAAGAACCTGGCATTTCCATCCACTCATTTATGTGCATATACACAAATACAAACCACAAATGATTTAATAATTATACAATCATATCCTCGGAATGCACAGTTCCCTTTATTACAGTTACCTAACTCCCCTAGATTATCACTCAACTGGAACTTTCTTTTAATAACTAGTTATATTATAATTATATTGTAATTAGCCCTCAGATCCAACTCTTTACTGACTACTCAGCACACACATGAGTGATCTATGCTCCTTGATTTTCCTACTCTACTTTTCCAAATCTTTCCTACTCCTCAGCTCCCACTTAAGTGCATTCTACTTCATGCAATTTACTATAAACAACTGTGACCCTGAGGGACCCTCTTGCTGTCACCTCTTGAGCTCCTGTTATATTTCATGTTCATAGTGTAATTGAATATTCATAATTTCATACACATGTTTCCTCAGCAGTCCTTAAAGTTTTTTAAAGCACCATGTAATCTTCATGACAGTTGGTATGAAATATTCCATAAGAACAAGCAGATTCGCAGGCTGGAAAGATGGCTCAGAGGTTAAGAGCACTGGCTGTTCTTTCTAAAGGTCCTGAGTTCAATTCTCAGCAACCACACTGTGACTCCCAACCATCGGTAATGTGATCTGGTGTGCTGGCATACATGCAGGGAGAAAACTATATACATAATAAATAAATAAAGCTTTTTTAGACAATTAAAAAGAAGAAGAAGAAGAAGAAGAAGAAGAAGAAGAAGAAGAAGAAGAAGAAGAAGAAGAAGAAGAAGAAGAAAGAAGTTTCCCGGTATATATTCACTGAATGCCACAGAAGCTTCAAAGTCAATCCTAGAGTGATTTGAAGTCATAATAAGATGAGGGGTCCATGAATGTGGCCCAGCCAATCAAAAGTTTATCCAGCATGTACAAAGCCCTGTCTTGATTTCCCAGCACCATATGTAAGCCAGGTGTAGTGACACACATCATAATTCGAGGTAGAAACAGGATGTTCAGAAGGGCGTGGTCATCATTTGCTGTACAGCAATTTTAAGGTTAACCTGAGCAGCTTGAGACTCTCACTCAGAAAGCCAACCACCACCAAACAGCAGTGGAGGAAAGACAAAAAGGGAAAAATCTGCAAGACCAGACCTGTGACGTAGAGCAGTGGTTCTCAACCTTCCTGATGCTGCGACCTTTCATATAGTGCCTCATGTTGCGCTGACCGCAACCATAAAATTATCTCATTGCAACTACTTAACTTAATTTCTACTGTTATGGATCATAATGTAAATATCTGTGTTTTCTGATGGTCTTAGGCAAGCTCCATGAAAGGGTCATTTGCCACTGTCCTGACCCACAGGGTGAAAACCACTGTTCTTAAAGAAAGCAGAAAAATGCCAACTTCATATAAGCAAAAAGTAGATCTTTAGAAAACTTCTCATTCCTTTGGTAGAAGTTTCCAAGACATTTTTCTCTTCCTTTAGAGGAAAAAAAATTATATTTTATCTTCACTGATTAAATTCCTTCTGTTTTAGCCAGCAATGTATTTTTGCTGCCTCTTGTATCTTGAAAAATAACTGAGGCATTTCGTCTCATAGTCCCTTTTTATGATCCGTCTTCCACCCTGTCTTAATTTGGTTTCATCAAATTTAAAGGCCTCAGTAGCGCTGATCGGGTGTTCACCGAATATGATTTTAAAACTCAGGTCTCCTGCTGGCTTCTTCTTGGAGCTTCCTGAAGGTCAAGGGGGATTACACCAGTGACAACTAAGCAGCATGGCTTCCCTTCAGGGCGGCTTCCACCCCCACCTTCCACTGCCAGGACCCTAGACTTCCACCCTGTCTCCTCATTTAAAGCTCTTACCACCAATATGTCTTCAACTTAAAAATCAATTCTCTCCCTGTTTCAGCTTCCGTATCACCATTGCGTCTTCATTTAATCTCCAGGGTCATCTCAATCCCCATAAATCTAAACACAGCAATCAAGCTTCTCCTCTCTTTAAAATGTCTTGCCACAGGTGGGATACAAATCCCACTTCTTGATTGATTGGGCAATTTAAAAGAAAGATGGCGAACAGAGAAAATCATATTTCCAGAGAAAGGCCACCGCATCAAAGACACAGAGATGGTAGGGCAGCTTTCGCTCTTGTTATTGAAAAAGGCTTCCCTTTTAATACTTGCTTCACAGAACTTTTTTCCCAAGAACCCCACCTTGTCACTTACAAATGTGGTATGAAAAATCGAGGCTCAGATATACTTTAGCAAGTGTCCAGTTTACTAAAATGGGAAGGCTCCTACTGAAAACAAAATGGGCTGTCTTCTTCTCCCTCTGCAAACAGCTATCCCACCACAGAAAACACCTGCCACACGCTTGCCGAGGACTGGGGTTCACCCTTTCTGAGGTTCACAGTTTGTTTCCTGAATTAATGCTCGGCAATCAGCAAGCATTAGACCAGATGTCTGTATCTGTCTCTTTGGGTGACTCTAACAAAATGTCTTACTCTAGGCAATTTAAACATAATGAAAACCTATTGCTCACAGTTCTGGAAGCTGGAAAGCCCAAGATCTGGGTAGAAGAACCTCCGGCGTCCTGTGAAGGCTCACTCTCTGCTTCAGTAGTGGCAGTTTTCCATATGGGTATTAATCCTGTTTATAAGAATGGATTTCTCATGACTTCATCCCTTCCCAAAGGCTCTTAATACTATCACCTTAAATTTTTACAGATTATAACTTAACAATCTTGAGAGGAACGCTTCTGTGCAGATCATGGCAATGGGTACAATGTGGTGGAATCTGTTAGGATTCATTTGACACCATCCTTATTCTCAGTGGCACTAGCCTGATGTGCACTCTGCAAATAAGTTATAAAGGAAAACAATATGCAGATTCAAATCTGGGTTGTTGTTTTTTTCTTCCAGAAATGGTTTCTCTGTGTAGCTTGGCTGTCCTAGAACTCACTCTGTAGACCAGGGATGGCCTCAAACTCACAGAAATCCACCCGCCTCTCCTTCCCAAGTGCTGGGATTAAAAGTGTGTATCACCACTACTGGGCTTGAGTGCTTTCAATATGGAAAAAAAAAAATGCTGCAAACACAATAAAGAAAAAAGGAGGGGCACCTTTCCTTTCTCCCTTGGAGTTTCCAGTTTTTAGATGAGATGACAAACGTCAATGATGAGACATATTAATCACAGACTGAGAGATGGCTCCTGACAGTGGCATGTAGCAAAGGGATCTTACGAACACCAACAGACAGGGACCTAAACTGAGGCTGAAACGCAAAGGACAGGTAGAAGTATGGAGATGGAGAGCCTTGAGCAGGATGTTCCAAAGAGTGGAAAACTGCTGCGGGAACTTCCAGCGGAAGAGTAAAGCAGGCGAGTTGAGGGTAGGAGAGGAGCGCCGTGGAGGGGTAGAACACCATCACTGCCTCTCACTTGGCCTAGGGCTTCCTCCAACCAAGACGACAAGCCAGAGAAGGCCGTGACAGGCCCAGAAGAGGAGTACACAGCAAAATGAAACAGCCTGGCTTAGAACGGGCAGAGGCAAGCCCGTAAAGAGGTTAGGCAGGGAAAGACTGAGATAAGCGTGCGCTCCTGAACCGCACCTGACTGCAGATATTTGACATGCTACCAAACACACAGCGAAAAAGTCACTGAGGACTCTGGCAGCTGAACACTCAGAATTTTGTTCTAATGCTGTGGGAAGCTGAAGTCACAGAGAGGAAGGACAACGTAGAAACAATGGGTGATCGCAGACATGGATGGCTAGAGTGTCTTTAAAGGAAGTTTTGGGTGCCTGGAAGCAGTAAAGAAATTTAGCTTTGACAAAGGAGAAATAAATGAATGTACATTGGGACACATTGCCAGACACTGTGATGAGCACTTCTTGTGAACGTTTGCATTTAGTTCCTATGACCGTCTGAGGTGGGTATGGCTGTGCTCCTTTTGTTTCATGTTGAGGCAAGTTCTCTCTGTGCAGCTCTGACTGGTCTAGAACTCACTAGGTAACTTAGGCTGGCCTCAAACTGGAATTTGCAGACCTCAGCTTCCCAAGCAGTGGAATTACAGGTATGCACCACCATACCCACTTATTATTATACTTATATGTCCTTAATATTATTCTTACCTGTGAGTGAGAAAGCAAGGTTCAGAGGAGTTAAGTAATGAGTTCTGGAGTCAGATTTTGTTTTCCACTCCAAGGTCCTTCCTTCCTAATTCTCCATTCTTACCTCATTTGCCATTCCTCTGACTCTATTGACATTCAAAAGAATGCTCCTGCTGTGTGAACCTCTGACTCAATATGAGAAATTCCCAAAGGATACACCAAGGCAGTGTCACACATATTTATCTGTAGGGTAAAAGAGAAAAGAGCTGTGATAAAATATACAGTTGGAAGCGTGGGGAAAGCCATATTCATTATGGAGGGACCTGGTCTGTCTGTCCCTAAAACTGCAAAAACAAGACATTTGCAGCACCCAAAAAATATCAGCGAGAAGGTGAGCTCTGTGGTTCGCCTTGTTGTTTTTACTTTTCCCGATAGGATCAAAAGATAAAACGCTCTTGTCAAAGCTCATAGCTCCCTAATTACTTAATTATTAACAGTGCAAATCTGATTTTCAAAGTTGTTTGGTAGTCACGCAACAAGCCAACATGAGATGACAGCAGACGCTGCTGCCCAGGCTCCTCAGAGTCGAACGGTGCCATAGTTACCATTATTTCCTGACTGGAAATAGAATAGACCGTGCTATTGCCTGGGATTGTGTTGCAGACACCTCCTGAACAGATAAAACAACTTTTCCACTTGCATAGGTCAAGGAGGAGGTTCTTCCATAACAATTTTTCCCCAGCCTCTCTTTGTCATAACAGGTAAAAATAAGTTTTATTATTAGGCAGAGGAAAAAAACATGAACCAATTATTAAGCATATTGCATTAGGTTTGGTTTCTAACGCCTGCTATCATCACTGGCTGTGGGTTTTAGCATTAATTATGCAGGGGCATCAAAAGAGTACTGATATTATAATTTAAAGCCATTATACCAAGCATCTCCACTACAGCTCATCATGTCTGGCAACAAACGGCAAGGTAGAAAGCAAAGCGGCCATAAAGAGAAGAGACGGGACCGATGAATAATAAATAGAAGAATCCTATATTAGCTGTGGAAACAATGAGAACCCATCCACAAATAAACGACACTGACCAGGATTCTCTGCAGGCTCATCCATAGTGCAACAATTCCCTCTAAAGTCGGAAGGCGGGTGAGAAGGCTGTGCTAGTGCTGAAGGGAAGGATTTCAAGATGACCTAGTCAGACAGACCTTTTGAGTCATAGTTACTGAGGCAGGGTGGCTTTGGGGGATCTGAAGAAATTGGCCCCAAGAAGGGTTTGTCATGGTTCAGACCTCTTCTCCTGCAGGGGAAAACGGAAGCCATGAGAAGAGGTATCTGTAACTTTTACCTAATCCACAAAGTAGCCCACAGCCCAGCAAGCCCCTGTGTCCTGCTAGAATGGTGGGGACAGCAAGAAGCGGTTATTGTTCTGGTTGTAGTCTGTCCCTGTCTCCTCTCAGTCGGATTCTCTTGGTTATTACTGCTCTCTTACCAATATGTCATTACCTATTCTCTCTCTCTCTTTCTTTCTCTCTCTCACTGTGAACACTTCTACATATAATCATGTATGTATAGAAGCATGTATGTGATTTGGAGAAGATGTTAAGGATGGAACCCATGCCTTTACACAAGTTAAACAGGTATCATAATACCTACACCTATACTTTTAAAACCTAGCTGATACATTTTTTTTCTTGCTCACTTTTTGTCCAAAATGAATCCCTCCCCATATCCTTATCCCTGTCTCTTTCAGATCTGTACCATTGCTTTAGCTGATGTTATCTAGCAAAACTACTCAACATCAGCATCACTTCTCGTGTTGCTAGATCCAGTCATCACTTATGGGCCACCATTCTCTGAAATCTCAGTAGTGTGTCAGTAACGCATAGCACCTCTTCCAGAACTTATCTTTTTTTCTTTAACAGTATGGCTCTTAAATCATCTCCCTTTCATCTTGGCCACCTATCTCTTCTACAGGTCCCACAAATTTGAGGTTCCTTCTAGTTCTCACTGAATTATTTTTCTCACCTAAAAGAACCCCAATCAACACTCTTATAGCCCTATCCTTAGGCCAATGAGTTTGCAGATAGCCTGTCCAGATCAAAACAAACTTTAAACTCCAAATCAGAATGCCTGCTATAATTTGAGTGTGTCGGTACCTCCGAAACTCGTGTGTCGGTACCTTTATTCCTCAGTGTGGTAATGTGAGGATATGGGACCCACTGGAAAGTGGCTAAGTTATGGGGCAGAGCCCTCAAGAATGAGGCCTGGCAGCTGGAAAGATGGGTCAGTATATAAGAGCACACACACTGCAAGCATGAGGGCTTGAGTCTCCAACAGCAGCAAAAGACAGATGGCTGTGCATACCTGCAACCCCAGTATTGAAGAACCAGGACAGATCCAAGGAGTTCTCCAGCCATCCAGCCTAGAAGAGGCAAAGAGCTTCCAGTCCAGTTGGAAACCTTGGCTGAAGCCAACAAAAGAGAGCAGGGTGATAAGACACTACCTTGCTCTGGTGTCCAGCTGCAGAGACATGCACACCCACCGACATATTCATAAAATGCATACGTACACACACACCTATAGAAAGGATGCATACACATACACACACACACACACACACACACACACCCACAAACATACACACACAAACATACAGAAAGGATGCATACACATACATACAGATACACACAGAAACATACAGAAGATATGGATACATATATACACACACAAACATAAGGAAAGGATTCATGCTTTCTTGTGGAAATGAATTCACTACCGAGAAGTTCAGCCTCCTTTGTTTCTTCCTCATAACCAGCTGTACTTCTTTCCACCATGAGTTAACATAGCATGAGGCCCTCATCAGAAACTGAGTAGATGTTGGCCACATGTTTTTGAACTTCTAACCTCCAGAACCATAAAGAAAGTAAGTACAAACTACCATGTAGTCACAAAAGTAAACAAACTAAGACAATATTCAAGGGTCTACTTGACAGCTCCACTGAAGGCACTGATGTGTTTTGTTATCTTTTTCCTTCCATTAATTAATTAATTAATTTTACGTACTTATCTCAGCATCCCCTTCTTCCTCTCCTTCCTCACACCTCGTGACTCCTCACTCCTGCCTCCTTTTCTTCTCAGAGAAGGAGAGGCCTCTCATGGATAACAACCCGCCTTGGCATAGCAAACTTGCAGTAGGACTGGGCACATCTCCTATTGAGGTGAGACAAGGCTGTCCAGTTAGGTGAAAGGGATCCAAAAGCAGGCAAAAGAGTCAGAGACAGCCCTTGCTCTACCTGTTAGGGAAGCCACATGAAGACCAATCTGCACATCTGTTACATATGTGAGGGACCCTATATCAGTCCTGTGTGTACTTTTTGGTTGATAATTCAGTCTCTGTGAGCCTCTATGGGCCCAGATTAGTTGATTCTGTAGGTTTTCCTATGGTGTCCTTGAACTCCTCAGCTCTTTCAATCCTTCCTCCCCACTCTTGTACCAGGTTTTCCTACCTCCACCTAATTTTTGGCTGTGGGTCTCTGCATCAGTTTCTATCAGCTGCTGGGTAAAGCCTCTCAGTGGGCAGTAATTCTAGGCTCATTAAGTTGTCATTCATAGTGTAAGGGGTTGGCTTTTTCTCAAGAGATGGGTCTCAAATGGGCCAGTCATTGTTTGAATACACTATCTTTTTTTTTCCATTGTATGCTTTTGGCTTCTTTGTCAAAAATCAAGTGTCCATAGTTGTGTGGGTTTATTTCTGGGACTTCAATTTTATTCCATTGATCAACCTGTCTGTTTTTATGCCAATACCATGAAGTTTTTATTACTATTGCTCTTATAGTTCAGAGCTCTGGTGATATCTTTGGAAGTTATTTTATTGTATAGGATCATTTTCGCTATCCTGGGTTTTTTGTTTTTCTATATGAAGATGAGAATTTTTTTTAAGAGTTGTAAAGAATTGTGTTGGAATTTTGGTGGGAATTGCATTGAATCCGTAGATTGATTTTAGTAAGGTAGCCAATTTTACTACGGTAATCCTACCAATTCTTGAGAATGGGATATGAGCATCTTCTGACATCTCCTTCAATTTCTTTCTTCAGAGATTTGAAGGTCTTGTCAAACAGATCTTTCACTTACTTGGTTAGAGTTGCACTGAGATATTTTATATTATTTGTGGCTGTTGTGAAGGGTGTGGTATCCCTAATTTCTTTCTCAGCCCATTTATCAAGTATATAAAGGAAGGCTACTGATTTTTTAAAGTTAATTTTGTATCCAGCCACTTTGTTGAAGGTGTTTATAAGTTTTAGGAGTTCTCTGGTAGAATTTTTGGGGTCATTTATATATACTATCATATTATCTGCAAATAGCAATACTTGACTTCTTCTTTTCCAATTTGTATCCTCTTAATCTTCTTTTGTTGTCATATTGCTCTAGCTAGAAATTCAAGTACTGTATTGAATAAATACAGAGAATGGGCACCTTTGTCTTGTCCCCGATTTTAGTGAAATTGCTTTAAGTTTCTCTCTATTTAATTTGATGTTAGCTATCAGCTTCCTGTATATTGCCCTTATTTTTAGGTATGTCCCTTGTATCTCTGATCTCTCCAAGACTTTTAACATGAGAGGGTGTTAGATTTTGTCAAAGACTTTTCATCATCTAATGAGGTGACCGTGTGTGTGTGTGTGTGTGTGTGTGTGTGTGTGTGTGTTTCTTTCAGTTTGTTTTTATGGTGAATTACATTGATGGATCATCATATATTGAGCCACTTCCGCATTCCTAGGGCGAATTCTACTTGACTATGGTGGATGATGTTTTTGATGTGTTCTTGGATTTTGTGAGTACGTTATTGAGTATTGTTACACCAATGTTCATAAGAAAAATTGGTCTGAAATTATTTTTTTTGTTGAGTCTTTGTGTAGTTTAGGTATCAGGGTGATTGTGGCCTCATCGAATGAGTTTGTCAGTGATCCTTCTGTTTCTCTTTTGTGGAATAGTTTGAGAAGTATTGCTATTAGCTCTTCTTTGAAAGTCTAGTAGAATTCTGTGCTGAAACTATCTGGACCTGGGCCTTTTCTGGTTACGGGTCTTTTAATGACTCTTCTCCTTCCTTAGGGGTTATAGGACTACTTAAATTATTTACCTGATCTTGATTTAACTTTGTTTACTATAATCTATCAAGAAAATCATCCATTTCATTTAGATTTTCCAATTTTGTGGAGTACAGGCTTTTGAAGTAACACCTAATGATTTTTTTTTTTAAATTTCATCAGTGTCTGTTGATATGTCCCCTTTTAATTTCTGATTTTGTTAATTTGGATAGTGTCTCTTGGCCTTTTAGTTTGCCTAGGGGTTTGTCTGTCTTGTTGATTTTCTCAAAGAACCAGTTCTTGGCTTTGTTGATCCTATGTATTTTTCTCTTTGTTTCTAATTTATTGATTTCAGCCCTGAGTTTGATTATTTCCTGCCATCTACTCCTCTTGGGTGTGTTTTCTTCTTTTTGTTCTAGAGCTTGCAGACATGCTATTAAGTTGCTAATATGAGACTCTACTTTCTTTATGAAGGCACTTAGTGCTGTGAACTTTCCCCTTAGCACTGCTTTGTTGTGTCCCCTAAGTTTGGGTGTGTTGTATATTCATTTTCATTGAGTTCTAGACAGTCTTTACTTTCTATATTTCTTAACCCCATGGTCATTGAGAATTACTTACTTTCCATTAGTTTGTAGGTTTTTTGTTGTTTCTGTTGTTGTTGAAGTCCTGCTTTAATCTACGGTGATCTGGTAAGGCACATGGGATTATTTCACTTTTCTTGTATCTGTTGAGGCTTGGTTTGTGACTGACAATATGGTCAATTTTGGAGAAGTTTCCATGAGGTGCTAGAGAAGAAAGTATGTTCTTTTCTGTTTGGGTGAAATGTTCTGTAGATATCTATTAGGTCTATTTGATTCATAATGTCTATTTGTTTCATTATTTCTCTGTCTAGATTTTTGTCTCCATGACATGTCCTTTGGTGAGAGTGTGGTAATGAAGTCTCTCATGTGTGGGGTTCGATGTGTGGTTTAAATTTTAGAAGTGTTTCTTTTACAGATGTGTGTGCCTTTGCATTTGGGGCATAGATGTTCAAAATTGAGACCTCACTTTGGTGGATTTCTTTTTCTTTGATAAGTATGAAGTGTCCTTCCTCATCCCTTTTGATTAAGTTTGGATAAAAGTATATTATATTAGATATTAGAGTGGCTATTCCACATATTTCTTCGGTCCAGGCTAATAGAATGGATCCATCACACACACACACACACACACACACACACACACACACACACACATACACACAGAATCCATCATTTTGCTTCATATAAAAAAATGTACCTCAACATCAAAGGTAAACATTACCTTAGAGTAAAAGCCTGAGAAAAGATTTTCCAACCAAACAGAGCCAAGAAGCAAGCTGGAGTCACCATTTTAATATCTAATAAAATAGACTTGCAACCAAAATTAATAAAAAAAAATGGGGAAGGACATTTTTATACTCATCAAAGAAAAATCCACCAAGATGATGTCTTAATTCTGAATATCTGTGCCCCAGATGCAAGGGCACCCACATTCATAAAAAAAAAAAAAAAAAAAAAAAAAAAAAAAAAAAAAAAAATTAAAACTTAAACCACACCACACACAGAAACACACACATTAACAGTGTTATTTTGATGTTGGTGGTGGTAGTGTGTGTGTGTTTTCCTTCTTTTAATTTTGCTGGTGTGGAGTTACTTGTTTCCTATGTTTTCTTGGGTGTAATTAACCTCCTTGGGCTGAAGTTTTTATTTTAGTATCTTCTGTAGGGCTATATTTGTGCGCAGATATTATTTAAATTTGGTTTTGACATGGAATATCTTGTTTTCTCCATCTATTGTGACTAAAAGTTTTGTTGTGTGTAGTAGTCTGAGCTTACATCTGTGGTCTCTTTGAGTCTACATCTGCCCAGGCCTTTCTGGCTTTTGGAGTCTCTGTTGAGAAGTCTGCTGTAATTCTAATAGATCTGCCTTTATATGTTAATTGGCTTTCCCCCTTGAAGCTTTTAACATTCTTTCTTTGTTCCATACATTGTTGTTTTACTTGTTATGTGGCAGGAGGATGTTCCTTCTGGTCCAATCAATTTGGTGTTCTTTAAGCTTCTTAGATGTTTATAGACCTCTCTTTCTTCAGGTTGCAAAAGTTTCTTCTATGATTTTGTTTAAAATACTTTCTGGGCCTTGGAGCTGGAAATCTTCTCCTTCTTCTACTCCTATTATTTTTAGGTTTGGTGCTTTGGTATTTTCATAGTATCCCAGATTTCTTGGATGTTTTGTGTCAGGGACTGTTCAGATTTAACATTTTCTTTGACCAATATATCAATTTCTTCATCATATCTTCTATGTTTGAGATTTTTCTTCTAACTCTCATATTCTCTTGGTGATACTTGCATCTATAGTTTCTATTTTTTTTCCCTAAGTTTTCCTGCTCCAGAATTCCCTCAGTTTATTGCTTTTATTCCTATTTTCAGGTCTTGAACATTTTTATTCATTTCCTTCACCTGTTTGGTCATATTTTCCTGTATCTCTTTATGGGATTTATTCCTTAAAGGCCTCTATCATCTTTATAAGATTGGATTTAAGGCCATCTTCTTGTGCTCCAGCTGGGGTAGGATATCCAGGGCTTGTACTAGGACAGCTCTCGCTGGTGCTGTCATATTGCCTTGACTCATGTGGACTGTGTTCTTATGCTGGCCTTTAGCCATCCAGTTGTCCCTCATGTTGTCTGGCTGTTCCTGATGCCAGCAGAACCCCTCAGGAAGGCAGATTAAGCTGCGGGATTGACAATGGACCTCAGATAACAGCACACTTCTCACCTCTGATGGCTGTGGCCCAGGTATACCTGAGTGTTTTTGGGTTCCTAAAGGCCTCCTCAGGAAGGCAGGAAGAGACATGGGCCAGATGATGAGGCTTAGCATACAGTGTGACAATGAATGTATTTTTAAAACAATCTTTTTTCTTCTAAACTTGTTTCTTGATTTGGTAAATGGCATTACCAAGTATATACTCACTCATGTCAGCTCCCTGAAAATAATTTGGTACATCATTTTCTCCTGTCCATATTTCTCAAAACTCATATTAAGTCAACCACTGTTCTATTCATGTATTTTAAAAGTACCTATTGAGTCCATCATCTGTGTTAGGTGATGAGGGAATAAACCTGTCAAAGCCACTGTCCCCATTAGGCTTAGAGTTTGCTAAGAAAAATCATAGTCACTACACAACTAAATGGTTTTAAAAAAAGAAAATAAAAAATGAGCTTGAAAGAGAATCCTGTTTGGACAGAAGCAGGGGAAAAGAAGAAAAATGAGTATTCGTGGGAATGGTTTAGAAGGCAGAAATGGGATGCTTTTCTGGCAGACTTCTATGACTTCTCTGTTGAAGAGCTAAGTGAGTGGCAGTGAATGAGGTGTAGGACGGAAGAGAATTGACAAGTCGGTTTCTGATATGTTGAGTCAGAAATATCTGTTAGAATTGCAAAAGGGCTTGTCAAGTAAGAGGTTGGGGTTCTAAACGGAAATGTCAAGGGAAGTCTAGGCCTGATTCAAAACACAGCACACAGATTACAAAATCACCTAGAAATGCAATGAGGAAGGGAGGCAGCCCAGGATGAACTTTGATAAACCCCATCAAGATTGGTTTAAAAAAAAATCAGCCTGTAATCCCAGCACTCTGAGAGGCAAAGGTAGGCCAGTCTCTGTGAGTTTGAGGCCGGCCTGGTCTACAAAATGAGTCCTGGACAGCCAAGGATACACAGAGAAACCCAAAATAAATAAATAAATAAAATCAAAGGAAGTAAAAGGAAATGCAAAGTGGTTGAATGAGATGAGGAGAGGTTGCTAAGAGTAGACTGAGGAGCAAAGAAGCATGTAAAAGAAAAAGTAAGGTCTCAAAAGTTAACTCCTGGAACACTGTCAAATACACTGAGAACAGAAGTACTGTAAAAGAGGGACTGTGACAGGAATGACAAAATGATAAAGAAGGAAATCAGAGGATGGGGAGATGTCTCCCTAGGTAGGAACACTTGCTGCACAAACATGAAGAATTGAGTTCGAGTCTGTAGCACCCATAGTGTTGTCACAGTGCTATGGGGAACAGAGAGACAGGAGGATCATGGCTGTTGGTTGGTTTGTTGGCTATTGGTCCAGCCCTGGATTCTGTGAGTTATGCCACCTCAGAGGAGTAGGGCAGAGTGATAGAGCAGATACCTAATGTCTTCCTGTTATGGGCTTTACATGCACACCTACATACATCCATGCTCATACCTCACCAACACACATAGATAGATAGATAGATAGATAGATAGATAGATAGATAGATAGATAGATAAGGCAGAAGTCAAGGAGCTCCAACATAGAATTGTCTTCCAAGGAGTCCTACACTGTTCCATCCTAACTCAAGTTTAACCTGCTGACATTACACATGAGCATTGCTCATAAGCCTTTCTTACTTCCCTTCCTACATGCAAAGCCATCTTGCGACAATGCGGTGCCACATATGTCGCTCCCTGACCTCACTTAGGCTGCATCGTACAGTCCAGCAATGCCCTCATGGGACATTTCACTCTCAATTCATTTCATTCTCCCTGGAAGGTCAAACCAGCAGCCATATTGAGGAGCTAAGATTCAAGATATACCTAAGATTAGGGACATTGCAGGATTAATCAACTCACCAGATCTGAGAGACATGTGTGTGCTCAAGCTGCAGAAGTACTGAAGCGAGGTGAACATTGTGAGGTTCAGTGGACCCTTCTTTCTCCCTCCTGGTCTTTTTCTTTAACTTGGGTCAGGATGCCTCCTCAGAACTATCGCCTCACCTCTGAACGTGATAAAGAAAGATGCCATTAGTGCGATGATGGGCTTTCCCAAGAGGACTATACCTTCCTTGTCTTCCCTACTAAAACTGCCAAGTCCTTTAAGTCAGGGACCATCAGAATGCTTTATTCTGATAGTATGGAGATCTGTGTTGGAATTATGGTTTCTTCAGCCATTGGGGATGTGTGTGTGTGCTTGCATGTGCATGGATGGTGGTGGCGGGATGGGTACGCTTGCCCAGGTATGCACATATGAAGGCCAGTGACCAATGTTCAGTTTCTTTCTTTGTTACTCTCCATTTTATCCTCTGTGACTAGACCACTTAGCGAATGTGTCTTCTCTGTTCTGACTAGACTGGCTGGCCAACAAGCTCCTGGGATCCACCCATCTCCCTTTACCCTAGCACCTTGGTGAGAAGTGGCATACCCCAGCATGGCTTAAAAGTGGGCCCTGGGGATCCAAAACCAGGAACTCACTTTCCTCACTGAGCCATTTCCCAAGCCCCTAGGCAACATTAAAAAAAAAAAAAAAAGTCTGGATTTCAGTTTCTCCACCAGTAAAAATGATACAGTATGAAGTACTCAATTCATAGGGTCTTTTGAGCATTCTGCGAGAAAGCCAACTATCAGGTACTCTATCCAACACCAAACAAAGGGTTCACATTCAAAGGATAATTTATTATTTTATTACTTTGACTGTGTTTATCTCCCAGGATTTAGAGTGCTTTGCACAGTACTGGGAAGAGTCTGTACTTCACAAATACTGTTTGGCTGTCTGACAACTGCTAGCCAGCAGCCTTTTCCCATGCCTGTTACAGTGCATTATTCAAGGACAAGAGTAGTTTTCCTGTCCTTATGATGAATTCCTTCTTCTTTTTTGGGCTAAGTTATGTTAATCAAGTTTGCACATTTTCACCCCTTAGACAGCAATCGAGGGGTTTTAATTTGATCTAACCTAAGGTGAGGGTGGGTGTGCAGAATTCAGAGGACTGTAAAAGTTAAAACTTTCTGATATAAAAGAAACAGCAGGCTGCCTTATGTTCTCAACATTAGCATTTAAGCTCACTGCAGCTGAACTCAATTGGTATCAGTGGAGACGTATATCAAACAGTGGGAAGGCAAGTCATATCCTACCGCTGTCTTGCAGAATTATCATCAGGAATGTAGCCAATTTTAGCACAAATAAATGGTAGTTAGGGAAGTAGCTTGTATGATCAAGTCCTATAATGGTCATTCTTTGATTTAGGAATATGTGCTGAACCTGTCACTTTGCATAAGCTTGATTTTCAAAAGGAAGATGGAAGGGGGGGAAAGCCGTGCTATGCTTTCTGCAGCGAGAATAGCACAATACATAACAAACCAGAGAAAGTTAAAGAACATTCTGCTCACCATTTTGTCTCTTCCCATGTACAGACAGGAACTGAGAGGCCAGTGTATACTTAAGGATTAAACTATACAAAGCGCAGAGTACCATCATCACTGTTACCAGTCTCTGAAGTGAGGCACTCCTAAAACTGTCATCCTGTCAGCAGTTGGAAGACAGCTGAAACACCGGTTTCAGTTTGATCTCTTTTATCTCCTTTGTGAATCAGGGGAGCATTAGGAGACTCACATATGAAGAACGGAAAAACAAACTAACTGTATGAATTAAATGAAGGCACATTGAAAGACAGTGCCTCAGAGATCACCATCTTCATGCCCTGTTGCCAATAAGTCAACAGAGACCCAACGAGTTCAAATGGCTGGCCCAATGGCACAGCACACTCAAGTCATACAATACCTGCATTTCTCACTGCCACTAAGTCAAAGCCAAATGTGGCTGCTTATTGGGCACATGAGAAGAAATCAGGTTCCTAGATACAAGGACTTGCCTAATCAGATTTCTGCTAGTGGTATACAAAGTCCCCTGTCTTTAAAAAGCTCCTCAATTGATGCAAATGCTAAATATTCAGAGATCAATGCATGTGAAATGCTGACCAGCCTAATTCTTGGGTGTGAGAGCAGGTAT